>NC_079970.1:14874101-15504821 GCF_029852145.1 Microplitis mediator
ATCAACAATAAGTGAGATAGGGTGCACTGCTTGTGTTTCTTTTACCGTTTATGACTCAAAGTATCGTACTTCTAAAACATTTATTTTCTAAAAGAAGTCATCATTCCCTGATTAAACGTAACGATTCGAAACGATTTGTAATGTTAAATGCCCATAAAAAGGGTGATTCAAAAGTATTCAAAGTATTCAAAAGCCTTAAAAAGTATTTAAATTTTTTTTTCAATCGTTTTAAGTCGTTTCTTTCAATAAATGATGGTTATAACAGTGAAATCAACGCTGGTAAAATTTTGAATAGCCCGGATGTATAAATTTTGCGGTGTGAGGATATGTTTCCGGGTATGGATCTGCAGTAAAGCTCTGAAAACAAAAATTATAAAACCATTTTTCATGATACCAGCATCAATGGTTCAAGTCCAGGAATTATATCGTAATTTGAACTTTGATTCTTGTGTTTTGTTCAATAGTGATTTCAGACTATTGATGTCATCTGCGTTAATGACAGTTCTGACTTTGTAATCAAGTCTTATAAAAATTTGTGTGCATAATCAATAGTATTTATGGTTTCTGTTTAATTATAAATTGCAAAGCATAAGTTAGGCGTACACTAATGGTTGATCGCACCATTGGTCTTAATATAACTTGATTCTATCTGGCTGCTGACACTGATAATAGTTTTCAATGCAGGTAATCATGAAAAAAATAGTGTGTAACACTAGATGAAACACGACTTCAGATTGCAGTTATTGTCAGCTTTTGTCTACGGTTCGGGCAGCCTACTTTACTTTCGTCTGACATCGTTTTGTTTCATCTCTTGCCACACAATGAACTATTACAGTTTGTTAAAACTATAAAATCAATGACTTGTATTTAAATAATTATTGATTTTGTTCAAACAAAAAATATGCACATCGTGAAAATCACATATTTTGTAGGAAAAAGTCTCAGCTTTTAGAAAAAAATATCAAATTAGATGTATCAAGCGCCGCACAGTCATAAAAATCGTTTTTTCGTCTTTAATCGAATTTTAAAAGGTCTTTTGTAACGTAAAATGAAAAATAGATATTTTTATTGGAAAGCTGAGAATTTTTCCTACGAAAAACTGTTATGTGCTCATTTTAAAAAAAAAATTTTTTCCTTTAAAAAAATTAATGAAAAAGTTGAAAACAAAAATTTTTAAAAAATTCAAAAAATCATAACTTTGAAACAGCTGCATATAAAAAGCTCAAATTTTCAGATAATTTTTTTTTTAATATATAGAACGACTCCACAAAGTTTGAACCAAATCGACGAGGGTCGCCCCGTAAAAATAATTTTATTTGGTGGAATGACCCAAATAAACTTTTTCAAAAAAAAAAAAAGGCCATTCGGCAGCCGAAATGGAAGGTAGATTTTCCAATTAATCGATATAAAAAGTTTCATACATACATATCTTGTGATACATCTTAGTGTATAGTCATGATATGAAATTAGGTTCGTTTTCTAAGAGTGAGAGTAAAAAAAGACAACGACTATTTTCGATAGAGAACTTCAGATAGTTGATTTGACAAAACATTATATAGGTAATGTACTAAACTAACCTTCACGTAAACAAAGTATAGAAAATTTAATTAGTATGATCATAATTGTAATCGCTATTACGATTGAAACAGCATAAATAATAAAAAAAATACTTTTAAAATATAAAATAGCAGTGAAATTTACAGGTTATTCTGTTCACACTATAATACAACTGACAAAATTGTATTATAATGGGAAATGCATAAGTTAGGTGAAATGAAAACCATATTTTCAACATTTTTTGATTCCATTAAAATTTTTAAGTCTATCAAATTATTGGAAGAAATGGTCAAAACATCAAGTTTAAGGTCTTTAATTAAAGCTTATTAGAAAAGCTTTTAAATACTTTTTACTGGAATTGTCTATCAGTTTTAGTTTTAATGTTATATAAACTTTAACAGTGAATAAAAACTGATTTTTTCGAAAACTCGTGGAAATTTCAAACAACCATTACTTAAAAACCAATTGACTGATTTAGCTCATCTTCAAATTTGATCAAGATAATTTGCTATAGAATAAGTGTAAAAAATTTCATTAAGATCCGATAAGAACTGTAGGTGCTATCTTAATGACAAGACCAGTGATAATCATCGAGATTAGAGGTACATTTGATGCATCATAAATAATGAAAGAACTACTTTTAAAATACAAAATAGCAGTGGAATTTAAAGATTATTTTGTGCAAAATAAAATACAGCTGATGAAACTGGATTATAATTGGACAAGCATAAGTTATGTGGAATGAAAACCATATTTTCGACATTTTTTGATTCCATTAAAATTTTCAAGGCTATCAAATTATTGGAAGAAATGGTCAAAATGTAAAGTTTAAGGTCATGAATTAAAGCTTATTGGTCAAGATTTAAAATACTTTTTACAGAAATTCTCTATGAATTTTAGTTTTAAAGTTATATGGACTTTAAAAGTGATTGAAAACTGATTTTTTCGAAAAATCGTAAAAATTTCAAACAGCCATAACTTCTAAACTAATCGACCGATTCAGCCTATCTTCGAACTTAACCGTGGTAATTACACATAAAATAAGTGGAGAAAGTTTCATTAAGATCAGGTAAGAATTGTAGACGCAATCGTGTCCTCAAAAGTGCGTTATATTACATAAATATTGTAACGGGTTTTTCACCACCGGGGATTTACCGGAGTGAAGTCCGAATACACTTACGATTTTTGGCAACCTTGTTCAAAATTTATAGTTGGGCGCCAGGTGATTTTAATATCACCAAATAAACAATTATCGAAATCGGCTCAGGGTGGCGGATCGGGGAAAGGTCAGGCACTTAAGATTACGATAAATTATTAATCAGGGTTAACACAAAATAATTAGTCGTATATTAATCAGAAAGTAATTGATCGGTATCACAAAAATAATCGGTTACAAACAAAATATAAATGCCGTTGTCGACTTGACTCGATAGAAACAAATTTATCAAAAAAAAGTCGTAGTTGATCGGAAAACACAATTAATTCATTGCTCGGAGAAAACACAGTAGGTTGTCGAAATAAAATAAACTTATTTTATTTTTCACACAAAATACTTGTCACGATATTTAAATATCGCGGCATCTTCGCATTAGGTCGGAGAGGGGCAACAGACGGCAGCACACGCTGCTCAACACGTCTCATATATTATTATTATTATCTTACTATTATTATTATTATTTTATGTATTATCTTATTTTATTTACTGTGTTTCTATTATTTGTCTAATTTCCTAGGTAAAAATTGCGTTCAACTCAATAAAATTTACTGAATGTTATAAACGGTAAAATGGGTTTTATATATGCTGGGATAAATAATTGCGTATTTACTTATTTGAATTATTTAATTACTACACTCCTCGCATAAATTAAGGGAGCAAGAAAAAAATCCAAATTTTTGGGGGATTTTCAATAGGCTGTAACTTGTAGAAAAATGGTCGTACAGCAAATAAAAAAAAAGCAAATTGTAGCTCTAAGTGTCTAGTTTTTGGATCTGAGTTTAAAAATTTTTTTTTTTCAAGTTTTTCTTCAAGTAATCTTAAGAAAACCACCGAAAAAAAAATTTTCGAAATTTTTTTGTTTTTTTCTTTTATCCTACGGACTTGGAAAAAATTATTTAGACTCAACCTTTATATGGACCAGATAACTTGTTTATTCAGCTTTTATTTGCTTTTGTAAAGATCTCGATACGAGCATTTTTCGCAGAGATATCGGTGTTTGAATGGAAAAAGATCATTTTGTCTTTGATTATCAATATCTCAGCAACCAATGATCGCACAGAAAATTCAAGGTTGGTTTCAAAAACTTGAATAATGTCTCTATAAGAATTGGCTATTGATTTTTTGAAAAAAAAATTTTTTTCAATCATAACATTAATTTCAAAAAGCAACCAAAAAAGGGATTTTCGTGGTTTTTTGGAAAATCAAGCGCCTACTCAAAAATATCGCGGAAACCACTAATGTTAAGTGTGCCTTTTACTGTTCAATATACCCATAATAACTCTACCAAGTTTCAATTTAATCCAGCCAACCGTTTTTATATCCCACTTGATTGAATTTTTGAAAAAATTAAAGGAACAAGAATTTCGCTCCGAAAAGGTCATAATTATTTTAAAAAATAAAAAAAAATGTTTTTTTTCCATTTTCCTCTCAATTCTGTACCAGTGACTTGGTAAATTTGAAAAAAAAAAAAAAAAAAAAAAAAAATCGAAAATTTTTGAAAAAAAAATTACCACCGGCATTAGCGTTACCCAAAGCGTATCACGTGGAGATTGCGCGGCGGATTTACGCTTCTTTTGTGCTTGCGCACGTGTATGTGTGTGATTTTATCAGAGAATGAGACCCTGTGGTTCGTCACTGCCACAGTAAATTGTGACTCCAAACTCAATCTCCGAAGATCATGTGTGTGTGTGTGTGTGTGTGTTTGCTAATACCGCGTATTGCCACCTCTGTTCCTAATAACAGCCCGCAACCTTTCAGGCATATTCGAAATGCAGTTTCGAATCATTGACTGCGGAATCCGTCGCCAAGTTTCGATTAGCGCCTGCTCTAATGCTGCTTAAGTCCTTAAATTGGGATAATTCTGACGCAATCGGCGCTTCAGGATATCCCATACATGCTCGATAGGGTTAAGATCGGGGCTTACCGATGGATGCCTTAATAACGTTATGTCGTGTCTTTGAAAAAACCGACGGGTGATGTTTGCTGTGTGAGGCCGAGCATTGTCTTGCATGAAAATAAATCCTCTATTATGCTGCCGTAGAGGCAAGACAACAGGTCGTAAGATCTGATTAATGTAGCGCGTAGCGTTTAGATTTTGGTGGACGATTACCAAAGGAGTTCGCGTAAATCTCGAAACTCCTCCCCAAACCATCACCGATCCTCCGTTATAAGCAGCTACTGGCTGAGTGAAGTTAGGTGAAAAACGCTCTCCCTGACGGCGCCGAACTCGGGATCTTCGGTCATTTCCAAACAGGCGGCAGCCTATGACGCTTGAGACGTTAATGTATCTTCCTTGCTGGCCCGCGTGAGTTCTAAACCGTGTTACGTTTAGGCAACCCTCTTTTCTATTTTCTATTTCTCTTTAAACCGATTAGTTCATATTCGTTAAATAAATCTAAACAGTCAAGTTACTACAAAATCCCACGGGAAGATCGTCTCGATATTGCACTCGAGGAGGCGTGGCAAGTTGCTTGTTACCGTTAAATTTCAATTCAAAATTGTCTTTTCAAAATTATATTTTCTTTCACAAAAATCACCACACGCACCGTGGGTGATTTTTATAATAATTGTTAAGTGTATAAACAGCGATTCTCGTCCGAGTGAATTGCTGGAGTCGGGGATTTATACCGAACTCATATGAGCTAAAGACTCAACAAATTCAAAGTGTAAAACCTATAAGTTTAAGTTCTAATAGTTAAGTGCAATCTTTAGAGATTTAAGTGAAAGAAAAGAACCTTAGTGTAAAGAACAATTTAACATCTTGTGAACTGAGTACGGCGAGCCCATAGGGAAATATTTGAATAAACATTCATCATTGGGGAAAACCTGCATATTAGATTATTTCTAATATTAAGAACCGCATCCCTTCTTCCTGAACCAAATCATCTTTCGATCAGGGATCTACAGAAGCCGTCCACCGGAGTTTGCAGTCCAAAGGCTACAAAGACCAACTTACAAGTAAGCAGCGAACAACGAAAGGTAGGTGAAAATTACCAATTTCTCTAACATATAAAATCCAAATTCTGCATCGAATACACAGAGAGGCCCCTGCGGGGTTTATCGTTCGAGTTCTCACAATAAAAATAAAACCTAGAGCTAATCCTCTAGGAAAATCACCCTGTTTGCCCGGTGCCTCCCACTTGAGGCCCACGCGACCATTTCCAACAATTAATTATTATTAATTGATTAAATCCGGACATAATACTATCCTTTTCCAACACCTGGAACTGCTCTCTGTATTTTTACCCTTTCATTTTCATTTCTTATTTATTGTTTATTATATTTTGTTCGTGGGGGTACACGAACTGGCGCCCGATTCGGTTATCTAACCCAGCCTGGGACGAGCTGTGTGTCTGGTGGGGATCGTGAGCATCTCCAAAGGATATTTTTGGTTTCTTTTGTTATTTTTATTTTCAGTTTTACCATCGGTGGGCCATAACGGCTATTCTGCACACACCACACTCCGCCGTGGGTTGTGACGAATAGGAGAGAACGTTATATACTTGACGAATGACGTCAGAGTATTGTAAACGTAAGACTCGACTTCGGTACGAATGAGACACGGATAATCCGTAATTCTCAGAATTGCTCGATGAAATAAAATAAAATATAAAATAATATTTTATTTCGGTAACGCGTTCAATTTTACTATCACACAGTTATTACGCGAAGTTAATTATTTTATTAATTAATTATTATTGCACTTCACTCGTTGATTAACAAAACAATTCAGTCGTACACTTTGTTCAGACTCGCGCCGATGCTTCGGCTTGTTCACTTGTTCACAGGACGCGGTTATTGTCGGTCGAAGTTATTTTTCGTAATTAATTATTCGTTGATCAAACTCGGATTGATCTTCAATGTCGTAAATCGAATTGTTCAAACGTCGGAATCAAATCTTGTTCATTTGGTCGGGTCGAATTGTTCAAATAAAAATACGTGGCCGTTCCGTTCGGCGTCTATCCCGGATCTCTCGTGACAATCCATGCGTTGGATCGCTTGCTCGGTCGAAGTCGAAATTTTCGATTCTAGATGTCACTAGAATTCGCTCACCGGATAATTATTTATTATTTCAAATAGCTTCAAACCACGGGTCGATGTCGAATTTTCCTCATGTTACAATGTGGATATATACATATATATATATATATATATATATATATATATATATATATATATATATATATACATACATATATAAATTTTTGATCGAATGGTATTTTTTAACTCTACTTAACTAATTATGATAGCTGACGACGAAATCCCTTGAAAAATCGACCATGAGGACGAATACAATAGTTAGATTTTGAAAAAAATCTACCTAAAAAGTAAAGCTCTCGCGCGATGCCGAATCGGTCTGGGTTCGATTCCTGCGTTAAGCGATAATTGTTTTTCTTAATTTGTTACAATATTCAACTCATTGAGAAAGTGTCCTATGCCTTGTAAATGTGTCACGTAACGACTTAATTTATTTATAATGGATTAGTTTGTAAGCATAAATATTTAAAGATTAAGTTCAATTTGAGTCGTTACGTGGGCATTTCAACACCATGCCGGTACAGAAACAGCGCCTGCTCGTAACTATGCACGCAGCGTGAATGCGAGCACATGGATGAATTAATTTTAATTTATAATTTAAAATTATTAATCATTGATATTTATTAGTTTTAAGTTTGTATTTATGATTTTGTCGTAATTGGGCAGTATAATATGTAGTGAAACGTTGAGGATCGTTCAAACTGTACTTTTGATGTTAGAGTACAGCCTTTCGTGAGTCAAATGCCCCGCTAGCTCAATCATAAGACTCGTCTGTTCTGAATTACCCAAACTAGCCTTACAAACTAAACTTATACTAGTACTTAGCCTAATTGGAGTTCGGTTATAGTTGTCCTTGGTGTCCTTGGACGTGGTTTGATCCTCCAGGAAACCCCTCTTGGACCGGTTGTGGATCAGGATGCAGTTTATAATACCTTAACAATAAAGGTGGGCAGGATATCGCAGACGAATTCACTCAAGTACTGGTATCGTTCGTTAAAATAAGAATTTATTAAGAAAAAGATTTATATTAACGCCACTTCCCTCACACACTGTCCGTTCGTATATTAGCTAACTAAGTGTAACTAATACATGCTTGTACCGTAATTAACTAAATGTAATTACAAATACTGTTGCCGTAACTAACTCTACGGGAGCTTCACGCAATCAACTAAATGTGACCGGTTCAACCTGAGGTAATTTAGACTAAGTGCTAAATTACACTAGTAACTCCGATATGAAAACGATGAGTTAACTAGTACTGCAGACTTGAAAAAGCTATTATTCATTGATTGCGCGCCCTTTTATAGACATGCCGACGCACTGTCCCACGTGACAGTACCTTGGATGAGTATGGACGGAGGCGCACGAACCAACTTCGTAACACCACCTTCCTTAACTTTAACCCGGGGTATTGTCAATGACATTAGATAATAGCAAGGGTTGAAGTTAACCAATGTTACAGCGCTGAAAATAGCATACTCATTCGTCCAATACGATAGTATCACATTCACACAGTGGCACAAACTCTGAAATATCGCTTTACAATTCACTAGCTGGTATTCCAGTTAAATAGAAAAATAGAACATAATACTTTTGTATTCTTATACACTAGTACAATAATAAATATTCTTATAAATATTATAAATAACATCAAAATTTTAAGTCATTATCTCAGTTTTGTATGGACTCATCAATGTCCGCTAATCTACATTCAGGTACCTTTCTGGTAGTAGATAAAACAAAAAATACAAAATGAAAATATAAATTACTGACAGTAATCGGAAACTAACAATTACAAATACTGATAATAATAGCTTCTGACTTAATCGCCAAATTAAATTACATGGTTAAATCAAGAAAACATAATTTTTTTCTAGTCTAACACATTTGTCACAATAGAGAGTTTGAATTTATGTGAATAAGAATTTAAAAAATGAAAATAAAAATAAGAATGGTAATTAAACAAAAAACCGGTGTATATAAAAACACTATATCACATTTCTGATTGAGCAGTCCTTGTCTTCTCTCCGGTTCACACAAATTCTGGCGTCACTTTCGGTAATTACGGGGCAATGTGAGATATGCCCCCCGCGCTGCTTTTGTCAATTTAACGCGCTGTCTACATGTCTGACAGGCGTCATTCACAAATGGATGTTGCGTGGAACAATGATGACAGCACCCTTTTATTGCTCTATATCCATCAGTACACCAATTTTGATATGGGCATGTGTTGTTCGTATGCCTAAGGCGTCTGCAATTTGTGCAGTAACATTCGCCTCGCAGTTCATTCGGACACTTATCAAAGGAGTTCCCCTTTTCTTTGCACTTAAGGCACCCTGGTTCTGGCACGGGTGCCATTCTGGTTTCGATTGTTTGTGTGGCAATCGTCCGTGTTGTTTCGGTGCAAGTTCTTGAGCCATTTTGTCTACTGTGGCCTGCCACTCTGGTTTCGTGATGATACGTCTCAGGTTGATGTCAAGTTGTTGAGACGCTTGTCCTACTCCGATCTGGCACTGTACTGATAGTGATAGTATTGGCAACTTTGGCAAAGTAACTGGCGCTTGGACTGGTGTTTCTGGTACTGCCAATACTGAATTTTTCTCTTGATATACAAGCACGTTACTGTGTCTGCGATGGAATCCAGACAATAATGTAATTTCGGTTGACACTGGAATGTCAAATCCCAAATATCCAGCTGGGGTTGCAAAAGCTGGATTTAGCCAGTATGAGTTGCGGTCTTCAATTTTATCGTGGAATCTCTGCGTTCTCAGTAATTGTCGATTGGTCTCGTCGTCTGGTTTTCCTCTGGCGGAAGACCATAGGATGCTGCTCAGAGAGATCATACTGAAAAATAAAACTCATTAGGCTGTGCAACGTACTAGTATTAGCGTTTTTCTGGTTACACTTTACAATATTTTTCTTTATTTGAACCTAACCGACTCATTGTTCGACCGGGTTTTTCTGTCTATTTGACCTACGTGGGATCTTAAGATCATTAATACTATAAGTACCGATTAATACGTTTTCTTTATCAAAAATATTAACTAAACTGTTAGAGTAAAAACTATGTACAAAATACGGACCATTTCTTGGTGGCGCAAGCTTACCTGCGAATCCATCAACCTTTTTACTTAACTGTTTGTTGCGGATAAAGACCTCAGCCCCAATGACTATGTCAATGTTTGGGTCTGGTGCCTGCTCGTCTTGTCGATTTTGAGCCTTTATCATAAACGACTCGATATAGTGTCGTAATTCATCAATGAGTGATAATACGGTACTGCGGTTGTCCCGATTGTTTAATTCCGTGAGAACTTTTCCGCCCCGATGGAGATCTAAATACCTCGGGTCCCGACCAAAATTCAAATATGCTGGACTGACGGTCAGCGAGCTGTGAACAGATGTATTATAAGCATATACAAGTTCAGGTAGATTTTGGTCCCATTTGGAATGTTTGTCTGAAAGAAAAGTTCTTATTAATGATTTTAAGTTTCGGTTTATTCTTTCCACAGGATTAGCCTGCGGGTGGTAAGTCGGTGTCAGTTCATGGATGATTCGGTTGGTCTGAAGATATTCGGTAACTGTCTTATTTACAAATTCTATACCGTTATCGGTAACTACAACTCTTGGGTAGCCCATCGATTAAATACAGCTCGTAAAAAGAATACGATCTTGTTACCTGTAGGTTCTGATATTGGCTGAACCTCCAAATACCGTGAGTACATATCACACAGAATGATCAAGTGTGTTTTCTGGTGTTGGGATTTTGGCAGTGGTCCTACTGTATCTACTGACATACTTTCCCATAACTCAGTGATGGGTCGATGTCCTGGTATCACTTGTGGTGGATTTGAATCTGGTTTCTGTATTTTGCGGACTTCACAGTTATTCACATAATTTATTACGCCGTGGTACATATTCGGCCAGTAATAATGACTTGACACTTGGTGGTATGTTTTGGTTATGCCACCATGTCCAGACACATCTGGTCATGCGCTTTACATATAATCGACATGCGCATTTCTGGTTTCGCGACGAGTTTCCAGTGTTCTGGCGCATCCTCGAATAATTGTGTCGGGTGCCGTGGTCGACAATAATATAGGTCATCGTCGATGTATTTCCATTGAGGAAAGCGAGCTGGTGTAGCCTTGACCTCGTCGACTTTATTAGTGTACCACTGATGTTGGATGGCGGTGACTCGACTGAGCTTCTCTGTTTCGGGTTCAACATCCTCATATGCTCGTGAGAGAGCGTCAGCCGCCTCGTTGTTTATACCTGGTCGATGAACTATACTTATAGTCCATAGTGAGTACTCTGCTACCCATCGGGCTAGTCGTCCTCGTGGATTTTTGACATTCTGCAGCCACTTTAAACTTGCATGATTGGTGACAACTGTTACTGGATATTCTTCATAATAACCCCTCAGATTCTGGTAAACCGAATAACTGCCAGGCATTCCTTCTCTGTTGTCGTGTAGTTACGTTTATGTTTGTTTAATGATCTACTGATAGCAGAAATATGGTACTCTCGGCCTTGGCCCTTTTGTGTTAATACGGCACCAATCCCGGTATCAAAGGCATCTGTATATAGTATGAATGGTAAGTTATAATCTGGTATTGTCAGAGCTGGTGCATTTAACAATAATTCTTTCATTTGTCTGAATGCTTCTTGTTGTTTAGACCCCCAAATCCAACTGGACTTCTCACTGGTAATGGATGTGAGCGGGTTTTAAATTTTCGCGACCATCTTCATGTGTCTTCGGTACCAATTTACCATGTCCGAGAACCTTCTTAGTTGTTTCTTATTTATAGGTTCCGGGTAGTCTCGAATTGCGCTCAGCTTATCTGAATCAGGATATAATACATTTCCTCTGACAATGAATCCTAGATATTTAATCTCTGCAACACAAAAGCAGCATTTTTCGCGCTTAATTAGTAATCCTACCTCCCTGAAGACTTGGAATAATATCCCCAGAGTCTGTAGATGAATCTCGAAAGTTGGCGTTGCGATGACCCAGTCATCCATATATGGATGGATATAGTTGATCCAATGTGCTGGTAAATTTAGCTGGCGTAAAACTTTTTTCATAGTCTGTATTGATAATACAGGTATTGATAATAAAGAATTTGATAAATCCATGTTTCTCTGGAACGTTCCTGGTGCAGTTGATAACCCAAAAGGCACTCGCACAAATTCGAATGACCCTATTCCTTCAACACCAAACGCAGTAAACTTGCGATGCTCTGGTTTAATCTGAATTTGATAATAAGCATGAGTACAGTCAATGACACTTCAATATGCACCTTCTCGAATGACTTCCAATGAGGTGTCAATTCTTCTCATTGGGTAGTTGACCATCTTCATGATTTTATTTAATGGCCTGTAATCGATGCACATTCTCCATGTCTGAATGTCATCAGCGTCTTGCTCTGGTAATAATTTCTTCTTGACCATTACTGGCTGAAAACTCCATTCACTGGTGCTGGGCTGGATGATATTTTGGTCCAACAACTGTTCAATAATTTTATGAAGAGCCTCAGTGACCTTGGGTGATCTTCTATAGGGTTTGACGCGAAATGGTAAATAATCATTTAAATCAATTTCATATTCGACTCCTTTTAATGTACCCAGATCTGTTTGGTCCATTAATTTAAACTCAGCATCTAAAAATCTGGTTAGTTGGTCTGATTCGTCGGGTTTTAAATGAATGGTACATATATGGTTACCTGGTGTAATTACGTGGCAAACCTTCTGCTGGTTGTCATGCTTCCACGTGCATATTATTTTATCTGCGCATAAACGGATCCCATGGTCCATCATGAATCTTATAACAGGGTAATTTTAGTAATTTATTTATTCATTTTAAATTTAATTTTATTAATTAATATTTATTAAATTTTTAAGCTCTTTGTAAATATTTTGTTTATCGAGTCTTTTCTACGATAATTATTTTAATTTTCTCAAAATTCTTTTAAGTATTTTTTTCGTATTTTTTTTTTTCGAAATTTCTTTTGTAGGAATAATTATAAGTATTTATTTTATCACCGATAATTATTTTTCCGTTACTTTAAGTACTTTTTTCAATTAACTTCAAAAAAATTTTCTTAATTGATTTTACTCAACTTTTTCGTATATTTAATTCCCCAATTCTCACTCTTATAAATCTCTGGGTTTTTCAAAAGTTGGGCACCAATATAACAGGGTATTTCTCAACCTTGCCAAGTTTAGCCCCTTTATTAAATGATGTTAATAAGGGCGCCACTCGAAGTTAAAACTCGGCCTTCCAGAACTGGAGATGTTAATTTAGAAATTCAGGGTCGTTAAAAGTTATAAGAGTGAGGAGGTTGAGGGATTAAATTTATTTAACACACAAATTTATATCAATATAATTTTTTACTTTTATTCAGTAACTGACAATTTGGCCCACCGGGCTTCTCTCTTACTTATAATTACTTATACACAATTTCATCCACCGGACTTTTATTCTTAATAATTACCTCTAAACACAATTTTGTCCACCGGACTTTTACTAATTACTTAAACGAGTCCCCTGGACTTTTATTATATTGGCCACCGGCCTGATCCCCTGGATCTTTTAATTAAAACCGAAATAGTCCCCTGGACTTTATATAAGATGGCCACCGGCCTGATCCCCTGGATCTCTTAAATTAAAATAGAATTTGTCCCCTAGACTTTATATTTAAATTAATTTCGGCAACTTGCCCGATCCCCTGGATCTTTTTAAATAAAATAAAATTAAAATATATTCTCCTGGAATAATAAAATTTTCCACTCACACACACACGGTATCAATCTATTTGTCCACAGGACTGATTCTTACACACACACACACACACACACACACATACTTTATAAATTCGTAATTATAATGATTGATCTCCCGAACATACTTTTATTTATTTCATAACTTTGTACTTAAAATTTTCCATGACTTTAATTTTATTCATTTTATAATTATATAATTAAAATTTCCACGACTGTAATTTTATTTATCTTATAATTTTATAATCGAAATTTTCACGACTAAATTTTATACTTTCATAATTTTGTAGTTAAATTTCCACGACTAAATTTTATTCTTTCAGTTTTTCGAGTATCGAGTTGTTGAGTGAAGAAATTACTGACACTGAAAAACTATCGCCCACGACTGACGCTATCGCTCTCTATTTCGCGCGTCTGTATCTTTCTCTCTCTAGTTCGTGTATACATCAACTTCGCATCAACAATTTGATTTTATAATTATGACTGACATCAATTTACCGATAAATTTTATTACTTATATTTATTTATCCTTTTATCACTATTTTACAGTACTTTTACTTTTCTTTTAATTTTCAGTATTTTAAATTTTGTATTTGTATAACATTCTTATTTAATAAATTGATTAATTTACTATATACACTTTCTTAATAACTAGATTTATGATTTATAATTTCTGGCCTTCTTGGCAAGAAATTAAACTTTTAAATTTAATTTTAATTGGTTAATTAATTCTGGCCTTCTTGCCGAGAATTCGTGTTTTATTTTAATCAAACCGGAAATGGCGACTGTCCACGAATTACTTAATTATTATTTAATTAATTACCCAATAAATTGTGGCCACTTGCCGACAATTTATTTACCTCCTTAAATTTTCTTTCTAGCGATCGTAGCGTCCTTCTTTGTTGCAGCCTTCTGCCGATTTCCGTCTGACTTGGTTCTTTCCTCCAACAAATTATTTTTCCTCAATATGTATATATCTGTGAACAGTTCAGTACAAATCAGTAATTTTTCTTTTGCGTATCGGCCGGATACACGATTAATTAGTTTATTCAAATAATAGCTTCTAGAAGGTTCCACTAATAACCTCTCTAGAGTTTGTATAATTACCTGTAGATATGTACGCTGTCACCCGTCTGGTGTCTATGCCGGTCCGTCCGACTGTGTTCGTTTTCACCTCGTGCACCCACTAATAATAATGTCAGTTCATGACCTTTCGGCAATTATCGTAATTGTTCCCACTCGATTAATTTTCATCGGGTCGTAAGGACGAGCCCCCAAAAGTGGCGCTCCCGGTGACAAGTTGATCAACTAGATCACGGGGTCCGCCTATTTCAAATAATACTAGCCGCGGGAAATTCAAATATGTAGAATTTAAATTGTTTGAATTTTATATTTTATTTTTACCCCGTTACAATCTCATTCCAAAGATGATGTCGTCTGGCATTCTGTCAAACACCTCAAACCATGTGTTTATTTCGATACAGTCTATTTAAAAAATGACGAATATTTCCTTTAGACTTTGTATAGCTGAATTATCTGCTAATAAAAAGGAATTTTTTGTCGAATCAATTTTAGTTTTTACTATATTATCCGGTATTTTATTTGCAACCTGTAGTGTCATGAAGTTTCTACTAGCACCTGAGTCGAACAATGCCGTGCAATTAATTTTATTTATTTTTATACAACAAATAGAATGTTTACTCACGTTTATCTGCATCTTAATACCCAGTGTCGCCCCTTCTGGTACAGCAATGGTGATACGTTCGTTGTTTTCTTAGTGATTGACAGGTACTTTTCGTTCTCGTATGGGTGTTGGTACGATGTAATCACCGCCGCAGCAATTTGCCAAACAGTTTCTCATGCTGTCACTTTTAAACTGGTTACAAATACTATAATTACTCTCGTCAGTTACGTCCGACTCGCTAGATAGCTCATCGCCGTCTGTCTCTTGCCCACTGGGGTGGTGACTGCATGCCCCCGCTCCCCTCCAAATCGGTGCGTCGGGTGTTACAAGTGAAACGAGCGCAACCCCCTGAACCTGTTGCACTCGCACTGTTAGTTTTTTATACAGTTGCAAGTTTTTACTGTCTCTCCTATGTTCAGACGTTAACGCAGATATTCACTCTCTCATTTCTGCAATCTCTGGATCTATGGCCTCTTTTCTCTCCACAGCTTAGACAGATATAGGTGCCTCCCACCGTTCTTGTCGATGATCTTGATGTGTTTGATCCAGACCTTCTGTTACGATCTCTTGAATGAGATCTGTCTCTGTATTTCATTTTATTTTTATTATCAAACACGACGTTAATTTTTTTATCGTCGCTTTTGTCGACTTGTACCTTTTGTTCAGGAGACTCTCTTCTTGTTGGTTTTTTCAGATATCTTTTTTTCCTGAGAAGGCGTTGTATTCTTCTCTCATCGTCGGATTGTGAGTCTGTGTCAGTTTGTGCTACTGAATCTCGGGGGTTCTGTAATCTCCTTACCGTCGACTTGTTTACATCTCCCGCCCTCTTTTTATCTGCTAGCCTCCTCTCTGCTATTGCTATTGCTTCTGCTAGCTGCGTATAAGACATAATTCATGGCATTGTGTTTAATTCATTTTGCATTTCCGCCGTTAGCTTTGGTATTAATATGTCAAGCTCTCTTTCAAGGCCTAGTGGTCTATCCATTTCCTTAAATCGTGTTCTCATGTTTCTGATGAACTCTTAGGTGTCCTTGTTATTTCTCTGGTATGTGTTGAATAGCTATTGTATCACATTCGTATCTTCCATTGTTTTACAGAACGTCACTCTGAACGACCTCTCTACTTCTTCCCAACTTGACCACAAGTCACAATTTTGAGTTATTCATTCTTCTTCATTTATAGCAATTTTTAACAATTTCAATCTGTCTTCGAAGTCAAATTTCTGTTCTATGCAAACGTCTGTTAATTTTTTAATCCATTGTTTCGGTTGCGAGGATTTTGTAAATTTTAAGCCTTTCACCCTAATCAGTGTTTCCATCAGATTAATTTTGTCTGTAATTTTTTTCATTGAGTTATCTCTATAACTCTGAGACATGGTGTTTGGGTATGCTGGGTGGCTCTGGTACTGGCTTTGATATTCTGGCCTGTAAGTCTGGTATTGGCTCTGATATTCCAGTCTGTAATATTTTTGTTGGCTTTGGTGGTGCCTCGCGTGTGTATCGTAATTATCCGTTCGCACGTTCTCTTGCACGCGTGACCTCATATCATTTTGTTGTTGATGGAATATTTTTGTAGAATTTTGTATTCCGTCCAATTCCACTGTGTCGTACCATAGCTGTATACCTTTGGCAATGTAATTTACTATCGAGCTCTGCCAATGTCCATTGTCTCCTCTTTTTAATCCTAGTTCTCTTTCTAAGGAACTTATCTGGTATTTGTCAGTTATATGTGGTAGTGACTCGATCAATTCTATGCATGTTGCTGCATCTATCTTTTATATTTCTCTTTTGTATTTTTTTCTTCACCCAACCGATCAAATTTGCTGTTGCCTTGATCCATTCTGCTTCTTTTGCTTGTAGTTCTTCTGTTTTTTGAATATTTTCCATAAATACTTGTGTTTTTAATTTGTCGAGTCTCCACATTTTCTCTTCTTTTGTCAGGAACATGATATCATCCCTCACTGACACTGTGTCACTGTCTTGGGGATGGTCATGTATTATTACATTTTCATCCTCAAATCCTTGTATAAAGTCATGATTTTCCGCTGGCTGCCATTGGTCTTGATCAGGTCTTATTATCTTATACGGTTTTGGTACAGATTTATTTTCCGTCATTACTGGAAACGGTTTTCTGATTGGTCCCTGGTTAATTGACTGGGTTGACAACTGGTTAGTTATGCTGTTTCTTCGAATTGATTGTCCGTCGGCCTGGATATTTCTCTGGTTTATCCCTTGGCTTCTGTTGTTTTCAACTTCTTCTTTTAATGTAACAGTAGTTACATTGTGCCACAATAATGTCTGATATTTTATTTTCATAAAACTTGATAGCCGGGTATTGATGTATTGGGAAACATTGACCGCAGGTTAGGGGAAAAATCAATATTTTCCCTACACTATCGATGCAGATTCAATGATTTAAATAATTATTATGTAATTAATGATATAGTATAAAAATATAAATTTTGCATAAATAAATATTAGATATATTGAAATAATCATATATGTATCATTCAGGGTGGAAAAAGCATTTTTTAAATTTATTTATGTAATTTAAAGTGAGGCCTAGGGCTAAATAATGGTAATTTAAAGGCGATCGTCGCGCTTTGCAAGTGGCCAACACGTGGTTGCGCCAAAAATTAATTAGAAAGATATGGAGAGTCATAGAGAGTAGACGCTGTCGTGTATAGAAAATTTACTTATTCGTTTTTGATACGTTGTGCGCAATCGTCTTGTGTTAAAATCAAAAGTTAACTAAAGTATTAAATTCACCGGGTGAATTGGGTCACTGTTGCTTGGATTCCGATTGTTTGTTAGCCGAGAACAGCAAGAGTAACTACTTCGCAATTTTCCTGACGCATTGTCACTTGTTAACCCCCCGCTAGTTGTTGGTCACCGCGTTGGACAAATTCACGTGTGTAAATCGCACACCCGTGAATAATTTAATTAATTTTTCCTTTTATCACCCTGAATGGTACATATAGTTAGTTGTATTAACAATTAAAAGTTTATTGTTAAGATTTGCGTGTATAGATATATATGTGGTGGTTCGGCTTCACTCCGCGAGATGGCATTTATAACTCGTGCCTCTCGCAGTATCTCGTCACTATGCTTGTTTCAATATATAACATTTCCAACATGTAACTTTCAACACGGCGTCTAAGGTGGGGTATACGATAGATCCACCTATCTGGGGAGTCTCAGCTATCGTATATTTGAACGAAACGCCTCTCTCCCCACAAACACCTTTTTCTATCTCTCCTCTTCTTATCATCTCTCACAACGTTTCACTCTTTGGTAGTTGGCAACTTAGGCAGTGATTATTGCAATCTAAGCCTAAAGTATCGTCGTCAAAGTGGTGACCCCGACGTGATTATCCTATCACGCATCTGACGTCTTCCGCATCCAGATTTGGCGCGTACCGCTGTCTTTACAGATCAAAGTGTGCCACTCCCAAAAACGGAGATATGTACGCCCACTTGTGTGAAATCTCAGACTCAGATAATTCCCGCTCCTGGTTCGTTCTTTCCTTCGCTTCGGTTGAGTCGAGCTTTCCTCCCAGAAAACAAGTTGTCGGAACGGCCATGGATGCGAACATCAAAGATCTCATCGTTGTTTCCAAGAAGGAGAGCCCTGTGACGTCTAAAAAACTGGCATTGTCAAGTGAGCCCAACCAAGTCTAACAGGCTGCTTAATCTGAAGCTTTTTTGATGCTAATTAGTTGCTCTATAACCGCATTTGTTGCTCCAACTGAATCAGAATAAATGATGACAATGCCAGCTATTTTTGAAGTGAGCATTGACATATTAAATTTTATGTTATGCAATTATCTTGTACTGAATACGTTCAGAAGCGATTCGTTGCTAATTTGTTGTTGATTTTACCGTTAAGAATAAGTCAAATAGTTTCTCTGATATACTGACGATGCTGACTACATACTAAGTAAACATTGTCATGATATAAGAATATTCTGAGGTATACATCTAAGCTTTAATCAGTTAGAGAAATAAAATGCTAATTTGTTGCTGATTATCTGTTGAGAATAAGACAAATAGTTCCACTAATACACTGACGATGCTGACTATATACTAAGTAAATATTGTCATGATATAAGACTTTTCTGAGGTATATATCAGAGGTTTAATCATCTAAAGAAATAAATTGCTAATTTCTTGCTGGGCATATCATTCAATATTAGTCGAATAGTTTTACTAATACACTGGCAATCATGCTTGCTCAGTAGGCATTGTTATGATATAAGAATATTTTGAGGATTTTGTCTAAATATATATAATTATGTATGATTATATATAATCATATCTACCTCCATATATAATTATGCATGACGTTATATATAATTTGATCTCATCATGTCTGACCAATACATTATGTCTCGAACCATGTCTAAAGCTATGTATAGGTCGATATATAATTAGATCTGATCAGACCTGAATTACATCTGCCTATGTGTGATCAAATATAGGCATATATATAATTATATATGAGTTAATACATGACTAGATCTGATCAGATCTGACTGATATAAACCCATATATAATCAGATATGAGTCTATACAAAATTAGATCTGATCAGACATGACTGATACAAACCCATATATAATTAGATGTTCAGTCAAGACCCAATTCGCTACCACTTGAGAACGCCGAGCCTTACCAATAGGTCGGCAGCACTATCGCCATTTGAATAAACGCGCGAGATCTTGGCCAATGAGAGAATTCCATCATTTGAATAATTAGTTCCAACTTTGAATAAAAGAGTTGCGACATGAAACGCACTCATTGGCTCAAGATCTCAACGAGCTACGTGGATTTTCGCTATTGGCTGAAATTTCGTCAGCGTCGGCTATTAATTTTCTTATTGGTCTACCGCTCTGACGTCATAAAGAAACCGTTGTGAGCTTTCACTTTACGACGTTTCCTCATTAATTCACAACGTGCTCTTCAAAAGTTCACCTCGTGTTCTAAAACCGCTTTGTTTCCTAAACGCTTTCTTGAGTTATTAAACTAAATCTTGTGCTGAATTATATTCAATACTTAGTCAGTATATCAAGGCTGCTATTTATTGGATATAAATAAATTGTCATCCGCTATTAATAAATTACTTAAAGTAATTTCCGTGAGTTTAACCGCAAACTACCACGTGTTGCTTTTATACGTCTTATTGCGTTGCATTCGCTCTCGCGTATTAATTAAGTTGAACTCGCTAATAATTATAATTATTTCTCACAATAATTCTGTACAAAGTGTAAATAAATAGTTAATTTATTTTACCTAAAAAGTGTATAATTTTTAATTGTTAAAATTACCAACACCTGCATCAGATCCAATTAGTCTATCCTCTAATTCAACATTAGATATCGGCCTATATATAATTAGATCTGGTCAGGCATGGCTAATATAAATTCATGTATAGTCGTGCATAAGTTTATATATGATTGGATCTGATCAGACATGACTAATATAAACTTATATGTAGTTATATGTGTCTATGTATGATGAGATCTGATCAGACTTCATTGATATGAAACCTATTGTTCAGACACGAGCTTGATTAATTTCAAGTCCTTCGTGCATTTTCGCTCTTCCGGGAGTTGCCGAACTCGCTACTGACTTCAAGGTCAGAATAGTGCCGGGTCACTCGCTATATGGGCCCGACACTTGTAATTTATTGCTCATGACCGTGTAAAAACTGCATGAGAACCCGCTATTAGCCGGCCAATAAGATAATTCGTATTATACTGGCCGGCCAATCAGAAAATTCGTCTCATAGCGGCGTGCTCGGCTGCCAATAAGAAAAATCAGCTACTAACTGTTTCCTGTTATCGCGCTTTTAAGCCAATGGGAAAATTCGCTGGGACAGCCATGCTGTCATCATCTCTTCCAAGCGGGAACGAAGGAAGACGCCATCGTTTCATCATTCTGTTCTACAACGTGCTCTAGTACCGTTTACCTCGTGTTCTAAAACCGCTTTGCAACTGTCAAACTATTCTTGTGTTCTTATACTAAATCTTGTGCTGATTTATATTCAATATTTAGTCAGTAAATCAAGGCTGCTATGTATTGAGTATAAATAATTTGTCATTCGCGGATAATTAATTAGTAAATTAATTTTACGTCAACGTAACCGCTATCGACCACGTGTCGACATTTTTATACGTGATTCGTTTCATTTTAGTTGCATTCGCTCTCGCGTATATCCTGTGTTGAATTCGCTCTCAATAATTATTTCGAATAATAATTATCTGTAAAAAGTGTAAATAAATCTATAATTTATTCTTTATTAATTCTTGTGTAATTTTTAATTGTTTAAAACCTCACGCCTAAACCAGATCCTCCAGTTTTATTCGCTCACTTTACACCTATAAATATTTAATTATGTATATAGGTCCAATATATTGTTACGGGGTAAATAAATCTATAATAATAATAATAATTATTATTATTTACCGACGTTCGGTAACGCGCGCGATGCTTATTTAATTTTGCCGCGTCAACTTGAAAAATCTACGCCCTTGCAACTAACCCGAACGCATCATTTCCGACCACCATCGGTGATCTTCGGGTCAATAGGAAAATGAGGGGGGCATTGCGGTGTAAGACGCTATGGGTGACACTTAGAACGATACCACTAAAGGGCGAGCACGTGTTGTGTTTTTTCTCCACCGAGTTTTATTTTAATCCTTTAAAATTTTTCATAAAGTTAAGAGTGAATAATAAGCACTATTGTTGCGTGCACTATTATTACTCAGTAATCTAGCATATAAGAGGGAACCACAGGCACCAGCTTACGTGCGCTGTCGTTACTCTAAGTAGGGTAAGTGATTCATAATGTGTCAGCGCGATGCGTTTAGCACGAGTCGCAGGTGCGCAGACACGAGCAAAGCGAGGAAAAGGGGGGTTAGGGAAGGACTGGTGAGGAGGTGTGAGGTAGTGTTAAGTGAGACGGTTAGTAAAGTGAGAGTGGGAAAGGAGAGCGGAGAGAAGTTTTGGACGGAGAGGGGAGTCAGGCAGGGATGCCCGCTGAGTCCCCTTTTGTTTGTGCTGTTTTCGTCGGATATGGGTGAGGAGTTAGAAAGGGGAAGATGGGGAGGAGTAGAGCTGGGAAGTGAAAAAGGTGTATGGTTTGGCGTATGCGGACGACGTGGTCCTGATGGCAAAGGAGGAGGGGGAAATGAGGGGAATGATTAAGACACTGGAGAGATACATAGAAGGAAAAGGGTTAGAAGTCTACACAGGGAAGACGAAAATCATGAGGTGTAGGAAAGGAGGGGGTAGGTATAGGAAAGTTAGTTAGCGATGGATGGGAGAGGAGATAGAGGAAGTGAGAAAGTAAGTGTATTTAGGGTATGTTTTGAAAGCAAATGGGAGTCAAGAGGAACATGTGAGAGAGAGAGAAAGTAAGGAAAGGAGCGAGTGTGTTAGGACAGATCTGGGGAATAGGAAAAAGAAAGTTCAGGAATGACTGGGGGAGAAGGGTATGGCTGTTTGATAAATTAGTGTGGTCGGTGGTGAGTTACAGAGTGGAAATCTGGGGGTGGGAAAAAACGGAGGTGGTGGAAAAACTGCAGGAAAGGTATTTGAGATGGGTGTTAAGGGTGTCGAGGAGGGTTCCGGGATATATGGTCAGAGAAGAGCTAAGCAGGGATGAGATGATGGTAAGGGCAGGAATGAGAGCGTATAAATGAGGGGGTATGAAAAAAGAATAGAGGAAGGAAAAGGAGGAGAGTTGGTGCGAAGATGTAGGTTAGAAATGAGGAAAAGCGTGAAAGCGGCAAAAGGAGTAGAGGGTTGGGAAGGTGAGAGGAGGGACTATTATGAAAAAAGAGGATGGGACTTAACAAAGGTAGAGGAGAAATGGGAGAGGGGAGAAATGAGAGGGGAAAGGCTAACAGAAGTAGATAGGAAAAAGCAGTGGCAGAATAGATGGGAAAATATTAGGGATTCGAAGGAAAATAAAGAGTATAAGTTTATTAAGGGGATAGGGATTCCGGGGTATTTAAAGAGGGGTTGGAGGGAAGAGAGGTGGAGAAGGGTAGCGAGGTTCAGGCTAGGCGATAGGATGAATGGGGGTAGGTATTGGGGAAACGAAGAAGAAAGGATATGTAGGGTATGTGGGTATAAGGAAGAGACATGGGAACACGTGTGGGAGGTTTGTTCAGGTCTCGGGGTAGAGAGAGGGAGGCAGGAGATGAGGAAAGAAGTGTTAGGGGAGGATGGGCAAGGAGAAGAGTGGCTTAAAGATCTGGAAAGGTTGAGGGGAGAAGGAGGGGAGAAGGAGGGGAGGACAGTTAGAAAAAGAGCAACGGAAACGGAGGTCACGGGATGCGTGTGAGGGAATGGAGGAATGAAAAAAGGCAAAAGAGTTTTTTTTTTAAATTTCTTTTTCTCTTGTTGCCCCGAGTGTAAAGGACGAAGGATGAAAATTGTAAAGGATAGAAGGATGGAAATTGTAAAAGAGTGTGATATAGGATAAGGATATAGGTTTAAAGAATTGTTTTTATGTAATCTGAAGGTTTACGTACTGTTAATTTTTGTTTTTTTTTATGTATCAGTGGACGGAAAGTCAGGTTGAAACCCGAAAGGGAAAATTTTGAAACCAATAAATATAAATATATATATTAGACTGGGCCAAAAAAATTGACTATTTTTTTTTTCTTAGCTATATCGAGAATATTATTCAGAATGACAAAAAAAAAATTTCATGAAAGTTTGAGCCCTTAATATTAATTTTAAGAGGTCTATCATCGCTATTTTTAATTTTAATTCATAATTTGATGTTTTACGTCAGAATTGCTAAAACATTGGAGTAAAAAAAAATTCATTTTTACTTATTCTTATGTAAAATTGAATTCCCTACAAAAAAGGTCTGATTGAAAATTTTCGTCAGACAAGCCGTTTCCGATTAATTAAGCTTAATAAAGTGATATATTTTTTCGATTTAACATTTTTACTTTTGAATTTTGTAACTGACGAATCAATAAATATCTAATAAAGACCATGACAGATTTTCGAAGGAAATCTAATGCTCTACAAAAAAGGTCTGCTAACATTTTTTGCTAAATTCACTCCTTCGAAAGTTATTCACTATTCGGAAATCGTTTTGACTCAAATTCAACCTTGAATAACTTTCGAAGGAGTGAATTTAGCAAAAAATGTTAAGAGACCTTTTTTGTAGGGAATTTAATTTTACATAAGGATAAGTGGAAATGAATTTTTTTTACTCCAATGTTTTAGCAATTCTGACATAAAACATCAAATTATGAATTAAAATTAAAAATAGCGATGACAGACCTCTTAAAATTAATATTAAGGGCTCAAACTTTCATGAATTTTTTTTTTGTCATTCTGAATAATATTTTCGATATAGCTATGAAAAAAAATAACAGTCAATTTTTTTGGCCCAGTCTAATATATATGCTAATCAATGGGTACAATTTAGAAATTACAGCTTCCTTATTTCCGCTTAAGTTTGAGGCTGATTGAAATTTGGTTATCGATTCGAGAAAGAGAAATAGCCAATTATGAATTTCTTACCTTTGCGGTGACACCGTTTTCTTATCTTATATTCTGGACTCCTTCCTCTTTGTTGACCCCTCGGATTGGCCGCCGTCTCTCTCGTGCAAGCGATCTTCGATTGAGGGTAGGGTGTTAATACTAACTAACTTATTTTAACTAATCAAACACAAAAATTGTTTTCACTTTGGTTTTTCTTTTATTTTCCTTTTACACTTTAATCGTTATCAGAAATCAAATGCCTTTATTTTTCTTGAAAGAAAATAGAGATGATACTCTTTAGAGGATCGTATCTTTGGTTTTGAACATTTATCAAACTTTTAGTATACACTGAGATTTTTCTGTTTTTCTATGTTTTTAATTTTATATTTTATAGGAATAATATTTCTTTAATTTTCCTTATAAGAAATAGAGATGATACTCTGTTAAAGGGGCGTATTTTTAATTTTAAACATGTATTCACTTTTTATTACAATAATTGGTATCTCAATACAATTACACTCGACAATGCGATTAAGCACTAAACTAATAACTCACAACCAATAACACTATTATTTTCGGAAACTTTATTCTTTTCTTGGTATTATATTTTTCTTCGCAATGCGATTCTTGTTAATTGCTTTCTTTGAGCTAACTGATGCTCTGATATTTGAATCTAGGTATATGGATGTATATACGTATACTTTAATATATTTTCACTGATATAACTTTTCTTTACTTTGTTTTTTTTTTATATTTGTTTTAAATGTATAGATATATATATTTATTTTATTGGATTGATAATTTTGTTTTCTTAATAAAATTATCTGAGAAATTTTTGGAAAGATGCAACTTGCTCTTGAAAAATTTTATAGCTGCAACCATGGGGGTCCGAGTTTGGAAGAGAGGGGGTTTTTCAACATCTTACATAGTGAGAGATGTCCCGTTGACGGATCTTAATTTAAGTCAATGTTCAACAAACTCATCCTCTCGTTTTAGCAGGTTCGAAAGTGCTGGTTGGTGAGTAAAATGACGGATTCCCCTTAGATTGATGGTCTCAATGCTTTCGTTGGCATCGAGGATTTCGATGACCGTATAGTATGAAAAGTGGGAACCGGACACCACCAGTCTATCTATTTTAGTACGCAGCGTTCTGTAGAAGCTACCTGGACGCTTATGAGGTTTCACCACGCTTAGGGTTGAGAGACTTATATTCTCATTAGCAGGTATGGTGATCCGGTCAAGTCTGGTTTCGGAAATGGTGAGGTGTTCCAGATTTATTGCCATAGATACGAAGTTATTGACCAAATCATTCCAGCTCTGACCCAAGGATACTTCAAGGGTTCTCAATTCTTCATTTCTGGTGATCATATCTGAATGGTGCCACCACTTATCGTCTCTATAATTTTCCCAGCGGAAATGTAGCGTGTTGATAGTGGTACTTCCGATAGCGTTGATTAAAGGCAGCATATCGATATTTTCCGAATACCGTTTCCTCGATCTGTCGCAGTCCCAGATGGTCAGGGTGTTGAGCGTCTTATTGTCAGTGAAATATTGGATCAGATATTCGTGATTAAGAAGATAACAAGCCCTCAAGGTGAGTTGTTGTAATTTATCGCCGGATTTTTTTAATGAGGATCACGTGAAGAATGTGTTGTCGTTTACACAGAGTTCTATCAAGTTAGGTAGTGCTTCAAGTACCCCACTCAATTCCTTGTCCAACGGACCTTGTGATCTTCCGAAAGCGAGGGAACTTAATCTATTTAACCTTTGCAATTCCCCGATCAGACCGCTAGAGATGGTGGCCCCGGATATATCCAACGTGGTTAGACGATCAGGAATACGGTGCCTGATGGAGTTGGTGATTACTCCCGGTGATGCTAGATGGCTTTCTGGCAACCTGATTTGGAACCTGACGAGATTTAACCGGTGTGTTTTAAATAACCCGGACGATAGCTTATCGGTACTTCTTGCTCCGGTGATGTTAAATATTCTGTCGATGTTATTGACGTCGATCTCGAAGGTTCTCATCCCTGTTTGAATCAATCGGCAAATACCCGGGGAACACATGGATAGGGCGTACATGTCGGTAGAGTCTAAGTATTTGAAGATTTCTATCCAACAATCCGTGTCAAGATATTCATGTAGGTATGAAGACTCCGAGCTACCGCTGGTCGATGGAAGTCCAGCCCCTAGTTTCTTGAATGGGACGATTCGCAGCTTGCTCTTTCCGATGTTAAATTTATTGTCCCGGGATTGAGTTTGCAGCCGCAAGGCTACCAAGATCGAGTAAAGCTTTATGCGCCCTACTGCCAGGTGGTTTTTCCCAGAGAAGATAGCTAATTTCTTCACCGCCTCTGGTTCGAGTTCTAGCATCTCCATCAGCTTCTTCTTTGTTGTTGTCCTTGGCAGTCCGTATATAAGCAGTTCAAGCATAGGCTGATCAGTGTCATCCCAGATTTCAGGCATAGGTCTGGGTGTCCGTTCTCGGATTGTTATATCATGATAGAACTCGGTGTTGCCTTCCCGATGATTAATTGGATACACCCTTGTGCTATTCAATTTTTCGTTCAGTTCCTTTATCCGCTTTGCTGCAACCTCCTGCGCGAGATGTTTCTTTTTCTCCAGCTGTACCTTTGCATCGGTCATGGTCTAAGGGTTGGTACGTTTTGACATAGTTCGGGCTTCGTTTATTATCTACAAATTAAAATTAAGGCGGTATGAATTTTTCTTTTGTAAGGAAATGGAGTCGATGCTCCTCTTACGTGCTAAACTACTACTAATAAGTCTATTCTAGGGAATCTTATAAACTATATTTAGAAATCAAAATTTAAAATTATATGAATCTTCCTTTGATAAAGAAATAGAGTCGATGCTCCTTTTACTTGCTAGACTACTACTAATAATTGATTATAAGAGAGTTTATACGTTATATCTATTAGTTTAAAATCCGGACTTCGTTTGCAGGCAGACAGCCCTACGGCTAGGAGTTGGCATGCTATCGTCCTGAGTACTGGACACCCCGTTGTCAATTTCCTCCGTTACCATGGAGATCGTGGTCTCGGTAGACTGGCGAATTTCCTGAACCGAGGAAACATTTTCTGCAATTGTTCTTTCCGGAAAAAACCTGACGCTATATCTAAATGTTTGTCTAACACGAGATTTTAATTTACGGCCCGCGGCAATTGTAATCGCGATAATTGTAATTGATGCAAAGCTTACGCTAACGTACAGAAGGGTTTGAGATAATTTATCTTTTTGATTTTCCGAATGGATTTCCTTGAGTCTGACTTGAATCGAGTTAAGGCTATCTCCCATTAGAGATTTAGAGAGCACAAAAGGGCCTGTCCAAAGTTTATATAGATTTTTATCAGCAATTAATTGATTAAATTTTAAATACTCAGCGGTAGTATTGAGGTCTTTTCCGGATTTACTCCTACTGCTTTGTAACTATATTCGCCTAAACTTAATAGCGTGATCTGATGGTTTTCAGCTTTGCAATTAGAAGGAAACTTTAACAACCCACTTCCCTCTAGTTTTATGGTAGTCGTTAATTCCCCCTCGCAGCTAATTTTAAGATTTTCCGTTCGAAATGTAGAGAATAACCAAGCCTTTTTCGTGGTTAACGCGATCCATTGGGTCGTATTCTGATGGAATAAAATTATGTTACACTCGATCATATCATTAGGAACCTTAGTTTTAAGTAAACCGATTCCGCATTCGTTAGACTCAGAGATCGATTCCAACAGTATGTCAGGAAAATATGCCAACTCTTCACCTGCGGGCAGGCTACCTATCTATATATTTATGGGAAGCTGAGTAAAAGTTGTTAAATCCGGATTGGATTACGATGTACTCCGAGGTTGGCTCCACTGATAAACTTACGAATGCTTCTCCCAAATGATGAGGCACTCGATAAGATATTAGTTTGTAGCTTTGCCACACATACTTCTCTATTAAAGGTATTTCAATGGTGACTATAATTAGGTTATCTGATTTTGCAGCCGAGATTCGTGCTATTTTTGTTAATGTTTGGAGATCAACGTGATCGAATAGCTGTGGAGGGTTTAAATTCGAGAATTTGCGATCTATGGCACTCATAACTTCTTTCATTTGCTCTGGAGTAACTAAGTCGGAGTTTAAAATTCCCCGTTTAGCCTCCTCTATAGCAGTTATGGCAGCTCTTATTAGATTATTACGATGTAAGATATGTCTATAAACTTTAGTGGCATACATGCTGTATTCTAATTTCTGATCTATGTTATTAATGTGCTCATTCTGAGACTGAGCGATGTCTTCAATACTTTTAGCAAGTGTGTTAATCTTTTTGACATTATCTTTGAGTTGTGTGCCGAGATAGTCGATTTCTGTTCGTAGAATATGTGTGGAATTGTTAATTAAATGAACGATTTGAGCTTCGTCGCGATAGAGATTGTTGATTTCATGTCTGTAATTTTTATTGCTCTCACGGTCTAGCATTCCAAATACCTATCTAGCTACCGTTCCTACCAATCCCTACCATATTTTTCGAGCATTTCTCTGTTCGCCTACGGGAGTTCGATCTATGATCTCCTTTAAGTGGTCAATTAAGTGAACTCTTTCGCTTCTTATATTCTATTGATGGTTTTTGAAGGACTCGAGAACATAGTGCTCCGGTAAAATATTTTTTCTCGAAACAATCCAGAAGCATGGATTCATATTCGATTTGTTCTTCAGAAGTGTCCGTTAAAAGGCTTCCTACGTCAATGGTAACTATCATATTCCATTTTTCCCGTATGAGGTGGATATTATTGAACCTCTCATAATAAATTCCAGATTTTTGTTCGGAATACTGGATCTCATAGGTTTTATCTGAGTTTATAAATTTCCACAGGCCGAAAAATATTGCCAGAGATAGGATTCGAATAGCTAGCATCTGCAACAAAAGATTTTCTTTCATGAAGGCCGAGATTTTAAAGTCTTCTTAGTCAAGTCGTGAATTGAGAAAGCTAGTTTTAATTTTGATGGGTGCTTTGAGAACCTGTGTCCTTCATCTGTTTCCAAAATCACGGTACCGTTCTCTAGGATTTTAACTATTTCATAGGGCCCGCGATAATAGCTATCGAGTTTCCCCTTTCTTGGTTCTTTTATTACATATACAAATTTACCGGGTGAAAAGTCTACCTCGTGTAAAGCTTTATCATATCGATCTTTTGAGTGGACTTTAGCGTCAATTAGGTTTAGTCGAGCTATAGCTCGGGCCTCGTTAATCAGGTCAGTAGATTTCCGATTGATTCGGGGTAGGTTTCTATCTGTGAATAGTCTGGGAATGAAGTAGGCGAGCGAGCATTTCTCCCATATATTAGCTTGAACGGTGTAAAATTAGTCACCGAATGTACCGTTGCATTATAATTAAGCATTGCCATAGCTAAATATTTGTCCCAATCCGGAAATGATTATATGAATACATTTAGATATTCAACTAAGGCATGATGCGATCTTTCCAATGCTCCGTTAGACTGCGGGTGATACGCTATAGGACTGCATTAGGGTTCGTCAGAAAACAATCGGTTGTGAATGACTGTGCTGAGAGAGGAGTTGAACTAGTGCAAGAGTTTTGTAAACATTATACTAAAAATGAAAAACAAATTCAATATGTTTTACAATTGATTAACGATCATCCATAAATGTTTCCTGATGCGCTAAAAAAACTAATGTAACAACTTCATGAAAATCTCTGTGATTAAAAAAAAAAATATAATAGAGTTGGTATTTTTTATTTTCCATTGAAATTTTAATAATATTTAATCAATTAATATTTTTCTATTATAGCAAACCTTAAGGTAAGAAAAGTCATCTAGTGTTACGTTCCCCTAATATTTTATTGATTGAATTAAATTAATTATTTTTCATAAATTAATTTAATTCGATGTAACGGAAATCAGTTACGATAAGAGAGTCGCCGTGGCTCGCGGGCAGTCAAAACAGATGACGATGCATGAGACCAGGGCCACAACGATTCTCTCACAGAGAACCTGAGATGCAGTGTCAACATTTTCTCCTCTGTTGACTTTATTATATTTTTATAATGACTAAATAGTCAGTCCTTCGAGAGAGCTCATAGAGCTCGAATCTCTGTTCTCCATTTAATGAATAAATAACAATTTATCATAAATTAATTCAACCTTATTTTGGGGTGCCAATTAGCACCCCAATATTTTCACTTACACTATGACCTATCCTTTCACCTGCTGCTATAATAAATAAAATGGAGACCGGGTCGGAAAATACATTTTAAATCACGAGAATTAAATAAATAAACAATTACAATAAAATAATCGACGACCAGGGACCACCGGGGGTCTATCGATACTCCAATGAGGCCAAACCTGAATAAAATTTAATAATTAAAAATTATTTTTATTTTTAATGAGTTTGGAGTAATTCTCAAAACGTAACAGTGATGCTGTGACCAGAATCAGTGACCATTGTTTATAGACAATACAAATAATAAATAAATAATTAAAAATTAATATTGGGAATTATTCAAAACGTAACACTAGAATATAATTTATAACACTTTTTCGTGATTATTTAATATTAGGACCACCCTAATATATGTATATATACATATATATATTAGGGTGGCGCAAAAAAAACGACTATTTTTTTTTTCCATCTCGCATGAAAATATGTTGGTTTACGATGTTTTAAGAAGCCTCTCCACAAATCAGCTCAATAAAAAATTTTCAAGAGATCAATCACGAATTTTGAAAATATCAACAATTATCGAAATTCGGATTTTTATTTCAAATTTTTTTCTTTCTCGTGGCAGCAATAGTTTATATTTGTGAAATCATGACTATGCTGAAAATTTCAGCCCAAAATTTAAATATTTAAACGGCGCTCAAGAATTTCGAATATTAACTGATAATATGTAACTAATAGTTTGAATTAGTTTTTATAACTCAATTATTGTCATTTCACTTAAATATCACTTTTGCATAACCAAAAATATACAGAACAGTCTTAAACAATGAAATTCAGTCAGTTTTGAATAAGCGAAAAAATCTACAAATTGGATTAATAAATAAAAAAGTATGTAAATAACATATTATTTTTATTTCTTGGGTTATATTTTCATTCATTGTCATGTAAATTGATGGGGAACAAATCGAGAAGCTTCATTATTAATATTTAAAGGTCGCTCTAAAACGTCCAAGAGACTGCGCTCGGAAACATTCAAAATTCTTGAGCGCCGTTTAAATATTTAAATTTTGGGCTGAAATTTTCAGCATAGTCATGATTTTGCAAATATAAACTATTGCTGCCACGAGAAAAAAAAATTTTTTTTAATAAAAATCCGAATTTCGATCATCTTTTATATTTTCAAAATTCGTGAGCGACCTCTTAAAAATTTTTTATCGAGCTGATTTGTGGAGAGGCTTTTTAAAACATCGTAAACCAACAAATTTTCATGCGAGATGGACAAAAAAAATAGTCGGTTTTTTTGCACCAACCTAATATATATGTCGGAGATAAAATAATACTTGGGTTTTTCCTGAGACTTGGGAAAGTCCCAACTATATTGAGTTTGTTTTTAGACAATAAAAACTTAGTGAAAATATTTTACAATTTAATCCGCTTAAGATTTTGTTAGTTTTCATATTTACGTTCATGACGGTAGACTTAAGTCGAAGGAGCCCGTCTGGGCATCCAACGTAGACACGATCGAGAGATAGCAATATTTTCGGTATAATGAGTTTTTAAACATATGGAAGTAATTGTACGAGTTTGTAAAATTACCTGAGATATAGTTTTGGTCGAGTCGGGGACTCAAGAATATTGGGTACAGAGAGTTAGTTCTAATTGAGCAAAGGAACGGACAACATTGCTATCCGACCGATCGTGTATTCGTTTCGATTTTAATTTTACCACCGTATACATTTTACAACGGTAACTAGAATATTTTCAATAGTTGTTATTCTCTAGTAAACTCATCGCTTGTAATAATTTGTGTATTTAATATTGTGTAATATTTGATATTTTGTAATATTTGAGATTTTCTCGGATACTTTAATATTGTGTAGTTGTCCGATACTGATATTATTGCTTGTAATCTTATTGTTTAGTGTATACGATATTTGTGAGTAGTAATTACCTGTTTGTGTTCGTTAAATTGTTTAATAAATAAGATGAGTGGCAAAGATAACGGCGTAGACCCGAGTCTCATTAATACCTCAACTGGTAATTCGACATATATATATATATATATATATATATATATATATATATATATATATATATATATATATACATAGAAATATTTTCGCGTTTACTTGATCGAATGATCTGAAATTTTTAGGAAAGTTGACGACCAACAAGCTCTGTCCATTGCTGCCTTAACCATCCAAATCGGTTTATTAGTTAAAAAGTTATAGACCGGTCACACACACACATACACACACACACATACACACACACACACACACACACACACACACACACACACACACACACACACACACATATACACACATACATACATACAGCCACTCGAACATCATTCTGAAAATAGTCAGAATAGCTTCCTAAGACCTCAAAACGTCGACATCTGATGAAATTTCGATTTTCGCAAATCGGGGTAAAAACAATTACTTACCAAATTTTTCGAAAATCGTCGATTTTCTTAGAGGAAAGTTAAAAATTCTCACCAAACATGAGCTCTTAATTATAATTTTAAGTACTCGCTAAATGAATTTGAAATTTTCCCATTTAATTAACACGTAAATTTTTATTTTTTTTTTCAATTATCTATAGCTCCGCGGCATTGCAATATATTAAGTCGCAATTAGGTGGAACTGACAGAGGAATCCTTCCTCTTTAAAAGCGCTTGTAGCTAATTCACATTTTGTAACGAGGCATATTAAAATTTTAAAGCCAATTTTTTCTCAAATTTCATGGTTTTTTTTATTTACTCGCAAACCACTAATTTTAGAAAAAAATTGTACAAAACTTTCTTATATATAAATAATATAAATTTAAAAACCGCTTCTTCATTAATGATTTTCGATTCTTAACTTTTCAAACTCTAGCATGAAACGTAACTTGTTAGAGCTTGAAAAGCAAATTTTGACATTTTGAGGTTCTAGGAAGCTATCCTGACTAATTTCACACTGATGTCCGAGTGTATGTATGTGTGTACGTTCGTACGTATGTATGTAAATATTCATAACTCTTGAACGGATAAACCGATTTTGATCTTTGAGGTGTCATTTGACGCGGCTTGTAAATATCTTGAAGCCGTAAAAATTTGAACTTAATCGGTAGGGTGCGGTCAGAGATATTTCAAAAATAACATTTTTTCATAAATGTTTTATTTGGATAACTTTTAATTTGCTCAATGGATTGATTCCAAAATCTAATCAGCTCTAAAACGGTATGAGCCGCGTCGAATGCCACCTCAACCATCAAAATTGGTTCATTTGTTCAAGAGAAACCGTTGACGAAAGAATCAAAAAAATTTTTTTTTTTTAGTTTTTTTGAAATTTCTCAAAAACGGCTGGATAAATCAATTTTAAAATTTGATCAGCTTAAGAACTTGATAAAACACGTCAATTGCTGCCTCAGTCGTCTTAATCGGTCCATTCGTTTACGAGATATCGTTGATTGAAAAAGTAGTGAAAAACGTTTTTTTTCGGATATCTACAAAAAAATTGGATCATTCGACTTTAAAATCTAATCAGCTCTAGAACATAATAAAACGCGTCGATTGCCGCCTCAACCATCAAAATCGGTTAATTCTTTCGCAAGATATTGTGGGAGAAAGAAATGGTAAAAAATGTTTTTTTAGAAAACAATGGTATACCAAAGTATTTTCGAGCTCGAAGAGCTCGAAAACGTATTCACAATGATGTTTTCGAGCTCAACAAGCTCGAAAACAGCGAGAAGTTTTGGGGCTAGCCCGCAGGGTTAACCGATAGACCGATTTTTTTTTTAGGTTTGAGGGCTTGTAACTTTTCTTATATTGTAGTTACAAGCATGACTATTCAGGTCATTTTTGTAGGGAATTTAATTTTCTAAAAGGATGTGAAATTTGAAACTGGAAAAAATTTTTTTTTTTATTGTTCCTCGAAAAACTAAAAAAAAATTTGTCACATGTATTTTAAATGGGAAAATGAGCTTATACCCGAGTCGAAAAGTTTCAGCAATATTTCAGACTTGATAAACTGCTAGCTATTGGTTAAAAAAAATAAAATGTGGTTATTCAAAATACATTATGAAATGAGCCTGAACTTAGACTGATATGTCGTCATATTTCACTCTTCAGGACCTTCAGGCTAAAATTAAGCTTGAAAATAAAATCAATTAATCAGGCTATTCAGTTTGACCTTAGCGTCAAATCAGGCTCTTCAGCTTGAAAATAGTTTAAAATTAAGGCTTTTCAGGTTGATGTTAAGTTCCCCAGGTAAAGAAATAATAAATTTTTTTTTTGGCCGACATTAAGTTAGAGGCGAGGATTTATACTGTTAGTATTATTATTCTATTTGACTAAATAGAATAGTAATGATTGAAATTATGTATGGTCATGTATGGATATTGGAAATATATGGTCGTTGTTGTAATATTAATTAATTAAAGACATGCCAAGACTGGTTGGTGGTTGGGATGTTGGAAAAATACGCATATTTAAAAATATAACAATATTTTTATTTGTCACAGCACAAATATCACTGGGTTACAAAATTAAATAGTTTATTTAAATTGTCAATACTGTTTATTGTCTGAGCTCATGAATACGTAATTAAATGAATGCAAATTGTAAAAATAGAGCGCGGGTAATTAATTTAAATAATTGGAGTAATTGATCTGAGTTTGGTTGAACACTGATTGACCTTGGTATCGTTTGGTTGAACACTGATTAACCTTGGTATCGTTAGTCGTTTTGGGTTGACACCTACTCAAATCCGTGATCATCAAATATGGTGGACTGGTCCACCATGGTTGCTCAAGAGTTCATCGTCCTGGCCTAAATGTCCATCAATCGATGATACAGGAGCTCAAGCAGAAGAACGGCCTGGACTGACTTGATAGACACTAGGCCCTAGTAAGTGCTGCCTCTATTTGCCGGAAGTTCAACTACATTCAAATTTGAATGTAGTTGTGATTACGCAACATTCCGCCCGCCATCAGCAACAGAGTTGATGAGTTCTTGAGTACTTGATCTTTTGATGAGCATGTCATTGAACCAGTTAAGTTATTCTTCGTCATCTTCTTGAGGTTCTGGTTCAATTGGTAGGAGTGCAAGCTTCGTGATTGGACGAGTGAGTGTTGAGTTCACTGTTTCGAGCGTAGCAACCCTGGTCAATCCATCTTTGCCAGGGTGGAGTGCGATAATACGAGCGAGAGGCCACCTGGTTGGTGAAAACTTTTCGTCGGTGAGTAATACAAGTGACCCAACTTGAATTTGATGAGTTGGACGCTGCCACTTGGTGATTGCCAGTTGTCTTTGAAGATAACTTGTAGACCAATGATTCCAGAACTGTTGAACACGTTGTTGTAGAAATTGCCATCTAGACAATCAAGAACTATTTGTATCGATGAGTGCTGGTTCGGAAATCATATTGAGTGCTCGTCCAATTAAGAAGTGACCAGGAGTGAGTGCATTCATGTCATCTGGATCTTCCGTGAGTGGCTCCAATGGTCTTGAATTCAATATAGCTTCAATGTGCGTAAGAAGAGTCGTAAATTCTTCAAACGTAAATGAAGACTCTCCCACTGATCGAGTAAGATGATGTTTGAGTGATTTGACAGCAGCTTCCCACTTTCCACCCATGTGTGGAGCTGCTGGTGGATTGAAATGCCAGGCAATACTGTGCACCGTGATGTGATCCAGTATTTCTCTTGACTCTTGAGTTCCTTGAGTGAACAGACGGTTGAGATCAGTTTCAGCGCCTTTGAACGTCGTTCCACAATCGCCGTAGAGTGCTGTGCAGATGCCTCGTCGGCTGATAAATCTGCGGAGTGCTGCGATGAACCCACTAGAGCTGTAGTCGCTGACCACCTCTAGATGTACTGCTGACGTAGAAAGGCAGACAAAAACACAAATCCAGCCTTTGTATGTTTTCGCTCCTCTGCGTCTCCAATTTTTGAGTGTTATTGGACCGGCATAGTCAACTCCAATGTGAGTGAATGCAGGTGATGGAGTGACTCGTGATATTGGTAGCTGAACCATGAGTTGTTGAGCTCTATCAGCACAAATATCGTGCGCATTTTATACATTTGAGTATAATTGAGCGTACTGGTTGTCTACCGCCAATGATCCAGTACTTTTGTCGTATGAATGCAAGTCCAGGCCGTTCTTCTGCTTGAGCTCCTGTATCATCGATTGATGGACATTTAGGCCAGGACGATGAACTCTTGATCAACCATGGTGGGCCAGTCCACCATAGTTGATGATCACGGGGTTAAGTAGGTGTCAACCCTCGTGTTGCGCAGTCTGCTGGATTTTGTGTGCCCGGAATGAAATTCCAGTGGCCATCTGGAAGTAGATCTTGAATATGTGACACCCTATTCCGAACAAACTCCTTCCAGCGAGACGGATGAGATTTAATCCACGTGAGTGTAATTGTTGAGTCCGTCCACAAGTATATTGGCGATTGAGTGAGATTTAGAGTGCTCTGGCAGTGTTTTGTGAGTTTTGCCAACATGTGAGCTGCGGTGAGTTCTAACCTTGGTATCGTTAGTCGTTTTAACGAAGCTACCTTGGTTTTGGAACAGAGCAGCGTAACTCTGACTCTATGAGCAGGTGTGTGAACTTTGATGAACACGGCAGCTGCCATTGCCAATTGAGAGGCGTCCGAGAATCCATGGATTTCGGTGGTTGAGCACGTGGATGAGTGGATCCATCTTGGAATTTTGACTTCAGAGATAAGTTTGAGTTCATTTTTGAAGTTTCTCCATTTATGCCGTTGATTGGCTGCCAATGGAGTGTCCCAGCTGAGCTGTTCGAGCCAAAGCTCCTGCATGAATACCTTGGCTCGAATGATGAGTGGTGCGAGAAATCCAAGAGGATCAAAAATTTGAGCAATCTCTGATAGTATGATCCTTTTTGTAAATTTTTGAGTTGAGCATGGTGGTGAGTACGTGAAATAGAACTGATCTGAGTGTGAGGACCAGTACATGCCCTGAATCTTGGTGCTGGAGTCTGAATCCTCGAATTTGTGATTCTTGATCGCTTCCACATGATTGAGTTGTTGTAATTTTGGATGATTGCTTGCCCATTTAGCAAGAGGGAATCCGCCCGCCTTGCAGAGTGCTTCAAGTTGATCAGCAACTTGTTGTAATGAGTTCATCTAACACGTGTGCGATGATGACTAAGTCGTTTGAATGCTTAGATAAGAGTTTGAGTGCGAATTGACATTTAGCTTTACCAGCATTGGATACACCGATACCAATGATCTGAATAGATGAGTGTGTGCGTTAGAGATTAAGTGAGTGCACCAAGGAATCTGAAACAAAAGATGATTCAGAACCTGGATCCAACAATATACATACTAGGGTGCTTTTATTTTTGCGACTATTTTTTATTTATCGCTCCCATCCCGAACTTTTGTTGGAAATACCCCCCAAAAAATTCCCTGAGAGTTTGGACCCTTAATATTAATATTAAGTACCCGACCACAGCGTGTGAAGATTTCCCATTTAAAATACACGTAAACTTGGGTTTTTATTTTTTAAGCTTCTATAACTCCACGGCATTTTATGATATCATCTCGCCCAAAGTCGCGATTTTCTCAGAATTAAATGCTCTATAAAAGTGCCCATTGTCGCGAAGTCGTAACTCATACAGGTGGGGTAGTACGGACCACTAAACTGAATTTTTTCATAGGATTCTTGTTTTTTCTCTCAACAACAAGACCTACAGAAAAAATGTGAAGAATAATTTTATAGGAAATTCAATTTTCTACAAAAAAGGTCCTTAGCACCAAATCACTCAGATTGATATTTTCGGAGATATTCGTCAAATAAAAAATCAATATTTTCTAAGATTTGATTCGACATTTTATGGGAATTCAATGCTACGTATACTTCAATAATTAATATCTCAAAAAATATCAATCTAAGTGATTCGGTGCTAAGGACCTTTTTTGTAGGAAATTAAATTTCCTATAAAGTTGTCTTTTGCATTTTTTCTGTAGGTCTTGTTGTTTATGAGATAATGAGAGAAAAAACAAGAATTCTATGAAAAAATTCAATTTAGCGGTCCGTAGTACCCCACCTATATGAGTAACGACTTCGCGACAATGGGCACTTTTGTAGAGCATTTAATTCTGAGGAAATCCCGAATTCGGGCGAGATGATATCATAAAATGCTGCGGAGTTATAGAAGTTTAAAAAATAAAAACCCAAGTTTACGTGTATTTTAAATGGGAAATCTTCACACGCTGTGGTCGAGTACTTAATATTAATATTAAGGGCTCAAACTCTTAGGGATTTTTTTGGGGGGGGTAATTTCCAACAAAATTTCGGGATGGGAGCGAAAAAAAAAAAATAGTCGCAAAAATAAAAGCACCCTAATTCATACTGGATGAGTACTTAACTGATGATAAGGGCAAGTAGGCAAGTTGCGAGTGAAATTGCTGAGCGATGAGTACTAGTATGATGAATGCCGGACGTGTTTACAGACGAGTGCAGTAGATGAGTGCGTTGCTGGAGATGAGTCTGTAACAGCTGCAGCAGCATATGAAGCTGTTTTAGTGGATGAGCGCGGTGGTTTGGACGAAGACGCCTGTTCCACTCGTTCTTGAGCACGAGCACGACTGACCAAGAACTCAGTGAGTACTTTGAGTGTTGGGTATTCCGTGGAAGCACCCATATTGTTTTCCCAGAGCTCCCGGTTGTGTGAGTCCAGTTTAGATATGATCAACTGCGTAAGCAGCGGATTCAAATCTGAGTTTAATTGTACCCCGAGTGCGTTGAGTGCGTTGATTACCTCTGAAACTGTATTCAGAAGGTAATTAAGCTGCTCAGATGAGCGTGAAGTGAGCGCATGCATGTTAAGGAGCTTGTCCAGTTGAGCACTGATGAGTAGGCGAGGGTTGTCATATCTCTCCTTGAGCTGATTCCACGCAGGTACAAATTGGTCGTCGCACATTTGTACACTGGCGAGGCTGAGTGCGGCTTGTCCTTGCAGACAGCTCTTCAGGTACTGGAGACGTTGAACTGGAGCAAGTTCTTGAGCATTTATCACCATTGAGGTGAATGAGTCCCTGAATTCCGGCCAGTTCTCGTAACGCCCATCGAACTTGGGAATTGCGAGTGCTGGCAAATGAGTTGGGGCCCGGGTTGAGTGTATTACAGTTGGAGCAACAGCTGGAACTGGTATTGAGTTGATAAGTGCGATGACTTTGCCCTTGGCGTTGATATACGACCGATACACCAAATCGTATACTCCGTCCTTGACATATGAGCTCTCCAAGAACTCCTTGGTGCAGGTGAGTGCTAGTGAGTCGTGAGTGAGGTTGAACTGGTGCCATTCACCCTCGAGTAACTCAAGTCGAGACTTGAGTTGAGCTAAGCCGTCGGCAACGGTGAGTGTAGCAGCCAGAGCTTCCCAGTCTGAGAAGACTCTGAGGCGTGAGTGCTGGCTGATGACTTTCAGCTCGAGTGCTGGGGAAATCGTCGATTTCCTGGAAGTGCGCTTGAGTTTCTGCTTAGACTGGTCTCCTTCGCCGTGGATCCCAGTCTCGGTGGCGCTTGAGTCACTGAGGACTTGAGTGTCGCCGACGTTGATCACTGGATAGAGGTGTTGGTCCGTGGGGGTACCTTCAGGGACCTCTGAGTGCTGCGGGTCCGTTGAAATACCCTTCTTCTTCTCTTCATCTCCAATAGTGAGCTCCTTGACCTGTTGATGGGTTTATATGAGTACAGCTGCCAAATGATGATGCTACCGACACAACCAATCAACCATCCGGCTCAAAGGACCATAAAATGTTGTAATATCAATTAATTAAAGACATGCCAGGACTGGTTGGTGATTGGGATGTTGGAAAAATACGCATATTTAAAAATATAACAATATTTTTATTTGTCACAGCACAAATATCACTGGGTTACAAAATTAAATAGTTTATTTAAATTGTCAATACTGTTAATTGTCTGAGCTCATGAATACGTAATTAAATGAATGCAAATTGTAAAAATAGAGCGCGAGTAATTAATTTAAATAATTGGAGTGATTAATCTGAGTTTGGTTGAACACTGATTTGATTATAAAAATGTCATGATAATAAGTAACATGATGTCAGAGGTTACTGAGCGAAGTAAATTATTGAACACGTAAATTACTATTTTTAATAGCACTGAATACAAAAATAATTTAGTTATTGCGTTTTAATAAGAATGATCACTTAATTGAATTGAATTTAATGAGCTCATAATAAATTACACTGATTCTAATTTATTTGTTGAACACGTGGTAGCATGATTGCAGAGGCTACTGAGCGAAAAACGATGTTTAAATTAATTAAGAAACTGAGCATAATGATAATTGAATAAATAATAAAACTGAGTTTTTTAATTATTTGAGCACTGATAGCAAGTAAATATTTAATAAAAAATGCACCTGTTGCCTTTTAGATGAAATAACCTTGTGGTCGATGATCACTGAATTTTTAGAGTCCTTTATTAATTTATAGCTGAGTTCTGATGTTAGCAATTATAAAAATAATTATATTTTTATAAAGCTTATTGATCACTTGTTGCTTCTGATTAATTACTTTCATTTAATTACTCGTGATGAGTGCAAATAGAATAGATTATATAAAACACGTGGTGTCACTTGAAATTATATAATCGATAGATAATGGCATCGGTCTTCTTGCCACGAGGCAGTAAAATCCATGCGAATGCGTCGCACTGCGCTAGTCAAGTTTTTAATTGATAGACACTAGGCCCCAGTAGGTGCTGCCTCTATTTGCCGGAAGTTCAACTACATTCAAATTTGAATGTAGTTGTGATTACGCAACAGTCGTCTATGACCGTATTTAGTTAAATTAAAAAATAAAAAAGATTGGTTTATTCTCTTTTTAATTTATTGTTTAATCATTTTGGTGATGAAGGGACTGTTAGATATGCATGTAATTGAATTTCTAATCGAATTAGAAATTTTGGATTCAGAGAAAAACGCTACACATCAACGACTGCACACGCATTAGTGGGATTAGAACCCGGAACCCTACGTACGAACGACCGACGCTTTAACGACTAGGCTACGCAACCGACAGTAACTGAATTTAGTTATATCCTACACAAGATCGAAAGAATACATTCACTTTTACAGTCACATCAAGCTGTTCAGCTTGAATTCATGCTTAAAAAATTATTAAGTATCAGGTTGTTCAGGTTACGAATAAGTTCAAAGTGTATGCTAGTTTTGAGCTGAACAACCTAACAGCTTGTTCAGCTTGAGTTCAGAATCTTTTTCATACTTTAACAGGCTATTCAGTTTCAATTCAAGCCAAAATATGGTTAAGTAGCAGTTTATTCAGCTTGAAAATAAGCTCCAAGCTTAAGCTAGTTTTGAACTGAATAACCTACAGGTTATTTAGCTCGAATGCAGTGTCTTTTTAATGCTATAGTAGGCTGTTTAGTTTAAAAACAGCCTGGAAATTTCACGTCAGTTTCAAGCTTAAGCTTGTTCAGGTTGAATCCAGCTTCAATTCAATTCCAGTAGCAGGCTGATCAGTTTAATTTAAGGCTCAATTGAGCGCGGTCAGTTTCAATTAAGGTTCAGTTCAGCGCAGTAAGCTTCATTTAAGGTCCAGTTCAGCCTAATCAGTTTGAAATAATGCTGAAACTTTTCGACTCGGGATAAACCACCAGCTCAATTTTCGAGATATCGAGCTGATTTTTTAGCAGGATTTTTTTTAGGTCTCAAAGAAACTTTTGAGACTATGAGACCTAAAAAAAAAATTATTATTTTTTTTTGACACACCCTAATATATATATATATTGTAACGAATGTGAAACTGATCTTTAAAATATTTGAATAGCTAAAAAACAAATGCCTTCTTCTCTTGTTTTATAGATGCGCGACAAAAGTCAGTCAGTCTTATATTGACAGTTTAACAGCAAACATTGTATTTCAATAAACTATATATTGCTTTTGCTTTCTTTTACTGCTGTTAATTGTGGTGTTGTTATTTCTAATATAAGTGTGCTATTATTGTAGTGTATAAGTGATATTAATTTAAGATACCAATCACTGCAGTTTAGTGTCAGAAGTGCGTGTAACCTTCGTGTGTCGTGTAAACTTATAAATATAAAAAAAAGAATATATATATCTGTTAATATATCGTGACGCGATGGGAAAGGTAAAAGTTTGAAACGATCGTGTTTTTTATATTAAAAAAGACGTGAATTCAGTGATCAATTAAACGAGTTTAGTGAAAACATATTTTTTTTTAATTTGTGATAAAGTGCGCGTGTGAATTTAAATAAATTTAATGATAAATCAAATAAGTTTTGTGGATATGTGTTATTATATTAAAGTGCGTGTAGTAAAATAAGTAAATTCGGTGATGAATTAAAAAAAAAGTTCTGTGGATATGTGTTATAGTGTTAAAGTTCGAGTAGTAATATAAATAAATACGGTGATGAATTAATTAAAATTTGTGAATATATTTTATAATATAGATTCCAAGTGCATGTAATAATTTAAACGAATTCAGTGATTAAATAATTAAGTTTTGTGAAAATGTTTTTCTTAATCGGTGCCAATGTGCGTATTTGAATTTATTTGTGTGATGTACTACATATAAAAAAAAAAAAGTTAGGGATTAATGAATTAGTGTTGTGAAAATATTTTTATTAATTTGAGTTGAAATGCGGGTATGAGTAATTACGTGTGTGATAAAAATATAAAATAATAGTGATCAAAATATTAAACGCCGGGTAGTCTCATTATTTTTTTTTTAACAAAACAGTGAAGCCGGAAGAATATTTTATTAGCATCAATTGAGGAGTTGAAGTTGAATTGATGGACAACTCGAAATTCAGAAAGGATAAATTTGGTAATGTATCATTATTCAATAATAATTATAGTTAGATACAATTAAAAAAAAAAAAAAAAAGTACAAATTAGCTAAAAATATCGTGACATCTAACCGCTCTTTTGTTTTGTGATCGATTGTCATGATTAATAAACCGGGTACATTTGATGATTCTATGATGTAGAACGATAGATAAACGATTTTTTATAGATAGTAACATTTGAAAATTTTTATCTAGGCTATATAATACCTCAAGTATTTTATCAAGTCAATAAATAAGTTTTATACGGATAAATAGGAAAATTTTATGAAACGGCTGAGATTACTATCATGAGTTAAATTTAAATTAAAAAAAAAAAAAAAAGAGAAGTCGATATTAACGGAAATAATTGAAAAATTTATTTACTTCAATGCGATTGGGAGGGTTCTTATGAAATTGAAAATAGGCTAAATAACGTAGTTTATAAAATTAGAAAAATACCAAATGATAATATAAAATCATGCATGTAAATCGTCATGTACCATATTGTGATCAATAAGAAAAATAAAAGAGAAATCCGGCTGGGGCCCTGAACGATCTCAGTGTAGACGTTGTAAAGGGTTCCCGGGATTCTGTAGTCAATTAGTAAGTCTAGAATATCTTACAAACTGATAGAATCGAAGATGTCTGAACGACTGCTAAAGACTGGTATAGTCCTTAGGAGAAGTCTGACAGTGGCCCTTGAATAACCACACTGTAGACGTTGTTGAAGAGTTCCCGAGATTCTGGAAGAAGTCTGGCTGAGGGCTCTGAACGATCTCAGTGGTAACGTTGTTCGAGGGATTCCCGGGATTCTATAAGGACTGGAATGTTCTAAGTTCGGTTATTAGCTGAGGGAAGTCCGTCTGAGGACCCTGAACGATTAGTCGTTGTAAGGATTTCCCGGGATTCTTGGGCCTTTGATGAGAGACTGGATATTTCTTTTGGTTTAAGTGAGCTCAGCTCAAATCAAAAGTTTGAATTCTTAGGACTTGTCATTGGTCAACAGTATCCTGACTGGAGCTTTGGGATCCATCCGGAGTTGGCATAGTCAACATTTCTCTTAAGTAGTGCACGACTTCTGGGAGATAGGTGGATACCCTGGAGAGTTTCCAAGGAACTTTTAGGGGGAAAAATTGAAATTCGTTGCAATGTGTATTATTCAGTAATCATTGATATGTTAGCTATAGATAACATATCGGCATATGAGCTGAATGGACCGAGCGATAGAACATTGAGCATTTAAGATCGAAAAAGTAACAAATTGATCATACTAAAAGTTTATAATTAATAACTGATAAATAATAGAATGTAATGATGAAATATGTTTAAAAATAAAATTTAATAAAATGTTGGAGATACTCGTTTTGTTTGTTTATTATGTGCACATAATATTTCCAATTTCATTGGGGAAGGAGAGAAGGAGTCCATTCCTAGTCCTTCAAGGAGGAGAGGAAGGAGTTCCTGTTCCCATCCCGTACCTGATCCCATTCCCATTGAAGGTCTATTCAATCAAGAGGAGGGTTACATTTTTAATTTTATTTATTTTGATTCGTTGAATAGGAAAATAGAGTCACGTGCACTGATTAACTTCTTAGCAGAATATTTTATTTTTTTATTATCAATTCTTAGCTCAATTAAACTATAGACTATTTTTTAAATTTTTTTATTATCTTTGCGTTAGCCTACAGGGTTGTTTTTTGGCTATGGTGTTTTTTTCCCTGTAGGGTGATAGATAGGGTGTGTTGGTACCATAGCGGAATCGAACCAAAATTGCAAATGGTTTTAATTTCAATTAAGTTCGATTCTTCCAACACAAATTTTATCGGACGATAATTTATTGAGAAGGGGGTAGTGTAACGAATGTGAAACTAATCTTTAAAATATTTGAATAGCTAGAGAACAAATGCCTTCTTCTCTTGTTTTATAGATGCACGACAAAAGTCAGTCAGTCTTATATTGACAGTTCAACAGCAAGCATTGTATTTCAATAAACTACATATTGCTCTTGCTTTCTTTTACTGCTGTTAATTGTGGTGTTGTTATTTCTAATATAAGTGTGTTATTATTGTAGTGTATAAGTGATATTAATTTAAGATACCAATCACTGCAATATATATATATATATATATATATATATATATATATATATATATATATATATATATATATATATATATATATATATATATATATATATATATATATATTGAGACAATTCGCTTTTCTCTTTACGATCCGTACCAGCAGCAACCAGGATTCACGGGTTGAACCCTGGCTTAGGCTGGCCTCTGCGAAATTTTTATTATGCTGGGACAGAGCAATGGGCTAGGGTTCTTGCAAAGTAAGAACCCGCACTTGCTCAAACTCGGCAACGTATGTAAAAAAACTTATCAACTTACTTCACGGCTTATTATAAATTATAGATTATTGTTATAGATTTCTAAGTTATGACTTGACTAATAATACTGTTGGTTTATTTAATACTCTTACCAGTATTTTAGAATATAAATAGGATGAACAATGATAGATGGAATAAAAGGAATTAATCCAAAATATATGCAAGTTTATTGCCAAATATAATAATAAAAATTACTTACAAGAAAATGCAAGCGCTGGATATAATGTAGAAAGATGCGTGGCACAGTATAATTTTATATTGCGAGTATATCGCCGGTAACGTACAGTAATATTTAATTGAACTAACTTTATTTATAGTAATCAGTAAACTTGGATAGTAAAGTATAATCGCAAGAGAATTGCTAGTAATACAACTATAACGCAAGTTAATTTCCCGATTTACGAAGTAATTGTCCGTACTAACAAAGTCGCAAGTGAATTGCTAGTATATGACAGTAGTAGTAAATTATACGTCTTATGGCTAATTGATCCAGGATCAAAGTGATTGACCGATCATTTAGGGCATAGGACTAGCCTCGGGACTGTCCCCACTTCACCCTTACGGACGTGCGTCGACGTGATAATTAGTCATGTGACCACTGCACTATGACTTGTGCAGTTTCAGACGGCAACGAGACCGGGAAAAATGGGAACCGCAAGGCGGAGGACGAAGATGGCAATTCACATTGTCTCAATATATATATACAGGGTGTTCCAAAAGTCTCGCCCGAGACTTGAAATCTAGATAGAGGACAAAAGTCGGAGACGAAAAGTCCTTTACGATTTTTTCACCTGATGAACAGATGAATTGTTATTAATTAAACAAGATAGCCAATCAGAATGAAGTATTAGCGCGAACGAGTAGAGTGGAATGAACAGTCGGAGGAAAGCAGTAACAGCGTGAGCGCTCGGCTGACGTTAAGCAGCTTTCACAACGCATGATGCGCATGAATGACACATACATTTATTTATTCTTCATAAAAATACAGTCGTACAGGAAAAATTTTTCTTTTCTTAATCAGCTGCCTGATAGATAGTCGACGGTCAACAAATGGGAGATCAGCAGAAGATTTTTTTTAAAGTCCGGAAAAATGGAAATAAACTTTTCATTTTTCTTATCAATTGACTAAGAGTCAGTCGATTGCCAGAAGTTGGGAGGACAACTGAGGATTTTCTCTTTTAAAATCCAGTCGCGTAAAAATAAATTAACATTTTTATTTTTTTTCAATAACTGGCTGACAGTCAGTTGAATGGCAGCCGGTGGGAGACAGCGAAGGATTGTTTTTTGAATCCAGTCTCGCAATAATAAGAACTTTCATATGTCTTACGTTAGAAAAATTTAGTGGCCCTGAAAAGGGCCGTTTTTTTTATGTTGAACGTTGCTATCACTTGAGCAGCTGTTCGAACGTTCTTCCCCCAACTTGTATACATAGACGACAGCGTTTCATCAAATCTGCCCTGACTTTCTCCATCATGTCAGGAGTAATGTTCAGGTACGCCAACTGAATTCTCGCCTTCGTCTCGAACTGATCCTCTGGTTCTGTCTCGTATACGACTCCTTTCATGTAACCCCACAAGAAAATATCCAGAGGTGTTAAGTCTGGTGATCTTAGAGGCCACTGAAAGGGACCGTTTCTCCCGATCCGAAAATTGGGATACGTCAGATAATTGTCACCCTAATTAATATGTTACTTAATAAATGATCTATCACAAGAATTATTATTTCCATACATTACCCAACCTACGTTCCTAGCGTCCGACAAAGGATGAAGAATCACAACGTTCCCAACAATGCCACCCCACATATTAATTTTCCACTTATTTTAGAAATTGCGGTCTCGAGTGAAATGAGGATTTTCCAAAGCGTATTGATGCGTATTGTGTTGATTAAAACACCCTTCACGAGTGCCGAATGATTTGTTGGTCCACAATATGCGCTTTAAAAAATCCACTGCTCGAAATCACCAGGTCCTAATTATTAAACTTGAGTTGCGTGGAATGGATGCAATTCTCTTGCACGAGTTATACAATTAATCGACGTACAAGAAATCTGCAACCGACGCGCAAGTTTGCGGACACTAGCGTTAGGATCATCTAGCACTGCTTCAACTACACGATCTTCGTTACGGTCCGTACGTACGTCTCGAGGACGACCTACACGCTCAACGCGGGATGGTAAAATAATCCCAGTTTCCCGAAGGCGATGAACAGCACGAAGAATTACGTGATGACCTGCATGACGAGCACGATTCGCGTAACGCTCAGCATACACGCGACTAGCATCATTAACGTTATGGCCACACTCGCCGTAGATGATAATCATGTCCGCATAATCTGAAGCAGAATAATGATTTTCACGAGGCATAGCAGAACGTATTGTGTCGTTACAGAAGATTCAATAATGACTAACATTCGCTAATAGTTTGCACCAATAAATTTTAAAAACAATTGAAAACAATGAAAAAAGACAAACAATATCTAGTGGTACAAGAAAAAGACAGCAAGTGCCTTGGACACAGCATCGAATTTCCACGAAAAAAATCTGAGTGTCGGTTAGCCCCGGCTGGCCAGCCCCAAAACTTCCCGCTGTTTTCGAGCTCAAGGAGCTTGAAAACATCACTGTGAATATATTTTCGAGCTCTTCGAGCTCGAAAATGCTATTGCATGCGATCATTTTTTTATGAGATTTTCAAGATCTAACAAGTAACGTTTTATGCTAGAGTTTAAAAGTTAAGAATCAAAAATCATTAATGAAGAATCGGCTTTGAAATTTTTATTTTCGATTACGTTCTCTGAAGTCCATGTATTGAGGCAGAAATCAATGCCAGTGATCAAAATCAAGATTTGAATGAGTTTTGACTCAGGTCAGAGCAACAATATATGGAATATCCGAGAAAAACATTAAAGACTGGGTTTTTTCAATTTTTTGCTGACAATATGTTTAAAACTAAGGACCAAGTTACATGACATTATCTGATGATCGAAAGAGACTATATTGAGAAAGAGTTGGTATGATTTCAGACACATTTTAGCACATTTAATTTTGATTTATCCGGAAAACTGTCACGATCGGAGTGAGTGAAGGCGACGGGCGAAAGGATTATTTTAATTTATTATTTAATATCGGAATACCGAATTATCTCGTTCTATAACTCAACCAAGGAGTTCGATTGAACCGTCACGTGGCTAGTGTGAGAACATATGAGTGATTGGGCACCGATTATTAAATTATAAGTTATAATATGAAATTATTTTTATTCTGTCATCCAACCAAGGAATTCGGCTCACGTGGCTGATATAAGAATGTTATAATTTCGTATGGTTTATAACTTATTTGTCTATTTGTACCGAGCGGATGTACTATAGACTGTCCCGTTCAATGACCTGCGTGGCGTTAGGGTAGGTCCGGGATTTTTGAGCGAGAGGGATATTGGGTCGGTGAATATGGGCCCTCGAGAAGACCGTGTTCTTTCTCCGTCTTACTTAGGGTTACTATGACTTAATTTACTAGCACTTGAATGCTGGAGAAAAAGGACAGTAAATAAAAAGACGAATGTATTAAAAGAAAAACATGTGTTGTATATTGACAAGTTGAATCTTACATGTAAATATTATAATTTTAGACTTACCCAGAAGGGTTGATATACTTGCACACACACTCACTCCAAATTCACCAATTTGAATTTGTGCACACAGGAATTTACAATGTTTATGACAGTTTTATTGAGATTCACAGGTTGAATCTATTCAAACGAACGCACTGCACGCTGAACCGAAAGGCCGGCTTTGCCTTCGAGTGAATTTGCTATGATTTTTAGGTTTTTATTAGCGGAATTAACTATTCCTGAACAAGGACTCCGATTTGGACGTCACGTGAAGGGGTTTAATTAATTTTGATGCGAACTCAAATGATTTTATTTTAGGTATCCAACCTAGGAGTCCAGATGCCTAGGCGAAGGACCGTCACGAGGAAAGGTTTTAAAAATAAAATTTAAGTCGCGCAATTTATAATTTTTAGTAAAAGAATCGAGTTGCGTTTATCGATCTAGGAGTCCGGTTGCCTAGGCTGTGGACCGTCACGAGAACGAATTTTGGAATCTTGCTCGCGGATAGATCCGACAAGGGTTTTGGTAGTAGAAGTAATGACTGACTTTGATTATTTTTCATGGGTTTATATAGCAAGGGTTTAATAGAAAAGTGGGGCTGAATGATGTCACATCTCTAAGACAAAAGTGGGTTAAAAAAAAAGGGAAAGAAAAATAAAATAGAGAAGTTTTGATTTTTTGACAGCTGAGAGTAAAATATGAGGTTCAAAGGGTCACGGAATTTGATAGCGACCGGATGCAGATAGAAAAATGACTCCGTGGTGGACCGTGGGATACCTTAAAAACAATGTCTCTTTGACAAATTTATGATGACATTAATTACCAATAATTTAGATGCCCTCAAAGAAAAATAATTTTAAAAAAACAAAAATCAAGAGGGAAAAATTTCTTTTGGTAAAAAGGGAAAGAGAGGTTTCGCGGGGTGTCGTGAGACTTGGTCTCCATATCAAATATATGATGACTTTTACGATCAATATATTATGTACTCTAGAAAAATATAATTATTTTAAAAACAAAATAGAGAGGAAAAATTTTTGGTGATAGAAAAAGGTACCGAAATGTTCCGCGGGATACCGTGGGACTTGCTGGTCATAGTCGTAGAAATTTGAGTCGAACTAGATCAAGGAAATATCTTGATGAATTTATATGACATTTACGATGACATTTACAATGATCTGAGGGACTCGCGGCGGACATCTGGAAGACATTGAGTCGGTGATCTCATTGCAAGGGACCGGCCGTAGCGTTGCAGCTGTGCATAGAGGAAAGAGACATACTACTTTTCTAGTGGTTGTTCCTATTCTCGTCTCTCTTTCTCTCGTGTTTTGACCGTTCATACGTACATACTTTTCTGTGGGAATTCAGATCAAACCCAAAAAGAGCTAGATGAATTTATAGGTGTGAAAGAATATACATGTGAATATACCCTCACATATACGTATACGCATTTTTGTACATATTATTGGGTGTGCTTTGAACTACGCAGTCAAATTCTTATTTTAATAAAAATAAAAAAAAATTAGAAGAATTGAAAAAAATTAAGGCACGGTTAAATCGCGATCCATTTGTAACGATCGTTACACCTCTACCCCCAGAGTCGTCATCGCCCTCGATGACTTCGATTTATGCAAATCTTGCTTAAATAAGAAGTGAGGTAAGTGGACAATATGGATTGCGGTTTAACTTACATCGAATATTCCTTACAGCTATTCCTTAAAATAATAACTACATATATTACGATAAGGTGTAGATGGTACTGAGTGGTTGCTGCATGTTAATCCGTCTTCTATGATGATTGTGTTACTGTGAGTGTTTCCTTGTTTCTAATTTGAAAAGTAAATTTCCAGGGGGAACCATGGTTGTTGCCCTCCGTTCCATTGAACATGAGAATTTACCGATCAAGTTTGGAAGTATTGTTGGTTAATTGGAATATTTATTATTTTTTTTTTTCTCTTTTTTTTTTTTTTTTTTTTTTTTACAAGAATAAAAGTTCTTTAAGTGGTTGCTTTTGTAGATGGTCAACATCGTTTATCGTTTATCATTTTGCCAAGACTTTTGAAGGACTTCAATGAAGTTAAGAACGTGCTCGACTGGCAGGTTAGGTGGTTGGATGTGGTGACTTCTGTACTGTTGTACACAGAGCGTCTTGAATATTCCTTGATGATGCATGCGATCATTTGAGGATGCTTGAGGCTGTCATTTTTGCCTTCACCAAGTGTTTTGATGTCCGAACCGGTTCCAGTGATTAACTCGTTTTGCAATTGATGAAGTGGTTAATCCAAGACTCAATAATTGTTCAGCGTGAACAATCGTTGCTGCTGAAGATTTGCCAGGCCTATGTTCATTTTGCTGGATTGTTAATTGCAGGACAAGGTGTTCCTCTATGTTCGGTGATGCTGAGTTTAACTATGGTCCTGATTTCTTGCAAATTCTTGTTGTTTCTGTTATTTTGTTTTGCTGCTAACGGCTTGTGGTCGTCATGAGTGATTAGAAATTCAGAGGAATGGCCGTACAGTTACAGACTGTAGTTTTTTAGACTTATATTTGGTCCTGAGTTATGAACTCTTATGTACTGTAGGTCGTGGCTTCACAGAAGTTTTGAGTTGACATTGGTGTTGTTTTGGCCCAATGGTGTCATTAATTTGTCTTGTTGATTCGAAAATTTCATACGATAATAAGCATGTTTTATTGTGATATTCCTTTTCAAAACTTTCGGTTCTTTTCTCACGCGCTGTGGAAAGAAAGCGCCCCATTGTTTCCCTTGAAAATTTTCGCTGCTAAGTCGATTGTTGCTTATGATGGCTGCCAATCTTCTGTTCCGTATGCGTGATAGTAACTTGTATTGAAATTACTTACAATTTATAGAGTACACGTATATTGCTTATTTATAGAGATTACAATTGTTTGTTAAACGTAACCGACATATATTCATATACTTATCTTCTGGTATATTGTTTATTTAGAATACTATTTCATTTTATAAATTTCGTTGTATCTACTGGTTTTCGTTTCTGAATACATCTTATCGAAATACTTCTAACAAAAAAAAATAGATAAGCGCATGTATATATGTTCAACTTAAATAGAAACAATTTAACTTAGATATAAAATGAAATTATATTTAAAAATTTCTTGTAAATTCACTTATAATCTATATGTAATTGACCTTACGCGCTATCCTATAATATAGTAGTGTGTTATAACCTAAATAAAGCTATACTTTTTGCAGTATTTCTTAACATTTTTTTTTTAGAATATTTTACTTTCTTAACGATTCATTAAAAGATGTTGTATGAAGATATTATGTATGGTTTAAAAAAAAAAATTTTTTTTTGTTTTTCTTTTGTTTTTAGTTTTTTTTTTCTGTTTTATGTTTTATAGTTTTTTTTTTTTTTTTTTTTTTTTTTTTGTGTATATGATATATCTAATAATTATTGATATTATACTTATGTACCAGTAAATTTTCTTGTGTACTTACACATACTCATGATTAAAGGGTATTCTTTCAGTGGTTATGATATCGGTACTGAGTAGTTGATCATTAGTTAATTATTACCATAAGTATGAGTATTTACACGTATTCTTAAATCACTATGTTAATATTTTTATGTGTATATATGTATTATAACAATAAAATAAGATGAATATACATGTAGGGTACAATTTGTTTGGTATATATTTATCTCATCTTATGGTTAGTTCCGTAAAAGTTTACTTATTAATATTATTATTATTATAAAATTTTTTTTTTTTTTTTTTTTTCAAGTTTTCGATAAAGTCTTTGTTAGTAAGGGTTAGTATCTTTGACTTAAATTATGGTTAGCTTAGTTAAGTTTATGTGTATTAGTTTACTTTTATAAGTATTGTTAGCTTGTCAAAAATATATGTGTTTCTTTAGTATATGCTAGTAAATCAAGAAGTTTTATTATTTCCTCATGTGGTTTGTGTGATGTGAGCTTACCTCAATTACTGTTGATTGGTTACATACTTATTAATGAGTAATCTTTTGATGCCTTCCCTTCAGGACTCTTCTGTAGTATAAATATCCTTGGTGGCTGCATATTTGTGAACCGGTCGGACAAAATTTTTATGAAAAATTCATTAAGAAAATATTCGTTTCGGCTCCTCCTGATAATAGTTGAACACATTTGCTTGATTTCTGATTTTTATTGAAATATTGTTATTAAATTTGATCAACTGCAAGCTGTTCAATAATCAATGATTGTATCACAATGCCTATAATAATCTAATACAACTAAAAGATAACGATAATTAAAACAATAATATGTTAATCAGATTGGGTGTCAGTATTAGAGTTAGTAGGATTTCTAGTGTTACATATTTTTAACTTGTCTATATGTTTAAGTGATCGTTTACCCTTTTCATCTTCTATTATAGCTGTATTATTGTCTAATAATTCAACTATAACATACGGGCCTTTATAATTTGAATCGAATTTACCTTTTCGTGGCTCTTTAATAGCGTAAACTTGATCTCCAACATTCAAAGTACTGGGGTTCAAGTGAGCGTCATAGTAACGTTTAGAACGATGTTTGGATCTAATTAAACTAGAGGCCGCGAATTGTCTCATGTCATCCATACGGTTGACTAGATCATGTAAATATGAGCCATAAGTTTCGGTTTTATCAGATGGTGGAAAAGAACTAGGTATACGGGCTCTTTTACCGTATATAAGTTCAAAAGGAGTGAAATTGGTGGATTCGTGTACCGAAGTATTATATGAAAACATTGCGAAAGGAACAAGCTTGTCCCAGTCGTCATATTTATTTACGTAGTGTTTAATAAATTCTGCTAACACGATGTGACTACGCTCTAGGGCTCCATTCGTTTGTGGATGATACCCTGAGGTAGTTATCTGTTTAATTTTAAAGATCTTAGCCAAATGATGAAATATTTTACCAACAAATGATCGACCTTGATCGCTCAATATTACGCGAGGTGAACCAAACTGAATTATTACATGTCGTGCAAGTGCATCTGCAATAGTTTCAGCTTTTATGTTGGGAATTGGTACAGCTATACAATATTTTGTGAGATTGTCTTGTATCGTCAAAATATGCATATTGCCTGATGGTGTTAAGGGCAATGGGCCGACTGTATCGATTGATATTTTATCGAATGGTTCTGCCGGAGTGTCAGTGATTATCATCGGCTCTTTAGTCTTGATTCGGACTAATTTTTGCTCCTGACAACTTCTACAGGTTCGAATGAATTCTGTGACGTCATCTCGCATGTTAGGCCAGTAGAAACGTTCACGGATTCTTCGATATGTTTTGGTAATACCCTTATGACCACCGGTCAAACTTTCGTGATATTCTGCGATGATATCTTGGCGGACGTCTTCGTCTGGCATTGTTACACTTCCATGACAAATAGTTAGTGAACATTCACAGTCGTTGATGCATTCTTTAAAAAGGTCAGTGACGACTGATTGACTCAAACTTTCTAACATATCTCCAGGTTTTGAGATTCGTAGTGTTTTTATATTGTAATGGCTTAATACGTTTTTAACAGTTTTTAGTACATCTTTTAACTCTTGTATAGAAAAAGAGTCAAAGTGGTTTTTCTTCAACACTGCACTGAGGATTTTGTGCTTACCGTGTGGTGTTATAAGTACTTGATTAATTTTTGGCTTTTTCAATTTTAAATCGTGAGGATCTATTTTGTCTGTCTCTATTAATAGTCGTGATGTAATAGTTGTAAATTCACAATCGGCGGAGATAAAATGTAAATAATTATCTCTGAAGTATGTCAGATTTTCATTAGATGTGTGCAGGGTTAATTTATTCTCATTGTCTTTCATTCCAGGATAGAATAACTCACACGGAACAGTATCAGCTACGGATTTTCTTCGTATCGGTGGTAGTTGAACTTCTTCATCCGTACCTGTACTTGAAGGACTTTCATGGATAGGCGGTAAATCAGCCCATCGTCTACTTGCTGCTCCTTGCGGTATTCTCTCCTCAACCTCTGATCCTGATGTTGATCCTTCAGAAGTAACTGCAGGGGTTGATCGTCCTGCAGGATGTCGAAAGGTTATACCAGATGGTCTGCTTAGTTGAGGTTCTGGTATTCTAATGGGAGCTCCCGTTCGAGGAGACTCATATGATGGGTTCTCACCACGTCGATCCCAGTAGTAATTTTCATTTTCTGAAGACGGTCCAGGTGACATTTCAACAACATTTTTAGGCAACGATTTTTGGACAGGTTCAGTTAGTGAGGGAGTTTCTTCATCTTCCCGATTATCTACATATGTTAGTTGATAATCGGTCGCTCGAGTTTTCGTGGACAAAGGTCCTGGTTTGTCAGAACTTTTTGAGGGTGGAACACGATTAGTTGTGAGACTAGGGAAAGCACTACTCCTACCGTGAGCTACTGGTGGTACTGGAGCCGTGGTTTGCGTAGTCTGTGACTGCTTTGGAGGTCGACCAGGCTTACGTTTTTCTGTTTCAGGTATTGGGATTCGAGCGATGGTTTTTGCACGCTGAATTGGAGGTGGCGGTGCTAATGAGGGATTACTCGCTAATCTTCGTAACCTCACTCTCTCACCTATAGTGCTAGCGTTTGCAATTGCCGCGTTTGTGGCAGATGATCGCAATCGCTCCAAATGTTTGGCGATCGAGCTAGATTGTCTTGCAGCTGTTTCGGACTTGGTCGTAGGTAATATCATAACGACAGGATTTCTCGATAGTGCATCTGCATTCAAATTTAGTCGACCTGGCTTGTAGTAGAAAACATACTCGTACTCTCTGAGCCTTGTTCTCCATCGGACTAAACGTTGTACAGGTGGCTTGACTGAGTCAATCCATTTTAATGGTTCATGATCACACACGAGAGTGAATCTTCGACCGTACAGGTATGGTCGAAAATGTAGAATGCCATAAATGACTGCCAAACACTCTTTCTCAGTAGTCGTATAATTTCTTTCTGCTGATTTGAGTAGTCTTGATAAATATGCTATCGGTCTATCTTCGCCAATTTTTCCTTGACTCAGTACTGCGCCAATAGCAAGATCTGAAGCGTCAGTAGTAAGTATGAAAGGTTGCGAAAAATCGGGATATTGGAGGACTGGGGTTGTGCATAATGCTTTACGCAAGTCGTCAAAACTCTCTTGTTGAGCAGAGGTCCAGACGAACGGATTATCCTTCTTTAGTAGTTCTGTTAGTGCTTTTGCACGGCCCGAGAAATTTTCGATAAAACGACGATAGTATCCGGCTAGGCCGAGAAACTGCCTGATGTTAGTTACTGTTTTAGGTCTTGGAAACTTCTCGATAGCTTCTGTTTTCTTTGGATCTGGACGTACACCACCATTGCCAATAATATGACCAAGGTAGGCGACCTCAAGATTTAAAAATTCACATTTGTCAGATTGTAGAACTAGATTAGCTTGATCTAATCTATTGAAAAGTCGTCGGACACGTTTGCCGTGCTCTTCGAGTGATGATGCGAAAATAACAACGTCATCTAGATATACGAAGAGTTCAACGTCTTGTAGACCTAGAAGAACTCTGTCCATAAGTCTCTGGAAGGTAGCTGGGGCATTCTTCAGTCCAAATGGCATTCTATTATATTCATAGTGGCCATTAGGTGTACTGAATGCAGTTTTCTGTTGGTCTTTTGGATCCATTTTAATTTGATGGAAACCACTAGCCAAATCGAAGACTGAAAAATACTTAGCTCCTCCAAGTCTGTCAAGTATTTCGACTATGTTTGGAAGAGGGTAAGCATCGCCAATGGTTTTCTCATTTAACTGACGAAAATCGATAACCATACGCCAGCGCTTATTGCCTTTGGAATCTGGTTTCTTTGGAACTATCCAAAGAGGTGAATTATATGGAGAAACAGATTCGGTTATTACACCGTCATTCAGCAATTTATTCACCTGTCGAGCGATCTCTTCTTTATGAACAGGTGGAAAACGATACTGTCTGACAGATATAGGAACTTCGTCCACAGTCGGAATAGAATGTGTCATCATTGTTGTAGCTGGGAGATCGTCTCCAGGGAGATGAAAAAGAAGCGGAAATTCTCTAATGAGTTCATGTACATGCTCTCTTTCCAGAACGTTTAAATGATCAAGTCGGAGACTAGCACATATTCGCTCAAATCTATCTTGATCGGTTTCTGGTACGTCACTTTCTTCGGAATCGTCAAAGAAATCTTCAGAGCTACCATCACAATCGAAGGGAATAATTTCTTGTGGAGGTATAACTAATTCTATATCATCTTCATAGGCATTAATTGCATGAACGTAGCAAGTGTTATTATGGTTTGTAACCAGAGCATTACCAATAAAAATATTTTCGCGAGTTTCTATACGGGGCAAAAATCCGGTTTTCAAATCTGTTTTGCAAAGATTAATTGGAACTACCGTACGAGTTCGAGCTTTTAATACGATTATTGAGGGTTCGTCTTCTGACTGAAGTGTAGTTACTTGTGATGTGTCAAATGGTTCACCGTTAGTATTTTCAAGCGGAATCGGGTGTATAGGCTCGGAATCAGCGACTATAGTATTGTGATGAAAAGATATTTCGACCTTTTCATTTGTTAGAAAGTCAATGCCAATTATTCCGTCGGTTGGAATAGGTAGTGGATTCTCGAGAACGTGGAATTTCTCGGGATTTGAGAAGAATGTGATTTCTGTTGTACCCAGAGTATCAAGTCGTTCTGTAGTGATCCCTTTTATAGATACAGAGTCCCAGGTATCGATTACTGTGCGAGGGGCCAGTGCGTCCTTCCTAATTACATTTATATCAGCACCTGTGTCGACTAAGAAACGAGCTTTGCCGTTTCGCAACTCAGGGGCTGTTAGGGTAACGACTGGTCCTCTACCCTGGACTTCGGACCACATTATGAATTTTCGACTGTTAGGAATCTGATAGTTGGTGGACGCGCTTCCGTGGGGTTCGCGCTGTTCGGCGTCGCGTCGTTCCGTCGAACCGCGTTGGAGTTTAAAAGCTCCTTAGGAGGTGCAGGGGAGTTTGGTCTCGAATTGTTTTGTTGGCTTTGTGGATTACTATTATTATTGTAATTCCCGTAATTATTTCTGTTGTAATTATTGTAACCATTGTTGCCATATCTCTGATTATTATTATCATAATTGTTACGATTATTATAATAATTGGGGTTATTGTTAGTAGGGTTATTCTGATTATTATCCTGTGGAGGATAATTTTGGTAATAGGGTGTATTATAAGGTACTGGAGGTGGATATGCTCCAGGAGGTGGGTATTGGTAAGGCATCGGAGGTATATATGGCATTGGAGGGAAATAACCCGGTGGAGGATAATATGGATAATAATTCCCAGGTGATCGACTTCGCGGACGGTAAGGTGAGTTACTACGCTCAGGATAGTCGCGTTTATCACGTGGTGGTGTTGTATCTCTAACTGGAGATCTACTATATGAATTAGAAGATCTAGTATTGTCTTCGCGAGCGAATCTAAACGGAATTGTGTTTCGGCGTTCTTCGTCCTGAAAGCTTACTGTTCGAGTTCTACGCGGTAGATCAAGATTTGCGGATTCAGATTGCGCGTAGGCTAAATAATTAGAGTTACGATGAGAGCTACCTCTCAGGTCTTCCTCGAGCCGTAATGCGATTTTATATGCATCGTCGAGAGTACCAGGATTTTGCACGCTTACTCCGTATATTAAATCGTCTGGTAGTCCGCGTTTGAATGACTCGAGTGCTAGACCGTCTAGCATTTTCTTCATCGCAGTCACCTCGACATCATTATTAAAGCTTTCGTTTAATGCGGTTACTGCATTAGCGCGAATTTTTTTAATTCGGGTATAATAGCTTAGAATTGACTCGTTTTGTTTAAGTCGTATAGCTTGAATATCCGCGCAGTATTGTGGATACGTTTTCTTGGTGGCAAAATATTCCTTAAGCGCGTCTCTAAGAGTATTCATTGTATTAATTGTTTTATCCGCGATCGCGTCTCTAGCTGTGTCCTTAAGTTTGGACTTAACTCCGTTAAAATAGGTATTTTCGAGGTTTTCTGGTACAATTGTGAGACCATTTTCTACGTCTTGTAAAAACGCTTGTAAGGGCATGTTTTTACCGTCAAAAGTCGGGACTTGCATTAACGCTTGATGTAGCGTCATACTTTCCCCGAGGGACGTGATCATTTGATCTGTTATATTTGCATGCCGGGTGATATTATTGAGTTGTTGGTCGACTTCATTATTATTAACTAGTCGGCCCAACCTGTTATTGTTAATTCGCGGTGGCGGAATATTTTGGGCACCTGGTAGAGGATCTTGGTTATCGTCTACTCCGTCATGACCATCCATTTCGATTAGTTATAAGAGTAAAAGAAATAGGAAAAGTGAGAATCCTGGTAATTATTAAGAAGCTAGCAAGGAAAAGGGATATTTACGCGAGTAAAAGGTTACGCTGATCAAAACAAAAATTTATTTATTAATTAATTGTTACCAAATTTAAATAGCCTTGTATTTAATTTATAATTGTTTATTGTAAAGTAATTAATGTTGGAAGTATTTTAATTATTCAGATATAGGTGTTGTGTCTGTTTGTGTTTGTTTATCCCTAGTTGTAGGATTGTTGTTGATACTACTGTTGGGTGAATTATCTTCTTCCTGAAGTTTTACAGTTTGTGTTAAATTTTTCCTTTTTACAGGATATGGTCCCACTGCTCCCTTATCTAATATTGCTATTAATTTTCGTATTTGATATTTTCTTCCAGCGCGTTTTCTGGTTCTCATTAGATAAAGTTTAGTTGTGTGTCAAAAATAAAAATTAAATAAGTTTATTTTATGGAACTACAATTATTTTCCTCTTCCGGATGTAGGTGATTTATTTCCTGATTTTGTGAATTATTTGCTGGATTTTGTAAGGATAGTGGTATTGTCACGGGAGTGTATGGTAACTCTCCCCTATGGTATATTGCAACTAATTTTCGCAACTGATATTTTCTACCAGCGCGTTTTCCCGTTTCATTCGGTAGTTCTAAGTTGTGCGCACAAGGTACTTTTCACAATTGCTCCATAGATCAATTAAAAAGTAAGAATACTAAAATAACTGATCTGACGAAATATTACAAATTTTTATGTCTTCTTGAAAATGAGTGAGTTAGTGGAAAATGAATGAACCGCCTGGAGTGCAGCAAGAAGTCTGCGCAATCCCAATTGATTCGATGAAAGATTGAATAGAATTCGACAAGAAGTCTGCGCAATTCTAAGCAATCAATGAAGGGTTGAATAGAATTCGACAAGAAGTCTGCGCAATTCTAAGCAACCGTAATTAATGAGATGAGTAATGAGTGGGTAATGAATGATTCAAGGTTTAACAAAAATACTTGCAATTTCGGGTGCAAAAGTTTACCAGTTGTTTGTACGCAAAACTCAGCAGTATTATAAAATGAAAGAATAGACTTATCCTTAGAAAACCACAAATTATTTTCACTGAAATTGACTCTAAGTTCAATAATTGAATTTATCTGTAATAAATTGAGTTTTCGTCTAATATTTGCATACGTGGGTCAAGAGGCGACAATTTGTAATTGAATTTCAAAAATCTTTTAGGTATATCGACTGGTATAAGTTTGTAGTTAATAAAATTTTTTGATCTGTTAGCGAGTAAATATTTTTTTATAAAAGGGCACGATGGTGCGTCTTCTGCGATTGCAATTAATCTTTCTATGTGAAATTTTATTTTTGTTTGTTTAGTGCGTTTTAGTGTCGATAAGTTAGGCATAAACGTGTAATATTAATGATTTGTGTAGCTAATAAAATTGTAGGCAACAATAAATTGCAAGAGTATTTGAATTATTATGAAGTATTAAAAAAAAATGAATAAAGTATTAAGATTGGGAGTTCGGAACTTTTCAAGAAGTTTTATTTTTAAATGTAATAAAAGTTAGAAAAGATTTTCAAAAATAAAATTGTCAATAGTTTTAAGAAAAGAATAATTAACCTTTTGATTACACAGAAAAATTTTACAAGAAAGATTTTCAGAAATAATTTTGAATTTTTATTCCAGGATTTTATTTTAATAAGATTAAAATGAAGATTAATATAGAAAAAGGATGTCAGGTAGGGGTTAAAGGTTACTGGGTATAATTCTTGGAAAGGATTTCGGAATGATGTTGACGTGTTTCGAATTTTCCACGATAAATAATTATTTTCTTTTTTTTCTTTTTCAGCGAAATTATTTTAAAATTGAAATGATTATAATAATAATTGCAAGGAAATTAAATGAGAGTTATTTTTACTTTAAGAAAAATATCAAAAGAAAAATTTCGCTTTTAAATACAGATATTTTAAATTGCAAAAGAAAATTTGTCAAGAAATTTTATAGAGAAATTTCTTTTGAACAATGAAAAGAAAAATATTTTGGATTTTAAATTTCAAATTTTCAATGTGTAGATTTTTAAATTCGAGAATTTATCGAATTTATAAAATTTTGAGAATTAAATATGTACTTAATAATTACAAGTTGAAATTTAACTCGGAAATTTCAACAAGGCAGGACGTTGGATTTTTTTTAGATTTATAAGAATCGAATAAAATTTAAGAATTTTAATAAAAGAACAATTCACCAGCGTATCCCACCGCTGTCACCAAATTTTTCGACTGTCACGATCGGAGTGAGTGAAGGCGACGGGCGAAAGGATTATTTTAATTTATTATTTAATATCGGAATACCGAATTATCTCGTTCTATAACTCAACCAAGGAGTTCGATTGAACCGTCACGTGGCTAGTGTGAGAACATATGAGTGATTGGGCACCGATTATTAAATTATAAGTTATAATATGAAATTATTTTTATTCTGTCATCCAACCAAGGAATTCGGCTCACGTGGCTGATATAAGAATGTTATAATTTCGTATGGTTTATAACTTATTTGTCTATTTGTACCGAGCGGATGTACTATAGACTGTCCCGTTCAATGACCTGCGTGGCGTTAGGGTAGGTCCGGGATTTTTGAGCGAGAGGGATATTGGGTCGGTGAATATGGGCCCTCGAGAAGACCGTGTTCTTTCTCCGTCTTACTTAGGGTTACTATGACTTAATTTACTAGCACTTGAATGCTGGAGAAAAAGGACAGTAAATAAAAAGACGAATGTATTAAAAGAAAAACATGTGTTGTATATTGACAAGTTGAATCTTACATGTAAATATTATAATTTTAGACTTACCCAGAAGGGTTGATATACTTGCACACACACTCACTCCAAATTCACCAATTTGAATTTGTGCACACAGGAATTTACAATGTTTATGACAGTTTTATTGAGATTCACAGGTTGAATCTATTCAAACGAACGCACTGCACGCTGAACCGAAAGGCCGGCTTTGCCTTCGAGTGAATTTGCTATGATTTTTAGGTTTTTATTAGCGGAATTAACTATTCCTGAACAAGGACTCCGATTTGGACGTCACGTGAAGGGGTTTAATTAATTTTGATGCGAACTCAAATGATTTTATTTTAGGTATCCAACCTAGGAGTCCAGATGCCTAGGCGAAGGACCGTCACGAGGAAAGGTTTTAAAAATAAAATTTAAGTCGCGCAATTTATAATTTTTAGTAAAAGAATCGAGTTGCGTTTATCGATCTAGGAGTCCGGTTGCCTAGGCTGTGGACCGTCACGAGAGCGAATTTTGAAGTCGACTCAGTGAGTCTTACTCGCGGATGGATCCGACAAGGGTTTTAATTAAAAAGTAAAGACTTTTGATGTTAAATTTCAATATTCAAGTCCGTTTATCGATCTAGGAGTCCGGTTGCCTAGGCTGTGGACCGTCACGAGAACGAATTTTGGAATCTTGCTCGCGGATAGATCCGACAAGGGTTTTGGTAGTAGAAGTAATGACTGACTTTGATTATTTTTCATGGGTTTATATAGCAAGGGTTTAATAGAAAAGTGGGGCTGAATGATGTCACATCTCTAAGACAAAAGTGGGTTAAAAAAAAAGGGAAAGAAAAATAAAATAGAGAAGTTTTGATTTTTTGACAGCTGAGAGTAAAATATGAGGTTCAAAGGGTCACGGAATTTGATAGCGACCGGATGCAGATAGAAAAATGACTCCGTGGTGGACCGTGGGATACCTTAAAAACAATGTCTCTTTGACAAATTTATGATGACATTAATTACCAATAATTTAGATGCCCTCAAAGAAAAATAATTTTAAAAAAACAAAAATCAAGAGGGAAAAATTTCTTTTGGTAAAAAGGGAAAGAGAGGTTTCGCGGGGTGTCGTGAGACTTGGTCTCCATATCAAATATATGATGACTTTTACGATCAATATATTATGTACTCTAGAAAAATATAATTATTTTAAAAACAAAATAGAGAGGAAAAATTTTTGGTGATAGAAAAAGGTACCGAAATGTTCCGCGGGATACCGTGGGACTTGCTGGTCATAGTCGTAGAAATTTGAGTCGAACTAGATCAAGGAAATATCTTGATGAATTTATATGACATTTACGATGACATTTACAATGATCTGAGGGACTCGCGGCGGACATCTGGAAGACATTGAGTCGGTGATCTCATTGCAAGGGACCGGCCGTAGCGTTGCAGCTGTGCATAGAGGAAAGAGACATACTACTTTTCTAGTGGTTGTTCCTATTCTCGTCTCTCTTTCTCTCGTGTTTTGACCGTTCATACGTACATACTTTTCTGTGGGAATTCAGATCAAACCCAAAAAGAGCTAGATGAATTTATAGGTGTGAAAGAATATACATGTGAATATACCCTCACATATACGTATACGCATTTTTGTACATATTATTGGGTGTGCTTTGAACTACGCAGTCAAATTCTTATTTTAATAAAAATAAAAAAAAATTAGAAGAATTGAAAAAAATTAAGGCACGGTTAAATCGCGATCCATTTGTAACGATCGTTACAAAACATAACATAAAATGTTATTTTTTTAACTTTTCAGCGCCGATATCTTTTGAACTAATCAACCGATTTTGACGTTTGAGGTGACAATCGGCGCAGTTTTCGAATTCTAGAGCTGATTAGATTTTGAAATTGATCGGATGAGTCACTTCAAAGATAATCGAAAAAAACCGTTTTTTATCATTTCTTTCGCCAACGATATCTCTCGAGCAAATTAACCGATTAAGATGGTTGAGGTGGCTTCGACGCGGCTTATAAAGTTCTAGAGCTGATTAGATTTTGAAGTCGATCGTTCAAGTCGTTTCTGAGAAATCACTAAAAAACAAAAAAAAAATCTGGCCCTGCAGGCCAGCCCCTAAACTTCCCGCTGTTTTCGAGCTCTAAGAGCTCGAAAACATTAGTATAAATACATTTTCGAGCTCTTCGAGCTCGAAAATACCTTTGTTTCTCTTTTCTTGTGAGCTTTTCAAGCACAAAAGGGTTACGATTTATATTAAAGGTTAAAAATTTAGAATCCAAAATAATGGATGAAAGAGCGTTTTTTATATATTTATTTACAATTATATTTAATAATTAGCTCAAAAATAAGTATTTATGTGATACGTTGTGTCTACATCGTGTAAGTATATCGTAATACCAGCTAACATGACAATTTTTGAGCAATCACATTCAATGACTTATATAAAGAAGAACATATTAGTTTTGAGTAATTATGTTCAGTAATTATGATGTTTTTCAATGGAAAAAGCAGATATAGATTTTTCATTTATTATTCCGTCAGCAATATCTCTCAAATGGATTATCTGATTGGGACGTTCTTGGCAGCAGTCAAATGCTTTTATCAAGTTCTAGAGCTGACTAGATTTTGGAATTGATTGATTCGATAGATTCCGAAATATCCACGAAAAACGGAAAAAAACGATTTTTTTTTTATTCTTTCGTCGACGATATCTCTTGAACGGATTATCCGATTGAGACGGTTGAGGTGACAATCGGCGCGTTTTATTGAGGTCAAGAGCTGATGAAATTTTGGGAATGATTGGTTTAGTCGTTTCAACGATATTTGCAAAAAACCGTTTTCTACTGTTTCTTTCGCCGACGATATCTTTCGAACGGATTATCTGATTGAGACGTTCTTGGTGGCAATCGAAAGCTTTTATCGAGTTCTAGAGCTGATTAGATTTTGGAATTGATCGATCCAACAGTTTTCACAATATCCAAAAAAAACGAAAAAAAAAATTTTTTTTTTTTCGTATTTCTTAAATATCTCAGAGTTTATTTGACTAAATAGTGTAAAATTTTTTTAAAAATCTAAGTTCAGAAGATATCTTTCGAATGCCACACACACACACACACACACACACACACACACACACACACACACACACACACACACACACACACACACACACACACACACACACACACACACACACACACACACACACACACACACACACACGCACACACACACACATACATACATACAGACATCGCTCTGGAAATGTCAGAATAGCATCCTAGCACCTTCAAATGTCGACATATGATGAAAACCCGGTTTTTAAAAATCGGGGTGAAACCAATAACTTCCCGAATTTTTTGAAAATCGTCGATTTTCTCAGCGGGAAGTTAAAAAATTATTTTTTTTCCTAATTCGCCAATGTTTTCGAGTCTACTTGATCAAATGATCTGAAATTTTCAGGAAAGTTGAGGGCCAACAAGCTCTTTCGATTGCCACCTCAACCATGGTTGCATGGATGCATCCAAATCGGTTTATTAGTTAAAAAGTTATAGACCGGTCACACACACACACACACACACACACACACACACACACACACACACACACACACACACACACACACACACACACACACACACACACACACACACACACACACACACACACACACACACACACACACATACACACACACATACATACATACATACATACATACATACATACATACATACATACATACATACATACATACACTCGGACATAATTCTGAAAATAGTCAGAATAGCTTCCGAGGACCTCAAAACGTCGACATCTGATGAAAACTCGATATTCGAAAATCGGGGTAAAAACAATAACTTCCCAATTTTCCGAAAATCGTCGATTTTCTTAGCGGGAAGTTAAAAATAAAAATTTTATTTTATTTTTGCGCGACTGGATTTTAAAAGAGAAAATCCTCAGTTGTCCTCCCAACGGCTGACAGTCAACTGACTGTCAGTCAGTTGATAAAAAAAATCAAATTTTTATTTTATTTTTACGCGACTGGATTTTAAAAGAGAAAAGCCTCAGTTGTCCTCCCAACTTCTGGCAGTCGACTGACTGTCAGTCAGTTGATAAGAAAAATGAAAAGTTTATTTTTATTTTTGCGGACTTCATTTTCAAAAAAAATCTCCCGCTGTCTCTCAACTGCTGGGATTCGACTGACCGTCTGCTTGTTGATGAGAAAAATGGAAAATTTATTTTTATTCTTGCGGACTTGATTTTTAAAAAAAATTCTCAGTCGTCATCCCAACTTCTGGCAATCGACTGACTGTCAGCCAGTTAATGAAAAAAAATCGGTCTATCGGTTAACCCTGCGGGCCAGCCCCAAAACTCCCCGCTGTTTTTGAGCTCTTTGAGCTTGAAAACATTATTGTGAGTACATTTTCGAGCTCTTCGAGCTCGATAATACATTTGTATGCCATTGTTTTCAAAAAAACCATTTTTCAGCATTTCTTTCTTCCACGATATCTCACGAAAGAATTGACTGATTTTGATGGTTGAGGCGGCAATAGACGCGTTTTATTAGGTTCTAGAGCTGATTAGATTTTGAAATCGAATGATTCAATTTTTTTGTAGGTATCCGAAAAAAAACGGTTTTCAATATTTTTTAATCAACGATATCTCGTGATCGAATTGACTGATTTAGGCGGCTGAGGCGGCAATCAAAGTGTTTTATTAAATTCTAAAGCTGATCAAATTTTGAAATTGATTTATCGATTCGTTTTTGAGAAATTTCAAAAAAACTAAAAAAAAAAATTTTTTTTGAATTCTTCCGTCAACGGTTTTTCTTGAACGAATGAACCGATTTTGATGGTTGAGGTGGCATTCGACGCGGCTTATAACGTTTTAGAGCTGATGAGATTTTGGAATCAAACCATCAAGCAAATTAAAAGTTATCCAAATAAAACATTTTTGAAAAAATTTTATTTTTAAAATATCTCCGAACGCACCCTACCAATTGAGCTCAAATTTTACAGCTTCATGATATTAACAAGCCGCGTCAAATGACACCTCAAAGATCAAAATCGGTTCATCCGTTCAAGAGCTATGAATATTTACATACATACGTACGTACGTACGTACGTGCGTACACACATACACACACTCGGACATTATCGTGAAATTAGTTAGAATAGCTTTCTAGAACCTCAAACGTCAAAGTCTGATAGAAATTTGGTTTTTGCAAATTGGACCGAAACCAATAACTTCCCGAATTTTTGAAAATTTTCAATTTTCTTAGCGGGAAGTTACAAATAAAAAGTTCATTTTTATTTTTGTGCGACTGGATTTTCAAAAAGAAAATCCTCAGTTGTCCTCCTAACTTCTGGCAGTCAACTGACTGTCAGTCAGTAGATAAAAAAAATAAAAATTTTATTTATTTTTGCGCCACTGAATTTAATAAAAAATCCTTTGCTATCTCTCAACTTCTGGCATTCAACTGACGTCAGTCAGTAGATAAAAAAAATAAAAATTTTATTTTTTTTTTGCGCCACTGAATTTAATAAAAAATCCTTTGCTATCTCTCAACTGCTGGCATTCAACTGACTCTTAGTCAATTGATAAGAAAAATGAAAAGTTCATTTCCATTTTTCCGGACTTTAAATAAAAATCTTCTGCTGATCTCTCATTTGTTAACAGTCGACTATCTGTCAGGCAGCTGATTAAGAAAAGAAAAATTTTTCCTGTACGACTGTATTTTTATGAAGAATAAATAAATGTATGTGTCATTCATGTGCATCACGCGTTGTGAGAGCTGCTTAACGTCAGCCGAGCGCTCACGCTGTTACTGCTTTCCTCCGACTGTTCATTCCACTCTACTCGTTCGCGCTAATACTTCATTCTGATTGGCTATCTTGTTTAATTAATAACAATTTACCTGTTCATCAGGTGAAATAATCATAAAGGACTTGTCGCCTCCGAATTTTGTCCTCTATATTTCAAGTCTCGGGCGAGACTTTTGGAACACCCTGTATACACTAGGGTGCGTCATTTCCGAGCAACATTTTTTTTTAAGTGCATGTGGAAAAACTCATAGTTCAACACAAAACAAAAATTTTCGCGCAAGAAAAAATATTCTATGTCGAGTACAGACCTAGCTCATTGAAAAATTCGATTTTCCCATTTAAATAACACGGGAAAAATTTGTTTTTCAGCTTTAAGTATTGTTAACTTTTTAACAAATCAATAGATCGAATAGACTAATACATATTTCTGTAGGAAATTGAACGCTCTACAAAAAAAATTTCTTATCATTTTTCGATAAATCCATCTGTTCAAAAGTTATTGGAGCTTGAAGTAAAGTTGAAGATCTTTTCACTTCTTCGGCGAAACTATCAGACTTATCACAAAATATTATCGCATCTTTTTTGTTGACAATTTTATTTTCTACGATCAAGTTTCTTTTCACAGCTTCAAGATATTGACAAGCCGCGTCAAATGACACCTTGACGATCAACATTGGTTCATTCGTTCAAAAGATACAGGTATTTACATACGTACGTACATACATACTATAACACAAAAAGTAGACGCTAATTTCTGCGCTATAACTTCGTTCTCTGCCTTTAGCCTCCAGTCTCAATACGAATAGGGCGCCAGGTAATTTTTATCACTGGAATTACCAAACCAGTAAATCATGAAATTTTTTGATAATTTTTGATCTGTGGAATTATCACCAAAACCACGCATAACCCTGGTTAAAAAAGAGAATTAAAGAGAATTAAAAATGAATTGAATCCTTTTTAATTCTCTTTAGAGAATTGAATAGAATTAAGGAGAATTCATATTTAGAAATTTTTAATACTTTTTAATTCTCTTCAGAGAATTACATAGAATTAAGGAGAATTCATATTTTGAAATTTTTAATACTTTTAAATTCTCTTCAGAGAATTAAATAGAATTAAGGAGAATTCATATTTAGAAATTTTTAATACTATTTAATTCTCTTCAGAGAATTAAATAGAATTAAGGAGAATTCATATTTACAAATTATTAATACTTTTAAATTCTCTTCTGAGAATTAAATAGAATTAAGGAGAATTCATATTTTGAAATTTTCAATACTTTTAAATTCTCTTCAGAGAAATCGAATAGAAAAAAGAACTATTCCCAAGAAAAATATAGAGAGCCCGAACTGGGATGGATATCCCGAATTGTCCATGAGGAAGACCACTGGTTATACCAAATATAATATATTATCTATACCAGATATATATATATATTAGGGTGGCGCAAAAAAACCGACTATTTTTTTTTTTCCATCTCGCATAAAAATTTGTTGGTTTACGATGTTTTAAGAAGCCTCTCCACAAATCAGCTCGATAAAAAATTTTTAAGAGGTCGCTCACGAATTTTGAAAATATCAAAAATGATCGAAATTCGGATTTTTATTTAAAAAATTTTTTTTTTCTCGTGGCAGCAATAGTTTATATTTGTAAAATCATGACTATGCTGAAAATTTCAGCTCAAAATTTAAATATTTAAACGGCGCTCAAGAATTTTGAATGTTTCCGAGCGCAGTCTCTTGGACGTTTTTGAGCGACCCTTAAATATTAATAATAAAGCTCCTCGATTTTTTCACCATCAATTTGCATGACAATGAATGAAAATATAACCCGAGAAATAGAAATAATAAGTTTTTTACATACTTTTTTATTTTTTAATCCAATTTGTAGGTTTTTTCGCTTATTCAAAACTTACCCAATTTTATTGTTTAAGACTGTCCTGTACACACAAAAAAAGGAATTCTTGGGTCAAGAAGAAAATCGTTTCCAAAAATAAATTCTTAAATTAAAATATCCTCTTTTCTTGTTTGAAAAAATTTTCTCTTGGTAAAAAAATTTTTTTTTTTTAATTAGAGTATATAAAGCTCTTCAATAAAGAAATTCAATTTTGATTTAAAAATATAAATTTTTGCTTTAAATGTTTTTAGTTTCTCCGAACAAGAAAACAACTTGGTTGGCTCAAGAAAATTTAGCTCTTGGTTTTAGAAGATACCAACTCATTCTAAAAACATCGTTCTCTCGAATGTAGTCGATATCGATTCATTTCGATACATCGAGTTTTTAAACGGAGGCACATTTAACTTACTCCAAGTAAAAATTAATTTATTTAAAGATTTGATAACATTTAGTTCAAAATAAATGTAGACTTCATCTTAGAACGATTAATTTTAGATTTAAAAAATAAAAAACTCATTTTAAAACTAAATTATACATCAATGTAAATAAAAAATACTTTTATTTTAAAATATGGTAACTGTTTAGAATCGCGGCTCCACCTGTTTATATCAAGCAAAAATCCAAAATTATTCAAATTGCCAAGAGACTTGTTTCATTCTCTGGCATTTGTCGGCGGATTAAAGATGTACTTGCTTATTTAGGTGTTATTTAAGCATTACTAAATTGTACGTGTATACCAAAGGTATAAAATTAGCTTGATTTCCAGTTTTTGCTTGAAATTTTTCTGTTCCGTGCTACACTGCACTATTTGACATATTTCTCTTTTTATTCTATGTATTGACTCTTAAGTCAACCACTAAAACTTAAGCTATATGCCTATTTGCCATAATTTCTGTAGTTTCGTCCTAAGTACGTTAACGGACTCGTCAGTAAGGCTATGTTAACGTACTCTTGCCTTAGACTACATCTCTTACTAGTACGGGCCGGCGTAAAACAGTGTTGCGGGCTTCAGTCAGACACTATACTAGCAAAGGAAGGCGGATACCGTCCAAACTACTTGCAACCAAGTGCTAGGTGAGCTGTTGTACACCGTTAGTGTATTGAAATAACAGAAATATGTCAATTTTCCACTATACAAGAGCTCAAAAAATATTTCAACTCTTAGTTAGACCTTTCTATCGCCACCGTCCATCTTACGGTATTAATAAAATTAATTATTTGTATTTATTAGAAATTTGTTAAATTTATTATGGAAAATTAGCATAATTTATGTCATTTTTTATCAATTTTGCACACTTTAGTTACAAGGTTCGGATAGATATCTTGTGATAAAGACATAAATACATACAGAAAATTCTTTCCGCCGTGTAGCAGAACACGTGGAAAAAGTTTAATTATAGATCTTTGATGTGTGAGCACTTGGAACTTTAGGAAATGCGTGGAGTCGCTATTGTCAACAATTACCTAAAATATAATAAATAAGTTCAATTTCAAATTAATTGTTTTTATTAAAAATTCAATTCTCAGAATATATACAATTAATTATCAAAATAAATTTTGATTCTTTATTACAATAAGAAATTTTTTTTGTTTATGAAAATAAATTAAAGGTTATGTTATTTATCCTGGCTTCATTGACACTATGAACTGCATGATACCACACTAAAAAGGAAACAATTTTATATGAACTTAGGATTAGAAATGAAAACAAACTTGATTATCTGATATATGATTAAAAACAGCATAAATAAAAATTAACTTACTTTTTTCGCGATTGAAACGACACCCTTTAACTTAACTTAAATCAGGAAATAACACCAGATATAATGACTAATAACTACAATAACTCACATTTTTACCGAGCACTTCAATTCAAAACAATTTATGTATATGAATTAGTTAATTGTATAATTAATAAACTAATACTATTAGAATATTGGTGTGTAATATATAATTGCACATATACGGCGCCAGCGCTGAACAGACTCGTTTCATTTTTTTGGGATCTTCGGGCGTCTACGTGTATACACAAAGTAGTGTCCGAAGTAGAGAAGCTGCATAGACCCGAGTGCTCCTGTTATCCGAATGCTGCTATGGAAAAAAACCAAGAGCTTGATTTTCTTGACTTGAATTTTTTTTATTTTTGTTTCAAGCAATAGCCACTAGTTGGTTTAAGAAATCTGACTCCTTACGTAGAGAAGTTAAATTTCATAGAATAAAATATTCAATATACATGAATGAAGAAATTCAAAATATTAATTCAAAAAACAATTCACTTTCTTAAAATATTTTTTCTTTTTGAACTAAAATCATATATTTTTAACTTAAAACTTTAACCCACTTGGGTCGAAAAAATAACTTTTTGAATCAAAATAATCAAAATTAAGAGAAAATTTTCTTCAACCAAGATTTATTCCATTTTCCTAAATATTCTCTTGACTCAAGATAATTCTCTTTGAACCAAGATAACCTTTCGGTCAGTGTATATTTTTGGTTGTGCAAAAGTTATATTTAAGTAGAATGACAATAATCGAGTTATAAAAACTAATTCAAACTATTAGTTACATATTATCAGTTAATATTCGAAATTCTTGAGCGCCGTTTAAATATTTAAATTTTGGGCTGAAATTTTCAGCATAGTCATGATTTTACAAATATAAACTATTGCTGCCACGAGAAAAAAAAAATTTTTTAAATAAAAATCCGAATTTCGATAATTTTTTATATTTTCAAAAATCGTGAGCGACCTCTTAAAAATTTTTTATCGAGCTGATTTGTGGAGAGGCTTCTTAAAACATCGTAAACCAACAAATTTTCATGCGAGATGGAAAAAAAAAAATAGTCGGTTTTTTTGCGCCACCCTAATATATATATATATATATAGGACGTGATGCAGGGTATACTACACCACTACCAGTAGGTACTTCCCACTCTGCTACGCAAAGTTCGCTTGGTAGCAGTGGAGTGATGACTGACGATAACGTCCGCTGCATTTGCTTTTAACACTTCTACTATAAGTGTCCATATCCAAGAAGCCCGCACGCTCTAGCGGTGAGCGCATAACTAACTTTCGCTCACTTACTCTCTCCCGCCAGATTGTCGGTCGGCGAGCGTCTCACGATCACTCTTACGTTTTTTTTCCTGTTGCCTTTTTCTCTTATGATTACTTTTTTTTCCAAAAATTTCTCCATAAAAAAAAAAAAAAATTTCACGTATAAAATTATTATTTCTTTTCATTCCCAGAATAAAATTTTAATATATAAATAATTACTAATCATTATTATTTTGTTTTTTCAAAGTTTATAAAAAAAAATTAATTTTTTTTGTTATGTTTACAATTCTCTCGAATTCTCAGCGAGAACAAGAATTGCAACATATGACTTTGAAATTAAAAAAAATAAGATGGAATTGAACTTTTTCGAATCCTGTTTTATTCTCTCGGATTCTCGGGAAGAACAGTAATTGCAAAATTATTTTAGAATGAAAAAGAATTAGTTAGAATTAAACTTTTTCCAATCCTCTTTAATTCTCTTTAATCCTCCACGGGAACAGAAATTAAATATTATTTTAGAATTAAAAAGGATTAGTTAGAATTAAACTTTTTTGAATCCTTTTTTATTCTCTTGAATCCTCCGCGAGAACAGAAATGAAATATTAATTTAGAATTAAAAAGAATTAGTTAGAATTAAATTTTTTCCAATCCTCTTTTATTCTCTTGAATCCTCCACGGGAACAGAAATTAAATATTATTTTAGAATTAAAAAGAATTCGTTAGAATTAAACTTTTTGAATCCTCTTTTATACTTTCGAATCCTCCGCGCGATCAGAAATTGCAATATTATTTTAGAATTAAAAAGAATTAGTAAGGATTAAACTTTTTTGAATCCTTTTTTATTCTCTTGAATCCTCCGCGAGAACAGAAATGAAATGTTAATTTAAAATTAAAAAGGATTAGTTAGAATTAAACTTTTTTGAATCCTTTTTTATTCTCTTGAATCCTCCGCGAGAACAGAAATGAAATATTGATTTAGAATTAAAAAGAATTAGTTAGAATTTAACTTTTTCCAATCCTCTTTTATTCTCTTGAATCCTCCACGGGAACAGAAATTAAATATTTTTTTAGAATTAAAAAGAATTCGTTAGAATTAAACTTTTTAATCCTCTATTATACTTTCGAATCCTCCGCGCGATCAGAAATTGCAATATTATTTTAGAATTAAAAAGAATTAGTAAGGATTAAACTTGTTTGAATCCTTTTTTATTCTCTTGAATCCTCCGCGAGAACAGAAATGAAATGTTAATTTAGAATTAAAAAGGATTAGTTAGAATTAAACTTTTTTGAATCCTTTTTTATTCTTTTGAATCCTCCGCGAGAACAGAAATGAAATATTGATTTAGAATTAAAAAGAATTAGTTAGAATTCAACATTTTCCAATACTTTTTTATTCTCTTGAATCCTCTACGGGAACAGAAATTAAATATTATGTTAAAATTAAAAAGAATTAGTTAGGATTAAACTTTTTTGAATCCTTTTTCATTCTCTTGAATCCTCCGCGAGCACAGAATTTCAAAGTTATTTTAGAATTAAAAAGAATTAGTTAGAATTAAACTTTTTCCAATCCTCTTTTATTCTTTTGAATCCTCCACGGGAACAGAAATTAAATATTATTTTAGAATTAAAAAGAATTAGTTAGGATTAAACTTTTTTGAATCCTTTTTTATTCTCTTGAATCCTCCGCGAGAACAGAAATGAAATGTTAATTTAGAATTAAAAAGGATTAGTTAGAATTAAACTTTTTTGAATCCTTTTTTATTCTCTTGAATCCTCCGCGAGAACAGGAATGAAATATTGATTTAGAATTAAAAAGAATTAGTTAGAATTCAACTTTTTCCAATCCTCTTTTATTCTCTTGAATCCTCCACGGGAACAGAAATTAAATATTATGTTAAAATTAAAAAGAATTAGTTAGGATTAAACTTTTTTGAATCCTTTTTCATTCTCTTGAATCCTCCGCGAGCACAGAATTTCAAAGTTATTTTAGAATTAAAATGAATTAGTTAGAATTAAACTTTTTCCAATCCTCTTTTATTCTTTTGAATCCTCCACGGGAACAGAAATTAAATATTATTTTAGAATCCCTCGCGGAATTGCCATAACGGTATTTCTACGGTATTTTCCGAGTATTTTTTGGGTATAAGTATTATTACGGTATACCCTAGGTATAAATGCGGTATGTTTGTGAAATTTTATTACCGTATTAATACCGTAAATATATTGTGTTGATACCAAATTTTTATAGGGACTGTACCGTATTTATACTGTGTTTATACCGTATTTACGCTCTCGCTATACCGTATTTGTACAATGATTATACTCCATTTATATGGTTTTTATGCTGTACTTAAACGTCGGTTATACCGTATTTATACGGTTGCTATACCTCATTTAAACAGTGGTTACACGGTATTCATATAATGTTCGCACCGTATTTAAACGGTATTTATGCGGTACAAATATGGTGGTTATGCCGCATTTATACAGTGATTATGCCGTCTCACTCTTACAGGCTGAAAAATACTTTTCATATCTTTCAGTTTTATTAACAAACAATCTTCAGATTCTAGAACAGATACAATATGTTTTACTATACTACTTGCATTCTTAAATGGCTCATCTCTTCACTATGTTCTGCTTTCAATTTTTCAATAAAAAAGTACAGCTGTAAAAATGAACTAGTTCATTTTTACTTTCACAAAAAAATTTTTTTCAAAAAAATTTTTCTCATTAACAAATAAGAACTCTTGAAACTAGTAACAATTTTTCGATTTAAACATAAAAATATGTTTACTTGAGGAAAAAAAGTTTTGATTCAAGATTAAAATTTCAAGATAATTATTTACTTGGTGCAAGAAAATTTTACTTTTCCGAATCGTTAAAACAAAATTTCTTGAATCAGGAATTGTTTTCTTGATTCGAGTTAACTGTTTTTTCTATGTAGTAATGATTCGCAAGAACATCAGATAATTTTGAAATACATTTAGGATCAATATTAATAACTAGGATTATTTTATGTTTAAAAATTACATTTCTCAATTGAAACATGTCTAAACACTGCAGTCTTTATGTCGTATGGGTATTTTGACGTAAAAGTCTTTTTTTAGCTCATAAAGTTCTTTATTTGTACATTATAAAAACCTTCACGCGTCTTTTAAATTTTAGTTTCTCTACACAGAAAATACAGTTAACTTGAACTAAGAAAAATATTCTTGATACAAGAAAATTTTTTTTAACGATTCGGAAAATAAAAATTTTTTTACATCAAATAAATAATTATTTTGAAATCTTTACTTTGAATCAAAATTTTTTTTCCTCAAGTTAACATATTTTTATGCTTTAGTCGAAAAATTTTTAATTGTTTTAAAAGTTTTTATTTCTTAAAATAAGAGATATTTTATTGAAGAAAGCCGTGCCAGGTTATTGTAGCAATATTGCATTTTTTTGTTTGAAAAAAATAAAATTTCTTGGAATAATTACCATTTGTTTAACAGAAAAATTTTCGTATGCTCCAACCAAAAAAAAAAAAAGTTACTCAAACCGAGAGAAAAATTTCTTGGGAGAAAAGATATATATGGAAGAGAGGGAAGACACTGGTGCTAGGCAGCAGCAGCGAGAATAGTTCGGTGCGCGCCACTAGGTAGCGCCTACGATTTGTAGTGTCCCTGGTAAGAAACTTATTTCAGAAGTCTTATATTCCGAAATTGTGACCATTCTGGCGCGGGTACTCCTCCGTTATTTAATAGAGTGATAAGTACCTTTTTTGATGGTAATATAGTACAACCTATATTACATAATGACAAAAATATTTATTATCAATGTTTCCATAAATAATTTATCTCTGAATTTGAACTTGGGCTTTAACAAATATATTTTAATCAAAAGTCTATAGAATCTCTACTATATGATTAAAAATATACGAGTGACATAATACATTGTAAAGCAATATAAATAATTATATAGAGCCATTTATCATTAATAATTATATATAGTTTTTTTTACCATGTACTGGATAAATTCCGTATAAACACCTCATTAAATCAGTAGAATTGTTGTGTGAACTCATATTCATATCATATACATGAAGTATTAATCTTATAGAAATGCCGTATAAGCTTCGTATAAACGCAGTATAAGCTCTGTAGGAATACCGTAATTAAATTTCACAAACATACCGTATAAATACGGTAAAACTACTTGTTATCGACTACGTGTATGCTCTTTTAATACAGTGTTCAAACCGTATCATGAAAACCGCGAGGGAATTCAAAAGGATTAGTTAGAATTAAACTTTTTCTAATCCTCTTTTATTCTCTTGAATTCTCCGCGAGAACAGAAATCCAAAGATATTTTAGAATTAAAAAGAATTCGTTAGAATTAAACTTTTTGAATCCTCTTTTATACTTTCGAATCCTCCGCGCGATCAGAAATTGCAATACTATTTTAGAATTAAAAAGGATAAGTTAGGATTAAAAATATTTAATCCTTTTTTATTCTTTTTAATCCTAAAACGATAATAATTTTGTCGCTAGATGAAGGAGAATTAAAAAGGATTCATTTTATGGTCGATCTGAATTCTCCGGAGAATTAAGAGTATTAAAGAGTATTAAGGAGTATTAAGTATGTGTGCTTTTTTAATCCTTTTTAATTCACTTTTTTAACCAGGGAAACAAAACTAAAACTAAAACTTAAAAAAATGCTCAGAACTTATTAGCAAAACAAAACGGAGACTGGAAAACTAAAAACAGAGTTACGGTATGCCATGGTGTCGCTCAGTGTGTAAGTTTATGGAGAGAGGGAGTGGTCCGGGTTACATCATTCCCAAAGTCATGTAGATTTATTTTAAATTTGCAACTTTTATTTAACAACATTAATCTCAAAACTCTATTTAACAATAAATAAAATACGGTAGCTCAGTACAAATAATATTTTCCTCTATAACGAATGCTGAATATATTAAACCCTCGCGGACTCGGGATTACTCCGAAATCATGGTGAAATTTCGGTGAAATCATAGTGGAAAGATAGTGAACCCATAGTGAAATGACAGTGAAATCACTGTAACTTTGTGCCATTTGCTTACTGTGTGATAATTATCATCCGATGGTAATTTTATGATGATTTCACCATCGATTCATAGTAGAATCACAATAGCATAACAGTCAATTTACAGTAGTATAGCTGTAAGTTGACAGTAGTATTACTGTGTATTTACAGTGATTTCACTATCAGTTTATGCTGGATCTGCAGTGCTTCAGTCATGCTTTCTCAGTAATAATACCGTGATCATACAGTGATTTCACAGCAGTCTTACTATAGATTCTTCGCGAAATCACAATAATATCGCTGTGAATTGACAGTAATATTACTGTGATTTCTTAATCATTTAATCCTGGATCTGCTTAGTTTTCATCGAGATTTAGGGGCAATATTGAGATCCTATATTTATTGATTCAAAGATAATAATAATAAAATTAATAATAATATTATAATAGCAACAATAATCCTAATCTTGGTTTTACAATAAATAATTTTTCTTGTTTAAAAAAATTATTTATTATTTCTTTGTACGACTTCATGTAATTCCTCTGGAGGATTAAATGCTATTTTTTTACCCTCGGTAAAGAAGGAATTTTGTTTTTTTTTAACGCATGATGGGACTCGAACTGCCGACCATTCGATTGAGAGTAGCTTAAGTCATGTACTTTAGCCCGCTCGGCCACCACACGTATTCGGAAGTAAATATTTAATCTGTTACTTCATGCTATTCAATACTATATATACTCAAGACTAAGCTATAAGAAAAATTATTTTATTAAATACTATAAAATTAAAAAAATTCGATATTTATAAAAAAAAAAAATTTTTGCCTTCATTTGTAAATCATCAAGTTTTCTTAATTTAAGAATATTTTATTTTAAATTATGATAAATAATAAATATTTACTATTGAAATATTAATCTAAATGATGTTCTCTTTATTTTTTGCAGTAGTTTAAATTCAATTTATACAGTTTTGAAAAAAAAGTTATTCAATTTTTTTATTTATTTATTTTTTTTCATAATTCTCAAGAATTTTACCGTCTTAAGCTTTTATAAAATTAACTAAATTAGATAATTACAGATAAAGTTTCGCTCGGAAATTCCTAAAATAGCTAAATTTATAATAAATAAAATACATATGTGCCCAAATATTTGCTAAACTTACAAATAATTATAGGAGCATTTATGAAATAATTGATATTCTTTTTTTTTTAATTCCATTTCTATCGATTAATGACATTAAAAATTCAAATTTTGATTTTGAAATTGGATTAATGATAGATGTACCTATCAGATCACTATCAAAGTAGAGTTAAATCATGGAGAAAACGCTAATAATTTGCTGTGAAAATATCATAGAGTCACAGTGCTAATACTACTAGGTTGTCATGGGATCACGGTAAATTCATGGTTAAACCACTATGAACTGACTGTGAAACTATTGTAAAGTCACAGAGTTAACACTATCAGATTACTATGGAATCACAGTGAATTCGTAGTGAAATCACGATAAACTGACTGTAAACCCATGATAAAGCCTCAGTGTTACCATTGTTGGGTTACCATAAATCGATAGCTGATCGACAGTAAAATTATCATGAAAGTATGGTAATTTAATTGTAAATCTACAAAAGAATCACAAGTGAAATCACTATGGAACTACCATAAAATTACTGTAAAATTACTATATAACCAGAGTGACGAAATGGCACAAAACGACTGTGAATTCACTATGAAATTACCATCAATACACAGTAAACTTACGGTAAAATTGATTTCACTGTGATTTCACTGTGATTTCACAGTAACCCCGAATCCGCGAGGGAAATTAATCTTAACAGAAAGTAAATTGACGTCTAAACGATACGTATCGATATCTTACAAATAAATCACTTAATTAACTAGAACTAAATGATAATCAAATAATATTTGGTAATCTAGAACGATAATTATAGACTCGATACTCTAGAACACTCTCTTTAGCAAAATCGTAAAACTAACGTACATGGGTCTCATTTCGATGTTAATTAAACACTAATTGGTTCATCAATCAGACATATTTCTTATAATTCTTTTATAAAATAATATTAACAATAAGACATGATCGTGACTCTAATAATGTAACACTATTCTCATAATTCTCTTAGATATTAAATCTTTTCTTTAATTGAAACAGGAGCATAATACCTCAAGACTTTTGACTCGAACTCGATTAATTATTTATAATAATTATCTCATACCTGATGTCTGGTGAATAAATATCAAGTAACGTCTTACACTGTTTTTAAATAATACTTCTGTAGCAATAATCTTAATCTGTAGCTTTCCGCAATGCCTTGAACTGTAGCGCCATTACTACACACGTCTACTCGCTTCAAGCGACTAGAGTCGAATACTCACGTCCGTACTCCTCGAAGGTCTCCCTTCGACTTCTCTTTCTCAATTCTCAATTCTAAAACCCCAAACTCAATCCTATCGTTATCAATAACTGACCTCTATATTCTAAATTCTCAAATCCAACTCAATCTTTACTATAACGGTAACTGGAGGCTCAAGTCCTCACCAAACGTACTCACTAAACCCATTCTGAGTATGGATATCCTTGGCAGTTGCTCTCCTGGAACAGACTTCAGCTGGGATCATAAAACTTATAAACTAAGTGACCTATGACTTCCTCAGCGGTACAAGTGGTCATGACTTGTCCTCTGAGGCCTGTCAGACTAATAATTTAAAAATGACCAAACGGCTTCCACAACAGCAACGGTCACAAAATTACTGTTGAGGCCTGCCAAACCAAAACTCCAAAACTGATCCCATTCTGCATCCGTCAAATTCCTTATATACTGGAGCACTAGCATCTCAGCTAGACCTCTGCAATCAACCAAGAAGTCTCAGAGGGATAGAACTAGGTTCTATCATCAGATGATACCGGGTGACTAATTTAAGTCCCGCTCCACGGTAACACTGACTCGTCCACATACTCAAAATACTCAAAATCCAAAACTCAAACAATCATTTTCCCAAACTTTAATCTCAAATCATATCCCATAATAATTTCCCATAATTCTGATTCCAATTCTTATTTTCTTTATCCCACAAATCCATAACTGTAGCCAAACGTTACTCCATATTTAATTCTTAAACTATAACTTAATCAAAAATCTGTATAAAAATCGTAAATTACTGTAAGCTAAATTATAAGTCTTGAGTTACCATGCTCGTAAATACAATAATATTCGTTGGTGTTTGTGACGTTCACTTTGATTTGACCCCCATACGAAAAATAACGTCACAATACTTACATACATACACTCAGACATCATCTTGAAATTAGTCAGGATAACATCCTAGAACCTCCAAATGTCAAAATCTGATAGAAATTCGATTTTCGAAAATCGGACCGAAATTAATAACTTCCCGAATTTTTGAAAATTTTCAATTTTCTTAGCGGGAAGTTAAAAATTTTTCCCGTGTCATTTAAATGGGAAAATCGAAATTTTCAATGAGCTAGGTCTGTAATCGACATAGAATTTAGGCCCCGTAGATCTAAAAAACAAAACCAAACAATTTAGAAAAATTTTGTCTCGACCTATTTCTTATGATTCCGCAAAAACCGTGGCTCAAAAAATTATTTTGCTGGAAGATCTTTAAACTAGAGATTTCAAGCTTCAATTTGCTTTATTTGTTTTTTCGATACAATAATTTTTCACGAAAATACAGCCTTCCAAAAATCACTAAAAAATTTATAAAATTTTCTTGTTCCTTTAATTTGTTGGATAAGTGTATATATATTAGGGTGTCCCAAAAAAAAAAAAAAATTTTTTTTTTTTTAACGTCTTATGGGCTGAAAAGTTACTTCATATTGTAAAAAGGATCTTCACCAAATTTCAGCCAAATATCTTTAAAATTGAGCTACCACAAAGAGGGGTCCCCTTTCCCACTTAAAACACACGCGAAAATTTTTCATTTTAGTTTTTCGTTATTATGACCACGAAAAAATTTTTTTTACAATTCCTTCTAGTATAATTTTGTAGAAAATTAAATTCTCTACAAAAAAGTGCTGATGCATTATGTACACAGTAAAAAACGAATCCTCAAAGTGTAAAAAAAAGCGTATGTTAAAATTCTGAGTGTTGAATTTTCGACACTTTTGTGTGTCAATTTAACATACAATATTTATCTTGTTTCAATTGTCGTAATCGATTGATTTTTTAACACACAAAAATGTTATTTCAGACGAAAGTAACACTTTTTATATGTTACTGTCAAATCAACACACAAAATATGTTAAAAATAATCTCGACCATCACAAAAGAATTCTCGGAAAATTTCAAGTAAAAATGACACTTCTTGTGTGTAAATTCAACATACAAGAAGTGTAGATTCGTTTAAATAACGCACAGAGGGTGTTGAATTTACATCCAGTCACGTGTTAAAGACATTGCCTCTGTTGTTTTTACGCGGGAAGTACGACGTGCTACCCATTGTGTACCCACACTATTGTAATGGTCGGCCGGCATTTTTAATTATTCATTTTATTTTATAATTTTAATTTGAATTATTATGCAGATAGTTTAGTGTCAATTAAATTAATAAATTGTGGAAATCAAGTTCAACTAAAAACATTAAGAGTTTGTACATGACAAAGTAAGTAAAATTAAACTTTTGAATATAATCATTTTTAAAATACATAACCTAAACTTTTAAATTAATGTTGATAAAATATGATTATTTTATTAATTTTATTAATTATTTTTATTAGTAGTTTGTGAGTCATGGAACACATTAGGGATATCAACATCATGTTTGGGATACTCGATTGTCAAAACCTCTGATATTTTTATTGTTAAAATTGTAGAGTTACCTTATACCAAGAGCTGGGAAATTTATAAAACTTGTGACACAGAGTTTGTTATTGTTACAGACTACTTCATGTAAAATAGAAAAGCTTTTTCAATAAAAATTTATATATAAAGCTAATAACCCAGTGAACACATGACCTTATTTTGACGTCATACGTAGGTCATAGCAATGTCATGACATCTGATGTAAATTTGATGTCAATCTGACGGTCTACATGACTTTAATATGATGTAAAGCTTGTGACATCATATTGATGTAAGCATGACTCTTGTACGACGTCACAGTTATGACTTGTGTATTACGTACGTTTGACATAGAATCTACATCACATTGTTATGTAGTAATAAAGTCATTATCCGTATATCATAATGACGTAATTTTGAAATCATACATTTATGTCAGTAGCAAAGTCACGGTTATACGTAATATGGATGTCACTCTTAAATCATATCTTTACATCAGTGACAAGTCAGTATTTTACGCAATGCTGATGTAATTTCCGAGTCATAGTTTTTTATCATCTATTTATTGAAATAAAACAATCATAGAATGAATTTTCAAATATGTGTAAATGTGTAAAAATAACAACTAAACGTCGAACATTTTTGGGGTCAAAGTAATCGATAAACTCGATAATAGATCATTCAGACGTTTTAGATTAGAACATTAGCGTGAGCATAAAAAAATTAACTTTATTTTTTTAAATGATATATCGAAAATATCATTTAGGATGACAAAGAAAATGTAACGACAGTTTGAACTCTTTTGCTATTATGATTTTAAAGTTTAGTATCACAATTTTTCAATCGATTAAATTTCATACGATTTTGTGAAATTATTTAATGTGTCGCAAAATTTTATACAAGATTTTTTAAATTTCACATCACAACAAAAAATTAAAAAATTTTATAAAACTTAATGAAATTTTATACAATTATCATCGAGGCCGACAAATATTGCTTCTATAAAATTTCATATAAGTTCATCGAGTTTTTTAAATTTTGTGAAAATCCATCACGAAAACTTATTAACTCTGTCTTTTCCGGCATTTTACTCTAAATACATCAATTAAGCACGAGATTTGAACTCTCGTGATGTGGACCAGTGAGCAACGTTCAGGACTACCAGCCAAAAGAAGCCGTGTTCGAACCCAGCAGACGCCCAGGATTTTTTTCATCATTTAACGTCATCTAATCTTGTTTCGGAATTCACAATGCGTTCGCGCGGTAATAATCAAATCAAAAATTCGGTATTTCATTTCATTTTTTTATTTTTCAAAATATTTTTTCCGAATTGATAATTTTGACATCACCCACATGTCATATTGACGTCATAGAAGGTCACACAGACATCACATTTATGTTGCTGATATCCAGCAAGACCACGAGCATGATCTCCAGCAAGACCAGGAGTGCGATATCCAGCAATACCGTCAGCGCGATCTCCAGCAAGATCTTCAGCAAGACCCTCAGCAATAACGTCAGCGTGATCTCCAGCAAGAGCACGAGCGCGATCTCCAGCAAGAACTTCAGCAAAACCATCAGCAATACCTTCAACACGATCTCCACCGAGACCGTGACCAAAATTTCTAGCTACTGTACTGTCCTACTTAAAAATTATAAAAATTTTCCACAACACTACCATAAATTCTACTCTTCATTTATCTGAGCAGAACAGACTTGTATTTGTTCACAAGTAGTTTTAAATTGGCACTTTAACCTTTTTTTTTATATATATTTATGTGGGATCAGTAATCTTTATTTTTTTTTAAGCAACTGTCTTCACTCGATTGCGAGAAACAAAGAAATAACTTATTTGCCTCTCTTATTTTTCTGTCTCTCTCTTTTAAAAAAATGAAATTCCCGGCCCTAGTCATTAGTTTTACATCATAATCTTACGTAAAAAAGTGGGAAATAATGAGTCACACCTGACTCATTCGTGACTTATATCTTACGTAAATGATGACATAGCGTAACGTCACTCTGACGTCTAATTTACGTCAATGTGTTTACTGGGAAGGATGTTTTTATTAATAACAAATCTAAAATTTTAATGATCCTGAAGTTAGCAGACAATTAGTAATTTTTGGATTTTTTTTTCAACAAATAAATTACAAAAAAAAAAAAACAAACTAAAAATATGCACATGTAGAAGATTAAAAAATCTACAGGTGCAATTTTTTCAAGTATTTTTTTTTTTTATGATTTATTGTTTAAAAAAAAGTCCAAAAATTATGAGACGTCGGCTGACTTCAGTATCATAAATTTTATTGGATTAATTTTAAGAATATTTTAAGAAAATAATAATAAATGATCGTATATATATATACATATATTGAACAATACATGATAATATTCTTTTATTATTATTATTATTATAATTTTTATTTTCATTATTTTTATTATCATTATTTTTATTATTTATTACTAATATTATCGTGATTATTATTATTTCACTGCTGAAGAAACAATTATCAACAATTGTTTCATTGATTTAAACTTTAAATAATGTAAAAAATGTTTTTGAGAAGTGTCCAAGTAACACAAAAGCGTATGTCAAATTCAACACTCTTTAAATGTTACAAATAACATATGAGTGTGTCAAATTTTAAGGTTACGTTTTCGAGGATTTTGACACTCATAAAACGTTACTTTTAACATACACGAGTGTAACTTTTTTCTACACAAACGGCGTATGTTAAAGTAACATATAAATAAGTGTCAATCGATCGTTTTACACACGGCAAGTGTCAATTTTGACGAATCCTTTTTTACTGTGTACGTCAAACGAACTGGGAAAAAGTTACGGGGCTTCAAAAATCAACAAAAATTTAGTTTACTCAGTTTTAAAGTTTTTTTTTTATTATTTTTCATTTTTATTGCATCCAAAAAATTTTTTTTTAAATTTTGACGAGCATCCCTGTGGAAAAGGTCTTATAAAATCTCATAAAAAAAAATTGGCTATGAGAAAACGATCAGTATTTGTCCACGAAAAATCTCAAAAATTCTGATACAATTATTTTCTCATAGATGGTGCATCAAAAAAATTTTTTTCTTAAAATTCTCATATAAATTATCAGAATCTATAAGAAACAGAAGCTGTAATATTGTAATTATAAGTATTTATAAGTTTTCGAAAAATGTAAAGTTTACAATTGAGTAGATTTTGGAAATGAATAAGATTGTATGAGACGATTTCTAAAGTAATCATACAAGATTTGATACTGATTAATCAATGTGAGTACAGTTATTTTCCATATAGTTTATATGCTAAATTATTGAATTTTTTAGCATGAATTCAAAAAGTTTCTATTATGTATACTCAAGAATATTTGTATGAGTATTTACGCGGAAAATCTTTAGCAATCTATTCACGAAAAATCTATGAAATTGAGTCCGTTTATTTATTCATCAAATTTACTCAAGTAAACATTCATATTAAATATTAAAGTCATGATGTATTATGGGATATACCATAGTACAACCCAAACAGGTACTTGTTGGTCTGTCAAATGACAGGAGTACTCGAATAAAATCGTATTGAAATTTGGAATATAACACTTCTGAAATAAATGTCTTACCAGGGACACTACAAATCGTAGGCGCGATCTCGTGGCGAGCACCGAACTACTCCCGCTGCTGCTGCCTAGCACCGGTGACTTTCCCCTTCTCCATATCGATCTTTTCTCCCGAGAAATTTTTTCTCTTGGCTTAAACAACTTTTGTTATTTTGGTCGGAGAATACAAAAAAACTTGCGTGAAAAGAATAGTACTTGTTCCGAGAAATTTTATTCTGTTGAACCAAAAAAATGCAATATCACTACAAAAAAATAATGTATCTTGCACCAAAAAAAAAAAAAATGGGGCAAGATACATTACTGGGTTTGTAAAAAATCACATAAAAACTTATATTTTCACTCATCTCAGAACAGTTAAAATACTTAAAGTACAAGAAATAGTGATAATATTAGTATTTTGGGTGTAAATTCTTATAAAACAAAAATGAAGTTAAGCAATTATTTTTGAATGAATCTGATAAAATTAATATTTTATGTGAATGGAAATTATTTATAAAATCTCATAAGTACTCCATAATATTTTATAAGTAATAGCCTTCTAACTAAAACTTACAAAAACTCATAAATCACATAGCTTTTAAATTAAAATTAAATCTTTTAAGTTTTTACAAGTTAATTCGATTATAGATTTTCTTACTAATTCTCATAAAATTTTTATGAGAAAAAGGTCTGCATTTGTCCATGTGATTCCTGATTCAATCTCATAAAATTTCGAAGAAATACATGTTAAATATTTTCTCATAAAATATGACAAATATTTTATGATATTCAATAAGATATTATCTCCTAGGATAACTCTTACTAAAACTTATAAATTCTGAAAATTTCGTATAAAAAAATAATCTTATTGAGATTTTGTAAGTATTATAACATCGGAATTCGCCTGATCAATTCTTATTGAAAATACATTAGAATAAACTGTAACAATCTTATAGAAATGAAAGTACTTATTGAATCTCATAATCGTTGGCGGAATTCGAGTCACAAAATCTCATAAATTAAAAAATCTTACTCATTCTTTTAAAAATCTAGTACGGAAATCATGATAGGAAAACATCAAAAGCTTTGACTCATAGATTCTCATAAAAATTCATATGAGAATTTTTTTAAATCTCATAGATATTTTCGAAGCTCATAGATTCTCATAAAAAATATTCAATATTTTATCAGAATTTATGAGAGCTTTTCCACAGGGATGTTCTTTTAGGAAATTTAATTTCCTACAAAATGTATCTGAAATCATGTATACGTCAAACGAATGAGATCAAAGTTACAGGGCTTTAAACGTCAACGAAAAGTGAAGTTCACTTTCCGTTGACATTTAAGTTCAAAAAATTGATGTTTTTTAAACTTCATTTTTCGTTGACATTTAGAGCCCTGTAACTTTTTTCTCATTCGTTTGACGTATACATGATATTAGATACTTTTTGTAAGAAATTAAATTTCCTAAAAGAACATGCTCGTCAAAATTTGAAAAAAAATTTTTTGATGCAATAAAAATGAAAAATCATAAAAAAAACTTTAAAACTGAGTAAACTAAATTTTTGTTGATTTTTGAAGCCCCGTAACTTATTCCCAGTTCGTTTGACGTACATAATGCATTAGCACTTTTTTGAAGAAAATTTAATTTCCTACAAAATTATACTAAGCGAAGTAAAAAAAAAAATTTTTTTCGAAGTCTCACCCTAGCGGATCGCCATCTACTAAGTATACACTAAATATACACGGTGTATACGCGGCGTATATACGCTGAGTATACACCAAGTTTACATCAAAAATTTTTTTTCAAGTCCCATTTTCATAAAAATTTCTAAGTGCTGTAAGCAAAGTCAAAAATTTTTTAAGTGTGACTGGAAAAAAATTGTTTATAACAAATACATAGTTTTTTTGGTAATTGTTGACAATAGCGACTCCACGCATTTCCTAAAGTTACCGATATGGTAACTGTTTAGAATCGCGGCTCCACCTGTTTATATCAAGCAAAAATCCAAAAATATTCAAATTGCCAAGAGACTTGTTTCATTCTCTGGCATTTGTCGGCGGATTAAAGATGTACTTGCTTATTTAGGTGTTATTTAAGCATTACTAAATTGTACGTGTATACCAAAGATATAAAATTAGCTTGATTTCCAGTTTTTGTTTGAAATTTTTCTGTTCCGTGCTACACTGCACTATTTGACATATTTCTCTTTTTATTCTATGTATTGACTCTTAAGTCAACCACTAAAACTTAAGCTATATGCCTATTTGCCATAATTTCTGTAGTTTCGTCCTAAGTACGTTAACGGACTCGTCAGTAAGGCTATGTTAACGCACTCTTGCCTTAGACTACATCTCTTACTAGTACGGGCCGGCGTAAAACAGTGTTGCGGGCTTCAGTCAGACACTATACTAGCAAAGGAAGGCGGATACCGTCCAAACTACTTGCAACCAAGTGCTAGGTGAGCTGTTGTACACCGTTAGTGTATTGAAATAACAGAAATATGTCAATTTTCCACTATACAAGAGCTCAAAAAATATTTCAACTCTTAGTTAGACCTTTCTATCGCCACCGTCCATCTTACGGTATTAATAAAATTAATTATTTGTATTTATTAGAAATTTATTAAATTTATTTTGGAAAATTAGCATAATTTATGTCATTTTTTATCAATTTTGCACACTTTAGTTACAAGGTTCGGATAGATATCTTGTGATAAAGACATAAATACATACAGAAAATTCTTTCCGCCGTGTAGCAGAACACGTGGAAAAAGTTTAATTATAGATCTTTGATGTGTGAGCACTTGGAACTTTAGGAAATGCGTGGAGTCGCTATTGTCAACAATTACCGAAGATATAACCCAGTAAACACGTTGACGTAAATTTGACGTCAGAGTGACGTTAGGCTATGTCATCATTTACGTAAGGTATAAGTCACGAATGAGTCAGGTGTGACTCATTATTTCCCACTTTTTTACGTAAGATTATGATGTAAAACTAATGACGTATGCATGATGTAAATGTGATGTCTGTGTGACCTTCTATGACGTCAATATGACATATGGGTGATGTCAAAATTATCAATTCGGAAAAAATATTTTTAAAAATAAAAAAATAAAATGAAATACCGAATTTTTAATTTGATTATTTCCACGCGAACGCATTGTGAATTCTGAAACAAGATTAGATAACGTTAAATGATGAAAAAATCCTGGGCGTCTGCTGGGTTCGAACACGGCTCCTCTTGGCTGGTAGTCCTGAACGTTGCTCACTGGTCCACATCACGAGAGTTCAAATCTCGTGCTTAATTGATGTATTTAGAGTGAAATGCCGGAAAAGACATAGTTCATAAGTTTTCGTGATGGATTTTTACAAAATTTAAAAAACTCCATGAACTTATATGAAATTTTATAGAAGCAATATTTGTCGACCTCGATGATAATTGTATAAAATTTCATTAAGTTTCAGCAAATTTTTAAATTTTTTGTTGTGATGTGAAATTTAAAAAATCTTAACTAAAATTTTGCGAAACATTAAATAATTTCACAAAATCGTATGAAATTCAATCGATTGAAAAATTGTGATACTAAACTTTAAAATCATAATAGCAAAAGAGTTCAAACTGTCGTTACATTTTCTTTGTCATCCTAAATGATATTTTCGATATATCATTTAAAAAAATAAAGTTAATTTTTTTATGCTCACGCTAATGTTTTAATCTAAAACGTCTGAATGATCTATTATCGAGTTTATCGATTACTTTGACCCCAAAAATGTTCGACGTTTAGTTGTTATTTTTACACATTTACAAATGTTTGAAAATTCATTCTATGATTGTTTTATTTCAATAAATAGATGATAAAAAACTATGACTCGGACATTAAATCAGCATTGCGTAAAATACTGACTTGTCACTGATGTAAAGATATGATTTAAGAGTGACATCCACATTACGTATAACCGTGACGTTGCTACTGACATAAATGTATGATTTAAAAATTACGTCATTATGATATACGGATAATGACTTTATTACTACATAACAATGTGATGTAGATTCTATGTCAAACGTACGTAATACATAAGTCATAACTGTGACATAGTACAAGAGTCATGCTTACATGAATATGGTGTCACAAGCTTCACATCATATTAAAGTCATGTAGAACGTCAGATTGACATCAAATTTACATCAGATGTCGTGACATTGCTATGACCTACGTATGACGTCAAAATAAGGTCATGTGTTCACTGGGAATTGCATCTTTAGGTGTTATTTGAGCCTTAATAAGTTATAAGTGTATACCAAAGGTATAAATTATGCTTGATTTAGATGTTAGATCATGAATTTTCAGTTCCGTGCAACACTGCATTATTTGACATATTTTTCATTTCATTCTGTGTATTGACTCTTAAGTCAAACACTAAAATTTAAGGCATATGCCTAATTGCCATAATTTCTGTAGTTTCGTCCTAAGTACGTTAACGGACTCGTCAGTAAGGCTATGTTAACGCACTCTTGCCTTAGACTACATCTCTTACCAGTACGAGCCGGCGTAAAACTGTGTTGTGGGTTTCAGCCAGACACTATACTAGCAAAGGAAGGCGGATACCGTCCAAACTACTTGCAACTAAATGTTAGGTGAGCTGTTGTACACCGTTTAAGTATTGAAATAACAGAAATATGCCAATTTTCACTATACAAGAGTTCAAAAAATCTTTGTAGCTCTTAGTTAGACCTTTCTATCACCACCGTCCATCTTACGGTATTAATAAAATTAATTATTTATATTTATTAGAAAATTTATTAAAATTTATTTTGGAAAATTTGCATGATTTTATGTTATCAATTTTGTACACTCTGATTGCAAGGTTCAGATAGATATCTAGTGTTGGAGACAAAAACACATACAGAAAATTTAATCCGCCGTGTAGCTGAACACGTGGAAAAAGTTTAATTATAGATATTTAAGGTGTGAGCACTTGGAACTTTGAAAAATAGGTGGAGCCCCACTTCTAGACCATTATACCTTTGGTATACACTTATAACTTATTAAGGCTCAAATAACACCTAAAGATGCAATTATATCTTCAATCCGCCGACAAATGCTTGAGAATGAAATTGGTTTCAAAGCGATTTGTCTATATTTGGATTTTTGCTTGATATAAACAGGTGGAGCCCCGATTATAGACCATTACCAAAAATTTTCTTCACATTTGTTCTGAGGACTTCAAAAACTTTTTTAGTGTATACTCGGTGTAAACTCTGTGTATATCGTGCGCATATACACCGTGTAAATTCAGTGTAAACTTTGAGTGTATTTGGTGTATACTTAATATGCACCGAGTATACACCAAATAAACCCCTAATTTACACTGACACTAGGTATATATCGAGTTTACACTAAGCTTACATGGTGTATACGGATCCGCTAGGGCAATAACGAAAAACTAAAATGAAAAATTTTCGCGTGTATTTTAAATGGGAAAGGGGACCCCCCTTTGTGATAGCTCAATTTTAAAGATATTCGGCTGAAATTTTGTGAAGATTTTTTTTATAATTTGAAGTAACTTTTGAGCCCATAAGACGTTAAAAAAAAATTTTTTTTTTCTTGGGACACCCTAATATATATGTATATCGTTGAAAAAAAAAATGTATTATTACACTCAAGGAGACAATTTTTACTATCTGGATTAGTAAAAATTCAACAGCAGTTTCAGTGAAAGTTTTATTCTAAAATAGAGTTTTTACTAAATCAAATAGTTAATTTTATTGAATGCTTGTGTTTTGTACTCTAAAACTCAAAGTAATTTTACTTGTAATTTATTCATATATAGGATTAAGCGGTTATAATTTTTACTTATTTAAAGGAAAATTTCGATATATATTTTTTATAAAAATAGTAATTTTTATTTGAAAAATAACAAATATTATTAGATTTTTTTTCTCCGTGTACCAGAGCACTTGCTTAAGTACGTTGTACTTGGGTATTACAATTCATAGGTGTTTTAAGCTAAAAGATCTCATTTTTGTTTTTCTCTATAAATATTTGAACAATACCAGGGTCAAGTTTATATTTTCGACCTAACATTATATAATAAAATATAACTATCGTTAAGATGTGACTTGAGATGGTTGTCAAGAAACGACTGCGCATCAATCTTTCATTCATAAAGAAAAATGTATTGTTTGTGTATATACATGTACATCATCAGCAATAAAATTGTATTAGCCAAGAATAATTCTGTGTTATGATAATTTAACGCAGGTGTTTTGCAAGTTTCGCTTGTAGTTAGGATAAACAACTAGTTAGTAACTGTTTATTACTAAGTGTATTATTTATATTTTAGACTTATATTTAAATAGTTAATCAATCATTAATAATTGTAATTATAGTGTTTAGTAAAATTGTCAATTTTTTTTTTCTTATAAATGCTATATTATTTATTGCAAATTATTGTAAAAAAACAAGAAATTAGTACTATCAGTTTGTAAGTAAAAAATAATAAATTTTTTTTAATACTCATGGAAGGAGATGATGGGCTAACAAATGAAACATTATTTCGGTAATTAATAAAAGAAACTTTAATTTTGTATTATTTATAAAATTATGAATTGAAAAACCATATTAATAAATACACAAATTTTTGAATATTATGCAGAGAAGAGTGTTCGATACCATTGGAAGTATTGGATTTCATTCAAAACTTTAATCAATCTGATTTAGAATTAATTTGGCCTTGTCAAGTAAGATACTATTGGTTAAATTTACAATCATTCGTTAAAGTTGTTCGTATTTTATTAGCTTATGTTACACCTTTTGTTATAGTCCTTGGTATGTATTTAAATCATTTTTAATAATATTCTAGTAAAAGTATACTGATGTAAAATCTGACGATACATTATTGAATAATTATATTAATTAATAGGAGTCATACTGAATATCATATCATTTGGTATGTTAAGTAAGTCGGTTAGCGACTCAGGATTATCATTATATCTTCGAGCACTTGCGATATCAGACAACGGAGCGTTAATATTTGATTATGGTGTAGGAGTTGCAAGATCAAATTTTTCAGCTTTCAATACCTTATTTATGGTAATTTAATTCAAATTATAAATAGAAATGATGTTCAATCAATAATAATTATATTAAAATTAATTATTTTTTTCAGAATAGTAAATTTTTGTGTTGCATGAATTCTGTGTGTATGGAATTTTTTCAAATAACATCAACTTGGCTTGTAGTGTCGTTAACATGGGCTCGTGTTGCGGCAATTATTTTTCCTCTTCAAACACTTAATAAAAATCATGATCGCTCTGCAGTTATTGTTATTATTACCTTAACATGCATTAGTCTTGCTGTTTCTCTTACCAAATTATACTGTGGAGGTGAATAATCAGAGAATTATACTTCATAGCTCATATTATTCTTTACATTTATTATTCATTATATATAATTTATTTCAGGATACGAATCTGACAGCGTATTTGAATATGTAACTTGTCAAAAAATAGTAATCCCATGGGGAATCCCAATGTATTTTTATATAGCTTTTTGTACATGGCTTCCTTTACTTTTCGTTTTTATTGGGAATGTATTACTCATATTTCATATGAGAAAGTCTGAAGCTATTCACACACAATTAACCGGTAAAAATTTTTATGATTTGACAATTCTCAAAAAACTAAAAACAATCGAAAATTAAATTTTGCGTCGGAAGTTCCATTTTCACTGATATAAAGAATAGTATATTACCTTCATATGTATGTATCCATATACTATCGCCGACATTAATCTTTGTCTGATAGAAATATTGAAAAAGAATTAACTGTCAATATTTAACCATTTTAATAATAAAATGTCTATAAATAAGTAATCTCTATTGAAATTAATGTATGCCAAAATCACATATAATATTGCATAAGTTATACAAATTTTCATGCATTCAATTGTTGTATTTCTATTGAAATTTAAAACTTTTTAATGAATATAATTACTTCAGGAACAGTTCGGAATAAATTGAATTTTATTAATCGAACAAGTGGAACTCTATTGGCAGTATCAATTGTTCATTTAATTTTATTATTACCTATTGGATTTGTTGAAACTTTAGAACTATATTGGGATGTTATACTAAAAAAACATCCCTCAAAAGATATTGGAGAAAATCAACAACAATACATTAGTTGGTAAGCAATTTTTGAATAGAATTGATCCAAATATTGAATAAAATATTATTTTTATGATACCAGCATCGAAACTTAAAGCTTCAGTGTCTCTACAGCCAGTCGAAACACGCTAATTTTAAGTCAATGCTGCAAACAACTCCCTGCTTAAAAAATCCGATAGATTCTTATAGCTGTATGTATAAGGCCATATACGTAACTATAGAACTTCTCATAGAACTCATTCATTCTTATTAAATCTCTAAGGGAATTTACGAGAATCTATTGGATTCGATGAGATTTTCTAAACAGAGCTACTAGCGAATTCGTAATTTACAACTACCTTCATACAGTGGTCAGAAACATGCGTGATTCTTCCCTGGGGATGAAACACAATTGTTTCTGACAGGTATTGGTTATATTTAATGGTCATTTTGAGCCTTATGTCTCTCATTTGTTTTCTTGTCACTTCAGTTTACTCATTTCATCTTTAAGACGCAGTTTTAATTAATCAAATAAAATTACTAAAAATATTTTTGTCATATACTATCTAATAAGTGACTGTAAATCACAGATTTTTTGTTCATTAACAGTTCTCTGCATCATCGAAATTAACTTCTTTCTTATTGGTTACTGACACTGAAAGTTCCGATGCAGGTAATCATGAAAAATATAGTGTGTGACTGGATGAAACACGATTTCAGACTGCGGGTAATGTCAGCCAACTTAACCCTAGTCTTAAATCGTCTTGTTTCATCCCTTGTCAGACAATATACTATTAAAATTTTGCTTTAGAAAATATGTCGATTTATAATTTTATATAATACTATGTTTTAATTTTAGGCTTCAAGAAAAGATGTTATTAAAATGGTGCCGAGGATTATTTTTTCATATTTATCATTGGAATTTTGCTATTAATTTTTTTCTTTATTATTTAACAGGAAAAAAATTCAGAGATCGTGTAATTAATGCTTTAAAAAATTGCACTAAATTTTCGTTTAACAAGCATAATTCAGTAGAAAGATGATGACTATCTTACAAAATACATTATTTTTTTCATTACATATTGTATTATAATTATTTAATTTCATGTATAAATCTATGCAAATTAAAAAAAAATTAGATTTTTAATATCAAAAGAACGTATACGCCGTTATAACTTTAGCACACAGAAAAAAAGAAAATCGTGAACCAAGAAATAAAATGTCTTCAAAATTTTTTTCTTCCCTGTTTAGAAAATCTAAACCGAATCAAACCGATTCGTCCCGATTAAACTCAATTGGATCCCAGTCGGATTTCAATCGGATTCAATCGAAATTCTCAACTAGGGTACACGGAAAAAAACGCAGCTCAAAATTAGCTAATAATTATAATCGACAAAGAAAAATTACTTTCCCAAGAGAAATTTGCAATCCAAACCAAAAATTACTATTTTTTTCTTGATTCTTACAATCAGTATTGTTAATTTTACGATTTTTAGAAATTATAATACAGATTAGCGAAAATTGAATAAAGAATAGTAGATGAATAAGAGAGTTTCTGGCACCAGAATCAAAACAGTGTCCTACTTTACCGACCTAAGGTAAGTACCCAGTGTCGGGAATGTAGATTTTTTTATCGATATTTGGGCCTGATGTTGGTAATGTAGATTTGTTTTATCGATATTTTGGGGCCTTCCTCGTTGTTGATGATAATGAAGATTTATTTTATCGATGTTTGAGGCCTTTTTCCATTATTTATGGTAATGTAGATTTATTTTATCGATATTTGAGGCCTTCTTTCATTATTTTTGGTAATGTCGATTTATTTTATCGATATTTTGGGGTCTGTTTCTTATTGATAATAATGTAGATTTGGTGGGGACTTGATCATGATAATGCCGACTTGGTTGAGGCCCAACCATGGTAATGCAGGTTCTGTTTGGGGGTCTGTTTCCGCTTATCGATAAAAGTCGATTTTGGGACTTAGTGGATATTTAAGAACTTTTTAGTATATATATATATATATATATATATATATATATATATATATATATATATATATATATATATTGTTCTAGACCTTTTAACAGCTGTAAGGGAGTGGTAAAAATTCGAAAGTTTTTCCGATAATATTTTTTATTTTTATTAAAAGTAGGGGGTTTAACGGTTGATTTAACCGGTTTTGGGCCAATCATTTTTTACTTTATATCCCCCAAATAATTTTTTTTTTCGTAGAAATCCCCCACACGAGACATTTTTTAGTGGGGATCGCTATTATAAAAACTCGGGTTTTGCTACATTTTTTACAGTTGTTAAGAGATTCGTTTTGTGAGTAGTGCACTAATGATCTGTTCAATCAGGTAAGACTTTTATATTTTTAGAACTATTAAATATATTCAAAATTCGAAACCGTAAATGTAATGTTTGAAATACTTGTTTAGACAAATAATGGACATTTTGAAAGTTAATGAGGCCATCAAATTACCAGTATTTTTACCTACCAAAAAGCTAAACGAATTGGAAAGAAATGGGGATTATCAAATAACGGCTTTCAAAAATGTCAATACGAAATTCGGATTAAGAGTTGTTGCATCCATCAATAACGAATTCATTGTATTTTTACCAAGAAGAACGTCAGCGTTGATAACGAAGAATCCTAATTATTTCGAAGAGTTGCTCAACCCCATACCATATCATAAGCTTTACCTCACTTTCTTTGGCGGTGAATATAATGACTTTGACATGGCTTCCCTCGCAGATTTGAATCACGGTGGAAACACGGTGGGTTTGTTCCATTTTACCACTGTGATTACGGGGTGTATCCACCATGATTCCACGGTGGCTTTACCACCGTGTATACACGGTGTTTTCACTGTGATCTCGCGGTGGATACAGCGTGGAACCACGGTGGTGAAATAGCACAAAGCCACCGTGGAATCACGGTAGATACACCGTGTAATCACAGTGGAAACACCGTGTATACACAGTGGTCAAGCCACCATGGAATCACGGTGGATATACTGCGTAATTACAGTGGATACACTGTGTATACCCGGTGGTGAAATGGAACAAACCCACCGTGTAACCACGGTGGATCCACGGTGTTTACACTTCCACGGCGTTTCTACGGTGTTTCCACCGTGATTCAAATCTACGAGGGTCTCTTGATTCCTCCGCAAGCTCCAACTGTAGATATGCATCCGATAAATCAATCTTTGAGAAACATACGCCATTTTCAATCTTCGACAACCAATCTGGAATCCTGAGTATTGGGTGTCTATTTTTCCTCAAATTGGGATTTGATGTGATCTTGAAATCACCACAAATCCGCACCTGTCTGTTACTATTGATGACTGGGACTATCCCTGGTTAAAAAAGTAAATTAAAAAGGATTAAAAAATCAAACATATTTAATACTACTTAATACTCTCCAATACTCTTTATTCTCCGGAGAATTAAAATCGAACATAAAACGAACTCTTTTTAACTCTCCTTCATCTAGCGAAAAAATTATTATCATTTTAGGATTAAAAAGAATAAAAAAGGATTAAATATTGTTAATCCTAACTTATCCTTTTTAATTCTAAAATAATATTGCAATTTCTGTTCTCGTTGAGGATTCAAGAGAATTAAAGAGGATTCGAAAAAGTTTAATTCTAACTAATTCTTTTTAATTCTAAAATAATATTCAATTTCTGTTCTCGCGGAGGATTGAGAAGAATACAAGAGGATTCAGAAAAATTTAATTCTAACTAATTCTTTTTAATTCTAAAATAATGTTGCCATTTCTCTTCTCCCCGAGAATCTGTGAGAATAAAACAGGATTCGAAAAAGTTTAATTCCAACTTATTTTTTTTAATTTCAAAGTCATGTTGCAATTCCTGTTCTCGCTGAGAATTCGAGAGAATTGTAACCATAACAAAAAAAATTATTTTTCTTTTAAACTTTAAAAAAATAAAATAATAATGATTAGTAATTATTTATTTATTAAAATTTTATTCTGGGAAAGAAAAGAAATAATAATTTTATACGTGAAATTTTATTTTTTTTTATGGAGAAATTTTTCGAAAAAAAAAATAATTCAAAGAGAAAAAGGCAACGGGAAAAAAATGTAAGAGTGATCGTGAGACGCTTGCCGACCGACAATCTGGCAGGAGAGAGTAAGTGAGCGAAAGTTAGTTCCGCGCTCAACGCTAGAGCGTGCGGGCTGCTTGGATATGGACACTTATAGTAGAAGTGTTAAAAGCAAATGCAGCGGACGTTATCGTCAGTCAGCACTCCACTGCTACCAAGTGAACTTTACGTAGCAGAGTGGGAAGTACCTACTGGTAGTGGCGCAGTATACCCTGCACCACGTCCTATATATATATATATATATATATCTGGTATAGATAATATATTATATTTGGTATAACCCGTGGTCTTCCCCATGGACAGTTCGGGATATCCATCCCAGTTCGGGCTCTCTATATTTTTCTTGGGAATAGTTATTTTTTCAATTCTCTGAAGAGAATGGAAAAATGCTAAATATGAATTCTTTTTAATTCTATTTAATTCTCTGAAGAGGATTAAAAAGTATTGAAAATTGCCAAATATAAATTCTTTTTAATTCTCTGAAGACGATTAAAAAGTATTGAAAATTGCTAAATATGAATTCTTTTTAATTCTATTGAATTCTCTGAAGAGGATTAAAAAGTATTGAAAATAGCTAAATATTAATTCTTTTTAATTCTATTGAATTCTCTGAAGAGGATTAAAAAGTATTGAAAATAGCTAAATTTGAATTCTTTTCAATTCTATTCAATTCTCTGAAGGCGATTAAAAAGTATTGGAAATAGCTGAATATGAATTCTTTTCAATTCTATTGAACTCTCTGAAGACCCTGGCGGATCTAATATTACGGTAGGTCTACGGTAGTATTACGGTAGGTTTACCGTAACTTACGGTAGTTCTAGCGTAACTTACGGTATAGCTACCGTAACCTACGGTGGTGTAACGGTAGCTCCACCGTAAAATTACGGTAGAACTACCGTAAGTTACGGTAAACCTACCGTAAGTTACGGTAGAAGTACCGTAAGTTACGGTAAAAGTACCGTAAATTACGGTAGAGCCACCGTAAAATTACCGTAAGTTACCGTAGACGTACCGTGAGTTTCGGTAGAAGTACCATGAGTTACGGTAGAAGTACCGTGAGTTACGGTAGAAGTACCGTTAAACTACCATTAGTTACGGTAGAGCTACCGTAACACTACCGTAAGTCACCGTACAACTACCGTAACTTACGGTAGCTCTACTGTAAGTTACGGTAGCTTTACCGTAAGTTACGGTAGCTCTACCGTAAGTTACGGTTCTTCATTGTGGTGATCATCATTAGGTGTCACGGTGACCCTCCTCTCGAGTGCACATTTCCTTTAAAATATTTATATGCAGTTATAAATTGAAGTACAGTTATTAGGCAAATGTAATACCGTTAATTTATAATAATTAATTTCCATATACCTCACTCGTCGATTTTGGCAAGCCAAGATATCATGATAAGTCATCTCATGTAAAAATATTGCTGCATCACCGACCTGAGAAAGTTTTTGTACCTGTTACATTAATAACAATTAATTAATCACTCGATGCATTGATGAAAAAAAGTTTTTATAGAAATTGAGTAATTTTTTATGCTATTCTTCAGTTACGTTGGTTATATAATATATATATATATGTATATATATATAATTATGATTATAATATATATATAATTTGTAACAAATGATCTATTTATCTTCAAATTTGGCTTCCGTGAAAGAAAAAAATTTATTGAAAATATTCAATTTCATCGGCACTGTTATAAATAATAAGTTTTTAAAATTTATAAACATTAACATAATCTTAAAGTTAATTACCTTGTAAGAAAATGTTTTCGGAAAATCACCCTATTGCTGTACCATTTCATAAATTAGTACAGAATAACCTTTGAGTCACTTTTAGTTCTCTAACCTATTATTTTGGGAATTGATGCTTACTTAGGATTTTATTACTCGAATCGAAAATTTACATGGCGCCATCTGCCAAACAAAGACAAAATGAATCGATAGAAATGGTGTGGAAATAAGGCCCTTACATTTACGCAGCGTGGATTTATCAGAACTCAAGTATGAACAAACATGTCCTATAATTAATCACGTAAATTATTTACCGTGAACCACCGTAATGCGGCAGTGTATGATAGCTAGTAGGCTGTATTGTAATCAACAGTAAAGATATTACTCATAATAGTGAAGAACCAGAACTTTGTTTTGATGATCGCACAAATAGGTACCGTATTTTTATCATAGTTCTACCGTTAATTTACCCTATCTTGCAGTCATGAAATGGCAGGATTGAGGTAATATTATGGCAGAAGTACGGTAAAATACGGTAGAACGACCGAAAATTACGGTAAATTACGGTAGGGTTACGGTAAATTACGGTAGATTACGGTAGGGTTACGGTAGATTACGGTAGGGTTACGGTAGATTACGGTAGGGTTACGGTAGATTACGGTAGGGTTACGGTAAATTGCGGTAGGATTACGGTAGGTCTACGGAAAGACTACGGAAGGATTACGGTGAATTACGGTAGAACTACGGTAGGATTACGGTATGACTACGGTAGGGTTACGGTAGAACTACGGTAATCTACGGTAACTTACCGTAATCTATGGTAACTTACCGTAATTCTACCGTAATATCGGGTCCGCCAGGGGAGGATTAAAAATTATTGGAAATTGCTAAATATGAATTCTATTTAATTCTATTTAACTCTCTGCGGAGAATTAAAAAGGATTCAATTAATGTTTAATCCTCTTTAATTTTTTTTTTAACCAGGGATGGGCGTGGCCCATTCACTATCCTTCACTGGAACCAATATTCCTTCACCAACCAGCCGCTTAATTTCCTCTTCTACTTTTGCCTTTAAGGCATATGGTAGCGGTCGAGCTTTACAAAAAACAGACTTAGCCTCTTCCTTAAGCTCCAATTTCACTTTTTTATTTTTAAACTTCTCTAGTGTCTCGGAAAACACATCTTGGAATTCCCGTAACAATGTCTGTGTTTTAATATCTTCATTAACAAATTTAATTTCTTGCGTGAAACTAGAGTCATCACGTTTAAACAATCTCAATTTGCTAATCCCGTCTCTGCCAATTATCGGACTACTACTCCCCTCAAAAACAAACAATTGCAACTCATATCCTTCCCTTTTATTCTTTACTGTAACTCTACAATTTAATACTCCCAATGGCTTCATAACATCTCCCTGGTAAGACTTGAACACACGGTCCGTAGCAATCATTTTTTCATCTTTAAAATAACTCTCAAGAATTTGCATTGATATCGCTGAAACTGGCGATCCTGTGTCCAACTCAAAATTAATTTCTTTACCGTTAACTACTAAATCAATATTAATTATTTCAATATCTTTTGTTTGCTTTTCCTCTTTGTTAGACTTAATATCATCCAAGGGAAACAGTTTATTAAACTCACCATTAACATCCACATTAACATTATTTATATAATTCTGATTGTTTTTGTTTTTATCCGCATGATTATCCTGCTTGCCATAATTTTGCTTTCCATAAGCCTTATCACTTGACTCTTTATGACTTCCTTTACTGTTTGTTTTCTCTTTACATACCGATGCTAAATGACCTTTTCTTTTACACATATTGCAGTTGTAATTCCTGAACCTACAATTATTTGCCCTGTGACCCTTTTTCCCACAATAGTAACAACCAGCCCCCATACCACTTACGCCTTGCTGATCCTTCTTCTCCACTTGTTGGAAACTGTTAATATTAGAGCTGCTCATATTTATCGACGATAAGTTTTCCATACACATGACATCCCTTGCAGCGGACTCCAATGCTGACGCTAACTCTACAGCTCTTTGATATGTTAAGTTTGTCTCACCTAACAGCCTTTTCTTCATGGTAGCACTTTTTAAGCCCCATACAAACTGATCACGAATGCTCATTTCCAAGTTATCTCCAAATCCGCATTGCATCGATAATTTTTTTAATTCCGTTAAATACGATTTAATATCTTGGCTTTACGTTTGCCTACATTCTTTAAACTTATACCGTTCTGTTATTACAGACGACGCTGGTTGCAGATGATTTTTCATTATTAACTGCAGCTCAGCTAAACTTTTATCGGACGGTGAAATTGGTGTACAGAAATTTTTCAGCAACTCGTACGCTCTAGCTCCCAATAACGTGATAAAAAGAGACTTTTTAAGTTTATCATCCACATTATTTATAATAACGTAATGTTCAAACCTTTCAATCCACATCGTCCAATCATCCTCCAAGTTGAATTCGCTTAATGATCCGATATTACTCATTAAAACTTGTGTTACCACTGGTGCTACGCTTGGAAGTCCTTGTTGATGAAGACTTTGCTGTTGCTGTTGTATTGCTTTTTGTTCTTCTTGTAACTTATTCCTTAAATCCTTGATTTGCTGTTTTTCCACATTTTGCTTTTGCCCTTCCGCACTTAACTTAACACGCTCTTGCTCCAGAACTTTCTGTTCTTCCGTGAGCCTTCTCTCCCATTCTTTTAATTTAGCCGCTAATCTAGCCCATTTTTCTTTTCTTTTTTTTTTACTATTTACCACGCTCAACAAAACCCTTTTACCTCGTCACCATTTGTGTAATGTTTTTAGGGAAAGAGAATGAGTATATCAATTAATAGCACACTGATTATTATAAAAATATATATATTGTAATTTATTTAAGTCTGATTCTTACACGTGTTCACTTAGCAGCTTTCTGACGAATAATGACGCGTAACCCATATTTAGCATCCCCTGTGCACCCCAGTGACATCTACTCCAGTACACAACAATGCGGACAAAGACAAAAGCTAGATTTTTTAAAAATCTACCTACCAAAATAGTAGCACCTAAATTTTTTGTCAATAACAGTTTTTTGTTTTTTATGAATTATATTTAAACCGAAAAAAAATTAGGTAGTGATTTTCAAAAGTAATCGTGTAATCACCAAACTACTGTTAATAAAAAAAAAAAATTTTGTCGATGAGGAATTTTGGCTGTGCCGGATTTCGGCAGTGTGGGATTCCGGTGATGTGGGATTTTAGCTGTGTGGGATTTTGGCGTTGTGGGATTTTGGCATCCACCCCTAAATTAAGAATAAAATTTACTTTGTTTTTCAATTTCTAGCTACGACAATTAAAATAACAAAACAGTTATCTATTATTGTTCAGTCGATTTATATTAATGAAATATCACATTGTATGTCAATACATAAGTGTAACAATATCAGTTAGGTATAAATATTTTTAATCTTAGAATATGATGAATCATAGATTATGAGTCACACAATCAATATATGTATAATCAAAAATATGTGACTATTTTATATCACAATCCTACAAATAAAAGAAAATTTGATTTTTCTATTAAATAGCAAACAATTTTGTATTTAAAATAATTAATAATGCAATAATAATATCAAATTTTGTCATTATTAATATTATGTCACTGAATATTCAACAAGAACATAAATTTAGGTAACAATAAATTTTATTGATTTACACTGAATAATTTTTTATTTTAACATTGTTTTTTTTTCTTTTTTCAATATGAGGATATGAATAATATTCGATCATTTTCTTATTGTAATATTTGTTTAAATGTTGGTTTATTGAGAGATACCTCCCCGTACAAAAAATGATAGATCTTCGATAGATTGGTTGTAGATCTATCCGAGATCAACGAGAAAGTCTACCATCGATCTGTGATAGATCTATATGAGAGGTCTATGATCAGCTTCTCTGGGGAGACAACTGTATTTTTTTATTTTTAATAAACTGATAGGATGATGATAGTATAAATTAACTGGAATGAAATATTTTGGTGAATTTTCATAAAAAAATAGGTTATTTCAAATAACGATCCCATAATTGACCTGTTTTATAGATACATAAATCAACCGCAAATCTGATACAGCTTTCTGATGGATCAGTTCTAAAGGCATAAGGGCGTATAAAATTTTGCTTTGTCGAATCAGCCAATTTACATCTAGACAAATTTTTTTTCGTTGTAAAATTTTTTTAGACGCCCGATCTGAGAAATCATAACAGCGACAACATGAGTGAGATCAGTGTTTCTAGATTTTTAAATAAAAAATCATTGTCTGACCAAAAACAAATATTTTTTTTTACGTGCTTAGGATTATTGGCTCCCCGAAAAGAATATGACGATTGATGTTTATGACTAATTTCTACCAGATCCACCATAGATATATGACAGCTTTCTGATAGATCTGTGGTATCATTACTACAGATCTTTAGCAAATCTACTATATATCTATGATAGCTTTCTGATAGGACTGTGGTATGATCACCCCAGATCTTTAACAAATTTACCATAGATCTATGATAGCTATCTGATAGATTCGTGGTATACTCCAACAATCTTCAGTAGATCCACCATAGATCTATGGTGGATCTGTGGTACGATCACCATCGATCTTCAGAAAATCGATCATAGATCTATGATAGCTTTTTGATAGATATGAGGTATATTAACCAGCGGCCTTTAGTAGATTCACAGTAGGTCTGTTACAGCATTCTGACAGATCTGTGGTATGATCACCACAGATCTTTAGCAAATCTACCATAGATCTGTGATTGCTTTCTGTTAGATCTGTGGTAAATTTATCACCGATCCATCAGAAAGCTATCATAGATCTATAGTAGATTTGCTAAAGATCTGTAGTAATGATACCACAGATCTATCAGAAAGCTGTCATATATCTATGGTGGATCTATCGTTTTTTGTACGGGTCTCTCTTTCCGTACGTACCTTCCATGAATTTAAATTGATTATTCATTTAATAATAATATTCATAATACCATGTTAATTTTTAATAATAAATTATTGAACTTAAATAATATTTATACGGAATTTCTTTCCATTAAATTTAGATGACGAAAGTAATATTAAATACTTTCAAAGAGTCATTCCTTTTTCGCCGACGAAAAATAATTTTTTTTTTTTTTTTATTTAGCGATTATTGTGTAATTTTATAAAAATAAGTATTTGTATACCCAGGAAAAAAATGTTCATACATGACCTTGCCTGTTCATGTATGAGCATGCCTGTTTATGTCTGACCAAGTCTGATATGTTGAATTAATTTAAAAAACTCAATTAGCGATAATTTAATATAATTAATTTAAAGCAACAAAATTTAGATTATTTGAGAAAATTTTCAGTTAATTGCAAATAACTTACAATTTGTGAGTAATATCAAAAATTTTCTTCAAGATAAGTTATAGGAAATAAAATGCTCTACAAAAAATGTCCTATAAAATTTTCCGATAAAGTTGATGGTTGCGTCAAAAAATGTAAAAAATGTAAAAATTTATCGTCAATCTAACTTTAACTTCGAATAACTTTTAAAGAAATAACAATATCGAAAAATTATAAGAGACCTTTTTTATAGAGCGTCAAATTTCCCATAGGAACATGTCTTGAACATTCAAAAGTATTGGTCCCACGGTGAGCTACAAAATTCCAAAGCTTAAAAAATAAATTTTCCCATGTTATTTAAACGAGAAATAGAAAATTGCGATGCGGCAGCTCTTAATATTAATATTAAGAATATTATAGCTCAAACTTTAACAGTATTTTTTTTCGTCATTTCCAACAACATTTTCGATACAATGAAGAAAAAAAAAATAGTCGGTTTTTTTGAATCATTCTAATGTCTATAAATATAGATATACGAATAAATGGAGTGATCTAGTACTAGCCCCTGATCGGGTATTAGATCTTTTACCTTACGTAAAAGAATTTGTAGTGACCGTAGTAATTTCTAAATATTTCAGAAGTTAATAGATGTTTAAAGCTGCCGTTTAATATATGATTTGGTGACATCTTTAAACGCGTTTACTCAAAACTACCCTTTTTATGATGGCGCAGTTAGAATTGTAAGAACCAATCGAGCAATTTTGATCTATAAGAGCTTATTTTATCCATAAGAAATACGACTACAGCCCGAACTAAGACATTTTAAATAAACCGAAAACTTCGATTATTTTTTCGAGTAAAAAACATTGGTCTCAAAAAAATTTAATTTTTTTTTTTTTTTTTTTTCAAATAATCACTTTATTATCTAAAGATTATTCATTATTATTATTTTTAACTTCCCGCTAAGAAAATCGACGATTTTCGAAAAATTCGGGAAGTTATTGTTTGCACCACGATTTGCGAAAATCGAAATTTCATCAGATGTCGACGTTTGGAAGTCCTAGGAAGCTATTCTGACTATTTTCAGAATTATGTCCGAGTGTCTGTCTATATGTGTGGATGGTTAAGGCGGCAATCGAAAGACCTTGTTGGCCATCAACTTTTCTGAAAATTTAAGATCATTTGATCAAGTAGACTCGAAAATATTGGCGAATCACGAAAAATAAATGTTTTTTTTTTAGTTTTCTATTGATTTCTCAGAAACGACTTATACGATCAACTTCAAAATCTTATCAGCTCTAGAACTCAATAAAACGCGTCGATTGACGCCTTAGCCATCTCAATTGGATAATTCGCTCGAGAGTTATCGCGGGAGAAAGAAATGGTGAAAAACGATTTTTTGCGATTATCTTTGAAACAACTGAACTAAAAAATTCCAAAATCTTATCAGCTCTGGGACTCGATAGAATACGTCAATTACCGCCTCAACCATCTCAATCGGATCATTCGTGAGATATCGTGGGAGAAAGAAATGCTAAAAAACGGTTTTTTCGAAAACAATGGTATACAAAAGAATTCTCGAAAATGTATTCACAACAATGTTTTCTAGCTCTTTGAGCTCATGAAGCTCGAAAACAGCGGGAAGTTTTGGGGCTGACCCGCAGGGTCAACCAATAGACAGATTTTTTTTTTTTTTTTTTGTTATATTAAAATATTTTAATCCAGGTTATAGCGGAACATGTCTTAAAGATAAAAAATTTTCGTATTTTCAATCAAATTGAAAAATGAAAAAAAAAAAATTTTATTATCTATAATAAATCAATAAAAATATTGTAAAAAGACCAAATTCGTTAGATCATTTTATGCCCGTAAAAAATAAAAGCATAGTGATAATTTTGTCGGCGGAAAAGGAATACCCACTCGAGTTATTTTTTTAATTTAATTGTTAATACAATAAAAGACATAAAAAAATGTATTTACACAATTTCCAGCAGAATGCAATTTCTGATAATTTATAAAATAATATACTAAAGAATAAAATAATATTTATAGATAAACGTTTACATTACTAAAAAAATTGCGTATTTTTTAACACTATTTAAACGATTAACCCGATGAAAACAAACGTTTTTGCTCAAAACAGATTTTCTTGACTCGAAAATTCATTGTTTTGATTGAAAATATATTTTGTGCAAAAACAATTTCTGGAAATGAGAAAACTTATGCTCATTTTTCACAGCTTCTGATATATCAATGAATGAACTAAGTTAAATTACTTTTAAATTTAAGGTACACGGAAAGAATTTTCGTATGAATATTGCCATGTTATTTTTTCTAAAAATTATTCTGAATCGAGTAATCTTGGGCCATTACGACTTTTTACTTTCGAATTACAAAATTTTACTCTTTCAGTGAGTAAAAATCAATCAGATTAATTTTAACTCACAATTACGAGTAAAAATTACACCTAGCGGCTATCTAAATAAATTCTCCTAATTCAATTTTTACTCGTAGGTTATGATAAAAAGTTGATGATCCAATTTATAAAATTTATATTGAATTACAATAAAAATTACAATTAATAGGCTGAAATTTCCATAAAAAATCTAAAAACCATCTAATTGCCTTAGAATATGACTTAAAATAAATATTTTGAAAAATAATAAAAAAAAAATTACTCTTATTGTGTTGAAAAAGAAAAGATACAAATTTTTTTTTAATTTTAAATTAAATATTAAGTTATAGAGAGATACAGAGATCGTCTTTTTTTCCAAGCCTACGTTTGTGTGCGTAACATGTAAGTTGTCGCGAGCAAAATAAAAGACATTTAATTGAAGCCGATATTAACCGAAGATCAACGGAGACTACTGAAATATTACTTTGCAGTTTAGAGTAAAAATTACTCCCATAGATAAGAAAATTTATTCGAGTTATAAGCAGTTTTTCATCAAACAGTTAATGGGTTTAAAAGAATGGTATATTGGGGAGTAAAAATTAATCGCATGGAGTAAAAATGAATAGATTAAGATGAGATATTCACAATAATCGATTAAATATAAGACTTTTAAAAAATAACTCAGTAGTAGAGTAATACATAGTCTAGCAACGTTAATATTTAAACAAAAAATATTAAATTTAAAACAAAATATACCAATTTTTTGCAACGGCCCAGGATTACTCGAAATTACAGAATAATTTTTATCAAAAAATTATTTCCGTGTATTATTTCAATCGATTCTCGAGGCAAGAATATATGTTCTTAATAACAATAAAAAATTAACTTCTTCGATCGAGAAGTATTTTTTTTAGTAAATTATTGTTATATCTCAATGTTAACGTTGAGTTTTACAAGTTTATTTATTGTAAATATAATAACATAAACGAAAAAATAGTCTTCTAAATAATTAATACTTTTAGTACAAATTATGCTTAGCTAGTACGTGTCTTGTATCTATTTGAAGATGACACGAAAGAAGCTCCAAATTCTTTGTTTATTGTTTCATAACTTTTTTCACTTCACCATGTGAAAATTTAAAATGAAAAACAATATTGATTTTAGATCAATTTTAAAAAATCGTTTCTTTTCGAATTTCTTGAATGAATCAATCTACGCTAAACGACCTATGCATTGGTTTCGTTGAAAAAAAATTTTTACGGCCCGTGGGCTCTTTAAAAAAAAATAAAAAAATTTGGAAATTTTTAGTCTCGCGGTATTTCTCATGTTTGCGCAATAGCGGGAGCTCTAAAAAAATTTTGATGAAAATGCATCGAAGAAAGAGATTTCAAGCTATAAAATACTTTTTTTTTAAATCTCGATACGATTATTTTTCACAAAGTTACAGCCGTGCAAAAATCACTAAAAAATTTCTAAAATTTTTCTGTTCCTTTAATTTTTTGCGTTAGTGTATTTTAATAGCTTTCGAGTTAATTAAAGAATTAGTCAAGTTTTAGAATTAATTAGATTCTTAAAAAAATTTATCGAAATTTTAAAATTATTCAAAAAATGTAAATTTATTAACAAGTGTTTTAATAAATTTTTACTTTCATTGTATCAATACAAAATTTTTTTTTTTGTAAATAACGAACAAAGTAAAAGAGTGATATGTTCTAAAATTTAATCAAATCTAACGCTTCTTTACCTTTTTTAATTGCGATTTACTTAAAACTATTAACTCTTTCAAGAGATATCGTACAATTTTTTTTTTTTTTTACAATTTTATTTAATAATTTTCTGAAACCAAAATAATTTATAAAGATTTGTATCAATTTTAAATCAATGGTACGAATAGTTTGTAAAATATTTGTAAATAAAATTAACAGGCGTTCTTACTTTTTTTCTCTCTCACACTTAATTGAGAGAACGGTATTATCTTTGTTGCTGTTGTATTATCTATTGAACAAACGAATAGTTTAAAAAAAAAATTCAAGCACACTTCGCTAGATTAGACAGTAGTGCATCTATACGCAGCCTGTCGGTTATATTTAGAGATTTTGTTTTCAAGAAAAATTCAGCCAAAAATTTCTGATAACTCCTGTTAATAAAAATAAAAAATTGTTGCAATATATTCTTTCATCGAATATATAATTATCAAGCTACTAATCCATTGGTTTAGAAATTGTATCAAATCGTGGTATATAAACTATTTCGATTACAGCAAGATTAATTTAAATTTGTTAACTTATTCATGAGTAATCGTGAATAAAAAGTTTTGAAACAATTTTTTTTTAGTTCGAAAAACTAAATATCTCTACCTATCAATGATTTGGAGCTCATAGACAGTGGGAAGTTTTAGGACTGTTCCATAGGTTTAAAACATTTTCCCATTTCTATATATACAATGGTCCTTAGTTTTCAATCATCAATAATAATTTAATTAATCAATATGATAATGATCCATATTAATAATTTTTTAAACAATATATATCAGTTATACTCTTGACTATTCTGAGTGTTATTCTGAGTATAATGCACGAAAAAAAAATTTATCGTTAATTTATTTTTTTAATTTACGCTTCACTCAGTCCACATTACCCATCAATTGCTTTAGTATTAGCCGAATATCTAAAGTAATTGTTCGTGGCCGTGTTAAAGATCGGTGCCTCTATTTTGTCAAATGTCCATGCCCTCAGACAATCACATGGATTTGAAGGAGGCACTGCTCCGGGCCAAACCGACTCTCAGAAATATTATCGTTATATCGGTAACACTGTATACTATAGTGACCCAAAAAAACAGACATTTTTTTGTTTTCAAGTCTCATATGAAAATTTGTTGATTTAACATATTTTCAAAACCCTCTCCAAAAATATTGAAAATTTTGAAAATTCCAAAAATGATTGAAATTCAGATTTAATTTTCTTTTTTTCTTTCTCATGGCAGCAATAGTTTATATCTGTAAAATAATAAATATGCTGAAAATTTTAGCCCAAAATTTAAGTAATTAAACGTCGCTCAAGAATTTTGAATGTTTCCGAGTGCTTTCTTTGAACGTTTTCGAGCAATCCTTGAATGTTAAATCATCTCAATTTTTTTACTATCAATTTATATCATAACGAATAAAAATAGAACCTGAGACATAGAAAAAATTAGTTATTTACATACTTTTTATTTTTTTATTCAATTTTTAGGCTTTTTTTGTTATTCAAATCTTACCCAATTCTATTGTTTAAGATTGTTCAGTATATTTTCGGTTATCCAAAAGTTGTATTTTAGTGAAATAATAATAATTGATGTATAAAAAAATACAAAAATTAATTCAAAGTATTAATTACCTATTATGAGTTAATATTCAAAATTCTTTAGTGACGTTTAAAAATCTATATTCTGAGCTAAAATTTTTAGCATGGCATTGATTTTACAGATAGAAAATATTTCTGCCATGAAAAAGAAAAAATTTTTAAAAAAATCTGAATTTTAATCATTTTTAGAATTTCCAAATTTATCGAGCGACCCCTTAAAAATTGTTCACCAAGTTGATTTTTGGAGAGGCCTCTTAAAACATGTGAAACTAAAAAAATTTCATATGAGACTCGAAAACAAAAAAAAAAGGTCGGTTTTTTTAGCTTACCCTACTGTATACTGCAGGATATTGAATACACAGGTAACGCTATTGGATGTCATGTACCGACATACATACAGCGGCGATATTTTTTTGGAAAAATACTGTTTTCTGTATTGAGTACATCCGTACAGTGGCGAACTTGACGTAAGCGTAAATGTTTATATAATAGTTGTCATATTTAAATGAAAAAAATTTTTAAATATCTAATAATATGTTCAATTGAATGCACATACATTTTGTGTAGATCTATGAAATTATAACTGAATTGTTACTATATTGAAATAAAAATATTTTTAAGTAATAATATGAATAAGTGTCACTGAATTAATGGATTAACTGTGAAAAGACCAGACAATTTTTATCTCAAATTACTATTTAAAAATTTAATTTTTTTTTTTTTTGTATTTTGAAAACTCATATAAGAAAAAAAAATATAAAACTAAAGTATTTTAAACACAGCTAGTGACTGATATTATTGTTTCATTATAATTTTTAGCAAAAATATATTCATACCATTTTACTAATTATAAATTATCTTATTATAAAGAACTGTCAAATTAGATTTAACGTTACAAAATTAATTATAGAACATAATTCATTTCAAATCATGTTAAATGTTATTATAAACATTAGCTTTCATTAAAATTAATTATATTTCGGTAAATTTTGAGGCAGCCGATCGACATAATTCGTCGGAAATTGTCCTTTTTTACCTTGATATTCACCATAAAGCCAATCGTCTGATATTTTTGATAAAACTTTAATCTTTGCACCTTCCTAATAAAAAAAAAAAAAAAATAAAATTTTTAAAAATCAAACTACAATTTATGGAAACTTTTATATATACCTCAAAACTTAAATCTTCCCATGTTTCTCCATTGAAAGTATACAATGCATTTACAATATTGGGGGATTGTTCTGGCAATGGTACCGTAATATCTATAAAATTTGCAGGAAACATCCCGGTATGATTGCCCACTTGACCTTCCAGCCATTCATCATTAATTTTCTTCGTCAAAATAACAATATCGCCTTCTTTTAATGCTAGATCACCAGGCTGAGTTGCTTCAAAATCATACAACGCAATACCCTGCGGTCTTGGTGTTTTTTGTGTCTATTGATTTAGAAAAATATTTTATAATACTAATTTTCTAATTACATTAAAAATAATCTGTACTATTAAGAGAATAAGGAAAATGTTGTTCCCGCCATATCTATATGATAGAATTAGTTAATGTTATTGAAATTAGTATCATTAGATAGGTTTTGACTTGAATTTGTGCCTTTTCATACTTTAAACTCTTTTTAATTGCCAAGTATTGAGCTAAATAGATTTATCTATATCATTCGAATTACATTTAAATTACGCGAGAAAAAAGACGATCGTGTTTATTTTCTTTAAATAAATTAATACTTTAATTATTCTGTCACTAAATATGACTGAATGTCACTGAATATATAGCTATATTATTTATATTGCGTTACTTATTCCAAAATGACAGATTTTTATACTCTCTTTTGATTTTAGGAAACTTCTAAAAGCCAAAAAAATGTGCATAGAAAAAAAAAGGATTCATTGACACAAAAAATCTTTACTCGCCTAAAGAAAATTTTTACTTACCCCAATAAATATTTTGCATTGTGAATTGAAAACAAAAATTTATTTAAAACTTATTAAATTATTTCTTGACCAAAAAGATCTTTTCTCTCCCCAAGACAATTTTTGTATTTAATTCATAATGCATAAAATTTTTTGGTGCAAATTAAAATTTTTTGAGGCAAGAAATTCTTTTTTTCTGAGTATTTTATAAATTGAGTGGTGATACTTGGGCAGTCACGTAGTGACTGCAGGTTGCTCGTAAACACTTAAAATACTTACTGTTGGACACTCTATTTGTGTTAAATATTCTGGTGGAGGTGCTGGTGGTGGAATTGATGGCATCGGTGGTGAAGAATTACCATGAGAAAATGTTTCATTGAATTTTGTAGGCCATGTTGAACTTTCATTTAATTTACAAGAGTTATTTACAATTTTATGATTTTTTTCACTTGAAGAAACACTAAAGTTTGGAACAGTTGGCGCTAAACTAGTAGTAAGTAATTTAGGAGCTGGTGGTTTTGGAGGTCGAGCACGAATTATTGTCGGCATCGTTGAGACATTGGTCGTCGTCGATGCTGGTGTAAATAATTGCGTTGGGCCATTGTTATAAGCGAAAAAAGAAGCTTCACCAATATGTTTAATACCATTTGTCATATTTGTAGTGGTACTTTTTGATTGTGAAAATGGATCAAAATTTGTATTTTGTTTCCACGGATCATTTTGAATAGTACGTTTAGCTAAATTGCCAAAAAAATCAAAATCATCTTCAAAGGCACTTTCATTTTGTGATGTATTACCACTATTTGTAAATACAGATGGATTTGAATTTCCATCACTCCCAAAACTATCGATACTAACACCATCACTACTTGATCTTGTGGTAAATGTAGGAGATCCAGGAGGGCTTAAATCAATCAATGATACTGTTCCATCTGGTAAATTGTTTGATTGACCATTTGTAGTTGATGATCGATTATTAGAATAAAATGATTTCACTTGCGACTGTTTAGCAGCTCGGATTCCAAATAAATTTGTAATAAGTTCTGTTGGTCTAGTCTGAAATGAAACAAAAAAAAAGTATTTATACCTATAAATACTATTATATCATGAAAACAATTAATTTTTTGCACAATCTTGAAATATATGCACCACAGATTTTTTAAGCTGAAATTCCCTGACTTTTCCAGGTATTCCAGTCAAATAATTAAAAAATTCCCTAACTATATGTCGTAATATTAAATTATTGGAAATATTTATTTAATTCAAAATAAAATGGTACAAGTCAGTTCAATAAATAATTAATCATTGTCGTTAAATTAAATCTTGTTTTATTATTTATCAATAATCAATGGTTTTTTTTCTGACAGCCTTTTTAATTCAAACTGCTTCATTCTTTCGCTATTGAAATTAATGTCTACTAATTTTTTTTCAAGACGGTATTACAATCGCATTCGCGCCATGCCATTTTTGAACAGTTTTGACAAGAAAAAAAAATTTATCGGATTTTTTCAGTCAAAAAAAAAAGAAAGTAAAAGTTTTCGAGCTCTGTGACGAAATTCCCTGACTTTTCACTGATTTTTCCATTATAATTCCCTGATATTTCCAGGTTTTCCAGGTTTACCAAAAATGTGGCCACCATGTATATGAAGAAAAACATTTTTTTATCTAAATTTTCCCTCTTAATTTGTATGTTAACAGATTTCTCAGTGAATTATTATTTTAATATTGAACTGAATAAGAATGATCAATCATTATTGTTTTTCCTTCTTATAAGATAAACTTTAAAATAGTTTTATTTTGTTTACTTTTTCGATAATCGTGTGTGCTTCTAATAATTTTTACAATTATTAGATTTGATTTGAAAGATCAAAAATTAGAATTTTTTAAATAAATAAATTCAATTTATAATACTTCTTTCATAAATAATTCAAGTATGAATAGAATCGTGATATTTTTATTTCTTGTGAAATCAATAGTCTATCTGGATAGTTATTTAACAGCAAATTTTTATGAAAAATTGGTTTTTTATTTCTAATAACTTAGGAGATTTAATAATTTTATTTTGTGATAATTTTTTTCAAGAATTTAATACTCATATATTTTATAGCGTAAAACGAAACAGAAAATTATCAAATATAAAATAAAAATTCTTTTTTTTTTTGTAACTTAAAGCAGAATTACACTAAATGCATTTTTAAAAAATTAATAGGTTTTTAAAGCTAATAATTTGTCAAAAAAATATAGTATTTATTACTATCATATTTAGTGGTTAATAAAATTTTTAAAATAACAACTCTCAGCTAAAATACGGATGAAGAAATTTTTTTGATGCATATACTTAAAGATAGAGAGGTGAGATAATACTAGCGCTAATTATACATATGAAAGAAAAAAAAATTAATAATACTAATATTAAAATTAAATATATGATCTTACGGGTTTTTTTGGTTTATTAAAATTATTTTGAATGTTGTCTTTTTTTATTCGAGGAGGTGGTGGCCGTGGAGGTGGTTTCTTTTTTTGAACTGGTTGAGGTATTGTCAAAGGGCCAAACGGGTCACTGAAAAAATAAAAGTCGATATTACAGCATAAATAAAATAAATAATTTATATCAAACGTAAAATGCAATCTAAAAAAACTCCAGATTTTAAGAAAATTAACTTTGCCGTACAAAATGTAAGTATATATGGCAGTTATATTTAAATTAATTAACAATAAGTCTACTAATTGAGTTAAATGGAAAATTACTTAGAAATATTATTATTATTAGGGGGAACCACTAGTTTGATCACCTGAAAAAAAGATGATTTTTGGAAATTTTTTTAAAGAAAACTAGTGCATGAAATGTTTCAATGCTTTAAGGATGTATTTGTGGATATAGAAAAAGTGGGATCAATACAAGATTAAATTCTTGGACAAAAAAATTCAAAATTCAACGAGTTATTCACAATCTCTCAATACTCCAAAAAAAGTCACCTCACTACTGCAGTGATAGCAACCTTCGCAGTACATGAAATCAAAAAAACCAACAAGTTTACTAAACAAGAAGTTATTTCCCTCACCATGACTTTCGGACTAAAAAAAAAAATTCAAAGTTAACAAAATGGTGTTTTTAAAAAAAAAATTTAACTTTTGCGTGAACATTTGACGATTTTCAATCTACCAATATTACATTTGTTATTTAATCGGAAAACTGGGGGTTCATGGTACGTAAGAACATATATAAAAGGAGCTACAATTCGAATCAAATCGAGAACCGATAAGCGGATGCTCTTCAGATGGCTGCGACTCCAAAAAAAAAAAAATGATTTGAGATATGCACTTTAAGTTTTAGTATATTATTTTTGAAGGTATAGACTATCGAAATATGCAAAAAAAAAATAATTGATTTTTTCAAAATTTCACACTAGTGACCCACCTAAATCTTGTCAAATTTATTATTTAGCTAATAGTTAACGTTTTAAAAATATTAACTAAAAAAAAATTTTTTCTTAGCTAGTTATAAGGTAAAAGCCTCTATACCCGCTCAGTACCATTAGTCGCCCACTTTAACTGTTTAATGCGTTTTTTATACTTTTTATAAAGACAAATTTCAACTAAAAAATTTACTATCGATAAATAATTATTGGTGGTTTTAAATGTATTAAAATATAATGTATCAAATCATTTTATAATAGATTATAAATTTAAATTAAGTGACTGTTTTTAAAATCGCGCTTAGCTGGGCATTTTTTACTTTGACGTTCATTCGTTAGATCAAATTTAGGTTACATCAAATTTTTTAAGAATTGCTATAACTATATCTTATTAAATATATTTTTAAAATTCATGAAATTTTATATTATGAAAGAATAAAGTAATTTAATTTATAAATTATTTTCCAAATCAATAAACTTATCATAGTTTAATTGACATTGTCTTTGAGCGACTACAGGGCCATGTGTTGATCGAGTAATAGTACATCACAACTTTTAGTGAGCGACTATGGGTACACTCAAGGTCCTTGTTTAAAAAGTTAATAATAATTAATTATCAACATTATTCTTCAAACTTAAATTTGATTCTAATACTCGAAACTTCAAAAAATAACCATAAAAAAAATATGGTTTTTCATTTTATTTAATCATTTATATTGAGTTATTAAATCTCACTCCAATAAAAAGTGAGCGGGTATAGGGGCTTTTACCTCATACTGTTACATAAATTTATTAGTAAATAATCTTACTTGTTACTCCATGTATTATTTCTTTGATCAATTGAATTTCCAGGAGGTTTAGGTGCTGTTCTTGTTGGAATCGGCATTTCTATAAGCAAATAAATATTAATAATAGTGATAATAATAACAATAATAATAATAATAATAATAATAATAAGTAATTGAAAAGGAAATCAGTATGATGCACTACGTCGTACTTAAAACGTATTGATACAAACGTAATCACCTGACACTGAGCAGTACCGAGCGTCACGCACGCATACATGTAAATATTACTCACAATGTATCTATAAAATGACTGTTACATACTTGATAAGTAAAATTATAATTGATTCAATAAAATCCAACACATTTGATCTCACTTACAAACAATTATAACATTTAAATAAATAAACAAAACGCCCATTATAGATAAGTTTAATATTTTAAATATTATTCCCAAGGCACAAAGCTGTCAATGTGTTACTCCTTTCAATAGTGATATAGTGACAATATTATTGATATATTACGCCTATGACTTTGTTTGTTTGACATTTAAACAGCCGTTATCATCTGCTACTTAACGACTTTATCTTTAATATCCCATGTCTAAGAAGAATGAAAACATACCACTACGTCTTGATCGCATTCCTCGAATCATCTTCAATTTTCCTAAAACACTTTCGCTTTTTTCTCAATGGCCGTTAAAAATATCATAAACCGTTATGAGCTGAATGATTGGACCGTTTTAAATTATGGCGACAACCTGTGATATAAACCTCACCTGTCCGAACATATGCAGCCATTTTATACTTTCAGCAATTTCAGCGCTCACCATTGCTGTTGTACAACTTTTTTATTTTTTTAACTGAGTTGTGTGAGGTCAACTTTTTTTTTTGTTATGATTATGAAATATATTTTAACTACAGTTATTGACTTTATCATTTGAAAGTTAGATATGTACAGTAGTGACATCTCTTTTTTTTTATAACCCCTAATAGCACAGTTTGCTTTAGCAAAAGTTTCCTTGAATTTGTCGTCAAATTTCCGTCAACTTCAGGCTTTTCCGTTTTTGACAATTTGTGTGCAACTTGCTATTCAATTTGACGTAAATTTACTACCCGAATTAGAATGCAAGTTTACTTCAAAAGTTGACGAGAAAAAAGTTGTCGTCAATTTTCAGGCAAATTTTATGTCAATTTATCGTTAATTTGACTTGAAAAATTGTCAAGTATTTTTTTGTCGTCAAATTGAAGAGAATTTTATGTATAAATTTGCTTATCTTCTGAAATGGTAAGAAAGAACATTACCGACTTTTTTTTATCGTACAAATAAGTTACCTCTAAATTGAAGAAAAATTAGCAGCAAATTTTTCTTCTTAACTTTTACTGTGGAATTGTTGGCAAATTCAAGCAGCAGATTTCAGGTAATTTCAACATCAAATCACTGTCAATTTCAAGCTAAAGTGGCTGTTAGGGGTGCTATTAGGATAGAAATCCAATAAGTTGACGGTCACTTTCTGAGAAAATTGGTGGCCAAAAGTTGGCAATCCATAAGTTGACGGAAAGTTGCCTTCAGAAACCTGCTTTCGAATTGCGGCTCATCCCTGGCGCCAACTTCCTCAGAAAGTTGGCGGTAACTTGTAGCCAAAAGTTGCAAAAGCTAGAGTTGTCGACAACTTGTCGTCAACGAGCAACTCGTGCTATCAGGGAACTTTTGCTGTGAAATTGTCGGCAAATTCGGGCAGCGGATTTCAGGTAATTTCAACATCAAATTACTGTCAATTTCAAGCTATAGTGGCTATTTGGGATACTTGCGTGCAAGTTGATGCGAATCTACTGCCGTCATCTGAATGTAATTTGCCGTCAATTTGAAGTGAAACTTTAAATCAACTTAACGTCATTCCCTATCCAAAAATTCCCATAGAATCCACTCAACTGCGACAGAAACCGCATAGAAACCAATACAGTCTATAGGATTCTATGCGGTTTTTGTCGCAGTTGAGTGGATTCTATGGGAATTTTTGGATAGGGTTGTCTGACAGTAACACTTGTAGTCAAATTAAATTCAAATTACAGACAATTAACTGTCAACTTAAAGGTAACTGCTTGCTCTCCAACACTTTCATTTAAGTTGGCTTTAGAATACGGCAGTAGCTTGAAGTTAACTTGTGGATAAGGTGGCTATCAGGGTACTTTAGGACAACATAGAACAATAACTCGCATTGACGGATACGTGGAAAATATTATTTTAGCTCATGATGATGTCGAATTGTGACGGCATTTTTAGTAAAATATACTTTATTTTCATTTTTATTATATCATTTATAAGTAATAATCAAATTAATTTTATAAATTATATAATAAAAATAAGTTAAAAACTCTTTTTAAATAATTTATTTTATGAATTCTAGAACAATTAAACTTCATTCTGATGCTTACAATATATAAAACGTCATATTAAAATGAAAAATAAGTAAAATACCAGTGATCAGCCTCATCTAATTTTATAGCAAAATAATTTAACAGTTTTGAAATAAACAGTTTAATACTAAATCCATCTAGGCTTAAAAGGAGTACAGAACTACAAAAACTATAATACTTTATTTGGATCTTCAGGTTTTTATACATCTTTACTTTTTAAACTTAAACTTTAAATTTAATATTTACCTTTTTTTTTATATTTATTATCTTGTTTCTGTTTTTTATTGGATTTAAAAAAAAACATTTAAATTATTACGAAAATAGATTTTCGAAATTTAAATATTTTTATAGTAGTGAAAAGCAGAGACAAATAACGCCCTCTATTAGATATACTTGATATGATCGAATCTATATATAAGTTATATTTTCTGTGACCGAACGATTGAAGCGCTGCTAGTTAAAAATCATTTCATTATTCTTGATTATTTCTTATTCCTCAAAGTCAAGGTGTAGAGTGTAGATTGTTTCTCGTTTCTCCATACATTATTCAGAAGTTGGCGCGAGAACATTAACCGCATTTACTGAGGGCAAAGATTTTTATTTAAAGATCTAAATTATTTTGATATTTTTTTTTTTTTTTGTTTAATCGTGTCTTAAAAAATAATTTATCAGGATGTTTTGGGGTAAGTTATTTAAATATATTTATTATTTAAAACAATTTATTTATTATACCGGTACCTGTTTCAAATATGGCGTCGCCATGTGGTTTTAAACCTCAATGAACATGCAAATTTTTTTTTAAAGTTTTAAATGCTGTTTAACATCACGATCCTGAAATTAACGAACAATTAAAATTTTTCGATTTTTTTTTTCAAAAACTTGATTAAAAAAAAAAAATTTAATAAAAATATGCACATGTAGAAAATTTCAAAAACTAAGTGCAATTTTTTTAAGTATTTTTTTTTTTATAATTTATCGTTTTTGAATAAATCCGAAAATTATTAGACATCGGCTAATTTCAGTATCATGTTCAATATCTTGATTATATTAAAAAGGTATTTTTATTATATTTTATAGGATTGATAATGGAACCAAACAAGCGGTACACGCAGACTGTAGAAAAAGCGTTCCACGTGTCTATGGCCACTCTTGATGTTACAACCGCAGGTAAAATTACTTCAAATAACGTTCAAGTTTTTAAATCATTTAATTGTAATTTATAACATCACTAAAAACTTTTTATTATTTTTTTTTTTTAATTTAATTTTAGATGACGGCATTGTACAGGTTATGTTGTGTTATGATAACCGCAATTACCTTTTGTGTAATTTGCAAAAAAGTTCATCTACGCAAGTTGGACTTGATTTAAATTTCAAAGAAGGCACTAGAATTTCATTTACCTCAAATGGTCGTGGACATGTGCATTTAACAGGTTACTTGATACCCGATGACTTAGAGGATCTAGAACAAGATTTAGATGATGATTTAGAAGAGGAAGAAGTTCCTGAACTAGTTGGTAAAAACGATAAACGCAAAGCTAAAGAGTCACCTGTAGATAAAAAATCACTAAAACGTTTAAAGTCATCAAAACCTGAGTCGTCCGATGATGACGACGACGACGATGATGATGATGATGATGAGGAGGAGGAGGAAGATCAGAGTTTATTGGAAGTTGAAGATGATAGCGATTCTGACGAAGAAGTCGAAGATGAAGAAGGTAGCGATGAAGAAGAGGATGATGACGAAGATGAAGACGATGATGAAGAAGAAGTAAAACCTCAATTGAAAACTAAACTGAGTAAACAACAAAAAAAACAACAGCAACAGCAACAAAATCAAAGTCAAGAAGACAAAGCTCGCAAGCAAAATAACCTGGTTAATGGAAAAGATAAGAAAGAGCCCAAGAAAAAAAACAATGAAGATCAGTCGCAAAAGGAACAAATGGCTAAGAAAAAAACGTTAACCGGTGGTGTAGCTATCGAAGAGCTCAAAGTTGGTACTGGGGCACCAGCTAAATCAGGCAAATTTATTTCGGTTTATTATGTTGGAAGATTAAAAAATGGCAAGAAGTTCGACTCTACTACAAGTGGAGATGGATTCAAATTCCGTCTTGGTAAAGGCGAAGTTATCAAAGGATGGGATATTGGTGTACAAGGCATGAAAGTCGGTGGTAAACGACGCATCACAATACCCGCACCTATGGGGTATGTATAATTAACTACTTTTAATAATTTAAAAAAATATTTTCTTGAAAATTTAATAATTTTTATAAAATAATTTCAGTTACGGCGCCAAAGGCTCGCCACCAACAATTCCAGGAAACAGTACTTTGGTATTTGAAGTAGAACTTAAAAATGTTCATTAAAATTTATCATTATAATTAAAATAAGTATTGATATAATTTTTTTAAAATACAGTATAAAGTTATTTTACATGACTCATTTACACTATCATTTATAATCTTCATCTAAATTAAATAATGTGCCATTTCTAAATCAATCATTCCATAATACATTACCAATAATACCTTCACACCCATCATCTGTTCTTGATAATAACAAAAAAAAATACAGGCGAAAGATAATGACTATTTTATTAGTTCATAATTAACTTAACATTTTGTTTATAGTTAAATAATATATTTTGTAATACAAAACATTTACAATTTAGTATATATTTTTTTCGCTATTGTGACATGACAAACTGCATTAGACTTGATTTTTAATTGTATTTGGAAAACTTTCAAAAATAAAAAAATTAAATTGAATTCTGTTTGAATTTTATAAACTGATAAAAAAAAATCCTTTAATTTGGTGGAATAGATTTTTTTTTTTTTTTTTTTTTATTTTGCGTTAATCGAAATTTTATGACATAAGCAGAGCCAGGATTTTTACTTTGATTTAAAAAAAACAATTAATGATTAATGCTGTCGAATTTTTTATATTACGGCGGAAATATTGGTCGTATAAAGAAATTATTCAAATAAAAGTTGTTTAAGATTTAATTTTATAAAAAAAAAATGTCTCTTACAATTTTTTTGTAGAACTACTAAAAAAGCCGTAATTTCAAAATTAAGATTTCCATAATTATCAAAAATTTAAATCATTCATTATGAATCTTAATTTTGTAATTACGGTTAAAATATTGGTCGTATAAAAAAATCATAAAAGACATTTTTTTTGTAAAATTAAATTTCCTATAACTTTTTTTATAAGACCAATATTTTCAGCATAATATCAAACATGAACCATTCATTTCGAAATTGAGACAAAAATCTTGTCCCTAGACATAACAAATGTGAAATTACGAAGGATTATTCAATTTTGGATATTTTTGGATTTTCCCAAGCCATTGAGCAAACGCCATTTTCACATTTTTTTACTAACTCCGGTGGCGCTTTATCATTTTCAGAATCTGATCGATTTACTCTGTATTTCCATAACTTTAATACAATCGGCTGTATTAAAAATCTCCAAATCAATAATAAAATTGGTATGAAAACACATGGAACACACACCATTATTTTATATTTTTTTAACCTAGAAAATAGGTTATTTTTTTATTAAGTGAAAACTTATATATATTTATGGTATTATTAGGTTATATTTTATAATTAGTAATATTTACTTACTTATAAATGCTCTATACATACATCACTATCGTTTTTAATTAATCATGCTCATAACCTCAGACAAGCTTGAAATTTTGTGTGGCAGTTAGAGATTGCGCATGCGCTCAATCAATTCTGTCATTCGTGTAGGGGGGGGGGGGGTCAGGCTAGAGCCATTCCAAAACACATTTGTTCGAAGTAAAATATGGAATATTTGACAAGTTGACGAATAAATAATTTCGTGGAAAAAAAAAATTAGTGAATAAATTAAATGTATAAAACTTGCGATTTGTAACAATACAAATTTACGAAATAATATAAATTAAAAAAAAAAAAAACAATTGTAGTATGTAATTCACATCGAAATAACATTTACAAAAAATAATTAGTTATAGAATAATAATGATGAGTATAAATAAATTAAAAATTAAAAACAATGATTATCACAAAAAATTATGTATAAATATGTATACATTATTTTTCTATGACAATCGTTGTATTTAATATTTAGGTAGATTAGGGCGTTTCAAAAAAAAACAAGTTTTTATTTTTTTTTGAAACCACTCAAAATTTTTCGTTTAGATGACAAATAGGCCTCTGAAAATATGAGCCTTATTTAATATTAATATTTAGGTTGTGTGGCTCGCACTTTTCGATTTCCCATAAGATCAACACAGGAAAAAAATTTTTGTTTCTTCTGATTTTTGTAACTAATGAACTATAAATTGCATTGTAATGTCCATCAAATATTTTTGTAGAGAATTTGACGCTCTACAAAAAAAGTCTCTTATGATTTTTTGATAAATCCATCTATTCGAATGTTATTGGAGCTGAAAGTTAAATCTATAGTAAATTTCGAGATCTTTTTACTTTTCCAACAAAACTATCAGACTTATCAAAAAATGTCATAGTACCTTTTTTGTAGACAATTTTATTCCCTACAAATTATTTCCAATGAACTTCATTTCGATTCCGCATTGTTTTCTAGTTATTTTTATTTTAATGTTAAGTTTTCAAAATCGATTAGAAGACTATTATTTTTATGAGCTTGGAATTAAAATGAAAATAACTAGAAAAATGTCGAATTTGAATGAATTTTATTGAAAATAATTTGTAGGGAATAAAGCTATCTACAAAAATGGTCCTATGACATTTTTTGATAAGTCTGATAGTTTTGCTGAAAAAGTAAAAAGATCTCGAAATTTATTATAGATTTGACTTCCAGCTCCAATAACTTTCGAATAGATGGGTTTATCAAAAAATGATAAGAGGCATTTTTGTAGAGCATTCAATGCTCTACAAAAGTATTTGATAGTAATCACAATGCAATCTATAGTTCATTAGTTTCAAAAATCTGAAGAAAAAAATAATTTTTTCCTGTGTTATTCTTGTGGGAAATCGAAAAGTGCGTTCGGCACAACCTTAATATTGATGTTAAGGGCTCATATTTTCAGAGGCCTATTTTGGCATCTAAACGAAAATTTTGAGCCTCATTTCGAGAAAAAAAAAATTTTTTTTTTTTGACGCCCTAAGGTAGATTTTTCTAAAATTTAACTATAATAATGTCCTCATGTTCGTTTTTTCAAGGAATTTTGCCATAACTTATTATAATTAGTTGAGTGGGTTCCAAAAATACCACTCGTTAAAACACTTATATTTATATTAGGGTGCTCCGTTTGAAACGAACTTTTTTTTTTGTTCCCCATCGAAAATCTTGCGCTACATGTAAAAATAAAAATTCAGTCCAATTTTGAGTTCTTAATATTAGTTTTAGAACTGGAACAACCTCGCTAAAGTTTTCCCACGCTAAAAGCATTGAATCTCGATTTTTTCTTTTTTATTGAATAAAACTCAGCCCCATATTAACGTATTTTGGTGGTTCAAAGTTTTATTTGAAGAGAACTGTATGTTTGAAAAAACCTGCATTTACTTAATCGTATCTTCTACTGCGTGAAAGCCTTCCTATAAAATTAGTGGTTTTTTTTGTTGGTTACTTTTAAACGGATGACTTTCAAGAAAAAAAAGTACACTATATTTTTAGTAGAAACTTAAGTTTTCTACGAAAAAATTCATATAAGTCGAATCTCTAAAATCAATATTTAAAGAAAAATATCAACTTCAAGTAATCAAAATTTAAAATTTTCACATAAAATTTTCTACACTTATTCTATGGATAATTATCTTCATCAAGTTCAAAGATGAGATGAATAGGTCAATTAGTTTACAAGATATGGCTGTTTGAAATTTTTACGATTAAAAAGAAATCGTTTTTTCACTATTCAAGTTTATAAAACTTTAATTAATTCAGTAAGCTTTAATTTTCGATCATAAGCTGAATCTTTTTACTATTTCTTCCACTAACTTGATAGCCTTGAAAATTTGAACAAAATTAAGAAAATTACTAAATATCGTTTTAATGGCTAATAACCCATACGAAAAAAAGTATATATCCGGGCAAAATTGAATATGTCTCATATATGCGACATATATTCAGATTTGCCCGGCTATATACTTTTTTCGTACAGGAACTTATGCATTTCACATTATCTTATTCTGTTAACTTTATGTTGTAGCTAATGAAACAATTTTTTAATCTCACTGCTACATCATTATTTGAAAATATACATTTTATTAATTATGAATTTACAAAATTTACAAAAGTTTTAGAACGTCTTTAGAGAAATCTACCTTCCATTCTGACTCCCAGAAGGAATTTTTTTTAACTTTATAGTCATTACTGTTCTATAACTAATTATTTTATGAATGTTATTTTGATGTGTTTTACAGTTGTATTTTTCTTTCGATAATACTTTTTTTAGTAAATTTGTATTGTTACATGTTGCAAGTTTCATACTTTTAAGCTATTCGTTAATTTTTTGTTTCCACGAAATAGTCTCTTCGAGAACTCATCGCATATTTATCAATAATATTTTACTTCGAACGAATGTCTTTTGGACAATGGGTATGATGGTCTCCTTGTGTAAGACTCAATTTTAAATCAAGAATAATTATAAATCATAATGAGTACAAAAAATGTAAAAAAAGCTGACCATTAATCAACTCTTTAGACAGCTCTCACAAATCGTCCATTATAAATGGGCTTGAATATATTGTTGATTTGTTTTTTATCTCTTCGGTTGAAAAATTTCTTTTTTATCATAAATTATTAAATACGAAAATTCAGAATTAGGTAAATTTATCAAAGATATTATGGATAGTAATTCATTAGTAAATATAAAATATTAAATTTTCAGTGGTCAGTTCGTCACTTTGTTATAGTGACTTTATCAAGTTTCTGAATTGAAAAATTTCAATAACAAAGCGATTAAACGTCGTTTGAAGTATTAATGTTTGATCCCTGATTAAGAAAAATTATTTGAAATGATTCAAAACAATTTGAATCGACTCATATATAGATTAGGGTGGTTCGTTTCAGAGCAATATTTTTTTAACTTCCCGCTAAGAAAATTGTAAATTTTCAAAAATTCGGGAAGTTATTGGTTTCGGTCCGATTTACGAAAATCGAATTTCCATCAGATGTCGACGTTTCGAGGTCCTAGGAAGCTATCCTGACTAATTTCACGATGATGTCCGAGTGTATGTATGTGTGTACGTACGTACGTACGTACGTATGTATGTATGTATGTAAATATTCATAACTCTTGAACGGATGAACCGATTTTGATCGTTGAGGTGTCATTCGACGCGGCTTGTTAATGTCTTGAGGCCGTAGAAATTTGAACTTAATCGGTAGGGTGCGTTCAGAGATATTTCAAAAATAAAATTTTTTTAAAAATGTTTTATTTGGATAACTTCCAATTTGCTCGATGGATTGATTCCAAAATCTAATCAGCTCTAAAACTCTATAAGCCGCGTCGAATGCCACCTCAACCATCAAAATCGGTTTATTCGTTCAAGAGAAACCGTTGACGAAAGAATTCAAAAAAAATTTTTTCCTTGGTTTTTTTGAAATTTCTCAAAAACGGCTGAATAAATCAATTTCAAAATTCGACCAGCTTTAGAACTTGATAAAACGCGTCGATTGCCACCTCAACCATCAAAATCGGTTAATTCGTTCGCGAGATATCGTGGAAGAAAGAAATGCTAAAAAATGGTTTTTTACAAAACAATGGCATACAAAAGTATTTGCGAGCTCGAAGAGCTCGAAAATATATTCACAATAATGTTTTCGAGCTCAGCGAGCTCGAAAACAGCGGGAAGTTTTGGGGCTGGCCCGCAGGGTCAACTGACAGACCGATTTTTTTTCAAGGTGCTGACTCGAAGTCTGGTAGAATATGTAGAAAAAAAAATTTGGTCAAAATTTGAGCCCTTAACTACTATTTTTAGAGGTCGCCAATTCATTGGCCAGTTTTCCCATTTAAATAACATACAAAAATCATTTTTTTACACTTTTCTTCACCGTAACCTGTGAAGAAATTTTTTTTCTAGTTAGATCATAATTTATTCTTATAGAGCATAAAATTCTCTAAATAAAAGTATGTCACGAAAAAATTGTCTGACGAATATTTTTATATTTATATATACCATGGAAATTTCTATGGGAAAAGAGCGGGATGTTCAATTTTATTCGAAATTTAACTTTTAAAAAAAAACATAACATGAGCTTTCGAGGCGTGCACTTTTGGATTTTCCAAATTTTTATCTATTTTGAATCAATCGTTAACTATCTTGTTTCTACAGACATCTTCTAACACGATTAAAAAAATTAATCGATTTCATTGGAAATTAAATCTAAATACAATTCCAAATCGATCTGATCAATGTCTTATTTACTCAGTAAAAAAATAATTTGGTTCGATTTAATTCTTTTAAATATTTTAGGTATTTAAGAGTTTTTTCAATTGTCGCAGAAATATTTTAAATTAGTTCATTCGTTTGAGAGAAATTAAGAAAAAGCGTTTATTTACATATATACAGACACATTTACTTCGAACATCTACTCCAAAATATTGAAAGTCGAGTTTTTGAATTCGAACAGAAATCAGTAACATTTTTTTATTCGAAAATTTTCCATTTTTATAATAAAATGTTAAAATCTATTTTTGTGTCTGACTACAAAAACTTGCCAATTGACGGAAAAATGGTAAGTTAAAAATAAATTACAAAATTGAACCAACTTTTGTCAATTAAAAAAATTTTATAGTTATTATCGCGTGTATGAGCTGACATTATTAATGATATGAGACAATCTGGAACGACTTCCAGTAACGTGTTGATTTTTTGTTGTCAAATTTGTCAAAAGACAGTAGACTTTAAATTATTTATTAATTAATTTATTGACACTACTAACAATAGTAAATAAATTTTTTGAATGTATTTGTTTAGATACATGGTCACTCGGGCAGTTTTGTTTGTCGTAAACGATATATGCATCTCATAAGTGGATCTCTATAGTCATATATTGAATTGATAATAACGAGGTCATTGACAAATGTGTTATGTTAAAAAAAATCTCAACTTTATTTTATTAAAAAACTGATTTTACGAAACTAAATGTTGTATTAATAATAAAACCGGTTTTTATTGATTATTTTTTATAAATAATACAAAGTATCAAAATTTAATATTCATCAAGTTTGCTCTTCTTTTTTTTATACAATCATATATTTTATCAAAAATCGAATAAATAATTTTTTATTATTCTGAGAATTTTAGTTGATCGACAATACTATATTATTTATATCATTCTTTTATTTATTGAGGTAGGATTAAGTAGAGATTTAAATTTATTTAAAAATTAAGAGATATGTATTTAATATGTTGGTGTTTATGAATGTTATATAGAAATGCAAACGACATGGTCACAGCCATTATATTGCTTTGCTAAGATTATTTTATAAATCTCGCACACGTCTTAACTTATAATATAATAATATATGTATAATATAATATAAGGTACCATGAAATACATATGGCCAAAGATCAGTTCGAAAAACTGTCTTTTGCAATAAAATAGTTATAATTAAAAATTAACTGTGAAAAATATTCACCCGTAACTACTAAAAATATTATTTTAAATTACATTCAATAATAAATTTTTGAATGCTCATCTATTAATTGTATTGATCAAGTCAATTTAATTTTTTTTAATCGATAAATTAATATTAATAAATGAGTTGCTAATGATTCTTGACTTTACATGCTTCCAAATATTTTACGCCCTTTAGTAACAGACATGGAAACAACGACAACACTTAATATAAAAAAGATTAGCCCTAAGATTGTAGTGAGGGCACGACACCATTGTCGTCTACGTTTAGCGCGAGCGATTAAGCGACCTAATCTTTCAGCTCTATGACCGTCTAATGTAAAATCTAAACTTTTATTGAAAACATTTATGCCTTGATTCCAATTAGCTTTATGTGAGGAGTCTCCTACTGCACCATAGGAAGAACTTTCATCACTGAGGTCCAGCTGCTAGAACAAATTATTGTTGAATTTAATTAATTTTATGTATGAATATTAGGGTGGTCCGTTTGGAACGACTACTTTTTTTTTCACTGCCACTTCAAAATATTATTGTCGATACTGAAAAAAAAATTTCCTGAAAGGTTCAACTCTTAATTTTAATTTCAAGTACTTTACATTTGATTTTGAAGTTTTCCCATTTATAATATATAGGAAAGTTTGGATTGTTTTTTTTCAATTCTCTATAGCTCAGCCGCATTTCAAGTTATCGGGTCGTCGTTTGCGGCATTTTGTAGGTAATTTAATACTCTTCATAAGTCTCCTTGATAATTTTACTCAGACTATAATTGCTTCTTCAGTATTGGTTCTGAGAATCATTTTTTTAATAATAATTTGGGTTTTTAGTTGATATTGACTAAATAACGAAATTTACAGTGAAAATGCAGATAACGATTTTTTAGTAAATTTGATGCTCTACAAAAAAGGTCCTCTTAGTTACGTGGCCCAAGTTCTTCGTTCACGTGATATATATAGGGATTTTATTAATTTTGTAAATAAAATATTTCTCAAAGATTTTTCCGATGCTTATCAAATTAAATCCTTCGTATTTTCATTAATGGGATAAGTTAATAAAAAGAAAATTTTTTACTGATTTAAAATTAAAATTTTAAAAGGCATTTGGTCGAATTTTCAAAAAAATATTTTGAAATTAAAATTAAGGGCTGAAACTAGCAGGGAATTTTTTTTTTTCAATGCCTACAACAATGCATTGAAGTGGGAGTGAAAAAAAAATAGTCTTTGCAAATAGACCACCCTAATGAATATTAATACTAAAATGATAAATTTTATAATAATAAATATTTACCGTAGAGTATACTGGTTCATCAGAATTATAACAAATTTTATCCTGTGTGTGTTCAATTCTAGGAACCATCTTATTATGTTCTATATCTTGCAAATTATCACGTATTTTAATTAATCTATTATCATCTTTATCATTAGTATTTTCGACACTTTTGGTATTATAATTAGAAACCGTATGTGCAGTATGTATACTATTGCAATGAGGCACAAGGAAAACCGCTGGTATTTTATTACACTGTTCATGTTTGCTATGTTTCTCTTGAGATTTAGCAACAGACTTAAGTAAAAGTGTTTTTCCTTCATGAAGACACTGATAAGATGTTTTAAATGATGGCACGGATGGATTAGCGTATCCTGGTTTACTGTATAACTTTAAATTAACAGGATTAACAGTCACTGAATCTTTACCAATTGCGCTGGATGAAGATGATGATAACCGATAGATGTGTTCTTCACTTGAAATACCAGTAGAAGTTGTACCATTTGTCTCGATTCCTTTTTGTACAGTACGCGAGATATCACGAAGAATTTCGTCAGGCGTCATGTCGGACTCACCGTCAATGACAGAGTTGAGGGTCCGTGAGAGCTCGAAGAGGACGTCTTGTGCCGTATGGGCAGAAGGCTGGCAGTCTCGCCAAGCATTGCGACATCGACTGGCGTACGTGTAAGCGCGAGCGTAACTGCAACTGGCGGATAAGCCCTCGCAGTCGAGCGTCTCGCAACCAACTAAGTGTAAATCTCTACGATAAATAGATGAACAAGGCCAAATAGGACGTGGTATTGCTTCTGCTTCGTGAATTACTGCTAGACCGAGAGTGGCCTCCGCTCCAAGTGTCCCGACTGCGGAATTTCGGAGGACTGAAGCACAGCATGTAGAATATGAACCAGCGGAGAGTGGCGGCGAATGACTTGAATACCCGGAACTCGTTGAGTTGCGCCATCTCTTAAGATTACGAAGGGCAGCCGCACCTCCGTTTACTAATTGGGATACTTCCGCATCTATTGCTTCCTGTTCAGACCTAAAATTACATTTTAACAAAATATATGTTGAATCTTTATCAATTAATAATTTATATGCCTCAGTCATCAATTATATAAGTCACCTCGTTAGAATATAAACTGATCAAGTTTATATTACTTTCTATAATCATCTTAATTTAAGTGTATATACATGGGAGACTCCAAAAAATTCTTCACCTACATTTCATAGTGATTAAGTCTGACCGTTAGATCCGACTTTTTAAAAGTGAAAGGAATATATATATATATATATATATGTACATACATAGACACGTCACCCTATCTTACTAATAATATTCTTGGCTCACCACTCGACGTCACAGCGATGGTAGTCCTGATGAAGTTGTGGCGTTAACCCGACTCCATTGTTTGCGGACTGGCCAGCAGTTGGATGTGTCTTGCCACACCGGGGCATTCCCTCATACGGCACCACGCTTTTTACACTTATACGTCAATGCCACTAGACCGCATGGACTTGATGCAGGTTCATCCAGTGTCAGTACCCACCGTAACATTCTCCCCCCTCCGAGGACTGTCAGTCAACTTGGCCTGCTGCGAACCGCAAGTAGCCCATTATTATCCACATCCTTTGTTTTTTTTTCACACGATTTATTTTTTATCTGCTCTCAATAAACTCTGGAATCAGTTTAATTGTAACTATAATTTTATGCATTTGTTATTAGAGTGTATCGAAAAAAAGAGAATGGCAAGCGATTAAATAATTTAATAATCACAAGTGTGGGGTCATTCATAAAATACGTCACCCAAAATTGTTTTTTTTTAGACCCCCTCCCACCCTTCGTCACATTTTCTGCGATCCCCCTATCAATATTGCGTGAAAAATGATAGACTCCCCCTCCCGTTATGACGAAGATATTCATAGAAATATTTATATACTTATACAAATATGGAACGAATGACTTTCTATCGTAACAAAAAAATAAAATTTAAAAAAACCGAGAGAAAAATTTTTAAAATTGTTTGGTGAATTGCGAACGTCACGTTTCCTTGGACCCCCCAACCCCCCTTGTCACATCTTGTCACAGTAAGCGACTTTAGCATCATCTTCAAAAATAAATAGCGTCTTGTCATTCGTTAAAGTATCTAAAAACTATATATGTACAAGTTTTTTTTTCCCAACCGACCTGTTAGTAATTATAATTAATTGTTGTAACATAACGATAGATATAAGTATCTAATGAAAAATTAAATACACGGTATTAGATTCCTTGAAGCTCCATAGCGTAAGCTAGTGTTAAACAAAACGAATAAACATGAATTATTATTGCATGATATCGACGAGGCTATAAAAACAATTACGAAATTTCTCTGATGTGTTTAGAATGACACAAGAGTATAATAAATGGTAGTGTATATTATATATACACTATACCTGCTACTGAGCAGGTAGTGCATAGGTATCATTTGTATCGTGATGATGAGGATAAGATATATCGAGAGTTACTTGACATCCGCTGAATTTAATCGGGACCCCGGCGGTGGCCATGTAAACTTTCACGTTGTCTTGTTGTTGATGTTTACGTTATTACATAGTGGAGCCAAGGAATGTCGATGGGCGCGAGGGCATTTGGCAAAGGCCGTCTGCATGGTCGAAGTAACCTGAGCGTTCAAGCAAAAACTCGTTACAGGAGTCACCTGAATGCTCTCGAAAGTCCAAGCCTATAAAGAAACTTAACGATTAAGACGTAATAGTGAGGGATATTACGGACATTTTTGCGTTCGTGGTCAAGGTAGATTACGTGACTATAATACATTACTATTCTACTGTATTCATGATATATTTAGGACAAAGCTATAATGGTAAAACATCTGGTCTTAATTTAATTATTTTCTGTTCAATTCTGTTGACATAGATGATAATAAACTGATAATAATTTCCGATTAAAAATTATCATTGTTACAATGGATAACATAATTTATGTGATGTACTTATATGTAAAAAATTAGTTCTATTTATTTAAAAGAAACCGGTTGTTACAAACTAATGAAAAGCAGTAGTCGTTCATCGTTATTTTGAGCAATAATTTTTTTCCTGAGTAATACTACTTGATTAAATCAGGGTGTCAATCGTTTATAGATCGAACTAGTCAACTAATATCTTGTGGACTTTATTTTGCACTAGTTTGGCTTTCACTATTTTAATAGACTTAATGACTGCCAATGCATTGCGCGAATATCAATCATAATAATAGTATCAAATAATCAATTGGTACGTAAATATAGAAAATATGTCAAAACTTTAGTAATTACATTTTTTTTTGTTTTTCAGTATCCCCTCCCAATATACTACGGTATTCGATTGCGTATTCATGCGTATACAAAAATAACTTAGGGAGTAGAATCAATGAGGCCCATCGGCGCCCCGCAAGGTCGAGCAAGTTGAAATATCTCTGAAGATACATCGCTGCTGTTCGGGCAAAATACGGAGGCGTGAAAATAACGTGACTTTCACTTCTCTTGAAAATATAAATTTAAGTACAATTTAACTTTTATTTTGTACATCAAATCATATTTCATTGTTAACAAAAGTTAAATTAAGATCTTGTGACAAATAATTTAAATTTAAATTCTTCTAAACTAATTATCATTAAATATCAATATATTTTTATTATTAATTATGTATTATTGGAATTAATTAATTTTATCCTATAATTTTAATTTAAATATTTTTTTTTTATTTCATTAAAAAAAAAAATTTAATTTAAGTAAATGGGACAAAATGAAAAAAATCATGAATTTAAAAAAATGAAATATTATTTTTTCAGTTAGTCAATTGTACACCCAATGAGTTCCAGAAAAATATTTGATTTACAAACTTTCACTCGAGCGCTGCGACATGGTCGCACAAGTCAGGGACGTCCTTGTCTTGCAAAAGAAGACGCGGCTATAAGTACTTATTCAGGCGCCATGCGTTTCGTCGTAAAAAAAAAATGAAACATTTATGCAATCCTATGCAGCGAACATAAATAATAAATAAAAAGAATCAATTAATACTTACGTTTGAATTCTTAGAATAAAAAAAAATTTCAGTCAATGCCAGTTTTATCACTAAACTATTTATTAATATAAATGAAGTAACTATGGGCTAATTTTGGTTGATTATAAATTAACATTAATCTTGATAAAATTTTAAAAGATATCTATCGTGAAGAACAGACTTATTTCCAGTAAGAAAAAAATTAGAAATAGTAGATAATATACCAATGTAAACGAGATGAGTCAAGAGAGAGTTAAAGTAACGTTAAAAGGCAGATGGAAGAAACGCGACAGAAGTTTGGAGAAAGTCATGAGATTATTGATTATCAACAGTGAGATCATACCCTAAGTAATTTTAAATTCAAAGCCACGAAAGTATGTACATCTATTTATGTACAGAGAGAGAGAGAGAGAGAGCGAGAAAATTAACATAAATTAATAATATATTTGATAAAGAGCACAAAGGGTCCTGATTAAAAAAAAACTATTAGAAACGACTAAAAACAATTCAAAACGATTTAATTTTAATACTATACAGATATACATTCATCATTGAGTAAATCGTTTTATTTAATCAGGGGGGTGCAATGACACGCTTCATCATGTAATATCTAAAATTATAACTTTTATAGCGGATATTAGTAATGTTTGTGTGAGGTTTATGGTAAAGTATTCAAGGAGCGATCACTGCTATTGCGTCAACAAGTACAAAGTAACGTCTACATGCTTGAATGAATACTCGATGAAATCGTCATCGAGGTAAAGGTAAGGCATATTTACATAGAATGTTTTTATACTAGCACCTGTACGTGCAATTGTTTACTGAAACTAGCAGACTTAAATAAATGTATAAATTTTGAATCTATCGTAATACAGGTAAGTATTTAACATTTATCACCGTCACTTTTAAATTATAATACGTAACCTAGGGTATGTTACGAACTAGAAGAAAAACATCATATAAGGTTGCAAATAATGTTATCAATCAGTGTATTAGTTTCATATAAGTACCTATTTCAGAAAACAGTGGCTGTCCTTTCGATGTAAAACTTTCACGCGCGTATAGGCGCGTTGTTTGCGCGCGGTCGATCTTGCACTCGCGGTTCTCTAAAAGAAACTGAAAGTCCCGTTTATCGAGGGACACACTGTCCACAAACTCAGGTCAGGCCGGGCTTGCCGACACATTTCATAGCCGCTGGTTCGATTATATATACATATATAAAGAAGTATACGTTTAGTTGTTAAATTTCGAGATGTATCTTAACTATTAATGTATAAACTTTATAACAAAAGTGAACAATTAAAACATATTAATTATTCATTATTCATTATTCATTATTATTATTTATTCATTAATTTGAATGTTTAACTACAGTTTTTTTATATTATAGAAACAATACATCTTTGAAAAGAATGAAAGTCATTAAAACGTACTTTGGCAATAACAAACATGTGAATAAATAAATATATATAAAAATAATTTTCTTAGGCTCTAGGCAACAGCAATCCTTGATAATATCGGAAAATAACTGGATGGCAGCACAATCCACGTGCAATTAGGGATAAGTAGGACGAAAGTCTTAGACACTTTCCAGAAGCTTATAAATATTATCGCCAAGAGAAAATTATTAATAAATATATCGCATGTAATAAGTAGTTATAGAACATATGTGAAGCGTTTGAAAATTTTTATTGAGGTAAATCGTTTTGTATCTATCTATATAAATGAGTAAATATAATAAGCTTCTTGTGGTCTGATGACTTAACATTTTTTTATCGTGTAAAAGAAATGCTTCCGGAACAGTTAGGAAATTTTAAATTTACTTTCATTTTTAACATTAAATATTATTTATCTAATGATGCAACATCTGAAAGAAATTTATCATGCTCTCTCTTTTTTTTACGAATATTATAAAATATAAAAAAACAATTATAATATGTATATACACGGAAAGAAAATTCCACTAAAATTTACGATGTTAACATCGTAATCGTGAACTATACTTTCATTAGCATCAATTTTCAAATGTCTCATTTTAAAATTTACTATGCAGGTTACATTTTTTACTAATCAACATCGTAATTTTAACAAAGACTTTTAGGATTAAAAATTATTTCAAAAATTACAATTTTAACATCGTAAAAATAAAACAATAATAATTACAATTCAAAAACTATATTTATTCTTATCTTTCTATTTACTTTTGAATAAAATAAATTTTACAGTGCTGCCTCTGTTATAATACGATGGGAATTATAAAAATTACGATGTTACATCGTAATTTTTGAATAGTATCCGCGTCCTCCGGAAGAGGCGCTCTCGTGACTAATGACTATTTATTCAAATCGTTCATATGGATCTTAAAATCAATATAGAGTTGTGGCCCTTCGGTCGCCGAATGGTCCAAGACGTCGGACACGCCGCACTCGAAAGGACTCGAGTTCAAGTCTAACTTCCGAACGAACATTATTCTATTCTTTTATTTAAAATTTCTCTTCAAATTTTACTATGTTCACATCGTAATTTATACTAAAGAGCTTAAGACTTCGCATTATTTGTCTGAAGTATTATTTCTTAAATGAAATTTCCAACGCTATATCGTAAAAATTATGATTTTAAAGGTACCCCTTATTAAAGAAAGCGATTTAAAACGATTAGAAAAAAAAATTTTTAATATTTTTTAATGCTTTTAAATACTTTGAATACTTTTATATCGCCCTTCTTATATGAGCATTTAACATTGCAAATCGTTTTAAATCGCTTCTTTTAATAAGGGCGTATAGTCCACCATTAAAATAATCAATAGGACAAATTACGATGTTAGCATCGTAAATTTAACTGGAATATTCTTTCCGTGTATATTAAGTAATACACTCTCACTCAAAAATTTTTTAATGATTTGCTTTGTTTTGTTGACTCTCAGCTTGCAGCCTATAAATTATTCTGAAGAAAAAAACGAGCAGTAGAAAAATTACAGTTTTTAGTGTAAAAACAAATCCCTCGTATAAAAAATTTTAAGCATTATAGTTTGCACTGTAATTATTGAGACTAATTCTTATAATAAAATAATTACAATTACAGATACCAAATTTTACAGTTTCTAATGTGTTTTTTAGTTGATCGAACTTTATTATGAATAAAACGCTATTAAGTACTGAAAAATGACTTATATGAAACTGTAATAAATACTACATCTCAGAAATAATGTAATTTTTACAATTTCGAAATAGGGGGACTTTGCTGATATTTGAAACTGTAATTTTTTAACAATTTGCCCGTGTAAAAAAAAATTGTTGAAAAAAGGTTGAAAAAGTGTTGACTATTCTAAACTTCAAAACGTGACACAGCGACGAACTTTTTTTGAATGTTTTTTAAATTTTTGAAAATTCGAGAGAACCCGGCAAAAAATGTTCTCATAAAATGTTACACTGAAAATGGCCTGGTAAAATTATATGAAATTGTATAAAATTTCACTGTGAAGCCTTACAAAATCGTATATAACATTTTATAAACTCAGGAAAAAATGTTTTTATAAAATCATATAAAACTGTATAAAATTTTATAAAATTTTAAACAATTTTTTAAGACTTTACAGTTAAATTTTATACAATTTCATTTAATTTTATAAAATTTTACAAAACTTTACAAATGTTTGTAAAACTGTATAAAATTTTACCAGGCCATTTTCAGCATAAAATTTTATAAAAACATTTTTTCCCGGGGAAAATCAATAAATACCCTGATATTATTAAGATATGCTAAAACAAAAAACGTTCAGAAATATAGTTTAAAGTCAGTTTTCGAACGTCTTTTGTACTGAAAAAAATTATGAAACCTAGTATTTTAAATCGAGCGTCAAAAAAAGTTTACAAATGAGTCAAAAACGATAGTATGTAGTGTTAATAAGTCAATTATAAAGAGAGTAAGCAAAGTTATAAGCACAAATAAAAAGAGTAAGAGCTTAGGGTGTGTATAAAGGGAAAAAAGAGCTCAGGGCGTCAGAAGGTAAACATTGTAAGAAACTGCAGGTTGTACAATTAAAGCACTCTAATAAAACAATTAGAATCTCAATAAAATTACTAAAGAGACTTTCGAAGAGTATTAAATTACTTACAAAATGCCGCAAACGGCGACCCGATAACTTGAAATGCGGCTGAGCTATAGAGAATCAAAAAAAAATTCTAACTTTCCGATGTATTTTAAATGGAAAAATTTCAAAATCAAACGTAAAGTACTTAAAATTAAAATTAAGGGCTGAAACTTTCAGGGAATTTTTCACAAAAATAGCCGTTACAAACGGACAACCCTAATAAAGATATGGATTGGACAAAATTTTCCTTATTTCCTTAATGACATAGATTAGATTAATATGTCTATTTACATGCAATTATTATATTTCATATATATTTTTATTTATTAATAAAATTTTTCTCTCTTGCAATATACATTTTATATAAGATCATAAATTTTAAGAATAATATTAATGTTTTCTAATTTTATGCAATTTACAATATACATATATCTTTGGTTAATTATCTGTGATAATTTGTTTAAATTTGTTTTCATTATGTTTTTGTAAATTATTTAGTTTTTTAGAGTACCAAGTTCAACATGAAGGGTGAGCAATATATCATCGTTCGTTGCCAAGTTATCATACATTTTTATTTTTTGCTTGTTTTAAAGTTTGTTTAGCCAGAATTAAATATTCATTTATTTTTCAGATCATTTCTCAAAGATAAATTATTGCTAATTATATCAGAATACAAATCAAAATTAATTCTACACTTTCCATTATTTATAATTTTAAAAAATCTGTTACATGCATAATAAAGTTTGAATCTTCATCTCACTTTATTAATTTAGCTTTGTAAGATGTCATGTTCCCAATTTTATTTTTTCGTCGCTTCATAAGAAAGTTATAATAGATAAAATTATTATAAAATTGTACTTAAAATAAGAAGGCAAACTAATATCATAATTTACATAAATCACAATATGTGTGCAAGTTGCTGATATACTACAATATATTCGTTCTAATAATAATGGTAATTATTTATTTATTGAATTAATTCAATTAAATGATTACAATAATAAATTCTTATTATTACTGTTTGAATATTTATTTAACCAATTAAATCACTTGGCAGTTTCCCGCTGTATTAGTGTATTTAAAGTTCCTTATCAAAAAAATCCACGTGGGAATCCAGCATAAATTTATATATAGGAATAGATACCCGCATTTTCCTACATGGATTCCTATTCAAATTTATATGTTTGTTTCTGTATATATTCTCATACAATCTGACATAGATTTTTTGATAAAGTTATCATTCATATAATTTATTTTGTTCATTTAATGCCATTCACAGACAGTGCCCCCACTTTTTAAAAATTTTCAATGATTTTCAACTCTGCTGTCCAATTTCAAAACACAATAACTGACAAAAATAAAATTTTTTAAGTATGAATTGAATCATGTCCACAAGACCCCACTGGAACTAAAAATACTAAAAAATTGATTTTGAAAAATTTGTCACTTACTGTGTTTTGAAATTGAGCTGCCGAACTGTCACAAGTGTATCAAAATTTTATCAATTAATTGAAAAAAAAAATTAAAGCATTAATTAGAAAAAGGACAATGTAGTCGTAATTTCGCTGAGATATAGATTTTTAAAAATTACTCAAAGTTGATATCAATTGAGAGTTAAACAAAATTGTTTAATAAATTTCAGTAAAATCTTCATGTCGATTTACAATTCGAATTTTAGAATATTTTAGGCTATAATTTATTTCACAAATTTCGTTTAACTCTTACCCGAACGGACCCAATATACGGTAAATTTGCGGTAAATTAGGTCCGCTAGGGTAATTGATAAAAACTGTAAGTAATTTTTTTAAATCTAAATCTCGGAAAAATTACGACTACGTTGTCCTTTTCTCAATTAGGTTTTAAATTTTTTTCACTCAATTAATTAAATTTTAATATGGTTATTACAGTTGAAAGTCATTGCATATTTTTAAAAAGTAGGGGCCACTGTCTAAGAATGGCTTTAAGTGATACCAAATAAAAAAAAATATATTTTTGTTTCAATTTCGAATACAACAACCACGTTGCTTTGATAATCATGCTGCTAGAAGATTTTTTATATTTTTTGGTGTATTTTCTTCATTGAGATGTTTTGTTGTATATTTTAAAGCATTCAATAAACCCTCGCTTTTGCAAGACGGTTGGTCTTTTAAAAGTTTTACACACCCTTTTACCTGTAATTATACATAAATAATTATGAAAATATGAGCTCTAGGGAATCTGAATTATAGTAAATTACCGTATTTTATCGCAAAATGCGGTATTGCTACTGCAAATTTGCCGCATTTCACGGAAATTTGCGGCAATTTACGGTAAATTAAGGTAGTTAACGCTAATTTTATAGTAAATCGGCACGTTTATGATGACATACCGCAACATTACCGCAAATTTGCGGTAAAGCACTGGAGGCTTACTGTAACCCTACGGTGAATTACCATACTTTTACCGTAAAATACCACAATTTACTATAAAATGCCGCATTTGATCGTAATTCTTCCGAATACCGTTAATTACGGTAATTACCGGAATTTAGATCCGCCAGGAAGTCCGATCCCCAGTGGACCTAATTTACCGCAAGTTTACAGTATTGTTGCGGTAAATATACCGCAAAAATCGACAAGAATCGCCGCAATTTTACGACAAATTACGGTAAGCCCACCGTAATTTTTGGTGGGTTTACCGTACATTAGGTGAATTACGGCAAAGATGTCGCAGATTACGGTAAATTCACTATAATTTACGGTAATTTACCATAATTTGGGTCCGTTAGAGATATAAAGTAAAAAAAAGTTCTATCAACTTACATCAACGTTAGAGCCTTTAAAGAAAACACCTTGTGGATGAACATGATCGTAAAGGATAACTAGCCCAACCATTACTCGTAAAACAAATAACTGTGTTTCTTCTCGTTGAAATTGGGCCAATAGATTTCTACAACAATAATCGAGAATATTAACAAAAAGTACTTGTAAATAATAAATATTATTGGATAAAAATAGTATACTTACGAATTTTCTAACATCCTTAAACAAACTTTTGCCATTGTCCCCAAGGTCTCTGTAATATTCTCTCGTGGTATGTCTTCCCTCTAAAATCACATGTTATGAATGACGAGGTGTGTCAGCAAAAAGTAAATCATCAGCGATATAGGAAACTGATTATCATGATTGATATAGGTGGACAATTTTAAATGAAAAGGGAGTGATGAACTAAAACATGATGATATATCTTCTAATTCATCATATAAAAAGACAAAGATGCATAATGTGAGGATATCATGAACTTACCTCCATCAAGAAAGTTATAGTAGCGTGACTTAAGACGTGAAGCATGGGTGTGGCGTGGGCATAAAATAAGGACATGCGGTTGGCCAGTTCATTGCCTACAATTAATTCATTCTCTGGATTGTCTTTGGCTTTTGTTAACGTTCTACGATAATAACTGAAGTCATTTTGAATTGCTGGTGTTTTCATTTTATGTTCATCGAATTTGAAGACAAATTCAAGAATTTCTGCGAATTGTTTTACAAGTGCTTGCTGAGTTTCAAGATGTTGCATAGGTGATAGATTCCCAGAGCATAATTGACCCAAAATTTCTGGCACAACACGTTCTAAAAACATTCAACAATGTTATTATAAAGTTTTTATTTTATAAAAATATATATACAAATAAGTACCAAGTTCTAAAGAAAATTCATAGAATCTTTTCAGTTTAGCCACAAGAGGTACGACAGTCAGGTACGCCTTGCGCTGGCATTCTTGTGTAGGAATAGAAATTGCTTCTCGAATTTCCTTACCAGCACCTTTGTAGCACTGAATCTCTTCTAAAATAGATTCAGAATTTTTTAAAACTCGTTGTACGGCTTCAAATGTATCTCTTTCATTTTCGGATGGTTGAGCGTCTAAAAAACAAATTATAATTGTTTGTTAGTAATTCATCAGTGTAATTTTTATAGAACATTAATTATTAAATAATCACTCTCGAAATCCAGGAAGACGTCATATTTTTGCGGAGTACAGCAGGTCGACTCGTCACGAGCCAAAAGACTGAGGAGTTTTCCCATAGTGAAAATCCCTCAGCTTTGTGCTTTTTGTCAGAAAATTTATGCCTTGAATAGCATCTGAAACATAAGTAATGATTATATTATTGATGATGATTGAATGATACTTTGAATTTTTTTATTTGTAAAATATATATAGATCTATTTTTAAGAAAAACTATTATATAACAGAAGCAGTTAATAAAATAATTATTTAAACAGAAACTCTACACATCTCAAGCGTGAAAGCGCTGAAGGAGTTTTTGCGATCACACTGTAAAAAATATTGTGTTAAAATCAACATAACCTGTGAGTTATAAACGGTTATTTTGGCGGATCCGAATTACAGCGACCCGGGTCAAAAATAAAACTTGATTTAGACTTGGTTAACCAAGTCGAAATTTGGAGCTATTTTTTATAAGACAAACTCGTCTTTTTTTACGGAGATATGAAATACATTGAGTTTTTGCCTTGGTTTAGACTTGACTGGCTTACTTAGTCACAATTTAAGACGAAAAAGTTGAAATCAAGTCGAAATTGACTTGGTTTAGACTTATTCGACTTAAATTTCAAGACGATAAAGACGATAAAGAAGATCAAGTCGAAATGGATTTGATTTACACAGTAAAAAATATTGTGTATCTGTGTTAAAAACGGTCCGTGTTAAATTTTTTGTGTTGATTATTTTGTGTCAAATCAACACAATTCTTTGTGTTACTTTAAAATTTTCAATCGATCTCCTATTCAACACTTTAAAAGTGTTACCTAGTACAAAAATCGATATTATAAACATTTATTAAGTGTTACTTTAAAATCAACACAAAAAAAGTGTTGAAACGACAATTGACTTGTGTTAAAAAAAATGTCTTCCTTCTATTCACGCGGGAAGCGCCATTAAGCATCAGTTTTGCTTGGTTAGATTATTTTTGGGACATTGAGTTTATTTATTTTCAATTGGACATGAAAAAATTAAGTTGACAAAGTTCATGATTCGTATAGTTTAAAAAAAAAAAATTTTTTAAAAATTGCATCTGTAGCTTTTTCATTTTTCTACATGCGCATATTTTTATTTTTTTTTCGTCATTGATTTGTTCATTAAAAAATTCAAAAATTGTTGACTGTCTGCTAACTTTAGGATCATGTTTACTATCACAAAATAGTTAAATGTTAAATAATAATTGTTGACACTTTTGATAACCTAAAAATAATCCATGGTACAAATATAAAAGTTAACATTTTTTTTGTGTCACCATTAACATTTAAAAAGTGTTGAAGTTACTTCTTATGTTACTCGAATTTTGTGTTGAAATTCAACACAAATAGTCTGTGTTGAAAAATAACACAAATATTGTGTGGACCGTTTCTAACACACAAATTGTGTTGATTTTAACACAATATTTTTTACTGTGTAGACTTATTCGACTTAAATTATAAGGCGAAAAAGTCAAAACTAAGGTGAAATAATTTTTATATATTCAGGCGGAAGTAAGGCGAATAAAATAACTTTTTTTCGACTTGGTTCAGTAAATCAAAAGTAAGGTGAATGACTATCGTGCTCGAAGTAAAGACGAACAAGTTCAAACTAAGATCAAAAAATACAAGTAAGTTGAAATAAGTTGAAACCAAGATGAAAAAAGTTCAAAAAGTTGAAAAAAATTTAATTCAAGTTGGAAAAGTCGAAATCTTATCGAAAAATCGTCGGCAAATCGATAACTTCAAAAGAAAATAAGGTGAAGCGAGCCTGAATCAAGTTTTATTTTTAACGCATTTGGTAAATTTGCCGCAATTATTGTGACATTTTTACCGTAAGAACTGTATGTTTTTTTTTATTTTTGAAGTGCAATACTTCACTTTACGGTAAAATACCGCAGGCTTGCTACAGTTCTACCATACATTATCGCTATCTTAGTGCAAAATTTTCAGTAAAAATACCACAATTTTGCCATACAATGCTGTTCGTTTACTGCAAAATGCCGCAATTCTTCTGAATACCGTAAATCACGGTAATTTACCGCAATTTGGATCCACCAGGGCAATATTTGGGTTATTTTTTACCACAAACTATTTGTGTTAATTTCAACACTGAATTTGTGTTAAAATTTAAACACAAAATTTGGATAATACGAGAAGTGAATTCAAAACTTTATAAATGTCAGTGACTGCCCGGAAAAAAATGATTTTGCCTAATTATAGGGGAAGGGGGGCAAAACGGGGTAGGGTGGGCAAAACGGGGTACCCTCAAAATTTTAGGAAAAAAAAAATTTTTTTTTTTTCGTCTAATTAGTATAAATTCGATATGTTTGCGCACTTTTAGCCCTACACATGACACCTGGGGCAAAATGGACCAACCGAAAATCCTGAAAAAATGATTCTTTCAAATTTTTATCGTTAAATTAAAAAAAAATTTGACATAATTCCGCATTTTTAGCCTTACCCATAACACCTAGGGCAAAATGGACCAGCCGAAAATTTTTAAAAAATGATTCTTTCATATTTTTATCGTCAAATTGAAAAAAATATAATACACTAATCCATTTTTCGGCTGATTTGTTATAGCTGGGGCAAATTTGGCCACTAAAAATATTCGAAAATAATATTTTATTTTTTTATTGATAAAATATTTGAAATAATGCAAAATAATCTGCAATCTAAAAAATCAAAAAACACGTTTTTTGGGTTCAAAATAATGACAAATAAGAAATAAAGAATTGTTTTTTTCTATTAAATAGCAATTAGTAATTAAGCTAATCGAGGGGGAACGATTTATTACACTTAAAAAATTTTTTCTTGAGTATTATAAAACCAAAAATAGTTGTCAAGAGAAAGAAATACATTCTTAATAATGAAAACAATTTAAAAAAAAAAAAAAAAATATCATTTTTTGGAGGAAGGCCTCTCTGCCCCACAAAAAATTTTTTTTTTGCCTTCGTGTCCACCAATGATGTGAAATGTAATTTTTCTTTATGTATATTACATATAAAAGATTCAAGTAATAAAATTTGATCAATTTTCAGAAATTTTTTTTTTTCAACTTTTTTTAAGGGTACCCCGTTTTGCCCGCCAAAAATAAAAATTTTATTTTTTAACGGCAGCTAAAAATTTTGTCTATTTACCTCGAATATCACTAAAAACAAAAAGATTTAGCGTATTTTAGTCCTCGAAAACTTAGTATTTCCTTAGGTACCCCCTTTTGCCCCCCCCCTCCCCTATATAATCACTTATATATGATCAGATCCAAAAATTGGCCAGATCTGATTATATATAATCATATATGATCATATATAATCATGCATGAACGAATATAGTCATTTTTAGAATCTCATTTAGAATATCTGTAAGTTATTAATTAAGTAATTTAATTAGGATTCATTGTCTTCATCAAGATAAATGTCGGTTAAATTTAAGTAAAAAAATCTGTCTATCGGTTGACCCTGCGGGCCAGTCCTAAAACTTCCCGCTGTTTTCGAGCTCCTTGATCTCTAAAACATTGTTGTGAATACATTTTCGAGCTCTACGAGCCCGAAGATACCTTGGTTTCCCTTTTTTATGAGCTTTTTAAGCTCAACAGGGTTACGTTTTATGTTAAAGTTTAAAAATTTACAATCTAAAATAATAAATGAATGAGCATTTTTTATATTTGTTCACAATTATGTTCGATAATTAGCTCAAAAATCAGTATTTACGTGATACTTTGTATCTATAACGTGTAAGTATTTCCTGATACGAGCGAACATGATGATTTTTAGGCAATCACTTCCAATCACTTATATAAAGAAGAACATATTAGTTTTGAGTAATTTTGTTCAGTAATTATTATGTTATTCAATTAAGAAAGCAGATATTGATTTAACATTTATTATTCCATTGACGATATATCTCTCGAACGGATGATCTGATTGTGACGTTCTTGGCAGCAATCGATTGATTTTATCGAGTTCTGAAGCTGAATAAATTTTTGAATTGATCGATTCGATAGTTTCCGAAATATTCACGGAAAACGAAAAAAACGATTTTTTTTCATTCTTTCGTCGACGATATCTCTCGAACGGATGATCCGATTGAGACGGTTGAGGTGGCAATCGAAAGCTTTTATCGAGTTCTAGAGCTGAATAGATTTTGGAATTGATCGATTCAACAGTTTTCACAATATCCAAAAAAAAGGAAAAAAAACATTTTTTTTTTTCTGTTACGTGTGAGCTTACACCTTAATGTTCTTACTTCGTAACCGATCTTACCGTGCCTAGCTCAGCGTCTCTAGAAATTTAATAGGATGTTATAAAGGGTGTGGGTCGCTCAGTGAAGGAATGACTATATGTGAATTTTATGGATATTTGTTTATTGGGCGTCCCCAAAATATGGGAGTACCCGGAAAAGGTCCTGAGAGTCTCTTTTACAAATCTGAGATAGCATAAATGAATCGGATACTAATGCAATATTTTCATTCAACAATAGCGGCATTAACGTATTCTTATAGTGATCTATAATAAAAGCGGTAGAATAAGAGAGATATAATATTTATGCGCGAGCAGACGACTATTCGAATCAGCTTAACTATGGTAACTAACTCTTCTTCTGCAATTGCATTCTCTGCTTCCAAAATATCACTCCGCCGTTTCCCATGAGAACTCTTTTCGTGCAGCATAAGAAAATATCCCTTCGCAGTCTCCAACGGAACTCTTTTCTTCCCACAGTCAAAACTGCTGACCACGCGAAACGTCTGCTCGTCGCATTGTCTTAATAAAAGTAAGACTTAATACAACTAATGTAATGCGATATTTATGTGCAGCTGTATAGCGCCTAATGAAACTACTATAAAATGTATTGCTTTCTGAACTAAAATATATCTATCTATTATTTGTTAATTAGTATTAGACGGATGAGCGTCAGCTCACCCGTCACATTTTCGTATTTCTTAAATATCTCAGAGTTTATATGACTAAATGGTCTAAATTTTTTTTGAAAATCTAAGTTCAGAAAATATCTTTCGAATGCCGCAAGAACCATCTAAATCGGTTCATTCATGAAAAAGATATGAGAGGTTTACATCCACACACACACACACACACGCGCGCACACACATACCCAGGTAGGAATCGCCAAGGCTGACGATAGGCCGAGCATTGGCCCTGTTGTCACTTGCCAAGCTTCGGCAGCTGACCATTGGCCCAAGCCTCGGCCAGGGCTTGGCCCAATGGTTTGATTACGTTAAGCCAAGTCTTGGCAGCTAACCATTGGCCCAAGTCTAGGCCGAGGCTTGGTCCAATGGTTTCATTAAATTAAGCCGAGCCTTGGGTAGTGACCATTGGCCCGAGCCTCGGCCAGGGCCAGGCCCGATAGTTTAATTTTTGTTAAATCGAGCCTTGGCCGCTGACCATTGGCCCGAGGATCGGCCAAGGCTAGGTCCGATAGTTTAATTTTTGTCAAGCTGAGCCTTGGCAGCTGACCATTGGCCAATGCCTCAGCCTGGGTTAAATTTTTATTTAATATTAAAATTATCAACTTTGCATGTATCTATATACATATATGTATACAGAGAAGACCAGGGCATAACGGTCTACCGAGTATACTATTAATATCAAGAGTTGAAATTTTTTAAAAAGTAAAATTATTTGATATACAATAATTTTCATTTAATTAGTTATTGCTATGCACAAAACTTTAGTTAACATGAAATTTTTATTTTTGGCGGGCAAAATGGGGTATCCTTTAAAAAAGTTGAAAAAAAAAATTCTGAAAGTTGATCAAATTTCGTTAAATTCAAATTTTTTATATGTAATATACATAAAGAAAAATTACATTTCACATCATTGGTGGATACGAAGGCAAAAAAAAATTTTTTTTTGTGGGGCAGAGAGGCCCCTCTCCAAAAAATGATAATTTTTTTTTTTATTAAATTGTTTTCAACATTAAGAATATATTTCTTTCTCTTGACAATTATTTTTGGTTTTATAATACTCAAAAAAAATTTTTTTAGGTGTAATAAATCGTTTCCCCTCGATTAGCTTAATTACTATTTGTTATTTAATAAAAAATAACAATTCGATATTTTTTATTTGTCATTATTGTGAACCCAAAAAACGTGTTTTTTGATTTTTTAGATTACAGATTATTTTGCATTAAATTATTCATTTATATCAAATCATAAAATTACAAATTGATAAAAATATGTCATTACTCATCAGACAATTTTAAGTTCATTAAATAAAACTACATTTCACCTCATCTTTACGATCTAATATTTCTGAATTAAATTGTATTTAAATAATTAACAAGCAAAAAAATCATGATTATCTGGACATCAGATTTAGCACAGTGGATAGCGTCCCGGCCTAGTAATCAGAAGGATCTCAGTTCGAACCCCGATAGCCCCCAAATAATTTTATTCGTTATTTCCCATTAATTCAGTAATTAGTTAATTACACTCCAATGTAATGTCGATAAAAGAGTGATCAAACTTTTTTTTAATTATATTTATTAATTTAAATAATAACATTTTAGATCGAGCATTGGGTGAGCCTTAGATTTTTTGCTTCCCGAGGTTTGGCCGAGGCTTGATTTTTTGTTTCCCAAGCCTTGGCCAAGGCTCAATTTTTCGTTTCCCAAGACTCGGCCGAGGCTTGATATTTTGTTTCCCAAGGCTTGGGACATGGCTATCATCCAAGGCTTGGACCAATCCTTGGCCCAATGCTCAGCTAAGGCACGTGCCAAGCCTTGCATAATCCTAGTGACGCTTGGCCAAGGCTTGGTCCAAACCTTGCCCAGTTGTTCTTTCCTACCTGGGTACACACATACATACATACAGACATCGCTCTGAAAATGTCAGAATAGCATCCTAGCACCTTTAAATGTCGACATAGGATGAAAACCCGGTTTTTGAAAATCGGGGTGAAACCAATAACTTCCCGAATTTTTTGAAAATCGTCGATTTTCTCAGCGGGAAGTTAAAAAAATTTTTTTTCGTAATTCGCCAATATTATCGAGTCTACTTGATCAAATGATCTGAAATTTTCAGAAAAGTTGATGGCCAACAAGCTCTTTCGGGTATGTATGTGTGTGTGTGTGTGTGTGTGTGTGTGTGTGTGTGTCGGAAGTGACTGCCTAAAACTCGTCATGTTCGATCGTATCACGATATACTTACACGAGATAGATATAACGTATCGCGTAAGTACTTATTTTTGAGCAAATTATTGAACATAATTGTGAATAAACATATAAAAAACGCTCTTTCATTAATTATTTTGGATTCTAAATGTTTAAACTTGAACATAAAACGTAACGCTTTTGAGCTTGAAAAGCTTATAAAAAAGGGAAACAAAGGTATTTTATAGCTCAAAGTGCTCGAAAATTTATTTATACTATTATTTTAGAGCTCTTAGAGCTCGAAAACAGCGGGAAGTTTAGGGGCTGGCCTGCAGGGCCAACCGATGCCCAGATTTTTTGAACACAATTCAACTGTCGCTTCAGCCCTTTTTTTGTGTTGATTTTAAAGTAACACTTAATAAATCCCAGGTAGGAATCGCCAAGGCTGACGATAGGCCGAGCATTGGCCCTGTTGTCACTTGCCAAGCTTTGGCAGCTGACCATTGGCCCAAGCCTCGGCCAGGGCTTGGCCCAATGGTTTGATTACGTTAAGCCAAGTCTTGGCAGCTAACCATTGGCCCAAGTCTAGGCCGAGGCTTGGTCCAATGGTTTCATTAAATTAAGCCGAGCCTTGGGTAGTGACCATTGGCCCGAGCCTCGGCCAGGGCCAGGCCCGATAGTTTAATTTTTGTTAAATCGAGCCTTGGCCGCTGACCATTGGCCCGAGGATCGGCCAAGGCTAGGTCCGATAGTTTAATTTTTGTCAAGCTGAGCCTTGGCAGCTGACCATTGGCCAATGCCTCAGCCTGGGTTAAATTTTTATTTAATATTAAAATTATCAACTTTGCATGTATCTATATACATATATGTATACAGAGAAGACCAGGGCATAACGGTCTACCGAGTATACTATTAATATCAAGAGTTGAAATTTTTTAAAAAGTAAAATTATTTGATATACAATAATTTTCATTTAATTAGTTATTGCTATGCACAAAACTTTAGTTAACATGAAATTTTTATTTTTGGCGGGCAAAATGGGGTATCCTTTAAAAAAGTTGAAAAAAAAAATTCTGAAAGTTGATCAAATTTCATTAAATTCAAATTTTTTATATGTAATATACATAAAGAAAAATTACATTTCACATCATTGGTGGATACGAAGGCAAAAAAAAATTTTTTTTTGTGGGGCAGAGAGGCCCCTCTCCAAAAAATGATAATTTTTTTTTTTATTAAATTGTTTTCAACATTAAGAATATATTTCTTTCTCTTGACAATTATTTTTGGTTTTATAATACTCAAAAAAAATTTTTTTAGGTGTAATAAATCGTTTCCCCTCGATTAGCTTAATTACTATTTGTTATTTAATAAAAAATAACAATTCGATATTTTTTATTTGTCATTATTGTGAACCCAAAAAACGTGTTTTTTGATTTTTTAGATTACAGATTATTTTGCATTAAATTATTCATTTATATCAAATCATAAAATTACAAATTGATAAAAATATGTCATTACTCATCAGACAATTTTAAGTTCATTAAATAAAACTACATTTCACCTCATCTTTACGATCTAATATTTCTGAATTAAATTGTATTTAAATAATTAACAAGCAAAAAAATCATGATTATCTGGACATCAGATTTAGCACAGTGGATAGCGTCCCGGCCTAGTAATCAGAAGGATCTCAGTTCGAACCCCGATAGCCCCCAAATAATTTTATTCGTTATTTCCCATTAATTTAGTAATTAGTTAATTACAATTCAATGTAATGTCGATAAAAGTGTGATCAAACTTTTTTTTAATTATATTTATTAATTTAAATAATAACATTTTAGATCGAGCATTGGGTGAGCCTTAGATTTTTTGCTTCCCGAGGTTTGGCCGAGGCTTGATTTTTTGTTTCCCAAGCCTTGGCCAAGGCTCAATTTTTCGTTTCCCAAGACTCGGCCGAGGCTTGATATTTTGTTTCCCAAGGCTTGGGACATGGCTATCATCCAAGGCTTGGACCAATCCTTGGCCCAATGCTCAGCTAAGGCACGTGCCAAGCCTTGCATAATCCTAGTGACGCTTGGCCAAGGCTTGGTCCAAACCTTGCCCAGTTGTTCTTTCCTACCTGGGATGTTGATAATATTGATTTTTGTACTAGCCCAGGTAGGAAAGAACAACTGGGCAAGGTTTGGACCAAGCCTTGGCCAAGCGTCACTAGGATTATGCAAGGCTTGGCACGTGCCTTGGCTGAGTATTGGGCCAAGGATTGGTCCAAGCCTTGGATGATAGCCATGTCCCCAGCCTTGGGGAACAAAATATCAAGCCTCGGCCGAGTCTTGGGAAACGAAAAATTGAATCTTGGCCAAGGCTTGGGAAACAAAAAATCAAGCCTCGGCCAAACCTCGGAAAGCAAAAAATTTAAGGCTCACCCAATGCTCGATCTAAAATATTATTATTTAAATTAATAAATATAATTAAAAAAAAGTTTGATCACTCTTTTATCGACATTACATTGGAGTGTAATTAACTAATTACTGAATTAATGGGAAATAACGAATAAAATTATTTGGGGGCTATCGGGGTTCGAACTGAGATCCTTCTGATTACTAGGCCGGGACGCTATCCACTGTGCTAAATCTGATGTCCAGATAATTTTGATTTTTTTGCTTGTTAATTATTTAAATACAATTTAATTCAAAAATATTAAACCGTAAAGATGAGGTGAACTGTAGTTTTATTTAATGAACGAAATTCTCTGATGAGTAATGACGTATTTTTATTAGTGAAGGGGGGGGGGGGGAGGCAAAGGGGGTAGGGTAGGCAAAACGGAGTACCCTTAAAATATTTAAAAAAAAAAAAAAATTTTTTTTTTGTCTAATTGCTATAAATCCGATATATTCGCGCATTTTTAGCACTACGCATGACACCTGGGGCAGAATGGACCATCCGAAAATTCTGAATAAATGATTCTTTCATATTTTTATCGTTAAATTTAAAAAAATTTGATATATTAATTCATTTTTCGGCTGATTCTCTATAGCTGGGGCAAATTCGGCCACTAAAAATATTCGAAAATAATATTTTATTTTTTAATTGATAAAATTTTTGAAATAATGCAAAATAATCTGTAGTCTAAAAAATCAAAAAACACGTTTTTCGGGTTCACAATAATGACAAATAAAAAATATAGATTTGTATTTTTTTATTAAATAACAATTAGTAATTAAGCTAATCGAGGGGAAACGATTTATTACACCTAAAAAAATTTTTTTTGCCTTCGTATCCACCAATGATGTGAACTGTAATTTTTCTTTATGTATATTACATATAAAAAATTTGAATTTAATGAAATTTGATCAACTTTCAGAAATTTTTTTTTCAACTTTTTTAAAGGATACCCCATTTTTCCCGCCAAAAATAAAAATTTCATGTTAACTAAAGTTTTGTACATAGCAATAACTAATTAAATGAAAATTATTGTATATGAAATAATTTTACTTTTTAGAAAATTTCAACTCTTGATATTAATCGTATACTCGGTAGACCGTTATGCCCTGGTCTTCTCTATATACATATATATAGATACATGTAAAGTTGATAATTTTAATATTAAATAAAAATTTAACCCATGCTGAGGCATTGGCCAATGGGCAGCTGCCAAGGCTTGGCTTGACAAAAATTAAACTATCGGGCCTGGCTCTGGCCGAGGCTCGGGCCAATGGTCAATACCCAAGGCTCGATTCAACAAAAATCAAAACATAGGGCCTGGCCCTGGCCGAGGCTCGGGCCAATAGTCACTACCCAAGGCTCGGCTTAATTAAATGAAACCATTGGACCAAGCCTCGGCCTAGACTTGGGCCAATGGTTAGCTGCCAAGACTTGGCTTCACGTAATCAAACCATTGGGCCAAGCCCTGGCCGAGGCTTGGGCCAATGGTCAGCTGCCGAAGCTTGGCAAGTGACAACAGGGCCAAGGCTCGGCCTATGGTCAGCCTTGGCGATTCCTACCTGGGAGGTAACACTTTTAAAGTGTTGAATAGTAGACCGATTAAAAATTTTAAAGTAACCCTAAGAATTGTGTTGATTTGACACAAAATGATCAACACAAAAAATTTAACACGGACCGTTTTTAACACAGATACTCTGTTAAAAATAATTTAAAAATTAAAATACAAAAGGAATTGAATTTTCATAACTAGATATTTGAATTGTATTTTCAATAAAGAAAGCTTTAAATTTAATATACGTAATTTAATAATCAAGCTGGTATTTAAAATTAAGTTTTTAAATTTTCAAAGCAAGTATCGAAAATTCTACGACATATTGAATTTTAATAATTCCATTTAAAATTTCATAATACTTATTTGAAAATTAAAATGCTTGTATATAAAATTTTTGCGCGTGACGTGCTGCGCGTTCAGTATAATTAAGGATTGTGTAGTGAAATATATAATATATGTGAATAATGTGAGCGGTAAATATCAGACTTTATTATTGTTAAGTTTTTATTTGCTCAATAATATATTAAAGTAAATAAAATTTGTGACTGAAGTGAACATCATTGACAGTATGATAAATGATAAAATGATGCAGTATTTAATGTGATATAGCATAATGCTAATAAACATAATAGTTTTATAGTGATTTAAATATTAAAATGTGATGTAACTTTAAAATATTTATTTAAATTCTACTTTTTTAAACGTTTAAGAAAAAAAATATAATTACCCGCTATATTATATTATATTATAACAATAGTTAATAAAAAAAAAAATTTTAAATGTTGTTTATAAGGAATTGATGAAAATTCACAAAATGTTGAAGTTTTATCAATAAACATTTTATTACTTTATATATTTAATAGTCTTTAATTTCCATGTAACCATACACTGTTAGAATAATTGTTTGAATTTTCAAAACTTTGTATATAACGCAATAGACACATACAATTGTGTTTGAAATTTCATTGTAACGATCGTATAGAATTTAAAATACATGCTTTTGAATTTTCAAATAAACGCTTCAGATTTTCAAATACATCTATTTAAAAATTAAAAAGAAAGTGTTTGAAAATTTACAAAAAAGTATTTGAATATTAAAAAACTTGCATTTGAAAATTCAAAAACATGTGTTTTGAATTCTATATGAAATTAGTAATGAAATTTCAAGCACAAATGTATGTGTTTATTGCGTTATATACAATGTTTTGAAAATTCAAACAATTTTTTTAACAGTGTACACAATATTTTTTACTGTGTACTTTCCGCTATGAAAATTAAAAATTAAAAAAAAAAGGAAAGTTATCAGTTTCGGTCCGGTTTTTGAAAACCGAATTTATCAGATCCCGACGTTTTAAAATCCTAGAAAACTATTCAGCTGACCATTTTCAGATGGAAGTCCACCTGCGCGCGCGTGTGTGTGTTTATGTAGATTTGTGTGTATGTAACCTTTTTTTCGTTCGACGATATCTGTCAGAAGAATCAACCGATTTGAGTGTTTTTGGCGGCAATCGAAAGAGCCCACCAAGACTTAGAACTGATCAGAAGTTGAACGGTTGATTAGTTTACGAGTTATACGAAAAATAAAAATAAAATTTTTTTTTTCTATGTTTTTATCGTATATCTCATAAACCACTTGTCCTGTTTGCCTGAAAATGTATTCAGTTCTAAGTCTTGGTGAGCTCTTTCGATTGCCGCCAAGAACACTCGAATCGGTTGATTCGTTCCAAAGATATCGTCAGACAAAAATAATTTTTTTTTCAGTGAAATGTACGTCTTTTCGGCCTAACAGTGTTTTGAGCTCTAAGAGCTCAAAAATTTACAATGTTTTCGAGCTTCCTGAATTCAAAAACAGCGGGAAGTTTTGGGGTTGTCTCGCAGGGTCAACTGTTTTTCAGGTTTTTTTTTCTACAAGTGATTTTTTAAATAATAATAATAATACATAATAGTTTTCTAAGTATGATTCTCAATCTTTTACTCCGACTTTTTAAAAATTTTAATTACATACACATAAATAATAATAATGTATATAAGATCTGTAGAAGCTACTCAAGCTCATTTTAAAAGCCTTTTCAACTATTATTATAGTAATCACTATTATATTTGATTTTGTAATTATTTATTATGGTAGATTTAGTGGAAATATCGATCGACAAAAAAGAAAAATATTTTCGAATCGCATAAATTGACATAATAACTATACACAAATGTAAAAAACGATTAACTAAAAATAATTTCCATGACACATGAAACTATAAATATTAATTACAAACCTTGAAAATATTTATATAATGCAGTGCACACGCGCAGTAATCAGAGGGTGAGTTAAATTACTCGTGTACTCAAAAAATGAATAAACCCAGAAATATGTCTCAAACCCTTTCAAAAGATTGACACAGGCTGGTGCCCAAAACTCTTTGAGTCACATGTTAAAAAAAAAACGATTTACTAAACAAAAAGAAATTAGTCAACAAGTGTAACGACCACTTCCGTTTCAAGCAAGCGTCACCATGATTGTGATGCGAATGAGGGGTTGCTGATTACGATACTAGCGCGTGATTCCCTTATTTGGTTACCGAATGCCATCGAAATGCCGAGGTTCAAAAATCAATGGGGGCGAGTAAGCTTCAGATTTCCAACGCTTAGATGGCAGAGTTTTCAGTGATCAAACGCGCGCTTGACGATGTGGATTTCAAATATATGGCAAGCACTCTACTGATCTTTTAGTATTTTATTTTATCCATTGGCTCTTGTGATCTATGTATTAATTTTTCCACACATCACAAGACTGTGTAATAGAACTGTCCTATTACAGTTACAGTTTTTTTTAACTTCCCGCTAAGAAAATTGAAAATTTTCAATAAGAAGGGAAGGTATTGGTTTCGGTCCGATTTTCGAAAACCGAGTTTTCAACAAATCTCGACGTTTTAGGGTCCTAGGAAGCCATCCTGACTGTTTTCAAGAAGATGTCCGAGTGTATGTATATGTGTACGTACGTACGCCTGTATGAAAATATTCTGTAACTTTTGAACGAATGAACCGATTTTGGTTTCCAAGGTGGCATTCGAAGCGGCTTATTAATTCCTGCAAGCTGTAGAAAATTGAGCTTGATCGTTATAGTGTATTCGGAGATATTTCAAGAATATTTTTTTTTCGATAACTTGTAATGTAGTCGATGGATTGATTCCAAAATCTAATCAGCTCTAAAACTTTATAAGGCGCGTCAGATGCCACCTCGACCATTAAAATCGGTTTATTCGTTCAAATACACGCAGATTTTTTTTTTACAATAATAAAATTATTCTCATTCGAGCTATAGCCACAAGTGTCCCTAACATGAATGAACATGATATTTTCATATCAGATAATTACAATTAGCCTTCTCATCTGCGTCAAAGTTGAAGAAGAAATTCATTAATATATTACTATACCTTACAATATTTTTAATTGATTTCAATACATATTTTCAAAAATTTTTATAAAATATTAATAGAGATATCGTAAGATGACCAAAGGCGTGAGAGATCATTTTATCTACCAGAAAAAAAATCTGGGCTTCGGCTGGCTCTACAGGCCAGCCTCAAAACTTCCCGTTATTTTTGAGCTATATCTATATAGATATACAAATACATGGAGTGATTGAGTACTAGTTCCCTGATCATGTATCAGATTTTTTACTTTATAATAAAAAAATCGGACAGAAATCAATAATTTCACATCTTTTCTTATTTTTTTAACTTAACATTTTCTTATAAGGAAAGTTAAAAATGTCAGGATTTTCAAGCTATTTCGTCAACTAGCTAAAAATGAATAATGAAATATTTAATGAGATGATTAGGATTAAATTAGTCACTACGTTAATTTTCCCAATTTTCGATTATTGTGCTGCGATGTACACTAATTTAAGTCAATCTTTACAGTTTAAGTTACAACGTAAACTTAATGCTTGCGTGCGCTTTGTTTTCAAAGTAAGTAGGTATGAGCATGTAACACCTTATTTTCAAAGACTCGGTTGGCCAACTTTAAAAAACAGAAGAAATTTCTTTATATCTTGTCTATTATATAAAGCAATATATGCCAATCAGGGTCACCTTTTTGAGAATGAACTTAAATTCTTAGAACCGATGTTACGTAGAGGTGATGTGAAACAAGACTATCTGCGTTTAGCTACAAGCCATTTAGTCATATATGACAAATCATTTATTGTTACATCAATCAGAGAATGGAACTCACTACCATCGGATCTCACTACTGTTGCCACATTTGCTGAGTTTAGAGTGTCATGTTATAATTATTTTTTTAATAGTGATCACATTGAGTTGTAGGAAGGGTGATGGAACTTTAAAGACTTGAAAGACTAAAATAAATAAAAAATTGAACTTTTAACATTTAGAAGCTTAAAATTATTAATCTTAAGAAATTAATATTATGTATGAATATTAGAATATACTAACTGTATGTATTATAATTGTATTTTTATAAACTGTATGGCCACAAGGAGTTTTGACTTCATGGCCAAATAAAATTCATTTATCTATCTTTCTAGCTAACGGGCTATTTAATGAAAAAATAATGTCTACTTCCAAATCTTTCATTCTCCATTTCTGTCAAACGAATGATAATAGATTTACATGAATTTTACAGCAATCGACGTTTCTTTTGTTTGTCGAAATAATCGTTTTTTTTGTTTTCATAGAGTTATTACCATCAAATAGTAAATATTGATATTTTTTTTTGTTACCGTACAACCATATTGTGATAAAAGTTGGATGAACGCGTGGAAATCAGTGACATTGAATACCACTTTATTCTAGTCATATTTGCGCCAATGACCGACAAGGGGGAGATATCGTCATATCCCGGATAAGCGTAGGAAACGATCGAATAATATGCTTTACTATACTTATACTTTTTTTTTTTTTTTTTCATATTAAAAAAATATTTCTGTTATAAACAGAAACTCTTAGATAATTTTTTTCATAATTTATGCAATACCATTTAATAGCAAATAATATAATTAATATTTTTTAATAAAAAAATAAGAATAAATTTATTTTTTATAATTTATCCATTTTGTATGCTTGCATACTTTTTCATGAAAAGCAATAGATTAAGTTATATAATGATAAGGGTATCCATTTCAGATTTAAAATTGTCGAGAAATTTTTTATTTCATTAAAATATGAGTATATTAACGAGAGGAAGTATGATATGCTGATCTCTACGGGAAATGTCATTTCAACAACTCAAGTGTACTCTATTAGAATTGAAATAAAACATGGTGAATTATTTAAAACAATACTATAATAGCTGCAGGTGAAATTTTTGTTCGATCATTATTCATAGGAGTTTGATTATTTTTATAACTCTTACAGATGATAAAAAATGAAATCAACATTCATTTATTTTGATATCCATTATACTAAAACATTTCTCATTTGAGGAATGAGGTGTACAATTTCGCTTTATAAACGGGCTGATGAATACGCAATTATTTGTATTCTGATAATATTATCTAAAATATAAAATATATCAATCAGAAGGAAGTAATAAATTTTCTTTTAAGTAACTTTGTTGAAAATATCTTTGTCAATGCATTTCTGTGTATAATAACAAAAACACAGGAAAAATTTTTAACAAGCTCTATAGTCGATCTGGTGCGTGTTGCAAAGTGATATGAGTGATACGGCTTGCGGATAACCACTATGTTACACGTTTTTGTTGGCATAGCGTTCCACATACGTATACTTTCGTAGATACCATGATATTGATAACTCTTGTCACAGCTAAATTTAAATGGATTATTGTAAAAGCAGTAAATAACTAAAGAAATATTATATAAAATAGCAAATATATTAAAAAATAATTTTTAACTCCCTGCAAGGAAAATGGTAAATTTTCAGAAAAAAATAAAGTTATTGGTTTTGGTTATATTTTTGAAAGCCGAGTTTTCTAGAGATCTTTATGTTTTGAGGGCCTAGGAAACTATTCTGAATAATTTCAAGATGATTAACCGATTTAAATCGTTGAGGTGGCATTCGAAGCGGCTTATTAATTTCTAAAACCTGTAAAGAATTGAGGGTAATCAGTATAGTATGCTTGGAGTAATTTGGAAAATAAAATTAAAACTTTATAAGTCGCGTTGAAGGCCATATCAGCCATAAAAATCGGTCTGTCAGTTGACCCTGCGGGCCAGCCCCAAAACTTCCCGCTGTTTTCGAGCTCAACGAGCTCGAAAACACTATTGTGAATACATTTTCGAGCTCTACGAGCTCGCAAATACTTTTGTATGCCATTGTTTTGTAAAAAACCATTTTTTAGCATTTTTTTCTCCCACGATATCTCGCGAACGAATTAACCGATTTTGATGGTGAGGCGGCAATAGACGCGTTTTGTCAAGTTCTAAAGCTGATAAAATTTTGGATTCGATTTATCGAGTCGTTTTTGAGATATTTCAGGAAAAATAAGAAAATTTTTTTTTTTTCAATTCTTTCGACAACGGTTTCTCTTGAACGAATAAACCGATTTTGATGGTCGAGGTGGCATTCGACGCGGCTTATAAAGCTCTAGAGCCCAGTCCATTTTGGAATTAATCCATCGAGCACATTAAAAGTTATCCAAAAAAAACATTTTTGAAAAAACTTTATTTTTGGAATATCTCTGAACGAGCCCTACCGATCAAGCTCAATTTTCTCTCGGCTTCAAGATATTGACAATCCGCGTCGAATGACACCTTAAAGTTCAAAATCGGTTCATCCGTTCAAAAGATACAGGTATTTACGTACGTACGTACGTACGTACGTACATACATACATACATACATACACTCGGACATCATCTTGAAATTAGTCAGAATAGCTTTCTAGGACCTCAAAACGTCGACATCTGATGGAAATTCGATTTTCGTAAATCGGACCGAAACTAAAAACTTCCCGAATTTTAGAAAATTTACAATTTTCTTAGCGGGAAGTTAAAAATTGAATCATTTTTTCAAGAGATATCGTTAACGAAAAAATTTCATAAAGGTGCTTTTTTCGAATAAAATTTAGTGGTATGCGAATAATTCGAACTTACGAATTATTCGTTCCCAATCGAATATGAATATTCGATTCGAAACTCGAAAAAATTCGAATAATTCGGAAATTATCGAATAATTCACGAAGAGTTCGAACAATTCGCGAATTATCGAAATATCACGGGATTTTCTATTGTTTCCAATTTGAATTCCATTACATCGTGTATCAAAATATTCTACTTACGAATAATATCCTTTTTGATTAACAATCAATTACCCGAAGAAAACAATTGCTCAATTTCAATGTATATTTATCTCTGTTAGTAACATAAAAATTCTAGATACTAATATTGGCAAGGCATCTTTTCAACTCATTTTGGTTTTTATAATTACTAATTTCCGTTTGAACAAAAATTTATAAGAAAAAGGCTACACATTAGGGTGCTCCGTTTGAAACGAACATTTTTTTTTTTCACTCCCCATCGAAAATCTTGTTCTATATATTAAAATAAAAATTTAGGTCAATTTTGAGCTCTTAATATTAATATTAACTACTGAGACGACGTCGTCGAAGTTTTTCCATGCTAAAAGCACGTAAATTTATTTTTGTTTCTTTTCAATAAATAAAATTCAGCCCTACATTTATGTACCGTATTGGTTCAAAGTTTTTCTTAAAGAGAATTGTATGCTCTTTAAAAAAGCTAGTATCTGCTTAGCTCTGAGTTCAACTCTAACTCTCCTGTGAGTCTTTAATGTCAAATTTTGTATCAAATTGATGGTTTTTTGCTGTTAACTCATGAACGGCCGAGTTTAGAGAAAAAAAGTATAAGACTTTTTTTTTAGGAAATTTATTTTTCTATAAAAAAGGTTGGATGACTTATATCTGTAAAGCTATTATTTTTAATAATATATGAACTTAAAGTTATTAAAATTTTAGCAAAATTTCAAGATTAATTGTTTTATAATTAAATAATATTCATATTTTTAGAAGTTTTTCGTCTTATTTTATCCATTACGTACCAAAAAATAAAAAATAAAAATTTCTAAGACATTCAAAATTAAGTATTTACAATCTATTTTTGGAATGAATTCGAAATTAAATAGGTTTTTCAACTAATTTAGATAAATATTTCAGGGTATTTTTTATATTTTATATATTTATGTATTAATTGTTATCTTTCATAAATTACTGATCGTATTTTAATTATTAAATCAAAATAATCATCAATTGAAACGAAAATGATAGCTTACTTATACATACATTTTTGGCAGTCTAATGATTTTACATAATAAAATATGCTTTTTATGTAAGTCTTTTAATTATTAAGCAGCGCTTATTAGTTTTTAAACTATCGCTACAGCTGTATAATAAACGCTGCTATAATAAAAATTGTCTTCATTTTTCCTGGATAACTCACTATATAATTTATCAAATGTATCTGAAATTGAAACGAGTCTACCATTTTATAGTCTATTTCGATCGGTACAGATTCTATTGCTATCGATTCATTAGTTTACATAATATTATCGAAAAAATATAAAAATGTCACTGTTTTTCACACTTTTCTCGGATGTTTTATATATTAACGTTCTGATTTTCAAATATTTTACTGTAAACAGCCTACATGCCTCCGAATTTTGATGAAAATGTTTATTGGAAAAGAGATTTTCGGGGCTCGCAACAACTCTATCGCATAGTTAGGAGTCTAAAGATCTACGAATTTTTTCAGATTTTTTCTTACAGAATAAGAATTAAATGAGGGGTAGACACTAATGACCGCATTAATTTTAATCACATTTATTGATTTTTGCCCGAATTCATTGAGTTCATTAAGCAAAATCCTAAACAATAGTATATTGTGTGACAAGGGATGAAACAAGACGATTTCAGACTAGGGTGAGGTTGGCTGCCCGAGCCGCAGGCGAGGGCTGAAATTACCCACAGTCTGAAATCGTGTTTTATCCTGAGTCCCACACTATATTTTTCATGATTACCTGCATCGGAATTTGAAGATTCAGTGTCAGCAGCCAGTAAAAAACAAGTTAATTTCAAGCCGATGATAAGGAGAACTGTTAGAGAATGAGAAATATGTGATGTACAGTTACTTATTAAATTGTAAATAAGACAAAAATATTATTTTCACTCATTTTTCAGTAATTTTATTTAGTTAATTAAAACTGTCACTTCAAAAATGAAATGAGTAAACTGAAGTGACAAGTAAACAAATGAGAGTAATAATTCTGCAAATGAACATTAAAAAGAACTGACACCGGGCAGAAACAATTGTGTTTCTTCCCTAGGGAAGAAACACGCATGTTTCTGCCCACTGTATGGAGGAATTTTTGAATTATGATATCGCTAGCAGTTGTTTGCAGCATCGGCTTGAAATTAGCTTGTTTCGACGGACTGTAGAGACACTAAAACTTCAAGTTTCGATGCTGGTATCATGAAAAAATTAAAAAACCGCTTGTTGGAGTTCGAAGTGCTCAAAAATACGAATGTATTAAAAGATAGTGTCGAGCTCTTCAAGCTTGAATATGGATTTTGACAAAAGTGTTTTTAAGCTCTTTGAGTTCGAAAACAGCGGGAAATTTCGAGGCTGGCCTGCAGGGTTAGCCGGTTTCCAGGTTTTTTTTCAATTAAAAATTATCACAATGTATTAGATAGCAAAAATCCATTTTTATTAACTAACTCATAAAATATTCAAATTACCAATGTGATAATTTACGTCATTTATAATCAATTAAAAAAAAATGTTAACTTCAAACTTTTTTTTTCTTTTCTCTATAAATAGAACTATCTCAGTATTTTGCAAACTACTAAACTAGTATAGTAGTCATGGATTTTTAAGAGGTATGACTATTAAAGAGATATCTGAGTTAGTTTCAATCAGTAAACTTGCAGGTCTTATCCCTTTCCTAATTCCTATAAATGAGCATGTGACCCAGTTGTTAATTGGCTGGCAGATATAGTGCCGCGCTCTGATTACGAATAACGTACCTCGATAATTTACTAAATAGCTTGATTAAAGTTCACCTCACCATAACAACGGTAGTCTTAATATAAAAATAATTTTATCAAGGATGCAAATAATTCAAATAATAAATTCTTGAAGCTTTTATCACCATGGATAGCTATAAATATTTTATTCTTTCAATAATTGGATATGGTCATCGAGTTTTTTATTTTACTCTAATGCATTACTTTATATACTAAAATAAAAAATTAATACAAGTTGAATATTCACACACAAGTTCTTAAGTTGGATATTAATTACGTTGTCATTAGACAATAAAGTCGTTACTCGTTAATAAAAATAAAACAGTTGAGCTTTCAATATAAGGCTACTAAATTACTAAGTGAGATCAATTGTAAATTAATTATCATTTATCAAGATCGTTTGTATGAGGGTAAAATTATTTAAACAATCAGATAATATTTTATAAGAACACTGGCCGTATTAGAGTCATATGAGGCAAGTGTGTGCAAACCCATGCATTTCAGTCAATGAATGGGTTTGCGCCCACTTGCCCCACATGACTCTAATGATACACGAAGAAGAAATAATGTATTTTAGTTACAGTATGTAATTACATTATTCTTAAATAAATTAAATAACCTCGCATGAAAACCCTAAAAATGAAGAAAAATAAGTTATGATTAATTTTTTACATTATTCGCGTCAAGATTAAAATGACACAATACATGTGTGGAGTTACATTCCTCCCATGAGATCTTTTGTATTGAGTTTCCGGTATTACACGTCCTCTATTACTGAATTCTTTTGTTTTCTTTCATTATTTATATTTACAGTGTGATAAAAGTTAAAACGATTGTCAACCGCGAACTAAATATTTTTTTACAAAAAATTACAGGATTTTTTTATTTTAAAATATCTAGACAATAAAAATACTTACCAAGTATATTTTTATATTATAACTATAATAATTCTATATATTTAATCACTTTAATTGTTAACGAAGAGAATAAAACAAACACACTCGTGTGTTTTCTCTTCATTGGTATTAGAACGTTATATTTATCAGTTTCGTATAATTAAAACAAAAAAAATTATAGTAATAATAACCAAACATTAGATATAGTTATCAACGAAAATTCGCGCCTCGGCAAACTAAAGAACTTAACTTGGGTGATCACCGTTCCATGGGTGTTCCCCTTCTGTCTGTCAATCAGCTGATACCCCACTATGATCTCGCAAGACAACGTGTGAGTCCCACATCGAAGCTAAGTAGGAGAGTAGAATAAAAATTCACTTATGTATCATATTAAGTCTTTTAAAGTTGTCTATAAAATACAACGTAGCTCTGATTCATAATTAAAACATTTTTTATTTTACTTCGATCTATTTTATTAATTTTTAAATAATTTGCTGTTAAACGATAACGTTAAAATTGTATTATCAAAAGTAAGAGTTTCTCTAAAATTTATTTACTCAATATATCATTGACAATGATAAATTCGTTGAGGAATTTATCGTGGCAGATTAATTAAGAAGTACACGAATTTTATCTACTTGAAATATTAACAAAAAATATTCATAGATTAAAGTACATACGTATGTACTACATTTTATTATTTTTCATTGAGAGTATGTATATAAAATATACAAGTTGTCTATATGAAATGTTTCATGTGTAAATAAAGATAACCATGCAGTTGATTTATTATTGTATATGATGTTGAAGAAAAATAAGGAGTAATTTATTTTAAAAAATTAGTGTCGAAAATAATGAGTAAAGATTGTACATTTTATCTATAGATATATTGTTTACGCACAATTTATCCAGATAATTCAGAGTACTTCTATTTCTACACTAGTCAAATGAAATTTCTTTATGTTTTCTTTATCATCGAACAAAAATAGAGTACCCTGATGGCAAGACTTTCTGGTCAGGAACCTTGATAGCCACACTCTAAATATAAATATAATTGCTTAGCAAGTTCTGCAGTGAAACATTTTCGACTAACTTAACGACAAGTTTCTGGAAAGCCTCGGCTGGATAATGCTTGCGTGCAAGTTGATGCACATCTACTGCCGTCATCTGAATGTAATTTGACAGAAAAACTTGCCGTCAATTTAAAATGAAACTTTCAATCAACTTAATGTCATTGTCTGATGGTAGCACTTGTAGTCAAATTAAATTCAAGTTACAGACTTTCCTTTCCCTGATAGCCATTTTAGCTTGAAATTGAATGTAATTTGACATTGAAATTGCCTGAAATTTGCTGCCCGAATTTGCAGACAATTTGACAGCAAAAGTTGGAAAGAAAAATTTGCGGTAAATTTTTCTTCAATTTATCCCTGATAGCCAGAGTTTCTGATCAGAAAGTTGGTGTACCTGAGTTGCGATCAACTTGACGACAAGTTGTTGACAACTTTCAGCTTGTGTAACTGTTGCTGACAACTTGTCTACAAGTTGCTCAGAAACTTGTCGACAATCTACTGCCGCAACCTGTCACCAAGTTTCTGAGCAACTTGTAGACAAGTTGTCAGCAACAGTTATACGAGCTGAAAGTTGTCAACAAGTTTCTCGGAAAGTTGCCGTCAACTTATGGAAATGCCAACTTTTGCGGCCAACTTGGCGACAGGTTGCGGCAGTAAGTTGTCGACAAGTTGCAGTCAAATTGGCTATCAGGGTAGAGGTAACTTTTTACAAAAAAAAAAGTCGGTGATGTTCATTCTTATCATTTCAGAAGGTAAGCAAATTTATACATAAAAATGTCTATAATTTGATGGTAAAAAAATACTTTATAATTTTTCAAGTCAAATTAACAATAAATTGACATTAAATTTGCCTGAAAATTGACGACAATTTTATTCTAGTCAATTTTTTAAGTGAATTTGCATTCTAATTCGGGTAGTAAATCGACGTGAAATTGTAGAGGAAGTTGCATGCAAATTATCGTAAAAAATGGAAAAATCCGAAGTTGACGAAAATTTGACGAAAAATTGAAGGAAACTTTTAATAAAGCGAACTGTGCTATTAGAGTTAAGTTGGCTTTAGAATACGGCAGTAGCTTGAACTTATGGATAATAAGGTGGCTATTAGGGAAGTTGGTGTCAGTTAGTTGCGATCAAGCTGACGACAACTTGTCGACAGCTTTCCCAGGGTTCTGTAATCAACTTTCCGAGAAAGTTGACGACAATCTACTGCCGCAACCTACCACCAACTTTCTGAGAAAATTGAAGGCAATTTTCCGTCAACTAATGGAATGCTGACTTTTGCCATCAGCTTTTTCAAAAAGTTGGCGACTAGTTGCCGCCAACTTAAGGAAATGCCAATTTTTGCGGCGAACTTGGTGTAGTCAACAGTTACAAAAGCTGAAAATTGTCAACAAGTTGTCGTCAACTTGATCATAACCAATTGACACCAACTTTCTGTCCAGAAAGTCTTGTTATCAGGGTACCTAACAAGTTCTCGCGTTTGAGGTTTCTATTAATTCATTAATTGGGCATGTTCGGCCGAACTAAGTCCTGAGCAAATTTACTAAGGACTTCCCAGAGAGGAAAGTACCACGGGCCCAGGCTTGGCCCAACTTTGTAGAACCTTGGGCCAGGCTTGTAAGCCAGTCTTGGCCCAGTTTTGGTAAAAGTCTGGATTGATAATCTCGGGCCAAGCCAGGTTTCCAGACCTGGCCCATGCTTCGTTGCCAGTCCTGGCCCAGACTTCGTTGCCAGACCTGGCCCATACATCGAGGAAACGAATAAATTTAATTAAAAAAATTTTTATTATTACTAACCTCGTAGAGTTCATGATCATTAACGTTTAAACTATCTAAGGGAGCTACTGTACGAACCTACTAATGATGAACTGATACATTTATACGATCTATTTATCATATCATAGGTATAGCCAAACTTGGGTAATCCTACCTTGGCCCAAGTCTGGGTTGCCATTGGACGGCCAAGGCGGGGGCATCCAGTATTGGCCCAAGCTCGGGTAATCATTGTAACAGCCAAGGCTAGGTTACCCAGTCCTGGCCCAAGCCTGGGTTGCCATTGAATGGCCAAGGCAGGGGAACCCAGTCTTGGCCCAAACCCAGGTAATCATTGTAACGGCCAAGTCTAGGTTACCCTAAACTTTAAATGTCAACGAAAAATGAGGTTCACTTTTCGTTGACATTTAAAGACCTGTCACTTTTTTTTTAAATTTTTGCCCAGTTGGGCTTATTTTACAAAACATCACTCTGGAAATTTTTTAGGATTTATAAATGACTTCAGAGTTTAAAGAATTGAGACGGAAAAATTTATTGAAAGTGATAATCCTCGAAAAAATTTGTTTTTTTTTTTTCAAAAACAAGTGAAAAAATTCAAAGATACCAATAAATAGTTTTATTGTGATTTTTTTCAAAAACTAAACCTGAAAACAAATGAAATGAGAAAAAAATTGCCATTTGGTTTATTTTTGACCAAGTCACAGGCTATTGAAAAAGTAATGGGCATTAGATTTAATTTTCGAAAGACTGTAAGTTATGAAAGGAGTAGTTTTTGAAAAAAAATTACAATAAAATTATTTATACATATCTTTTATTTTTTTTCACGTTTTGAAAAAAATCCAAATTTTTTCGAAGATTACCACTTTCAATAAATTTTTCCGTCTCAATTCTTTAAACTCTGAAGTCATTTATAAATCCTCAATAATTTCCAGTGATGTTTTGTAAAATAAGCCCAACTGAGCAAAAATTTTTTTTTCAATTGATAAAAAAAAATAGCGGGAAAAGCCCGCTCACTCTGGGATCGGCGTGAAAAATTGCAGAATTAATTGAAGTTTTTTTTGGAAAAATAAAAAAAAAAATAAAAAATGGCGAACTTTGAGAAAATAACGGTTTTTCTCAAAAAAGCCGAAAATTTCGTAGAGTTTATCATCTTAAAATTTTATTGTATTTTTTTCTGAAAAGTACATTCAAAGAAAAAATTTGAAAAAAAAACATCCCAATTAGTCAATTTTTGAAGAAGTTATAGCTATTTGATAAAATGAAAGCCTTATTTTTGAAAAACTCATAACTTTTTTTGGGTTGGGAAAAAAAATTAGAAAATTTTCTGAAAAATTCTTTTAATGGGGTAGATAAGGATAAAAAGTTTCCAGCCAAATCGAAAGGGGTCGGGGTCAGAAGTGGTCGATTTGGCGTGGGATGCCCCATACATATATATATTAGGGTGCGCCAAAAAAAAGAACTAATTTTTTTTTCTTTAGTTACCGTGAAAATATCGTTAAGGATGATAAAAAAAAATTCTGGTAAAGTTTGAGCTCTTAATATTAATATTAAGAGGTGGCACTTTGTGATTTTTGATTTCCCGTTTGAATAACATAGAAAAAAAAAATTTTTTTAGTTTGGAATTTTTTACCTCGGCAATGGATCATTGTACGAATAACCCCAGTATGTATTTTCGTAGGGAATTTAACGCTCTACAAAAAAGGTCTCTTATCATTTTTCGATAAATTCATCTGTTCAAAAGTTAATGGAGCTCGAAGTCAAGTTAGAATAAATGTCGAGATCTTTTTACTTTTTCGGCAAAACTATCAGACTTCCCAGAGAGGAAAGTACCACGGGCCCAGGCTTGGCCCAGACTTGGCCCAACTTTGTAGAATCTTGGGCCAGGCTTGTAAGCCAGTCTTGGCCCAGCCTTGGTAGAAGCTTGGAATGATAATCTCGGGCCAAGCCTGGTTGCCAGACCTGGCCCAGGCTTCCAGGAAACGAATAAATTTAATTTAAAAAAATTTATTATTATTAACCTCGTAGAATTCATGATCATTAACGTTTTAATTATCTAAGGGAGGTAAATGATGTGAAAAACACTCGGTGGAAATTCTGCTGGACTCTGGGTGCGAACTGCCGTCCTTCTGATTACTGAGTCCGAACGGTAGCTACTGGACGAACCTACTAACGTTGAACTGGTACATTTATATGATCTACTTATATAAACCATAGGTATATCCAAACTTGGGTAATCCTACCTTGGCCCAAGTCTGGGTTGCCATTGGACGGCCAAGGCTAGGTTACCCAGTCTTGGCCCAAGCCTGGCTTGCCATTGGATGGCCAAGGCTAGGTTACCCAGTCTTGGCCCAAGCCTGATTAATCATTGTAACGGCCAAAGCTAGGTTACTCAGTCTTGGCCCAAGCCTGGCTTGCCATTGGATGGCCAAGGCTAAGTTATCCAGTCCTGGCCCAAGCCTGGGCCAACATAGGTGTGCCAAAGCTAGGTTCCCCAGTGCTGGGCCAAGTAGGGGCCCGTTGTTCAACTCTAGCAGCTCCTGTATGGGAAGTGATTGAAATAAAGATTGCAATGAGTTTTGACTCAGATCAGAGCGTTAGTATATAAAATATCTGGAAAAAATATAAAATACGGTGTTTTTTTAATTTTTCAGTCGATAATATGATTTGAATTAAAGAACTAGTTACGTTATTGTATGTAGTGATCCAAAGAGACTATAAAGACAAAGAGTAAGCATGATTTAAAAGACATTTTAGTATATTATATGATGATTTGTTGTGGAAAAATGTTATTTTTCAAACTTTTCGATGCCGATATCTTTTGATTTAATTAACCGATATTAACGATTGAGGTGGCAATCAGCGCGTTTCATCGAATTCTAGAGCTGTTCAGATTTTGGAATTGTTTGGTTAAGTTGTCTCGAAGATAACTCAAATAACTGGTTTTTACCATTTCCTAGGAAGGAATCGCCAATGGTAGCAATTGGCCGAGTCTTGGGCCAGTTGTAATTTGCCAAGCCTTGGGAAGTGACGATGGGGCCAGACTAGGTCCGAGCCTAGGCCCTGTGGTTTATTTTGTTACTCCCAAGCCTTGCGGGTAACCATAGGGCCAGATCAGGTCCGAGCCTAGGCCCTATGGTTTGATTTTGTTACTCCCAAGTCTTGGGGGTAACCATGGGGCCAAAGCTGATCCGAGCCTTGGTCTACTCGTTTCATTACTTTACACCAAGCTTCGGAAATAATCCGCTAGAGCGTGTGCTGTCTACTTCGATAAACGGTAATCATAACCTTCCAAAACATTTTAATTTATCACAATGTTTCGTAAACGTTCCTCTGACTCAAATTCTTATTATAAAGTTAAAAAACAAAGATATTTGGAAAATGTAACATCTGACTCTGAGTGGGAGATACAACAAGTAGCAGTAATTTGAGTAAAAAAATAATTGGAAATTATAATAAATGTAACAACAATAACAATAATCACAATAATAACAGTGAGCCTGAAATTCCTTTCAGTAAGTTACATTAATTATTAATATTAATATATACTATAATTTAATATTAATAAATGGTTTATGATGGTATATTTTATTTTAGGCAACTCAATTAGTTACGAAATAACGTTTTCGTCGGGTAGTTTTCGTGTTGAGCCCTAAAATGAAACGGTAACCCTGGCGGATCAGATTCCACTGAATCCCCTGAAATCCCACCGTGTAAATGGGAAAAAATTCCACACAACATCCCTGTGGAAAAGGTCTTATAAAATCTCATAAAAAAAATTGGCTATGAGAAAACGATCAGTATTTGTCCACGAAAAATCTCAAAAATTCTGATACAATTATTTTCTCATAGATGGTGCATCAAAAAAATTTGTTTCTTAAAATTCTCACATAAATTATCAGAATCTATAAGAAACAGAAGCTGTAATATTGTGATTATAAGTATTTATAAGTTTTCGAAAAATGTAAAGTTTACAATTGAGTAGATTTTGGAAATGAATAAGATTGTATGAGACGATTTCGGAAGTAATCATACAAGATTTGATACTGATTAATCAATGTGAGTACAGTTATTTTCCATATAGTAACGAAAAAATTTATGAGATTGATTAAGTTACAGTTTCTTTAGTATTGATTAAGGTTTATATGCTAAATTATTGAATTTTTTAGCATGAATTCAAAAAGTTTCTATTATGTATACTCAAGAATATTTGTATGAGTATTTACGCGGAAAATTTTTAGCAATCTATTCACGAAAAATCTATGAAATTCGTTTGAAGTCCGTTTATTTATTCATGAAAAATTACTCAAGTAAACATTAATATTAAATATTAAAGTCATGATGTATTATGGGATATACCATAGTACAACCCAAACAGGTACTTGTTAGTCTGTCAAATGACAGAGGAGTACTCGAATAAAATCGTATTGAAATTTGGAATATAACACTTCTGAAATAAATGTCTTACCAGGGACACTACAAATCGTAGGCGCGATCTCGTGGCGAGCACCGAACTACTCCCGCTGCTGCTGCCTAGCACCGGTGACTTTCCCCTTCTCCATATCGATCTTTTCTCCCGAGAAATTTTTTCTCTTGGCTTAAGCAACTATTGTTATGTTGGTCGGAGAATACAAAAAAACTTGCGTGAAAAGAATAGTACTTGTTCCGAGAAATTTTATTCTGTTTAACCAAGAAAATGCAATATCGCTACAAAAAAATAATGTATCTTACCCTAACGGACCCAAATTGCGGTAAATTACGGTAAACCCACCGTAATTTACCGTCGAATACGATAAATCTACCGTAAAAAATTCGGATGGATTACCGAATTACCGTAATTTACGGTGGATTACCGTATTTCCGTATTTTACGGTAAATTCACCGTAATGTACGGTAAAACCACCGTAATTTACGGTAAATCGGCATTTTACGGTGAATTACCGTAATTTACGGTAAATCTACTCGAATTTTACGGTATTCTACGGTAGATTTACGGTAAAATTACGGTAAATTAGGTCTGCTAGGGATATTGCACAAAAAAAAAATATGGGGCAAGATACATTACTGGGTTTGTAAAAAATCACATAAAAACTTATATTTTCACTCATCTCCGAACAGTTAAAATATTTAAAGTACAAGAAATAGTGATAATATTAGTATTTTTGGTGTAAATTCTTATAAAAAAAATGAAGTTAAGCAATTATTTTTGAATGAATCTGATAAAATTAATATTTTATGTGAATGGAAATTATTTATAAAATCTCATAAGTACTCCATAATATTTTATAAGTAATAGCCTTCTAACTAAAACTTACAAAAACTCATAAATCACATAGCTTTTAAATTAAAATTAAATCTTTTAAGTTTTTACAAGTTAATTCGATTATAGATTTTCTTACTAATTCTCATAAAATTTTTATGAGAAAAAGGTCTGCATTTGTCCATGTGATTCCTGATTCAATCTCATAAAATTTCGAAGAAATACATGTTAAATATTTTCTCATAAAATATGACAAATATTTTATGATATTCAATAAGATATTATCTCCTAGGATAACTCTTACTAAAACTTATAAATTCTGAAAATTTCGTATAAAAAAATAATCTTATTGAGATTTTGTAAGTATTATAACATCGGAATTCGCTTGATCAATTCTTATTGAAAATACATTAGAATAAACTGTAACAATCTTATAGAATTGAAAGTACTTATTCAATCTCATAATCGTTGGCGGAATTCGAGTCACAAAATCTCATAAATTAAAAAATCTTACTCATTCTTTTAAAAATCTAGTACGGAAATCATGATAGGAAAACATCAAAAGCTTTGACTCATAGATTCTCATAAAAATTCATATGAGAATTTTTTTAAATCTCATAGATATTTTCGAAGCTCATAGATTCTCATAAAAAATATTCAATATCTTATCAGAATTTATGAGAGCTTTTCCACAGGGATACACTTAAATTACACCGTACTCCTCCGGGTTACACGATTTTTACCTGCTATTCCCACCGGAGCTTTGATGAAAGAAAGAGTACATCAATACACACTGACTTTTCACGACGACTGTTTCCGTGAAAATTTGAATTTTACGCTTAAATTACATCGTATCACACGATTTTTACTCGCTATTCCCACTGGAGTTCAATAGAAGAAAGAGTACACTATAGCTACACTTATTTTACACCACACAACGTATTAAATAAATTGTAAATTTTTGTTCATATAGTAGAAACTCTATACTTTTTACAAAAATAATTTTTTTTTGTAAGTCCAAGTTTAATTTCTGAGAATTAACATTCATGGAAGCATTGGTAATAAATACTAATGCCACGATGTAAAATAGGATATACTATAATACCATCAAAAAAGGTACTCATCACTCTGTCAAATGACAGAGGAGTACTCGTGCCAAAATTGCTTCCAGCACTGGAATATAACACTTCTGAAATAAGTCTCTTACTAGAGACACAACAACCCGTGGGCGCAATCTCGTGGCGAGCATCGAACTACTTCCGCTGCTGCTTATAGCACCGGTGACCTCCCTCTCCTACATATATACATATTTATATATACATATATATCTTTACTCCCGAGTTATTTTTCTCTTAGTTTAAGCATTTTTTTCTTTTTTTTTTATAGGAAGAAACAATAGGCCCAAGCTTGGCCGAGGCTTGGCGCAAGACTTATTAACTCTGGGGAAAGCTTGAAATCCAAGCTTGGCCTAAGTCTGTCTAAGCATCGAAATGATAACACCCAGCCAAGCTTGAGTGACCGTGTTGTGCCAAGACTGCATCTAAGTATTGGCCCAATATCGAGAGCCAGTATTGTGCCAAGACTGTTGCTAAATAAGCACCTATGCTTATTAAAAATAAATTAAAAAAAAAAAAATATTAGTAGACATGTGCGTGATGGTAACATATGGAAATAAATTTGTACACAGAGAAATCAGGTGGATCGATGAAACTAATTTTTTTTTTGCATTTGCTGGGTCTCGAACCTGGTCCTTCATGACTGCTAGGCAAGCCACTCTTATCCACTAGGCTTTTAAGCTATTCACAGAAGCCAGAGGTTTTTAGGTACCATTTGTTATTTAGACTGGTAAACCAAGGCTTGTCACTTGAGTATTGGCTGAATCTTGGCCCAAGACTGGCAAACGAAGGCTTGTCACTTGAGTATTGGCTGAACCTTGTCCCAAAACTGGCAAACCAAGGCTTGTCACTTGAGTATTGGCTGAACATTGGCCCAAGACTGGCAAACCAAGGCTTGTCACTTGAGTATTGGCTGAACCTTGTCCCAAGACTGGCAAACCAAGGCTTGTCACTTGAGTATTGGTTGAATCTTGGCCCAAGACTGGCAAACCAAGACTCGTCACTTGAACGTTGGTCGGATCTCGGACCAACCTTGGGAGGCCGAGCCTCGGTAGCCCAGTATTGTGCCAAGACTGGCCCCGTTGTCAATATTTTTTTTCCTACAAGGGTGGGTGGATTGAGCGGCGATAGCCTCCCACGCACGAAAAAAAAAAATATATTCAGTCATTTCCTCCTACCTGAAAACACGTTAAATTGTCGCTAATCCAACATCTTGAAGAAAGATAACAATCAGCTGACTATAGCACGGTGGATTATACGTCAGCTGATCGCTCGAACGCGAAAAAAAAATTTTTAGTTTCAGTCATTTCCTCTCAACTAAAAATTTACCTGATGGTAGCTTATACACAACTATGAATAAATATATATGTCAGCTGGCTGTATCCCGGTGGAAAATATAAATTTGATCCGAGCACGTTGTTTGGTTTTCTAAGGCTCGGTCCAGAACTAAATCTGACGTTTCTAAAGACTCAACCCAAGCCTGGTTCTTTTTTTCCCGAGGCTCGGCTCAAGTCTAGATTTTTTGTTTCCCGATGCTCGGCACAAGCCTCGCTTTTTTGTTTCCTAAGGCTCGACCCAAGCCTTGTTCTTTTTTTCCCGAGGCTCAGCTCAAGCCTAGATTTGGTGTTTCCCGAGGCTCGGCTGAAGCCTCGCTTGTTTGTTTCCCGAGGCTCGGCTCAAGCCTCGATTTTTCGGTTCCCGAGGCTGGGAACATGGCCATCATACAAGGCTTGAACCAAGGCTCGCCCAAAGGTTTGACCCAGGCGTGAGCCGAAGCTCGGTAGCATTGGCTGACGACTGGCCGAGGTCTGGTCTAAGTCTTGCCCTATGGTTCCTTCCTACCAGGGTTCTTTCTTCCGCGATATCTCTCGAACAAATTAACCGATTGAGATGGCTAAGGTGGCAATCGACTCGTTTTATCAAATTCTATACACGGAAAGAAAATTATGGGAACTTTTCCTATGCATTATGGGAATGGTTCCCATAATGGTATGGGAATAGTACCTATACTACTATAGGAATGGTTCCCATATATTATGGGAACCATCCCCATAATAGTATGAGAATAGTTCCCATACCATTATGGGAATGGTTCCCATAATGATATAGGAATGGTTCCCATACCATTATGGGAATGGTTCCCATAATATTATAGGAATAGTTCCTATACCAATATAGGAACCATTCCCATAATGGTATGGGAATCATTCCCATACTATTATGGGAATGGTTCCTATATTGGTATAGGAACTATTCCTATAATATTATGGGAACCATTCCCATAATGTTATGGGAACCATCCCTATAATATCATAAAATTCTTTTTTTGCACAATAATGTAGAAATTTCCCAAAATTTGAATTTTCTTGAATGTTTTATGCTGACAAAAAATTCTTGTTAAAAATTTTAATGTTTTTTTGCCAAATACGATTTTTTTTTTTAATTTTTTAATTTTTGTTTTTATGTTTAATAATATTTCTGTGTATTGTAGAAGTGATTACCACACTTCTTTAAATTAATTTTTTCATGATAATATGGGAACCATTCCTATAATATTATAGGAATGGTTCCTATAATAGTATGGGAACTATTCCCATAATATTATGGGAATGATTCCCATAATATTATGGGAATGATTCCCATAATGGTATAGGAACCATTCCAATTGCATTATGGGAATCATTCCCATAATATTATGGGAATAGTTCCCATACTATTATAGGAACCATTTCCATAATATTATGGAAATGGTTCCTATAATTTATGGGAATGGTTCCTATAAATTATAGGAACCATTCCCATAAATTACAGGAATGATTCCCATAATATTATAGAAAGTATTCCTATAAATTATAGGAACCATTCCTATAATTATAGGAACCATTCCTATAGTGTTATGGGTATCATTCCCATAATTATAGGAACTATTCCTATAATTATGGGAAACATTCCTATAATTATAGGAACCGCTCCCATAATTTATGGTCGTAATTCCTATGTTGGTATAGGAAAAAATTTCACAAAATTATGGGAACCGCTGCTATAATTTTCTTTCCGTGTAGCTGATTAGATTTTAAAGTCGATCGTTTAAGTTGATTTTGAGAAATCATTAAGAAACTAACATAATAATTTTTTTTTTTCATAATTCGCCAATATTTTCGACTCCACATGATTAAATGATCTGTAATTCTCAGGAAAGTCGATGGCCAACAAGCTCTTTCGATTGCCGCCTTAAACATCCAAATCGATTCATTAGTTAAAACGTTACAAATAGTTCACACACACACACACGCCCACATACATAAAGACACTCGGACATCATTCTGAAAATAGTCAGAATAGTTTCCTAGGACCTCAAAATGTCGACATCTGATGAAAACTCTATTTTCAAAAATCCGTGAAAATAATAACAAAAACAATAACCCGAATTTTTGAAAATTTACAATTTTCTTAGCGGGAAGTTAAAATTTTTTTTTTTTAGTTTTTTATTGATTTCTCGGAAACGACTTAAACGATCGACTCCAAAATGTAATTAGCTCTAGAACTTAATAAAACGCATCGATTGCCACCTTAGCCATCTCAATCGGTTTATCTGTTCGCGAGTTATCATGGGAGAAAGAAATGCTAAAAAACGTTTTTTTTCGAAAGCAATGGCATACATATATTTTCGAGCTCGAAGAGATCGAAAATGTATTCACAACAATGTTTTCCTGCTCAAGGAGCTCGAATTCAGCGAAAACTTTTGGGGTTGGGCCGCGACGTCAACCGATAGACAGATTTTTTTCATTTATTTGATGTATATGAATACATTTTCAAGCTCGAAAATATTTTTGTATGCCGTTGTTTTAAAAAAAAAAACGTTTTTTACCATTTTTTCTCCAACGAAATCTCCCAAAGGAATTGATCGATTGAGACGGTTAAGGTGGCAATCGACGCGTTGTATTGAGTTCTAACGCTGGTCAGATTTTGGAGTTGATTGATATAGTCTTTTTTAAGATATTTCAGAAAAAATGAAAGAAAAATTCTTTTTCGATTCTTTCGACAACGGTTTCTCTTGAACGAATGAACCGATTAAAATATAAGCCCGGTGTTAAAATAAAATTACACCGGTGTAGGAGGAGTAACAAACCGGTGTTAAAAATGCCGGTGTAAAAGCGAGGTAACAGGTGTAAAAGCGGAGTAATACCGGTGTAAAAGCTGGGTAAACTGCGTCCGCTGGAGTATTAACTTTAAAGATTATAAAACACAAAAATGTCAGTTCTTTATGAAAATTAATACAAAATATCATTTATTAACTAGTATAGTGATCGAGTAAGTAAAAATATTCACAAAATAAAATATTTTAACACCGGTAAAGAATATCTACACCGGCGGCGGCGTTATTTTAACACCGGTCTAGAATATTTACACCGGTGGCGGCGTTATTTCCACACCGCTTTCAGGGGTAAATTTAACACCGATAATTTTAACACCTACACCGCTTGGACTTACCCCGGTGATTTTTTACAGTGTACACTCGGACATCATCTTGAAATTGGTCAGAATAGCTTTCTATAACCTCAAAACAAGACCTCTTAGATATTTGATTTCTGAAAATCGGACCGAAACCAATAACTTTTCGAATTTTCGAAAATTTCCAATTTTCTTAGCGGGAAGTTAAAAATTTAACACTGAAGAAACTAAATTTTTGTTGATCTTTGAAGCCCCGTAACTTTTTTCCAGTTCGTTTGACGTATATAATGCATTAGCACTTTTTTTGTAGAGAATTTAATTTTCTACGAAATTATACTAGGCGGAATTTAGAAAAAAACAATTTGTCATAGTCTTAATAACGAAAAACTATAATGAAAAATTTTCACGTGTATTTTAGATGGGAAACAGGACCCCCTTCGTGATAGCTCAATTTTAAAGATATCTGGCTGAAATTTAGTGAGCATTTTTAGGTAGATTTTTTTAAAAATCTAGGTATTGTATTTGTCCTCATGGTCGATTTTTCAAGGAATTTTGTCACAACCTATCATAATTAGTTGAGTAGAGTTCGAAAATACCATTCGTTGAAAAATTTATATATGTATGTATATATATATATATATATATATATATATATATGTAATAGAACCAAGTTTTGAGAACACGATTGCGCCTAGAATCCTTATCGGATCCTAATGAAATTTTTTACACTTATTCTATGGGCGATTACCACGGTTAAGTTCGAAGATGGGCTAAATCGTTCGATTCGTTTAGAAGATATGGCTGTTTCGAATTCCCACGATTTTTCAAAAAAAAAAAATTTAATCCACTTTCAAGTTCATATAACTTTAAAACTAAAACTCATAGATAATTTTCGTAAAAAGTATTTGAAAGCTTGTCTAATAAGCTTTAATTTATGACCTTAAACTTGATGTTTTGACCATTTCTTCAAATAATTTGATAGCCTTGAAAATTTTAATGGAATCAAAAAATGTTGAAAATATGGTTTTCATTCAACATCATTTATGCATTTCCCATTATAATCAAATTTCGTCAGTTGTATTTTATTGTGCACAAAATAACCTGTAAATTTCACAGCTATTTTATATTTTAAAAGTATTTCTTTTATTACTTATGATGTATCAAATGTACCTCTACGACGTATGATTATAGCTGGTCTTGTCATTACGATAGCACCTACAGTTCTTATCGGATCTTAATGAAATTTTTCACACTTATTCTATAGGCGATTATCTTGATCAAGTTCAAAGATGGGCTGAATCGTTCAAATAGTTGTGAAGTTATGGCTGTTTGAAATTTCCACGAGTTTTCGAAAAAATCAGTTTTTTTTCACTGTTGAAGTTCATATAACATTAAAACTAAAACTGATAGACAATTCCAGTAAAAAGTATTTAAAAGCTTTTCTAATAAGCTTTAATTAAAGACCTTAAACTTAATGTTTTGACCATTTCTTCCAATAATTTGATAGCCTTAAAAATTTTAATGGAATCAAAAAATGTTGAAAATATGGTTTTCATTTCACATAACTTATGCATTTCCCATTATAATACAATTTTGTCAGTTGTATTATAGTGTGAACAAAATAACCTGTAAATTTCACTACTATTTTATATTTTAAAAGTATTTTTTTTATTATTTATGCTGTTTCAATCATACCTGTACGTCCTATAATTATAACTGATCTTGCCATCGTAATAGTAATTACAATTATGATCTCATACTAATTAAAATTTCTATACTTTGTTTACGTGAAGGTTAGTTTAGTACATTACCTATATAATGTTTTGTCAAATCAACTATCTGAAGTTCTCTATCGAAAATAGTCGTTGTCTTTTTTTACTCTCACTCTTAGAAAACGAGCATAATTTCATATCATGACTATACACTAACATGTATCACAAGATATGTATGTATGAAAATTTTTATATAGATTAATTGGAAAATCTACCTTCCATTTCGGCTGCCGAATGGCCTTTTTTTTTTTTCAATATTAAGTTTCTTTTCAGCCCATAAGACGTTAAAAAAAATTTTTTTTTTTTTTTGGGACACTCATATACATTAGAGTTACTCAAAGCGTATGTTTGTTAAGTTGACATTTAAAGCAGATGCAGTTACAGTGATAAAAAAAATTTTAGGAATTTTTTTTGACAATGATAAATCATTGCAGGTACAACAAAAAAAAAAATTTTGAAAAAAAAAAATTTTTGAAAAAAAAAAATTAGAAAAAAAAAAAATTTAAAAGAAAATTTTTTTTTTTCAATTTTTTTCGATAATCGATCTTTTTGATCGAAGAAATGAAGATTATCGGTAAAAAAAAACATTATCAAATCGAAAAAATGAACAATAACCGAGAAACTACCAATTATGGTGATTTTTGACAAAATCGATAAATTTAAAGCTTCGGGGCACTAAGAAAGAAAAATCGCAGCGATTTGAAATTTTCAGGGTTTTTTCAGGACACTTTGAGGTTGAAAAAATGACGAAGATATCCTTTGTTCATCCGTTATATCCAAAGTTTTAGCAAGATTTCCTAATATCCTTAAATTTGTGAATTTTGACCTGTTTTTTACTAAACAATATCGCTTTAAAAAAATTTTTCTATCAAATGCCACTAATTTTGCCTTATAGAGAATGTTTTCCAGTTTTCAAAACCCTGCTTCCATTCTCTGTACGATCAATACATCCGGAGTTATTGATTATCAAAGCCAAAATGGACTTTTTTGCTTTGATCAATGATAACTCGGCGCCAAATCGTCGTAGAGACTTTTTCAGGCCATCAAATTAAAGGGCATAAAATTTCCTAGAAATGTCAGACAGTCGAATTATTCAAAAAAATTTATTGTCGCCCATAGAGGTATTGAAAGACCAGCAAAAATTTTGAAAATTTTTTTTTCGTTGGTTTTTTTATGATTACTCCGGAACCGTACATGATAAAAAATTTTGAGGTCCAGATATGAAAACTAGAAACTTGAGGCTACAATTTGCTTTTTTTAATTTTCTTATACGACCATTTTTCACTGAGTTACAGCATGTTGAAAATCACCTAAAAATTCGGATTTTTTTTCTATCCTTTAATTTCTGTGACCAGTGTATATATATTATAATACACTGGACAGCAAATAAAGATAATTTCGTCGTATAACAGGATGTACTTGAATTTGTTGTGAATCATACTTTGACGTAACAATGATATGCCATAATATTCAAACAATATCTTTTGGACCAGCATTAGTGTGCGTCAAAATTCTGCTGTGAATGATAGAAATGTCAATTACCCGCATTATGAGGAGAAGTTTATGCTTCTTTGTTTCCACATGGCTGAACTTTTCTCCAACAGTATAAATCGCACCCTTTAATTATTCACCGTTACATATGTAAATTGTTTCGTATCTTTATTTTGCCTTTATATTAACCGTCTCAATCTCGGATATATTCTGAATATTAAATTTTATCGTTATATATAGGTATATCATGTATACAAGTTTCAGTAGGGTGAAAATGCAAAGTCACTAAAGCATGACCAACACGTGCCGTAGCAAGCAGAGGACCTAAAAACATTACCATCTCTATAAATGCAATTCAAGACCATTATTAATTAGCTAATTAACCATAAAATCTAATCTTGATCCTTAGTGCATCCTGTTGCGCTTCGTTAAAGGGTATGATTCGAATGACTGACGTTTCTTTCAAAGACGTAAAATGCACTTTATGCAAATGAGTAAGGCAAGCAAATGATACATTAACAGTGCTAATTAAATCCCTATTATACGGCGAAAATTAGTTTCAGTAAATGCGTGACTCTTCATATATTATAGTTCACTTAAATTTTTGTGATATTTTTAAAATACATACCAATAATAGGATATAAAAATTCAATATGGGAATAAAGCATAAGAAGCACAGTTGAACTGTTATTTTTCAACTGCACAGAGAGAAATGTCAAGTAAACATGCCTATGCAACATAGTAATAATTACACTACTCTATAGTTTGTATAAGCAATCACATAAGAGCGACGTGATCCGTATGATAAAACAATATATGGTTAAAATATATAAAATCATATATAGTTATAAAATTATACACAGTAGTAAATATATGTATTCCATATATGTTTTTATATTAAGCTATATATACATTTACATTTACCTTATAATATATTGTATTGATATATTTCTCTTTTATTCAAAAAAATATAAAACTTTTATATGAAATGAAATATATGGTAGCATATAATTTATATTATATGTGACACTATATATTTTCTTTGTTATGTTTAAGCATATATTTTATTTGGTGTATGTATATAGGTATATATTCACATCAAACTAAGTAATTTTGACAATTTTAACTGCAATTTAAAGAGTATATTAAAATTTAGATCTAATTTAATTGGAGTTGGTCATACGAAGAAGAAAGTTTTTTTTCCATACACAATATAAATATATGTTTTCATATAGGATCAGAATACATTTTTCGTATATGATAGAAATATATATTTTTATGTATGATAAAAATATAAATATAAATAATTGTAATTCCTGTACATTCAAAATTTTATATGAACTCTCGTCATTTGTACACAGCAAATTGTAATTGATCAACTTGCTTTGAGACAACGTAACTTATTATTGCCGTTGTTGTTATTTTTACAATTATTTGTTATTGGCAATATTATTATTATTATTATTAATATTATTATTATTATTATTATGAAATTTATTTTTGCGCCTCTCTATATAATGGGGCATTCCACGTCAAATCGGACGGTTTCAAAAATTGATTTTTCCGATTTCCTTAATTTTTTTGTATTTTTTAGTACCCCTTTTTACCACACATTTTTGGATATAGTCATAAATTCTTGGATATACGTATATCTGCTTGGATATGAATTATTTTTGCATTTATATACCCACATACATACAGTTGGGTTTGAGCAGATATAACATTATGTACCCGATAAAAAACGTTTGGATCCAACCAGATATGTCTGGATCTCGTTGTATCTGATTATATCCAAATACATCTAAATATTTGATCTTGCTAGATATAAGCATATCTAATTATATCTGCTCAGATCTAATCATATATAAGCAAATATAGAGATGTATTAAGAATGATATCCAAGTAGATATACGCATATCCAAGCATATATAAGTATATCTGCTCAAATCCAACTATATATAAGCAGATATAAAAATTGATATCCATGCAGATATGCTTATATCCAAGCATATATAAGTACACATAGTTATATCTGCTCAGACCCAACTGTATGTATGTGGGTATATAGATGCAAAAATTATTCATATCCAAGCAGATATACGTATATTCAAGAATTTATGACTATATCCAAAAATGTGTGTCTATATGTAGTCATATTTGGTCAGATCCAATAATATATATTATAAAATAATATATATTAATATATATATTAATATATATATATATAAAATATATATATATATATATATATATATATATATATATATTAATATATATATTAATATATATTAAAATAATATATATTAATATATATATTATATAATAATATATATTATTAAATATATTTAAATACAGGTAAGGCTCCTGAATCTTCGAACTGTCCGGGTTCTACTGCGACTAAGACATTAAATACAGAGTTTTTTGTCTAATTATACACGAATATCTGAGTAATATATGAAAATTAAAAATTTTTATTCAAGCAGATATAAATGTTTCCGAAAATAAATTATTACGCATTGGTAGTATTATATCTGTTTACATTTAACTGTTACGTCCGATTGAGTTTTATAATTTTCAAAATAATTTTTTTTTATTCATAAAATTTTTTAACATACAATGAGCCACGTGAACAGCAAAATACCTGTTAAGGGAAACCTTAGTGGGGAAAATAATGCGTGCGCTGACCTAAATGAAAAATATGGAGGGGCCGATAAGAAATTTAGGGCCCAAAAACAAAGAGGAAACTCTCGCTCTCTTCTGGCTGCGATCATCGGAGTGTGCACAAGTTTTTTTTTATATGGGGCATTCCACGCCAAATCGGACGGTTTCAAAAATTGATTTTTCCGATTTCCTTAATTTTTTTGTATTTTTTAGTACCCCTCAAAAGAGGCTTCCTGGTAAATTTTGAGATTTTTTTGATCAATGGTTCAAAAAATATTAGATTTTCAAAAAAACCGCTCTTTTTATGGTTTTTTGATCATAACTTTCGTAATAATGGTAGAAATTCAATGGTTTTTTTTTTCAAAATTTTCGTTTTTAGATGGCCTTTATAGAAACAAAATACAAAACAAATATACGAAATGTTTTTAATCGAGATATTTGAATTTTAAGTTTTCAACCGTGTTTTTAAAAAAAGATGTATCCTTCGATTTTCTTGAAAATTTTCTATCTTAAACTTCTATCCATTTTGCAACTTTTAAGCCCAGTCCGGTAGTGGGCCTTCCAGAATTACTATTTTATTTAGATTTTTGAAAATTGAAAAAATTTTTTTTTCGCTATAAAGTATTATCAATACCGATTTTTGACATTGTACACTTGTTTTTCTTGCATATTATAAATTGATTTCGATATTTTTTTGTTCTGAGTAGGGATTTAAAAGCAGTAAGTAAAAGTTAATGCTATTTATAAGCAGTTATAATAAATGTTTCTATTTATTAAGAAGCAACTATTTCGAAGCAAAACAAACATTAGATTTGCTATACAATAAAGCTAAGACCATTACAGGAGCTCAAAACTTCCATATAACTCTTCGAAAAAGCGACGGAGCTATATTTGCTAATGAGTACTCTAGTTTATAAAACAATCGGTAATGTAAAATTTTCGAAAGAACACGAAAATAATTAAAAACGTTTGTAATACAGTTTCGTAGCTTTTTCGAATAATTATATGGAATTTTTGAGCTCCTGCAATGGTCTTAGCTTTATTGTATAGCAAATCTAATGTTTGTTTTGCTTCGAAATAGTTGCTTCTTAATAAATAGAAACATTTATTATAACTGCTTATAAATAGCATTAACTTTTACTTACTGCTTTTAAATCCCTACTCAGAACAAAAAAATATCGAAATCAATTTATAATATGCAAGAAAAACAAGTGTACAATGTCAAAAATCGGTATTGATAATACTTTATAGCGAAAAAAAAATTTTTTCAATTTTCAAAAATCTAAATAAAATAGTAATTCTGGAAGGCCCACTACCGGACTGGGCTTAAAAGTTGCAAAATGGATAGAAGTTTAAGATAGAAAATTTTCAAGAAAATCGAAGGATACATCTTTTTTTAAAAACACGGTTGAAAACTTAAAATTCAAATATCTCGATTAAAAACATTTCGTATATTTGTTTTGTATTTTGTTTCTATAAAGGCCATCTAAAAACGAAAATTTTGAAAAAAAAAACCATTGAATTTCTACCATTATTACGAAAGTTATGATCAAAAAACCATAAAAAGAGCGGTTTTTTTGAAAATCTAATATTTTTTGAACCATTGATCAAAAAAATCTCAAAATTTACCAGGAAGCCTCTTTTGAGGGGTACTAAAAAATACAAAAAAATTAAGGAAATCGGAAAAATCAATTTTTGAAACCGTCCGATTTGGCGTGGAATGCCCCATATAAAAAAAAACTTGTGCACACTCCGATGATCGCAGCCAGAAGAGAGCGAGAGTTTCCTCTTTGTTTTTGGGCCCTAAATTTCTTATCGGCCCCTCCATATTTTTCATTTAGGTCAGCGCACGCATTATTTTCCCCACTAAGGTTTCCCTTAACAGGTATTTTGCTGTTCACGTGGCTCATTGTATGTTAAAAAATTTTATGAATAAAAAAAAATTATTTTGAAAATTATAAAACTCAATCGGACGTAACAGTTAAATGTAAACAGATATAATACTACCAATGCGTAATAATTTATTTTCGGAAACATTTATATCTGCTTGAATAAAAATTTTTAATTTTCATATATTACTCAGATATTCGTGTATAATTAGACAAAAAACTCTGTATTTAATGTCTTAGTCGCAGTAGAACCCGGACAGTTCGAAGATTCAGGAGCCTTACCTGTATTTAAATATTATTGGATCTGACCATATATGACTACATATAGACACACATTTTTGGATATAGTCATAAATTCTTGAATATACGTATATCTGCTTGGATATGAATAATTTTTGCATCTATATACCCATATACATACAGTTGGGTCTGAGCAGATATAACTATGTGTACTTATATATGCTTGGATATAAGTATATTTGCTTGGATATAAATCTTTATATCTGTTTATATATAGTTGGATCTGAGCAGATATAACTATATATACTTGTATATGCTTGGATATAAGCATATCTGCATGGATATCAATTTTTATATCTGCTTATATATAGTTGGATTTGAGCAGATATACTTATATATGCTTGGATATCCGTATATCTACTTGGATATCAATCTTAATACATCTCTATATTTGCTTATATATGATTAGATCTGAGCAGATATAATTAGATATGCTTATATCTAGCAAGATCAAATATTTAGATGTATTTGGATATAAACAGATATAACGAGATCCAGACATATCTGGTTGGATCCAAACGTTTTTTATCGGGTACATATTGTTATATCTGCTCAAACCCAACTGTATGTATGTGGGTATATAAATGCAAAAATTATTCATATCCAAGCAGATATACGTATATTCAAGAATTTATGACTATATCCAAAAATGTGTGTCTATATGTAGTCATATTTGGTCAGATCCAATAATATTTAAATTGGTATATTTACCCTAGTGAATTTGTTTATACCGAAAATTTAAGTTTCTTTTGGGTTTATTTCCGGTATAGTAGAAATTAATAAATATTTTGGTATGTTTTCAGAATTGTACCCAATTCATACCCAGATTATACTCAAATCGTCTCATGTTTTGGGTATGGTTTTGAATTTTTCATACTTAAATGATACTGAAAAAAATCTATTTCAATCACGATTTATACTTAAATTATATCAAAATCCAAGATATGAGTAGATATTGTTTTTAGAATGGTCTAAAGTATAATATACTTATACATGCATTCATTAGAATGTAGTGAAACTTTGTAACCGGGCAGCAGTAATCTAAGACGTGAGAGTGTGGCTCTCCCGCTTCATTTATTTCCTCTCTCTTTCTCTTCTTGCTCTGAAAGTCAAGTGCAGCAGTCTAATCTCTGCGTTAGAATTTGGAGGATGATTTCGCGCAGCATGGGACCGCAAATTAGTCCCTGCGCATAATTAGGTGGGGTCAACGCAGGTTGGTGGCCCAGAAAACTGACCCACGACGACACTCAAGTTCGAGAGGTTCAACCGATCGGTTAAATTTATCCAGTATTCTCTAAATTCTTCTCTGCGACATATATTTCTTTTCGGGCTTATCAGAATATATATATTAAGTAAGTTTAAGTTATCTTGTGGTTAAAATATCAAACCAAGGGTGTTCGTGGTCCCGTAGGGTAATCTCATCGAGGAAGCATCAATTTCATTCGTCATCACCACAAGCTGTGGATTTTCGAGCACCAGGACTTTGCCGCTGGAGACCAAGGAAGGTCAGCACCATGCAGAGAGGACCGGTACCACCATTAAGTCGCACACCCTTTGATCGCTATATACATATATATAATTACATCGTTCCATGTGCATATTTTCTCTCTCTCTCCAACGCGGTTAGATATGTCTCCAGTAAATCTTGCTCCCGCGCATATCGAATAAATCCACGCGATGGACATCTTGTAAATAAATAAATTTATCATAATTTAAGCAAGAAAGGGGAAACTGTATATACGGGGATTTGGTTAAATAAAATTAGTAAATTAAACTTCTATTGAGCATTCAACTTTAATTATCACCAGAGTCCTATATATAACTTTCTTTCAGTCGCGTGTCCGGCTTAGGACGAGTAACTGCTTCCTGAGATTACATCAATTTTCCCGATTTCAGAACCAGCAAGCAGAACATCCAAATTTATATTTAAGATAATCAATGAATAAAATTGAATTTATTCGGGGAAATTTATTAACTGTGGTTCGTGGCTACTGGACACGAAGTAGCCAAAGCCCACCGTTATAATTTCTTTAGACATATGTGCTTAAATCTATGTAGATTTCTTCAAGATCGACATTTACGCAGATCTGCTTGGATACACTTATATATTCGTGAATATAGTGAGATTTATTTGGATCTCTTTAGACATTTTGAGATCTGTTTGGATATACTTAGATATAGCGAGATCTCTTTGAATATTGTCAGACCCGTTTGGATTCTTTTGGATCGCGCCAAAATTTGGATTCAAGCATATTTGACTGTTTGGATCCAATCATATATGCTTGGATCTAAACATTTTTTATCGGGAAGCCTTGGTTTGCCAGTCTTGGGCCAAGGTTCAACAGATATTTAATTGAATAACCTTAGTTTGCCAGTTTTGGGATAAGGTTCAGCCATTACTCAAGTGACAAGCCTTGGCTTGCCAGTCTTGCGGCAAGATTCAATAGACATTTAATCGGCAAGACTTGGTTTGCCAGTCTTGGGGCAAGGTTCAGCCAATACTCAAGTGATAAGCCTTGGTTTGCCAGTCCTGGGCCAAAGTTCAACAGATATTTAATTGACAAACCTTAGTTTGCCAGTTTTTGGACAAGGTTCAGCCATTACTCAAGTGACAAGCCCTGGTTTACTAGTCTAAATAACAAACGGTACCTGAAAACCTCTGGCTTCTATGTATAGTATAACAGCCTAGTGGATAAGACACCTGCCTAGCAGCCATGAAGGACCAGGTTCGAGACCCGGCACATGCAAAAAAAATTAATTTCTCATCTCAACAATTTTCTAGAAGTCGTTCACCACATAAGTGCTCTTCTTTTAATTATCATCGCCGTTCATTTGAAAAACCACGGAGTAGACCGAACTACTGTCAAGATAATAATAGAAGTAGAAATGAACATTCCGAGTCCGAAAGAGAAGAAATATATTACTGAACGAATATTATAATTTAAAATGCATTAAATTATTATTTTATTTGTTTTTTTTTTGTTTGTTTAAAACACAGTTGGATAGTTTGGGAATATCCCGGGTCAAATATAAGACTTGATTTAAACTTGGTCATCTTAAATCGTGACTAAGTAAGCCAGTTTAGTCACGATTTAAGACGACCAAGTCTAAATCATTTGATTTTTGACTATTAGGGTATGCACGACTACCTATTTTTTTGTAGTTGCGTAACCTGTTAATTAAAATCGAATGGAAAGAGTACCACCATAGAGTTAATATTTCATAGAAAACTAAGAAGTAAGTTAAATATTATCATAAAATGATAAAGACAAAATTTCGAGAATAATAATTTCCGTCTAGTGAACTAATTTCAGAGTTTCAATGCAAGCTAGATTTTTTATTCCTGGGTAAAGTCCTGATTTTACAGTCGCAATTCTCGGTTGGATTTTTATTTCAGTCTAGACTAGAGGCCTTTTTACAGAGTCTCAAAAGTTAACAAAATTTTAATTTTAGCCTTAAGGCCGAACTAAAGAGTATCAAAATTTTCCAGAATTTTAATTTCTATCTAGAGGCCTAATTGAAGAGTTTCAATAGTAGCCAAAACTTTTATTTCAGCGTACAAGTCCAACTTAAGGATATCAAGAGTCGATAGGATTTTTATTTCAGTGTAGAAGCCTAATTCAAGAGTCTCAACAGAAGCCTATTTTTATTTCGGTCTAGCAGCCAAATTTCAGAGTACCAGAAGTCACTTAAATTTTTATTTCGGTCTAACGCAGCATTAGCTTGGTTTTATTATGGTCTAGAGACCCAATTTAAAAGTGTCAAGAGTCACTTTAACTATTATCTGAATCGAGAGGTCTAATATGAGAGCCTCAATAGACGCTAGAATTTTTTTTTTTAAGCTAAAAATCCGACTCCAGGATTTTAAGTGTTGCATGAATGTTTATTCCAGAATAGAAGCCAAATTTCAGGGTTTTAGTAGGTACCAGAATTTTGATAGTAGTCTTAGCGACCCACTCGTAAAGCTTTAATAGTTAGTAGCAATTTTATTTCAGTCGAGAGGCTTAAAACTAGACTCTTAACAGTAGCTAGGATTGTTTTTTAATCTACAGGACAAATTTCAGTATCTAAACCATCAGCAATGTTTTATGTCAGTCCAGAGATTCAATATTAGCCTTATAAGTCGCCAGAATTTTTATTCTAGGCTGACGACCTAATTTCCAAAGTTCAACAGTCGTTAGCATTTTAATTTCAAGATAAAACCACAATTTCAGAGCCTCATCAGTCTTATTATTTCAAGCTAGAGGTCCGATTTCAGTGTCTCAAGTATGACCAGAATTTTTATTTCAGTCTCAGAAGCCCAAGCTAAGAGTCTCAACATTTACGAGAATGTACATTGCAGGCTAAAGGCCCAATGTCAGGCTCAAAGCCCTAATTTAAGTTTCTCAACAGTTACTAAAAGTTATATTGCAGGCTAGAAGCCCAATATCACGGTCTCGAAAGGTCTCTAGAATTTTTATTCCAGGCTGAAAGCCCAATTTGTGGATTCAAATAGTTGCCAGAATATTTATGTCCGTCTAAAGGCCCAATTTCAGGATCTCAATGGTCTGCAGGATTTTTATTTCAATCTCAAGAACCCAATCTCAGTTTTTCAACAGTTACTGGAATTTATATTGCAAGCTAGAGGCCCAATTTCACGGTTTACACGAGCTCTAGAATTTTTATTCTAAGCTAGAGGGCCAATTTTAATATCTTAAGCAGAGATCTATTAATAAATATAGACAATCTCTAGTAGATCTACTAAAGATCTGTCACATATCCATCGTTCATAGATCTACAATAGTTCTTCCGTCACTCTATTGATCCAAAATATTTTCTCCCCAAACAGACTTCTGGAAGATTTGTTAAAGATCTATGAGCGATAGATATGTGGTAGATCTTTGGTAAGTCTCGTGTAGATTTTTTTATTTTTACCCAGGAACCACAGCCACCACGAGTCCTACCTCTTTTGGGCCAAACACTACTACCATCCCAGGAAATAAAGAGACTCTGGCCGCAGTGGGCTTGGAAAGTGGCCCCCCGTGGTACTAGACTCCCAGCACTGGTTAACATGGTTGCGTAGGATTAGTGGTGGAATGCAGCTTCTCCCCATACCCTATGTAAAGGGCTTCCTCCACTTGTTATCTTTCGGGTTCCCAACAAGCTATTATCCACTTGTTCAGCCCCTGATAGATTTTCTACTTTCTGAGCTGTGAGAAATTTTAATTATTCAAGCTAAATTACAGACAGAGCACAACTCGGGGCGTCATTTCCTACAAGGGCAATAACTTCCCTTTTTCCGAAAATTTTTTATTTTCATAGCCAAAAGTTAGAAAAAATTCTTGTGATTGAAAGGATCTAATCACTAGCTAGATGAGTATCGTGGCAGTCAGCAAATCGTATAGTGTTAGTCACAAGAATTTTTTTTTCTCATGTAGAAACTTTACAAAAATGAACGAGTAGGTTACTACAAACCATTTCACACAGTGCGCAGTCAAATTTTCCAATACACACTAAAAAAGATTCATTTGCATAAATAATTTGGGTCTCCTTAAAAATATGTTACCGCCAAGAATTCATGGTGAACAGAAAGAAAGTTGTTTCAAAGAATCAGTTCCGCTGTGAATTTATGAATTTCGAAGAAATTCGAAGTATCATACAAAAGGCACTTTACCTCAAGAATAATTTTACAATAGAATTAACACAATATGTATGCTACGAATTCTTATGCTGCCATTTATAGTCTAGTTATGTTCAAATCCATAATTTCAGAATAAAATCTAAGCTTAACTCGGAAATGACGGTTTTTAGGTAGATTTCTTTAGAAATCAGACTTTTGCAATCGGTCTCATGTTGGAATTATCAAAGAATTTTGCTATCATATGTTTTATTTTACTGAGTAGAGTCAAAATATACCATCCACTTGAAAGTTTGTATATGTAATATATATGTATATGGGGCATTTCACGCCAAATCGGGCGGTTTAAAAAATTTTAATTTTTGATTTCCTCAATTTTTTTTAATTTTTTGTACCCATAAAAAGACTTTTTTTCCGAGATGTTAAGATTTTTTTGATAACCGGTTCAAAAGATAAAGAATTTTGAAAAAAAACCGCTCTTTTATAGTTTTTTGCTGATAACTTCTTAGGGAATGGTTCAAATCAAAATACTCACTGAATAAAAATCTATCGTTTTTCCATGTACTTTTCGAAAAAAAAAAAAATTATTCCAAGTGTTTTAATCCGTGTTTTTTTATTTTCAAAATTTAAATTGCATTTTTTAAAGTGAGTGCATATTTTGATTTTTCTAAAAATTTTTTACAGTAAACTACTACTCAAACCACAACTTTGTAGGCTGGTCTGGTCGTGGGTTCTCGATGGCTACTATTTTTAACTTCCTGCTAAGAAAATCGACGATTTTCGAAAAATTCGGGAAGTTATTGTTTTCACCCCGATTTGCGAAAATCGAAATTTCACCAGATGTCGACGTCACCAGATGTCCGAGTGTTTGTATGTATGTCTGTGTGTGTGTGTGTGTATGTGTGTGTGTGTGTGTGTGTGTGTGTGTGTGTGTGTGTGTGTGTGTGTGTGTGTGTGTGTGTGTGTGTGTGTGTGTGTGTGTGTGTGTGTGTGTGTGTGTGTGTGTGTGTGTGTGACCGGTCTATAACTTTTTAACTAATGAACCGATTTGGATGGTTAAGGCGGCAATCGAAAGACCTTGTTGGCCATCAACTTTTCTGAAAATTTCAGATCATTTGATCAATTAGACTCAAAAATATTGGTGAATTACGAAAAAAAAATGTTTTTTTCTTAGTTTTCTATTGATTTCTCAGACACGACTTATACGATCAACTTCAAAATCTAATCAGCTCTAGAACTCAATAAAACGCGTCGATTGCCGCCTTAGCCATCTTAATCGGATAATTCGCTCGAGAGTTATCGCGGGAGAAAGAAATGGTAAAAAACCGTTTTTTGCGAATATCTTTGAAACAACTGAACTAAAAAATTCCAAAATCTCGTCAGCTTTAGAACTCAATAGAATACGTCAATTGCCACCTCAACCATCAAAATCGGTTAATTCGTTCGTGAGATATCGTGGGAGAAAGAAATGCTAAAAAACGGTTTTTTCGAAAACTATGGTATACAAAAGTATTTTCGAGTTCGAAGAGCTCGGAAATGTATCTACAACAATGTTTTCCAGCTCCTTGAGCTCGAAAACAGTGGGAAGTTTTGGGGCTGGCCCGCAGGGTCAACCGATAGACAGATTTTTTTTTTTAGTTTTTTTTTTATTTCTCAGAAACGGCTTGAACAATCGACTTTAAAATCTAATCAGCTCTAGAACTTAATAAAAAGCGTCGATCGCCGCCACAACCATCTCAATCGGTTAATGCGTTCGAGAGATATCGTTGGATAAAGAAACGGTGAAATACGGATTCTTCCAAATATCTTCGTAACAGCTAAACCAATCGATTTCAAATTTCAATCAGCTCTAGAATTCAAGAAAACGCGCTGATTGCCACCTCAAACGTCAAAATCGATTAATTAGTTCAAGAAATATCGGTGCTAAAAGGTTAAAAAAATAACATAAAATGTTATTTTTTCCGGATAAATCAAAATATAATGTACTAAAATGTGTCTGAAATCATACCAACTCTTCCTCTTTATAGGCTCTTTCGATTATCATATAATGTCATTTAACTTGTTCTTTAGTTTGAATCATATTATTAGCAAAAAAATGAAATAAAGCTTCATTTAAAGCTTTCAGACACTTTTTGTAGAAATCGGCTATGAGGCTTACTTCTACAGTTATATGAACGTGAATAATAAAAAAATTAATTTTTTGAAAAATTGCGGAAATTTCAAATAGCCGTAACTTCTAAACTAATTGACCGATTTAGCCCATCTTCGAACTTGGTCAAAAAAATAACCTAGTAAATAAGTGTAGAAAATTTCATTAAGATCAGACAATAATTGTAGACGCTATCGTGATGACAAGGCTGGTTATATCTATAAGACATGCCCGACTAGAAATTATCCCCAAGCATCAATTGGCACCCCATTGGGTATTGATGGGACAAGCCCGATGGGGTTATCCCTATGATTGGGAACATATCGGGTAAGCCCAACTTTAAAATAAAAAATTGCGATTGCGTTCACCCAATTGGGATAGGATTGGGAACATATTGGGAAAACCCAATGCTAAAATTAATGATTCGACAATGAGTTTGCTCGATTGGGATATTTTTGGGAATTTGTTGGGATGACCCAACGTCAAAATTAATAACTAGCTGTTGGTCTTACCCAATTGGGAACACTTTGGGAAAACTAAACATGAAATTTATAAGAAAAAAAAAATTTTCACTTTTAAAATTTAAAAATAATTTTTAAATGCAAAATATTTACGTTTTATTATAAATTTTTTTATAAAAAAAAAAAAAAAAAAAAAAAAAAAAAATGATTAAACCATAAACATGAAGAAAAAAAAACTACATAATAACAAAACATATTTTTGATCTCTCGCAGATTATAAATTTAATTATAAAATGAAAAAAAACTAAAACTTTAAGGGAAAAATAATCCATATGAAATATCTACTTCTTTCATATACTTATATATTATTATATGTAGAGATAAAAATCAAATAGTTGTGTATGTCGACGCCAGTGATGCACGTCGCGACAAAATCTTGTAACTATAATACAGGCGTAGACAAGTTCGGACAGGTCCGCGCATGAAAAAAAATCTAGTGGACAAAAACCCATATACACGTGACTCTTGCATTGGAAAACGTTCTAAGTAACTCATCAAGGCGTAATTTTTTGACGTCTTTACAGTTACAATACCGTGCAATATAATTGATAGAAATAATAATAAAAAAAGTGCTAGTGCAGTGCAATATAATTGATGAAAATAATAATAAAGTGCTGTATAGTATAGTGAATATAGGTTATAAAAATTGTCTCGTGAAAAGTGAGAATTTGTGAAATAATTAACATTTTTTCGTTAGTTAACACTAATATAAATTAACAAAAATAACGAAAATTGAATAAATAAAAAAAAATTGTACTGAAACGAGAGGATTTGAATAAAAAATTTATTTAAGCCAATTTTTTTTATGTTGGGATTTCAGTAGGATTTTATTGGGTTGGCCTAAAGTTTCTGTAGGGTGTACCCAATTGAAACCCTATAGGGTATGCCTAATAGGGATGACCCGGTTGGGATCATCTTGGGCTATGCATTACATCCCAACATTGGGTTCCCTATTGAGAACCCAATTGGATCCCAATAGGTCTTACAAATTTTTTTCTAGTTGGGTGCATGTGCATTTAACACGTCTTAAGTAATAAAAGATATATCTTTAAAATATAAAATAGTAGTGAATTTAAGTTTAAGGACAAAAATTGAAGCTTATTTAACAAGCTTTAAGATACTTTATACGAAAATTGTCTATGACTTTTAGTTTAAAAGTTATTTGAACTTTAACAGTGAAAAACTGATTTTTTCGAAAAATCGTGAAAATTTCTAACAGCCATAACTTCTAAACTTATCGACCGATTTATCCCATCTTCGAACTTGATCAAGATAATCGCTGATTGAATAAGTATGGAAAATTTCATTAAAGTCCGATAAGAACTGTAGGCGCTATCTTGATGACAAGGCTGGTTATGTTATATATATATATATATATATATATATATATATATATATATATATATATATATATATATATATATTTAGTGGTTAAGGTGGTAATATAAATTATTAAAACCAACTGATTAATTTAAACAAATGTTTTATTTAAATAAACGGAAAATAACGCAGTGATTGTAAGTATACAGTAAAGTAAGAAGCCTGGATGCGTGTGTACAATCCCACGGTCTATTACTAATTGTCCCCACCAAAGTGGTCGAGATGGATAAAATGAATAAATCGATGTTCGGCGGAAATTGTCGAATTTTATCGATCGCGTCACCTAGTAGCAACGCTACAGAACTCCCTTTGTTTTTTTTTTTTTTTTTTGTTTTTTTTTTTTTTTAATTTTAATACACGATAATTAAAGTAATGGAATATTTACAAATGATATGAATAAATAAATAATTAAATGAATGAGTATAATAAAGTGGTGAATTATTACTTTGTAGAAAAAAAAACTTTTATATAAAAAATAAAAAAATTAAATCATGTAAATTTTTAAATATTAAACCGGACTCGGCGTTTTACGGTCTCGGTAGCTGTGTTAATCGGCTGGGAGTATGTTATCATCGTCGTCGTGTCGACTGAATTTGCCTCGTAGACCGGCTTTAATCTGTCCACAGAAATGGCGATTTGTCGTCCACGAAAATCAACGATGAAGTATTTATCGTGTCGGGTTATTACACGATATGGACCCTCGTACGGCGGCGAGAAAGATGGTCCAACCTGGTCATTCCGTACCAGTACGTGGCTGCAAGTACTAAGGTTCCTGAAACAGAAAACAGAATGCTTGCCGTGACGCGACATTTCGGCCGGTGCCAATGAATTAAAATGACGTTTTAATGTGTTAATGATATCGTGAGGTGTAGTTTTGTTACTGGGAGTGAGTAACTCGCCAGGTAAACGAATTGGCTGACCGTATACTAATTCAGCCGGTGTCGTCTGTATGTCGTCTTTCCAGGCGGCGCGTAAGCCGAGCAAAACGGCTGGTAATGCGTCGTACCATGACTCTTGATGACACAAGAGTGCTGACTTTAATTGACGATGTAAACGTTCGACTAGACCGTTAGCTTGCGGGTGATACGGCGTGGTATGTAAATGTTTTATTCCGTACATTTTCATTAACGATTGGAATAACGACGATTCGAATTGCAGGCCTTGGTCCGAAGTAATGCGTTTCGGTACTTCGTGGCGTGAAATCCAGTGCAGCGATAGTGCGTGTGCTATCGTCTCTGCAGTTCCATTGGATAACGGAACAGCCTCAGGAAACCTCGTGAATCGGTCGATGATAGTCAAGCATTGATTAAAGCCTCTCGACGTTTTTAAAGACACTAGATCGATGTGTATGTGTTCGAATCGTTCAGTTGGAGGTTCAAAACTGGCGATCGGCGATGACACGTGTCTCTGAATTTTATTTTTCTGGCAATCGATGCAGGATTTTGCCCATTCACGGCAGTCTTTGTAAATCGATGGCCAAACGTATCGTTTGGAGATCATTTTTAACGATCCTTTGATTCCAAGGTGAGCTAGCGAGTGCAGTGAATTAAACACCTTCTTTCTCAGCGGCTCTGGAACATATGGACGCACTGTACCTGACGCAGTGTCACAATACAGTGCAGGTCCATTATCGAGTTGTATCGTTTTTAAATTTAAAGCAGTTGTTTGACGTAACAACTGCTGAAGTTCATTGTCGGTTTGTTGAGCGTCGGCAAGTTCTTGCGATGTTATAGCAATAGATACTGCTTCGACGCGTGACAATGTGTCAGCGACAATATTGTCGGTACCCGACACATGTCGAATATCGGTGGTAAATTGACCGATAAAATCGAGTCGACGAAATTGCCAAGGCGATGCTCTTTCGGTGCGCTGTTTGTAAGCGTGCTGAAGCGGCTTGTGATCGGTGTAGATTGTAACATGCCGGCCTTCGAAAATATGCCGAAAGTATTTTACAGCCTCGTAGATGGCGTTCAACTCGCGGTCGTATGTCGACAATTTTTGAATCGACGGAGACACTTTTCGACTGAAAAATGCCAGTGGTTGCCAGTTGTTATCCACTTTTTGCTGTAGAACGGCTCCAATACCGATTTCGGATGCGTCGGTGAATATTGCCCAGTCAGCATCGATTTTAGGGTGAACCAACAATGTAGCATCCGCGAGAGCTCGTTTAGCTGACTTAAAAGACTCTTGAAGTTCTGTTGTCCAGTTGACTGGATGAGAGCCTTTGACTTTGGGTCCTTCCAAAATTTTATTAAGCGGTGCTAGAATTTCTGCAGCGTTCTTGATGAACTTTCTGTAGAAATTCACTGTGCCGAGAAATCGACGAAGAGCTTTTACGGTGGTAGGAGGCTCAAAATTGGCAATAGCCTCTACTTTCTCCGGTAACGGCTTGATTCCATCTTTGGTGATGACGTGGCCGAGAAATTTTACTTCCGGTAGACCAAGCTGGCATTTTGGTACGTTAATTACCAGTCCGTATTCACGGAGACGCTCGAATAATGTTTTTAGGTGCTCCATGTGCTGCTTTTCGTCGTTGGATGCGATTAAAATATCGTCAACATAAGGAAAGACGAATTCAAGGTCACGAGTGACCTCGTCAATGAATCGTTGAAACGTTTGAGCTGCGTTTTTAAGCCCAAACGTCATAAATTTGAACTCGAATAACCCGAACGGTGTGATGATCGCCGTTTTCGGCACGTCCTCCGGGGCGACGGGTATTTGCAAAAATGCCTTTGCAAAATCGACGACTGAAAATATACTTTTACCGTGCAAAAGTGCGGCAAAGTCGTCAAGATAACGTAACGAGTATTTATCGATTAAGGATCGATCGTTGAGTGGACGGTAATCACCGCAAGGCCTCCATTCTCCGGACTTCTTCTGCGCTAAGTGAAGTGGTGAAGCCCAGGCGCTGTTGGATGGTCTGCAAATACCTTCCTCGATCATTTTACGGAACTCTGCTTGTGCGATTTTCAACTTATCTGGAGCCAGACGTCTTGCTTTGCACGAAACTGGCGGGCCAGGTGACGTTCGTATATGATGAACAGTTGAATGTTTTTTAGTTTGACGCTGAGTAGCGTCAGGTCGTGTAATATCGGCAAATTCTCTTAATAAATCCATACATGCAGAATTGCCATCGACTGCTTTAATATTTGTTTCTGCCGATGTCGTGTGAGAATTTCCGGGTGTCAATAAACCAGTGATGCCATCACGAAGGCATTTTCGCTTTAGGTCGACTAGTAAGTCATAATGACTTAGGAAGTCTGCACCTATAATCGGTTTAGTGACGTCAGCGATTATAAAATTCCATGAAAAATCACGGTGAAGTCCAAGGTTCAATGTTATAGATTTTAGACCATAGGTTTGAATTATCGAGCCGTTTGCGGCATACAATTGATAACCTATTGGTGTACTGATTGATTTCAGCCAGCCACGCGGAAAGACGGACAAATCGGAGCCGGAATCGACAAGATATTCCGTTCCTGTAGTTCGGTCTCGGATAAACAGGCGGCGAGAAATCGATTGAGAATCATTAGCCGCCTCTACTGATTCTCGTTTAAGTTTCCCTGCCATTTGCAGCCGGGAATGCACGATCGGGCATTTTTACCGTGCTTGTAATGGTACCAACAGAAGTCAAACTTCTTCGGTACACGTGATCGTGATTGACTGCGAGATCTCGATCGACTACGTTTCACTGTCAAGTTTTTTACTCGATTCGTCAATTGCGCAATTTCTCTGCGCAGCGCGGCAATTTCGCCGGGCTCGGCGGTTGATGGTTGATTTGCTGCAGCAGCGGCAACTTGGGGTTTGAGCGATATACGCTCGACCATACGGTTAGCTGACTCGGCGAGTTTATCAAGCGTTGAGTCACTGATTGCTTCAAGACATACTTGAATCTCATTAGGCATGTGCGAAAACCAACGTGCTTTAATAATAGCGTCATTAATGCCGGGAACTAGTGTACGCAGATGACGTAGATGTTGCGAAGGAGTTCGATCGCCAAGTCTCTCTCTGTCGAGGAGCTGAGAAATCCGTGCTTCCTCGGATCTCGTGAAGCATTTTATCAGGGCGGCTTTTAAATCGCTGTAAGGCGTGTTTGCTGGAGAATTGACGATGGTGTCTTGTACTTCAGCAGCGATGCGGGTTTCAAGCAGCGGTATCACCAGGTCAAATTTGGCGCGCTCTGTTGCTACCTGATATGTTGCAAACTGCGCCTCAACCTGCGCAAACCACAGTTTCGGATTCTCCGTACTGAACTGGGGTGCTTTGATGTTCACGGCCATATTTAATTTAACTGACGTAAACGACGATGATCCCGATAAATTAGATTTAAATGTGTCTTCGTCAGATGACTCGGATTTTATTTTCTCGTCGCCGTCGTTTTTCGAGTCTGACATCACCTGCTAAAAATGTCTTTAATTCGGTATTGTGCTACCGAAGATTATCGATGACGCACGGCTCAGGAATGTGCAGCCGGCGAATCGGCTTAATCCTCGATGGTATTTCCGGCAACGAAAAGAAAATTATAAACGACACTGCACGAAAAGTTAATTAACAATTTTTTTAAACAGTTCGCGAACACTTTTATCACAACTCGATTTGCACTAATGGTCCCTCGAATTAACACTGATGCGGCATGACGTCCATAAGATGCCCAGCAATGCACCAGCGGTGATAAAAGAATAAAAAACTGCACAATGATAACAAAAATCACTGCACTAATTAATTCAAGAATAAATTCACACAAAAATAACTGTGAATACAAAATCACGGTCTCACCGATTAATCGGCAACGCGAAAAAATATTCGCGGGAAAACAACACGAGAACTCGCGAAATTTTTGCACTGTGTAATGCACGTGTTCGACGCTTCCCTTAAAAAGAGATCACGTCGGGGTCACCAATTTAGTGGTTGAGGTGATAATATAAATTATTAAAACCAACTGATTAATTTAAACAAATGTTTTATTTAAATAAACGGAAATAACACAGTGATTGTAAGTATACAGTAAAGTAAGAAGCCTGGATGCGTGTGTACAATCCCACGGTCTATTACTAATTGTCCCCACCAAAGTGGTAGAGATGGATAAAATGAATAAATCAATGTTCGACGGAAATTGTCGAATTTTATCGATCGCGTCACCTAGTAGCAACGCTACATATATATGTATGTATATATATATATATATATATATACATATATATAAATATATATAAAGCACTCGGCGCGTTACCGAATTGGTCTGGGTTCGATTCCCAGTTCGGGCTATCTATATTTTTCTCAATTTATCTATAAATTGTCTTATTGAGAGGTTTGCATGTTTTAGGTTTCCACTATATAAAATGGTGTATTACCGTAAGAAGGACGGTGTGGCTCAATAAGTTATAGATCAAATTGAACGGAATATAGTATAGGGCCGGATAGCTCAACTGGTAGAGCACTCGGCGCGTTACCGAATTGGTCTGGGTTCGATTCCCAGTTCGGGCTATCTATATTTTTCTCAATTTATCTATAAATTGTCTTATTGAGAGGTTTGCATGTTTTAGGTTTCCACTATATAAAATGGTTAATATAGTACGCTATAATATAATATAATATAATAATAATATAATACGCTAAATATATATACATACATATAAATATATACATATATATATATATATGTATATATTTATAAAGGGTGTCCCAAAAGTCGCGCCCCAAACTTGATATCTAGATAGAGGACGAAATTCTGAGACGAAAATTCTGAGACGAGTCCTTTACGATTTTTTTACCTGACGGCCAGGTAAATTGTTATTAATTAAACAAAATAGCCAATCAGAATAAAGCTTGAGCGCGAACGAGTAGAGTGGGATGAAGAATCGGGGGAAAGCATCAACAGCGTGAGTGCTCGGCTGTCGTTCAGCAGCTCTCACAACTTGCGATGCACGCGAAAGACTTTTTTATTTATTTATGTTTTTTATTCTTCAGAAAAATACTGTCGCACAGAAAAAGATTTTTTTTTTCTTATCAGCTGACTGATGGTCAGTTAACTGCCAACAAATGGGGGGACAGCAGAAGATTGTTTTTTTTTTAATCGAGACCCGCAAAAATAAAAACAAACTTTGTATTTTTCTGATCAACTGACTGACAGTCCTTCGACTGCCAACAGTTGAGAGGACTACTGAGGATTTTTTCACTAAAAATCCAGTCCTGCCCAAATAAAAATAAACTTTTTATGTTTCTTATCAACTGACTGACAGTCAGTCAACTGCCAGCAGTTGAAAGGACAACTGTGGATATTTTCACTATAAATCAAGTCCCGCCAAAATAAAAAATACACTTTTTATTTTTCTGATCAACTGACTGACAGTCAGTCGACTGCCAGCAGTTGACAGCTGAGGATTTTTTCACTAAAAATCCAGTCCTGCCCAAATGAAAACATTCATTTTTTTTACGTTAAAACAAATTTGGTGGCCTCAAAAGGGCCGTTTTGTTTATATTGAACGTTGCCTATCACTTGCGCAGCTGCTCGAATGTTCTGCCTCTAACTTGGATACAAGACGACAAAGTTTCATCAAATCTGCCCTGACTTTCTCCATCATGTCAGGAGTAATGTTCAGGTACGCCACCTGAATTCTCACTATCGTCTCAAACTGATCCTCTGGTTCTGTCTCGTAAACGATTCCTTTCATGTGACCCCACAAGAAAAAATCCAGAGGTGTTAAGTCTGGTGATCTTGGAGGCCACGGAAAGGGACCGTTTTTCCCGATCCAAGAATTGGGATACGTCGCATTCAGGTGCGCTGTCACCTGCGCTGCTGTATGCGTCGGTGCACCATCGTGCTGGAACCACTGAGGACGTTCATCACGTGGTAGCTGTTCCACAGCTTTCGGCAGCACTTCTCGCAAGAACATCAGATAATTGTCACCCTAATCAATATGTTACTCAATAAATGATTTATCACAAGAATTATAATGTCTATAAATTACCCTACTTACGTTCGTAGCGTCCGGCAAAGGATGGAGAATTACAGCATTCCCAACAATGCCACCCCACAAATTAATTTTCCACTTGTTTTGGAAATTGCGGTCTCGTGTAAAATGAAGATTTTCTAAAGCGTATTGATGCATATTGTGTTGATTAAAACACCCATCACGAGTGAAAAGTGATTCGTCCATCCACAAAGCGCGCTCCAACAAATCAGGATCATTCGCATTCATCTCCAAAATTCGATTGCAGAACGCTATCCGCTGTTCGAAATGTCCTAATTTTTGAACTTGAGTTGCGTGGAACGGATGCAATTCCCTTGCTCGAGTTATACGATTGATTGACGTACGAGAAATCTGCAACCGTCGCTCAAGTTTGCGGACACTAGTGTTGGGATCATTTAGCACTGCCTCAACTACACCATCTTCGTTACGGACCGTACGTACGTCTCAAGGACGACCTATGCGCTTAACGCAGGCTGGTAAAATATTCCCAGTTTTCCGAAGATGCTGGACAGCACGAAGAATCAGGTGATGATCTGGATGTTGACCACGATTCGCGTAACGCTCAGCATACACACGAGAAGCATCCCTAGCGTTATTGGCAGGGTATCTAGTATATGGTGGGGACAACTGAATCGATGGCAGCACTCGCTGTGGGCACAATTTCGTTGAAATCATGCTCTCGTTGAAAATAAACACGTGAAAATTAAGTTTAAAAATAGTTCATAATAGTTATTGTGTCGTTAATATTTGCCTTTGCTCAACGTTTGAGGTTAAAACAATATTTTATAATTTATAGATTCAAATCCGGTTTGGATAATGATTTTTATCATTGCCTAAAAATTATTTTTTAACCCTTGGTTACTCGCGCTATACGGCGACTCCCCGCACAACACTTCTCAACCTAATAGAGTTGGCGTGAATACGAGTGAGACACTAGAGAAAGCGCATGTAACGGAAGATTAAAAAAACATTATAAGTTAGTACTTTCTTAGTTACGATTCACAAGCAAATTATGATGAATTAAAATAAAATTTTTTTTTTCAATTTTGTTAAAAAACTCAATTTACTATTCTACTATTTTTTAAAATTTTATCATTGTAGTTGTCATGTATTATTTGTTTTGATTTTATCGGTTAACCTTATTCTATTCTAAAATAATAGTATTTGTTATTTATTAAAATTTTTTATACATAATTTCTGTATCGAAATATATTTAATTTAATTTTCTCTATCAAAAATACAATTGCACTTTTTTATTTATATCATTATAAATTTTTATATTTTGATTTTATAACGAATTTTTATTTTTTACACTGATTTTATATATCATTTATAATTCTCGAGCATGATATTTTGTAACCATAAGATGTCGTTTTCCTCGCGCTCCCTGCCAATAGCGACACTCGATGTAGATCATAATCATGTCCGCATAATCCGAAGCAGAATACCGATTTTCCCGAGGCATGGCGAAACGTACTGTGTCGTTAATAAAGGTTCAATAATGACTAACGGTTGCCAATAGTTTGCATCAATAAATTGTGAAAACAATTGAAAACGTTGAAAATAGAATAACAACATTTAGTGGCATAAGAAAAATATAGCGAGTGCTTTGGACACAGCGTCAACTTCCAAGAAAAAAAATTAAATAACCCGAGTCAAAATTAAAAAGTTGATTTGAGCCTCCAAATCCTACATGAGGGTAAGGAGGTTCAAATCATCTTTTCAAAATAGGAACATCCATGCATTGAAAAGGTAATTTGAACCTAAACGTGGTAACTTTGTCCGCTTTTACCAAGCTTAGGTTCAAATCATATTTTTAAAAAGGTAAAATAAGCCTCCAGAGCCTAAATTTATAGATCGAGAAAGACTCTCATCGGATCGCGTACAATTGGTAAAGAAACAGAAGGGAAAAGGGGGCCACTAATTAGAAATGGCTGCCATGATCGAAAAAAATTTTAAATTTAAAAATTCCAAAAATAATTTCTTAGCAAATCTTAACGATAAAATTAACTTGATGGAAAATAAAAAAAAATAATTTATTCGTTACAATTTTTTTTTTTCGGGTGGTCTATTTTACCCCACATATCACATATTGACTTAAAATGTGATAAAAACATTGTAGGGCTCACAACTTGACGGAAATAAAAAAAAATATTTTTTACCTAATTTTCGAGGGGGGTAGTCTAGTCAACATGTGCCTTTTAGGTCAAAGTTTTTTGTTCGCCTCGGAAAATTATGATTGAGGTGTCATTCGATTCGTCATCGCATCTATAGAAACTTTTTAAAAAATTGGAGTGGCGCTTGCAAAAATTACAAAAGTTATAAAAAATTTAGTAAAAAAAAAAAAAAAAACAGGGGTTTTGTTTTTTGTGAATATCTCAAAAGGTATTCAAAATTTTTGAAATTTGAAAAAAAATCCAAAAAGAGGAAGAATTTTCTTAAAAAAAAGTCATTCCTTTCCGAACTCTAGGACCAATATTTATAATTTTTCTAGGGGGTTGAAAATACGGCCGAAAATGGAAACTCTCGCTTGCCTAAGCTCCGCCCACTTCGGACCTTTAATAAAAAAATATTATTTAAACTGATTAAATTTGAAACTTAAGAAATGAAAAAATTCAGGCACCTACAGGATAGATCAATGAACAATAATCCGGCGATCAAAAATTTTTATCGCGATTTTTTAATTAGTGATCCATTAATTAATTATAAATTTCTTGTAGCACGAACATCAACATTGAAAGTGCGATAATTGTTAAACTATTAATTTTAGATTTTTTCCTTTTATGGAGCTATTTTACAAAAGCTATAGAATAGATTCCCGTTGGAAAAATTAAAAAATTGTTAGTTATCACTTTGTTATTAACAATTTACTTAAGTAAAAAATTATCAACCTCGATTAAACATTGAAAAATAGTACATTACACTACAAGGGAAGAAAGTTGAAATCCCTGCCCTGTGTGATAAGATGCTCGAGGCGAAGCCTCGAGCATCTTATCACACAGGGCAGGAATTTCAACTATTTTCCCGTGTGGTGTATACGATTTTTCTTTATACCTGGTCGAAGGGACGTTTATTAATTACATTTTTGAATACTCCAAACAATAGAACCACGTTCTGCCTTCAGGTGACAAGTCGGCCATGTTTTTTTTTATTTGCTCCCTATTGACGCGCCTCTTTCGGACATACATAAAACTTTAATTTTTTCTGTCTCTCTTTTTTTTTTTGTTGCGTTTTTGATGCCTGCCCCGCGACAGTTGAAAGCACGAGCGAAGCGAGTGCGTCTGGTCGGCGGGGGCAGGCATCAAAAACAAAACAAAAAAAAAGACATAATTATACTTATAAAAAATAAAAAATAATTATTTTTTTTCGAAAGAAATAAATGTATGCCTATGAACAAGTTTTTTTTTTCTTGCCAATAAAAATATAAATAAATACATAAACTTTTATAACAGGGCTATGCTGCTACTCTGGTCGTTCTTTATCAAGGGCGCCACTGGAAGTGATAACGGCCTCCCAGAGCCGGATCTTCGATCATCAGGGTCGTTGTAAATTAATTAATTGTAAGAGAGAGGAGAGGAAGGATAATTTATAATAATTTTAATACACCTTTTATTTAACCTTTTGACCTTTTATTTAATTAATAACCTTTTTAACCTTATAAACCTTTTGACCTTATAGACCTTATAAACCTTTATACCTTATTTAACCTTATGCTTTTTATATCTTATACATTATACCTTATAACTATCGTCAACTACCTTTGACGTTGTAAAACCTTATTTTAAGCCAACTACCTTTGGCATCACACACACACACACTCACACGACCTTATTATTACTAATGACCAACTACCTTTGGCATTTATTTAAAACAACTTAAAATCGTCGTACCTGACGAACATAATTAACAATAATAATTATTTAAAATTGATCCCCTGGATCTATCCACGCGCACTCTTACACTTGTCCCCTGGACTTATTTCCACACACACTGATTTTAATTAATATTAAAATGGCGTCCAGCCATCACTTTCCCGCCACGACTTTATAATAAATTAATTAATTTTTGGAAAAGAAGATTTATTAATTAATTTATTTTTTCATTAACTTAATTATTTTTATCTTTTAACCATTTCCTCCTTTTAACAATTATCCATCTCAGTAATAATTTTTATCGGAGAACTCAACGTCGCGTTTACCCAATACTTCAAATTATGCGTTACTGACTACTTTGAGTTTTCGACTCTCATTTTTCTATTATTGTTATTAATTTTATTTATGATAAATTATTGACTAATTTTATTTAATAATTTTTATTATTACTTAATTTAATTGATAATTTTATTTATTAATTAATTGAAATTTTCTCTCAGACTTCTCGCGTCTATTAATCTTGTCTTAATTACTGAATTTATTTATTTCGATAATTTTGGTTTAAGTAATTTATTTGATTTTAATTAACAACTAATTTTAACGCGGACTCGACCACGAAAATTCTGGCTTGCGCTCAGCACAATGGGCCTAGAATTTTCTACGACGCAGTAATTCCGGCAATGGCCTGGAATTATCAACGACGCCTGGATCCGGCTAAAAGGTCTGGATCTAGTTAGACAAACGTCTGGCTTAAATTAATTTCAACAAAATTCTACGACTAATTAATTTATAACGGGCCAAGACGCGGATTTCCCGACGAACGACTAAGTATTTTTATAGAATTAAATTAATATTCTAGCTTGGGCCTAGAATAATTAATTTAATTAATACCTGATGTTAATTACTGATGTTTTTCTTTCTGTTGCGGTGTCTCCAGTCCTTCTCGTCAGGTTCCTTTGTCTCCGATCTTTACTCTCCTTCGCTCTCGTACTCGTCTCCCAAATTCCAATTTTTACTCCTTCACCTGCGTTTCCAGTATAATTAATAATAGTTATAAAGGATACCGGCTAATGGCCTGGTATCTATAATATTTAGAAATAATATCGCTTGGTTCCACAATCACAGAATCCAAGTAGAATAATTTTAATTACCTGTTAGCTTATTGCGCGTCTGCTGGCTTCGGAAGTCTGTCCGGTTGTCTTCTGGTCTCGATTTTTCTCATCAACACTTATCACTGTGTACCCACTCGATTAGATTCGGCACCTTCCGGAAATCTGGAAACTCCTACTTACAGCTAGGAGGGGGATTGACGGACAAGCCCCTACAATTACCACTCCTGGTGACAAGTCGCGCTCTACCCCGGATAACCCTGGAGTAGTTATGGTTTTTATCGACGGCGCGCATAATAGATAATTATGGGAATCTGAACGCGGAAAATTCAAATTTTCCCTCTTACACTTTCAATAAGCGGCTGAGGCAGCCGTTCGGCACACGCGTGGCTCGGGCGATCACCGAAGTTAAGTAGCATTGAGCATGGCCACTACTTGGCTGGGTGACCGTTTAGCCACGCGTTGGGTTCGAACGAAGGTCTTTGACCGTTAGGCGCGGGATGAAGATCCAGTGATCGGTAAAGTGGGATTTTTATCGATCACTGGAGCTTCACCCAAACCGAAACTGTACTGGCTAGGTTTTCTCTGTGGTTTCCCTACGCCACTACACTTTCATTGCACAAGGAAGGTTGTAGGGCATCACCGTAATGATGCAGTACAGTATAAGCACAAGTCGGGCCACAGCCGCACAATGAAGGCAGAAATAGAAAGTAAAGCAGTTGCAATATAAAGGCAAAAAGTGTAAAAAGCCGATACTACGGCTGTATACTAGAAAAACAATTTAAAAAAAAAAAATACATAAACTTTCAATAATTAACTTCGCCTCTGCATCACAATCTTTTATTACCTCATCCTCATCCATAGAGTCATCCGATGAAACTTTTTCATTCATCTTATTATTGTAATTACACTGTTTAATTAAAATATTACATACAACGAGACACAAAAAAAAAAAAATACTGACGTATATATAAAGCAACGATCTACGACGTTATCGTGAAAAATCTTATTTATAAAGTGGTAGACGATCACTAGATGGCAGCATCCGGCTGTTTCTTGTAGTGGGTTGGGTTCACTACCATTACATAAATAAATAGGTGATCAAATATTCGTGGTCTGATAAACTTTATTATACAAAAAACACTTAATTTAAACAATATATATTTAAATAAATAATCTTTCTGCATAGGCTGCAGCTGTAGCGTCTCTATACGTATTATTATTATTATATGTGTATGTATTCATGTACCGGCTAGGCGATAGTTTTTCCTCTCGTCGTTGGTGGCGTCAAGGCGAATTTTGGTACGGCCGTCAGCCGCTGTGGCGTGAGCGAAGCGCCTGAGCCGCCACAACTACTCCCCCCTGAGTGAGTTTCCGCGGGAGTTTTGAATGTTACCTTGCGTTTATACGTACGCTGAGGTCTGTCCATGACAGAGCCCCAGTGATGTAACTGCGGTTGACTAGTTTGTGACGTTGAGGTTTCAGGCTCAGGTGGAAAGTCGTGGTCGTTTTTCGAGATGTAAGCAGGTTTCAGGCGTTCGATTGATATATTCTTTTCCTCTCCGTTGATGTTCAGTTTGTACACACGATCGGTGACTCGTTCGATTATCTTATAAGGCCCAATGTATGGCGCTTCAAGTGGTGCCTTGACATGATCGCAGCGCACGAAGGCGTGTGAACATGTGTCAAGATTCTTGAGGATAAAAATGCGAGCTTTATGATGATGAGCCGTGGTTGTTGGTCTGAGTCCACGCATGTATTCTCGGTGTTTTTCAACGAATATCTGAGGATCCGCTGGTAATTCGGCTGATACAAAGAATTCTCCAGGAATACGAAGACAGGTTCCGTAGAGAAGTTCAGCTGGAGTTGCTTGAATGTCTTCTTTAAAACTAGTACGGAGTCCCAGTAGCACAGTTGATAAAATTTCTGTCCAGGGTTTTGGTGAGCACATTAGAGCCGTTTTTAAAGTGCGATGCATCCGCTCTACGATGCCGTTGGACTGTGGATGATATGGAGTTGTACGCGTTTTACTGGCACCAACAAGATTAGCTAGTGCTGAAAATAAAGCTGATTCGAACTGTGTGCCTTGATCTGTTGTAATTTGAGTGGGAGTACCATAGTGTGCGATCCAGTGATCAAATAGAGCCGTTACTACAGTCTCAGCAGTCATGTCTTTGATTGGAACAGCAACTGGCCAGCGAGTGAAACGATCAATCATTGTCAGACAGTATTGAAAGTCACCAACTTTAGGTAGAAAGATGATGTCTAAGTGTATATGGTTGAACCTATTGTCTGGAGCATCTAGGTGGTTCGGCTTAATTCTGTTGTGGCGATGTATCTTGGTTCTTTGACATGCGATGCATTCACGAGACCAGCTTATCGCATCTTTACGAATTCCAGGCCAGATGAATCGATCCCGTAGGTTTCTTGATGTTGTTTTTCCACCAGGATGCGATGGACCATGTACTACGCTGAATGCTGTTCTTCTTAAGGTTTGAGGAATGTACGGTCTGACTATATTAGAAGTTATATCACAGTAGACTTTTACTCCTTCGATTGTAAGCTCTTGAAGCTTTAATGACGTCGAATTTTGGAGCAGGTTCTCTAGTTCTTCGTCATTTTGCTGAGCTTGATGTATTTCTGGTGGAGTTAGAATTGATGGCATATCAATCGCATTGATGCGTGAGAGTGCATCTGCGACGGTGTTATCTTCACCTTTTACGTAGACGATGTCTGTAGTAAATTGTGAAATATATTCGAGTTGACGTATTTGCCGCTCCGACGCTTTGTCCAGCTTCTGTTTAAATGCGTAGATAAGAGGTTTGTGATCGGTGCGGATGACAAATTTGCGACAGTCTAGCAGGTGACGAAAGAATTTAACTGCAGCAAATACGGCGAGCAGTTCTCGATCGTACGTGCTGTAGCGAGTTTCAGTTTGGCTGAGTTTACGTGAGAAAAATCCAATAGGCTTCCACGTCTCGTTCTCCAGCTGTTCAAGTTTTGCTCCGATGGCTGTTGATGATGCGTCCGTAGTGAGAGCCAACAAAGCTGTTGTTGATGGAAAAGTCAGTAGTGTTGTTGATGCTAGTTGCTGTTTGCACTTGTTGCAAGCTTCTTCCGCTTCAGCAGTCCAGAGAATTTTTGTTTTATCATTTTTTATTGACTCCTTGAGATAGTTATTGAGAGGTAGAAGTAGGTGAGCTGCATCAGGTATATTTTGACGGTAGTAATTTACCATGCCGAGAAATCTATGAAGCTCAACGATGGTTTCCGGTTTGGGATAGTTGATGATAGCTTGCACTCTGTCTGCTTTTGGTGTGTAACCCTCTGCACTGATTGTAAAACCCAAAAAGTCAATTTTTGGCTGAGCAAAGACACACTTCTTGAGGTTAATTGTTATGTTATGTTGTTTGAGTCTTTCGAAAAGAAGCCGCAGATGTTTTTCATGCTCTTCTTCATTGTCAGAGAATATTAAATAATCATCTACGTATAGGAATACAAAGTCGAGGTCGCGAATGATGGAATCACCGTAGCGCTGATATGTAGCTGACGCGTTTTTTAGCCCAAAGGGCATGCCGATATATTCATAGAGTCCCCAGGGTGTTGTAATTGCGGTTTTCTCAATATCATCAGGATGCATTGGAATTCCTAGGTACGCTTTTTCTGCGTCAATCTTGGAGAAAATTTGTTTCCCTGCTAGGCGTGGAAATAAATCATTTATGTGAGGCGGTGGATAGTTGTCTCGTTCAGTAATAGTGTTCAGTGGCCTATAATCGCCACACATTCTCCAAGTACCTTCTTTTTACGAACCAAGTGGATTGGACTGGCGTATTTGCTGCTCGATGGTCTGATGATTCCCGCGTCGAGGAGTTCGTTGATCTGTTGTTTTGCTGCTGCTGCTTTTTCACCGGCAAGTCTGCGAGGTCTTGCTGTCGGCGGTGGACCGTGTGTAATAATCCGGTGTGCATAACCTTTCTTATTAATACACGATTTCGTGAGGGGTTTCGTGATCTCGATGTATTGCTCCAGTAGTTTTGCGTATTTTGGAGGTAAGTCGTTACTGATCGTGGATATATTGTAGTATTTTGCTGCTATTGTATCACCTTTTGTGGACAGCTGGGTGACTGTGTCGATGAGCTGACGGTTTCCGAGGTCTATTAATAGATTGTAGTGAGTCAGGAAGTCCGCGCCTAAAATAGGTGTTGATACGTCAGCAATTATGAAGGACCACGTGAAGTCTCGCCGTAGATTTAGATTTAGTTTGATTGTAGTTGTGCCGTATGTAGCTATTTCAGATGAATTCGCTGCGTAGAGTGTAAGAGAATCTGGATTACGGTTATTGCGAAACTTACTAGCAGGCAGTATCGATACAACTGAACCAGAGTCAATGAGAAAATTATGCTTTGTTGTGTTATCGAATATGTGTAGACGGAGCTCTTGAGGTTGTGATGATGCGCTGTCACCGACTGCTCCAACTGATGACAGCGACGTTAATTTTCCGGCTGATTAGTTGGCTTCAAGGTAGCAGAAAGCTTGCATGGCAATGTGCACTTGCGAGCTTCCGCACCGAATTTGAGATGGTAATAGCAAATACCGTTACGAGTAGGAGTGGCTGACCTGTTTCTTGACCTGTGCCCCTGGTTCTGATTGTTAATCAGCTGAAATTGTTGTTGACTTTGAAGTGCGATTTGCTGGAGTTGTTGTTGGATATTTTGTTGTTGAAGTTTGAGATCACAGATCTCTTTAACGCACGTAGCCAGTGATTGTTGTAGCTCCACGAATCTTGCTTCGTAGTTGCTCGTGTTATTTTGTGAGAAAGGCCGCGCTTTCGCGCAGTTTTTTTAATTGATTCTGCCTGGAATCAGAGAGACGTGAGAGGATTGCATTTTTTATGGTTTTGTACTTATCTGCTGCGGGTTCATGGCGAACGACGTCGGCGAGTTGTTCAATGATATCAGGTTCTAGTGCACGGATGACATTTAGATATTTTACCTGGTCATCTTGGATGTTGGTAGTGTTGAATTCCGCTTCAACCATGATAAACCACAGATCAGGTCTCGCTTTGTTGAAAGGCGGTAATTTTGGTTTTATAGTTGCGACTTGCATATTTTGTTGAGCTGTGCGTGCAAACCCTGCAAGAAGTTGCTCGAGTGTGACGGATGAGATCTGATTGCCAAAATTTGTGTTACCTGTCTGCTGACTAAATGGTTGCTGTCGCAATACTTGATTGCCTACTGTTGACGGAGTGGTGGTTGTTTTCTGTGTGGCACCTGTGACTGTCGTTGTAGTCTGCAGTGCTGGCAGCAGCTGATTATCAAATATTGAAAAATCTTGATGGGTACCGCCGAATGCGTTGTCCTCATCTTGAACCGGATTTCCGTCCTTGTCAAAGCCCTTGAAATTGTTATTCTTTGAAGGGCTGCGATCCAGTGGCATTATGACTGTTGTATTTTTTTAATGGTTTTTATTCACTATTTCACGAATCGTTGGCGTTGGTTATTTTTTTTCTTTTAGGTTAAATCTTTTTGGCGCGAACGTATTGCTGGACCACTTTTTGATCACGTCGGGGTCACCAAATGTAGTGGGTTGGGTTCACTACCATTACATAAATAAATAGGTGATCAAATATTCGTGGTCTGATAAACTTTATTATACAAAAAACACTTAATTTAAACAATATATATTTAAATGAATAATCTTTCTGCATAGGCTGCAGCTGTAGCGTCTCTATACGTATTATTATTATTATATGTGTATGTATTCATGTACCGGCTAGGCGATAGTTTTTCCTCTCGTCGTTGGTGGCGTCAAGGCGAATTTTGGTACGGCCGTCAGCCGCTGTGGCGTGAGCGAAGCGCCTGAGCCGCCACATTCTGTAGGCACAAAAAAATTTTTTGCTCCCGGCGATATAAGTGAGGCGCGTATAAATCCACCAGGAGAGGGAAATAAGACTTTAGGCCTTAAAATTAGGGAGGGAAGTGCGTACTTTCGACTAAGCTATAAAGAATAGTATATTTTACACCTCGGGCAGTAAAGTAAGAAATGTCTCAGATCTCATGTAATTGTTGGCCGAGGCGAAGCCGAGGTCAACAAACATGTGATCTGAGGCTTTCTTATTTACTGCTCAAGGTGTAAATACTATTTTTCGCCTCGACGGAGGCGAAAAGCGGAAACTTCGTTTCGCACAGCGGGAGAAACGTTGACGCTATTCGCCCGGAGGGGCGAAAAAATATTTTTTTTTTATAATATTGCTATTGGTCCGTTTTCTTATGATCATAAGCTACTTGAAAATTATTTTTAATAATTTTTATCCCATATTGTTTAAAAAATTGTTATAAACAAATGCGTTGTTTATAAGATAATCAAAAATTTTTTTTTCAATTAATTCAATCTTTGATGAAAATTATGATTTAAAAAAAAACCGTTTCTTAAAAAAATTTTTTTATTACTCAAAAACGCCTTTGTTAACTAACTATTTTTCTTTACCACTTGTTATGAAAATTAAGGAACCATTTCTTTTTCTTAAATCATCAGAAAACGGACCAATAGCAATATTATAAAAAAAATATTTTTTTCAATGTTTAATCGAGGTTGATAATTTTTTACTTAAGTAAATTGTTAATAACAAAGTGAAAACTTACAATTTTTTAATTTTTCCAACGGGAATCTATTCTATAGCTTTTGTAAAATAGCTCCACACGGAAAAAAGAGCAGTTGAAATATTACAGTCTCTAATGTAAAAATAGGCTTTCGGGGCAAAAATCTTTAGATATTAAAACTTAAACTGTAATTTTAGAAATTTTCTATAGTAATAAAATTAATACAATTTGAAGCAGTAAATTTTACAGTTTAAAATGTAATTTTAGTTAAATAAATCTTCAAAGTATTATTTACTTTTTATTTTGAATTCTTGCTTTATTTAAAAATTAATAGTTGATAGGTGAAACTGTAAAAATTAAAATTTATTGGTGATGTATTTTTTGCTTTCTGAAATAATTCCTCTTATTTATTCATAATATAAAAATTACACTGTGAGTTATCAATTGTCGAGAATGATAAATAATCTGAGAAAAATCACAGCTCACACTGTAATTTTTAAATTCTATATCTTAAGAAGAACTCTACTATACGGAATAGTAATATTAACGATGGAAAATGTAATTTTAACTGAATTAATTTGTAAGAGAGTATTCACATATTGTAAATAAAAATTACAGTTTCGGATAGCAACTTGTAAATTTTAGTCGGTAGGTTTTACAGTTTGAAAACTTTATTTTTCAATATTTAATATTTCGCTTTTTAGTATCTCACTCACGCTAAGGCAGTGAACATAAGTCGAATAGCCTCAGGAAGGCATCTTGCCCATAGCTCGAGTAACAAACGGCTACAAACAAATTTGAACTTGTGCTTTGTGCTTCTGTTTTATAGACAATTCTTTATTAGATGTGAATGCGTCAAGTCATAAATTTTATGTGATTTTTTGAATTATTAAATAAAAGTTTATATCGTTAAAACTGATTTTTAATTGGTGGTTTTGTGGTACTATTCATCTACAATAGTTGATATTACTGATTAATATATAGATGAAGAAGCTCAATGTAAGAGGAAACTAAAAAATTATAGTAAGGAAAATTTGCCTTGTATTGTAGCTTTACAACATCAAGTACGTCAATATTAATATTTTTCGTCATATTCGGACAATATTTATGAACCGGACATGGGATTTGCTGATTCTGTCACTTCTATTGAAGGTTATGAATATTTATTAACACAATTAAATCCGATAATAACTAAAAAACAAAAATTATTGTACTATAGATATAAAAATTTTTATTATATAGATTTAAGAGAAAAAAAGAAATATTACTTTATAAAATTGTAAATTTTTTAATCTTAAACTATAGTTATCATTACTTTAAATATCGAATTTCGAAAAAATAAGAATCTCTTTTTTTTTCGAATGAAACTGTAACGATTGTAGCTCATATTTCATATGTTAGCAATTTCGAAGTATAAATTCAAGCAAAAAAATTACTTTTTACTATATGAAACTGTAATAATAAAGTTTTTTTGTCTTAGGAAATAAAATTTGAAGAATTTGTAGAAAAAATTACAGTGTGAGATTGTAATTTTTAGAATACAATTTAAAATTATAAAATCTGTTTACTATAGAGAACTGGACAATACCGAGTGTGAAACTGTAATATTTGTTATGCCTGGATAAAAGTGTAATTTTTACAGTTTCAAAGTCGTAGCGCTTTACTACTATACGAAACTGTAATAAATACTCAGATATGAGATCAATTTTTCAACTGCTCTTTTTTCCGTGCATGAACGGAAAAAATCTAAAATTAATAGTTTAACAATTATCGCACTTTCAATGTTGATGTTCGTGCTACAAGAAATTTATAATTAATTAATGGATCACTAATTAAAAAATCGCGATAAAAATTTTTGATCGCCGGATTATTGTTCATTGATCTATCCTGTAGGTGCCTGAATTTTTTCATTTCTTAAGTTTCAAATTTAATCAGTTTAAATAATATTTTTTTATTAAAGGTCCGAAGTGGGCGGAGCTTAGGCAAGCGAGAGTTTCCATTTTCGGCCGTATTTTCAACCCCCTAGAAAAATTATAAATATTGGTCCTAGAGTTCGGAAAGGAATGACTTTTTTTTAAGAAAATTCTTCCTCTTTTTGGATTTTTTTTCAAATTTCAAAAATTTTGAATACCTTTTGAGATATTCACAAAAAACAAAACCCCTGTTTTTTTTTTTTTTTTTACTAAATTTTTTATAACTTTTGTAATTTTTGCAAGCGCCACTCCAATTTTTTAAAAAGTTTCTATAGATGCGATGACGAATCGAATGACACCTCAATCATAATTTTCCGAGGCGAACAAAAAACTTTGACCTAAAAGGCACATGTTGACTAGACTAGGTTCTTCGTACCTTAGGGGTCCATAGCATCCCGGTCTCCCCTACATACACCGAATAAAATATATGCTTAAATATAACAAGAAAAATATATGGTACCATATAGGGGAAGGGGGGGGGGGCAAAACGGGGTACCCTAAAAATTTTTATAAAAAAAAAAAAATTTTTTTTTTTCGTCTAATTAGTATAAATTCGATATATTTGCGCACTTTTAGCCCTACGCATGACACCTGGAGCAAAATGGACCAGCCGAAAATCCTGAAAAAATGATTCTTTCAAATTTTTATGGTTAAATTGAAAGAATTTTGATATATATATAATATTTTAAATAATGCAAAATAATCTGTAATCTAAAAAATCAAAAAACGCGTTTTTTGGGTTAAAAATAATGACAAATAAGAAATATAGAATTGTTTTTTTTCATTAAATAGTAATTAGTAATTAAGCTAGTCGAGAGGAAACGATTTATTACACTTAAAAAAATTTTTCTTGAGTATTATAAAACCAAAAATAGTTGTCAAGAGAAAGAAATACATTCTTAATAATGAAAACAATTTAAAAAAAAAAAAAAAAATATTATTTTTTGGAGGGAGGCCTCTCTGCCCCACAAAAATTTGTTTTTTTTGCCTTCGTGTCCACCAATGATGTGAAATGGAATTTTTTTTTATGTACATTACATATAAAAGATTCAAGTAATAAAATTTGATCAATTTTCAGAAATTTTTTTTTTTCAACTTTTTTTAAGGGTACCCCGTTTTGCCCGCCAAAAATAAAAATCTTATTTTTTAACGGCAGCTAAAAATTTTGTCTATTTACCTCGAATATCATTAAAAACAAAAAGATTTAGCGTATTTTAGTCCTCGAAAACTTAGTATTTCTTAGGTACCCCCGTTTGCCCCCCCCCCTCCCCTATAATATAAAGTATATGCTACCATACATTTCATTTCATATAAAAATTTTATATTTTTTGAATATAAAAGAAAATATATCAATACAATATATTGTAAATGTAAATGTATATACCCTGATTCAAAGATCGTATTCATTCCGATTCGAAAAATATAAATTGGAATGAATCGTAATTCTGCACCGGAAATCTCACTATTCAAAACTGGAAAATTTCTAATTTAAAGTGCGCCGTGAAAAAGAAACGGAATGAATTGGTACTTTTCTTGATTCAAAGGTCGTATTCATTCCAATACCTGATTCAAACATCCATCCATTCCGATTTGAAAAAAAGAAATGAATCGGAATGAATCGTAATTCTAACCCGGAAATCTTACTACTCCCAACTGGAAAATTTCAGCTAAAAAGTGTATAATATATTGAACCGGAATGAAATTACGTTTTCCCATTATAATTAACTTAATTCATTACGGTTCATTTGAATTGGAATGAATCGTGATTTTCTATTGGATATTCTTGTATTGAAACGGGTTCATTTCCGATTCAAAGTATGCAATAGGAGTGAATCGGATAAAATTGGTATTTTCCTTGCATAAATAACCCAATTCATGATGATTCAATTTTTTTTTTATTCCCTCGCGGAATTGCCATAACGGTACCCGAGTCAAAATTAAAACACTAATTCGAGCCTCAAAAACCTCATTTCTTTTGATGTTGTACCTACCGCTGAATGTGAAATACTATTTTGACCCTCACTATACTCAAAATAGGGTATGGAGGCCGAAATTCGTGTTTTAGAATAATATTTTCAACCTCCAAAACCTAAGATCGCTTTAAAACCCTATTTTTCGGTACTTCAGCCTACTAAGAGTATAAGTAGGTTACTTTTACGATTTCATGGAACATAGAATTTCGTCAATCTACAATTGTTGATCAACAATGTAAGGAAAAACATATAAAAAATATGTTTTTTACATAAACTTTTTATATTTCTTCTTCTATGTTGGTGATTAACAGAAAAACATATTTTTGTATAATTTTTTGATATTTTGATAATTATATTTTTTATAAATTTAAAATATATTACGAATATATTTTTTTATCTCACCATACCTATATTTTTGTTATATTTACAAATATATTTTTATACATGTATTTTTTATATATTCTAAGATATATTTTTAATACATTTTTGAATATGAAAAATATATTTTTTCTATAAATTTTTTTCATGGGGGTACATGGCCATATATAGAGCCTATATATTTTTTAAATAATTTTATACATAACTATATAACCAAAATTACACATATCACAATTACTTACACGCAGGATTATATAGCACACGAAAAAAAAATAAGAAATTTTTTTGTTATTTCTAATAATAGATTTTCAATTATATTTTGCTGTTTCAAAAGTGAGTTATTCTTACAATCTCATATAGCACAAGTAAACTTAGCAGTCACTGTCGGTAGCGTAGCCTAGTCGTTAAGGGGTTAGGGGTAGTCAGAATTTTCAAAAAATCGATTTTTTTTTTTTTGCATTTTCTTAAAGTATAATATTTTAAAAATATTGTGTGAAAATTTGAAGTGAATCCGACAAATTCTTTTCGAGTTATTTAACAATGACCAAAGGACGCTCGGGTGCTACGTGGCATTCGAGAGCAGGTAGCTAGAAACAGCTGCAAGCAACCGACTTTTCGGGTTTCATTGTCATGAATATCTCCCCATTTTAATGTATTTATAATTATATATATATATATATATATATATATATATATATATCCTTCTACATATATTCACAATTTGTAGGTAGTACAAGAACTGAAAAATAATTTTTGGTTGCCAGTATACCTGTAGTCGTTGCACTGATCAGTCGATAGTTTTGTGATAAATTATTTCTCAAGTGAATTAAATTATTAACCATGGGACGTGATTCTAGAAAGGTTTCAAGAGAACTTCGGAGTTCTGAAAAAATTAATAAGTCGCGTTCAGTCAAAAGAAAGAATGTTTTTAATCCGAAAACAGCCGAACGTGATGAAAGTATTCAGAGTACATCTTCTAAAAAATTAAAACAAAACACTGAAGATGATGTACCTGAAGACAGCAGTACTGAATTTCGAATAATAAATTTTATTCAGGTATTCACTGCAATTTCTGCTCTTATAAAATGTAAAAAATGTGATGGAAATGTAGTGTTTCAAACAGCAAGTACACGTGGGCTGGGATTCAAAATTGTAGTTGCATGTAATAACTGTGGAAATGAATATATTCCTTCCTGTTCTTTCGTTGGGCATTCTTATGAAATAAACAGACGTTTCATTTTTGTAATGAGAATACTAGGAATAGGATACGAAGGATTGTGCAAGTTTTGCGGCCTGATGGACATGCCGTCTTTTTTAGATAAATCTACGCATACAATTTTACTGAAACAGATTTTGAATTGTAGTAAAGCCGTCGCAGAAACCTTCATGACGAAAGCTGTGAATGAAGAAAAGCAAGCAATGCCAACAACTGAAAATGAAGATATAAATCATCTAACTGTATCGGGAGATGGAACCTGGCAAAAACGGGGATATACATCGTCATTTGGAGTTTCTTCTATAATTGGCTATTTTACTGGAAAGATTCTTGACATAAACATTAAAAGTGCATATTGTAAGCTATGTGAGTATTGGAAAAAAAAAACAAATACTGTTGAGTTCGAGGAATGGTATCAATCGCATGAAGATGTGTGTTCTGCTAATCATCAAGGGTCTTCTGGGAAAATGGAGGTGGATGCGATGGTCGAAATGTTTTCGTATTCTGAAACTAAATATGGAGTTAAGTATGCCAACTATATTGGTGATGGTGACTCCAAGACCTATTCAGGAATTATAAAATCAGATCCTTACGAAAATACAACTGTAAATAAAAAGGAATGTATAGGGCATGTCCAAAAGCGGATGGGGAGTCGATTACGTACGCTGAAGAGTAAACAAAAAGGTCTTGGTGGTCGAGGTAAGCTCACAGGAAAATTAATAGACAAACTAACTGTGTACTATGGTTTAGCAATACGCCGGCATTGTGATTCTATTGAAAATATGAAATCTGCTATAATGGCAACCTTTTATCACTACGGCTCGAGTGATGAAAAACCGAATCATGATATGTGTCCAAAAGGCGAAGAATCTTGGTGCTCTTACCAGCGCGCTGAAGCAAGAGGAGAGCTTGATACCTTTTCTCACGATTATTCTCCTTTACCTTCTGATGTTTTAAAAGCTATCAAGCCTATATACGAAGATCTTAGTAATGAAAATTTACTTTCAAGATGTGTAGGTGGATTCAATCAGAATAATAATGAAAGCTTTAACCAACTAGTATGGAAAATATGCCCAAAAACGGTAAATACTAGTTTTACTATCGTACAAATAGCTGCATACGTTGCTATGTGTATATTTAATGAGGGTATAAATTCATTATTAGTCTTGATGAATACACTAGGACTTAATTGTGGGCCTAATTCTCATCGGTATGCAGAAAGAATGGATGCTGCACGTATCAAAGTAGCAGATAAGCGCGCTAATGATAACACCCGAGAAGGTCGATTGCAACGTAGGCACCAGCAAATCGATATTTTGGAAGCTGCTATGTCGGCTGAAGAGCTATTATATGGTCCAGGAATAGATGACTCAGTGTAAGTTATTAAATAATTCTTATAATTCGACATAAATCCATAGCAAAACTTTAAATGCGTTTTTCTCAAAACTATGTTTTCTGAACTGGTGATCACTGTAACTTAAAAACTGCTCGGTAGATTTCAATAAAATTTATTGTACTTTTGAAATACATTAAAAACTCGTGCCTGATCGAAGGATTTTTTTTTTTTTTCAAAATTTCGATTTTTTTTTAACAATAAACTGTCGGTTTTTTTCTCGAAAATTTGAAAAAAATTTCCTGAGGCCGCCATTTTGTTAATTTCGAAAAAAAAAAAAAAAGCTTCGATCAGGCACAAGATTATCTATTAATAAAACTAATTTTTCTTGTCCGATTGATTTTAGATGAATCTCCAAGGACTTATGATGATCACCGCAAAGGACTTCGGGAGGAACGGGCTCTACAAAAACAGCGATAACTTTTTGAATTATTAATTTTTTTTTTTGAAATTTTCGTGAAGTCAAATCGAAACGTGTTCTAATAAAGCTATGTTTTTATTTTTGTCAAATAAAGTAATTAACTACAAAAAAAAAATTATTGAAAATCATCATTTTTTCATACCCCTGAGTACCCCTAACCCCTTAAAGCGTCGGTCTTTCGTTCGTTAGGTCTCGGGTTCGAATCCCACTGAATCGTGTGCGTTCGGTTGATATTTATAGCGTTTTTTCCCTAAATTAAAAATTTCTACTCGGTTAGAAATTAATATGATCGAAAATCTGATGCATCATCAAAAAAAAAAAAAAAAAAAAAAAAAATACAGAAATGGCTCAATTTTCGCGTCTTCTCTTTCTAAAGTAATTTGATAATTTTAGTTATATTTTGTTCAAATTTCTGAAAATTATAATTAATAAATAAAAAAATAATTTTTAAATTTTAAATTTTTCCCGCTCCCGGCAGCCATTTTGATTTCCATTCCTTCTCCTTTCCCTTCTTTCCCCGCACCTGATTCAAATTGTAGGCTTTGGAGGGTCATTTTAGGGTTCTGTAATACTAATTTCAGCCTAAACTTGGTAAAAGCGGACAAAAATACCAAGTTTAGGCTGAAATTAAGGTTTCGTTGTACAGCTTGGGCTTATCTAAAAAACTAATTTCAGCCTCCTTACCCTCGAGTAGAATTTGGAGGCTGAATCTAGTTTTTTAATTTTGACTCGGGTATTTCTACGGTATTTTCCGAGTATTTTTTGGGTATAAGTATTATTACGGTATACCCTAGGTATAAATGCGGTATGTTTGTGAAATTTTATTACCGTATTAATACCGTAAATATATTGTGTTGATACCAAATTTATATAGGGACTGTACCGTATTTATACTGTGTTTATACCGTATTTACGCTCTCGCTATACCGTATTTGTACAATGATTATACCCCATTTATATGGTTTTTATGCTGTACTTAAACGTCGGTTATGCCGTATTTATACGGTTGCTATACCTCATTTAAACAGTGGTTACACGGTATTCATATAATGTTCGCACCGTATTTAAACGGTATTTATGCGGTATAAATATGGTGGTTATGCCGCATTTATACAGTGATTATGCCGTCTCACTCTTACAGGCTGAAAAATACTTTTCATATCTTTCAGTTTTATTAACAAACAATCTTCAGATTCTATAACAGATACAATATGTTTTACTACTATATGCATTCTTAAATGGCTCATCTCTTCACTATGTTCTGCTTTCAATTTTTCAATAAAAAAGTACAGCTGTAAAAATGAACTAGTTCATTTTTACTTTCACAAAAAAATTTTTTTTAAAAAAATTTTCCTCATTAACAAATAAAAACTCTTGAAACTAGTAAAAATTTTTCAATTTAAACATAAAAATATGTTTACTTGAGGAAAAAAAGTTTTGATTCAAGATTAAAATTTCAAGATAATTATTTACTTGGTGCAAGAAAATTTTACTTTTCCGAATCGTTAAAACAAAATTTCTTGAATCAGGAATTGTTTTCTTGATTCGAGCTAACTGTTTTGTCTATGTAGTAATGATTCGCAAGAACATCAGATAATTTTGAAATACATTTAGGATCAATTTTAATAACTAGGATTATTTTATGATTAAAAATTACATTCTTCAATTGAAACATGTCTAAACACTGCAGTGTTTATGTCGTATGGGTATTTTGACATAAAAGTCTTTTTTTAGCTCATAAAGTTCTTTATTTGTACATTATAAAAACCTTCACGCGTCTTTTAAATTTTAGTTTCTCTACACAGAAAATACTGTTAACTTGAACTAAGAAAAATATTCTTGATACAAGAAAATTTTTTTTAACGATTCGAAAAATAAAAATTTTTTACATCAAATAAATAATTATTTTGAAATCCTTACTTTGAATCAAAATTTTTTTTCATCAAGTTAACATATTTTTATGCTTTAGTCGAAAAATTTTTAATTGTTTTAAAAGTTTTTATTTCTTAAAATAAGAGATATTTTATTGAAGAAAGCCGTGCCAGGTTATTGTAGCAATATTGCATTTTTTTGTTTGAAAAAAATAAAATTTCTTGGAATAATTACTATTTGTTTAACAGAAGAATTTTCGTATGCTCCAACCAAAAAAAAAAAAAGTTACTCAAACCGAGAGAAAAATTTCTTGGGAGAAAAGATATATATGGAAGAGAGGGAAGACACTGGTGCTAGGCAGCAGCAGCGAGAATAGTTCGGTGCGCGCCACTAGGTAGCGCCTACGATTTGTAGTGTCCCTGGTAAGAAACTTATTTCAGAAGTCTTATATTCCGAAATTGTGACCATTCTGGCGTGGGTACTCCTCCGTTATTTGATAGAGTGATGAGTACCTTTTTTGATGGTAATATAGTACAACCTATATTACATAATTTTGATTTATTTCTTATTGATAATAAATAGGGATTCGGGAATACTAATAATTTCAATTAATTTGAATTCGCTTTACATACATATTGTATAACTTTAATTGATTCTTCCGATACATTCCAATTCAACTTCAATTGGTAGTAAATGGAAATCCATAAATAGTTGTAACTTCGATTGATCCCGATTTACTTCATATGATGGCTCTAAAAGTATAACGATTTTTCCAATACATTCCGGTTTAACACCAATCGATTATTATTGACATTTTATGAATAATAAGAATTCCGATTTAATCTGATTTTTCTAACATACAGAATTCGAATATTTTGTTTTTAACTATTTATCCCAGTTCATTTTAAAATGAAATTGATTTGTTTTAAATTGGATTTTTTATCGTTAAGGAGAATGCCGATTCATTCCAAGTTATCTCCAACCGGACAAGCAAACTTGTCCGATTACTCCTTTTTATTCCAATTTATTATGAATCGGAAATAAATTGGAATAAATAGGAATGAATTGGGTTTTTGTATCAGGGTATATAGCTTAATATGAAACACATATAAGTTTCATATTTGGAATACATATATTTAATGCTGTATATAATTTTATATTAAATCGGCCAAAATCTCTATTGGCAGGGAGCGCGACGAAAACGACATCTGATGCTTACAAAAAATCATGCTCGAGAATTATAAAAGATATATAAAATCAGTGTAAAAAATAAAAATTCGTCATAAAATCAAAATATAAAAATTTATTATGATTTAAATAAAAAAGTGCAATTGTATTTTTGATAGAGAAAATTAAATTAAATATATTTCGATAAAGAAATTATGTATAAAAAATTTTAATAAATAATAAATACTATTATTTTAGAATAGAATAAGGTTAACCGATAAAATCAAAACAAATAATACATGACAACTACAATGATAAAAGTTTAAAAAATAGTAGAATAGTAAAGTGAGTTTTTTAACGAAATTGAAGTAAATAATTTTATATTAATTCATGATAATTTGCTTGTGAATCGTAACTAAGAAAGTATTCTGTTATTATAATGTTTTTTTAACCTTCCGTTACGCGCGCTTTCTCTAGTGTCTCACTCGTATTCACGCCATAACTCTATTAGGTTGAGTAGTGTTGTGCGGGGAAACGCCGTATAGCGCGAGTAACGAAGGGTTAAAAAATAATTTTTAGGCAATGATGAAAATCATTATCCAAACCGGATTTGAATCAATAAATTATAAAATATTGTTTTAAATTCAAACGATGAGCAAAGGCAAACATTAACGACACAATAATTATTATGAACTATTTTTAAACTTAATTTTCACGTGTTTGTTTTCAACGAGAGCATGATTGGACGAAATTGTGCCCACAGCGAGCGCTGCGATCGATTCAGTTGTCCCCACCATATACTACACTCACTGCCAATATGATTTTTTATAATATACAATATAATATATCATATATTTTTTTGTTGCAAACATATATGATTTTATATATTTTAACCATATATTGTTTTATCATACGGGTCCAAAGACGGTTGGACCAAACAAATATGCATTTCACTGAAAAAAAGTAATTTTTGTCCAACGATATCTTTGGAAAAAGAAAAAATTTTTCTGAAGCAAATTTCTTTTTGGTGATCCATTTTGCCCCCGATATTGCAGATCGGCTTAAAATATCTTTAAAACATCAGAGGTATCATGATTTGACCGAAAATGGAAAAAAAAAATTTTACAAAATTTTTGAGGGGGGCCACCGTGCTCCAGGGGGCCGTAGCACCCCGGTCTCCCCTACTCTTATCTTTATTTCAAACATTTTCGTGCGCGAAATATTTCAGATCCCTTAACTAGTTGAAACTCAGTAAATTAGGCTCTCCAGAATGAATAATACAAGTATAGTCGTTACAGAGGCCCTAAAAACTGGTTTTGTCTTCATTCCTTTTTCCTTAGAAGGGAGCACCTGGATTCAGGTTTTGGGACTAAGATGCTGGGCTTTCTGATCAAGCTGCATTATTACAAATACATTATCAAGTCTCCAATTTCTCCGAAGGTTTTTTTGCGAAACATACATAACTGTAATCATACATATAAAAAATAAAACAAGAATTATTACAATGTAAACTGTGAAAATAAGCTCTTCGAATTAAAAATTATAATAGTGGCAGTCCGTACTTTTTAAATTTTATGCATTAATTGAGATAAGGTAAATGTTCCAATACCGGAACAAGACCCAATACTGTAACGATTTGATAATCATTATATTATATTTTAACTCGTTCGCGATGAAATTAAATAAAACATTTTTTATTTAAAGCCTTAATCTTTTAGTTACAAAATAGGATATAAAATAGATTTTAGAATATATCCGAAATATGAAAAAAAAAATGCTAATTATAGCAATAGTCTCGGATTCATGACTTTTTCATGTCTCTTAATGGTTGTGCTAAGAAATCAGTCAATGGTCTTAAGCTTATAGAAAATGTATAGAATTACTTTTCATTAATTTTTTTTTTGTAGGCATCTTGAATGAGATAAAATTCAAGAAAACATATTAACAATATGAAAAAAATAGTATTATTATATTAATTTTACTATTCGTCTATTGGTACACTAAAATGAATCCGTGCCCAGTACCGGAATAGCCAGTCATATTAATGTTATTAATGATATCGATAGACATTAACAGTGAGTTCTATTGACTGGCTAAATCAAGTGCAATATTAATTATTACTGGAGCCCTACTTTCGAATGCAGTATGTATGATTGTTATAAAAAATGCATTAAATATAGATAAACTCTTAAATAAATTTTTTTTTTTTTTTTAATTATTCTTATAGTATAACCTCAAATGATTTATTTTGTTTCTATTCTTCAGTTCAAAATGTTTATTTTCATTGAATATTTAATCATTTCAAAATTTTAAATACATTTTACATTATGAGTGTGACATAGCAGATATCAGACAAATTTAAAATTATTAATAAATCGAGTAAATAATTAATGGAATAAAATTTCAAAAAATGCGCAATCGAGAAATTTTGAAATTAATAGTCCTTTTTTTATAAACATTATTTTTTTAATTATTTATCTTATTTATTTATAATTTTAAAGTTGTTTGATGTATGTTACATTCACACTCGTTTTACATTAATATTATTTAATAATTGTTAATATATTCACTATGAATAAATGCAAAAAACAACTCATTTTATTTACTGTTCCGGTATGACACAGAAAAAACAGTTAACTTGGTTCAAGAAAAATATTGTCTTCCGAATTTTCTTTCTTGATTTAATAAAAGTAAAACACTTGATTCAAAAACTTTTTTTTGGTTCAAGACAGTAAATTCTCTTGCTCCAAAAAAATTTATTTTTGAAGCGAAATTGAAAATTTCTTGGTTTAAGAAAAAAAATTCTTGGCTAAAGAAAATAAGTCATCTCTTGCCAAAAAATCAACGTTTTGAACGAAAAAAAGTTAACTTGGGCTAAGAAAAAATTTCTTGGCCCAAAGAAAAAATTTTCTTGCTCCGAAAAATAAATTAAGTGAAAATAAAAGTTGCTTGGGCCAAGAAAAAAAAATTTCTTGCTCCAAAAGTTTGCTTCTTTAATGAAGACTTAAATTTTTCTCAGTCAAAAATATATTTTCTCTTCGAAAGGTTGGTTTTCTCTTCGACGTGTGGATTTTTTAAATTTTTTGTTTTTATTTGAAACGTAATTTTTTGTGTTTTTTTCCCGAGCAAAATTATTCAAGACTTGAATTTCAAGTAACTTTAATATTTAATATTAAAGTCATGAATTATGATGTATTGTAGGATATACTATAGTACAATTCAAAAGGGTACTTGTGGTTCTGTCAAACGACAGAAAAGTACTCGAACAATATCGTAGTGAAATTTGGAATATAAAACTTCTGAAATAAATGTCTCACCAGGGACACTACGTCGTAGGCGCGATCTCGTGGCGAGCACCGAACTACTCCCGCTGCTGCTGTCTAGCACCGGTGACTTTCCCCTTCTCCATATCGATCTTTTCTCCCAAGAAATTTTTTCTCTTGGCTTAAGCAACTTTTGTTTTCTTGGTCGGAGAATACAAAAATACTTGCGTATAAAGAATAGTACTTGTTCCGAGAAATTTTATTTTCTTTAATTAAAAAAATGCAATATTGCTACAAAAAAATAATTTATCTTGCTCCAAAAAAAATATCTCTTACTTTAAGAAATATAAACTCTTGAAACAAGTGACAATTTTTTGATTTAAGCGTAAAAATATGTTGACGTGAGAAAAAAAATTTTGATTCAAGATAAAAATTTGAAGATAATTGTTTACTTAGGGCAAGTAAATTTTCATTTTCCGAATAGATCAAAAAAAATTTCTTGAATTAAGAATATTTTCCTAGATTCAAGTTAACTGTTTTTTCTGTGTAGGACAACCGAATTCCCGTACTGGGACAAGGCTATTTCAGCTTTCCGGTATTGGGTATTTTGGGTGTCATAGAAAGAATTTTTTTTTTTATATTAAATTAAAGAAAAATAAACTAATTTAATTATTTTCGAATAGGTAAATGTCTTTTCTATATGATGTAATAAATTACTTTGGTTTATAATCTATATGAATATTTTTGAAACGATAAAAATCAGTCGTATACCCTTCGTCGTTCCGGTATTGGGACATTTACCTCCTGGGAAAAAATGATCAGGCCTGACCATGCCTGTTCATGTATGATCTGGCCTGAAATTAGACCTGATCATGCCTGTTCATGTATGATCAGGCCTGAAATTAGACATGATCAGGCCTGATCATACCTGTCCATGCCTTTTCATGTCTGAGGCGTTAAATACACTCAGGCCTGTTCATGGCTGTTCATGCCTGACCATGTCTGTTCATGCATGTTCATGTCTGTTCATGTCTGAAGTGTTAAATACAGTCAGGCCTGATCATACGTGTCCATAGACAATCCCATATTTTATATTTTTTTTCATTTTTATAGAAATAATTATATATAATTGTATATAGTTATGCATAATTATATATAATTATATAGGACCATTTTTTATATATAATTGTTTTACCAGAATGGGCATGAACAGGCATGAACAGGCCTGATCAGACCTGAACATGCCTGATCAGGCCTGGTCAGGCATGGTCATTTTTCATGTCTGATCAGGCCTGAAGACTCATGCCTGCTCATGTCTGATCAGGCCTGAACATTTTTTCCCGGGCTTATTGCAGTTTAAGCAGCAAATTTTATAATTTCAGAATGTAATTTAAGCCAAATGGAATTCTAAAACATTATTTTTTTTTTATTTTGGAATTTTTCTTTGTTAAAAAACCAGTTATTTAAATTGAAAACCCAATCTGTTGTCAGAAACGCACCTCACAATATTTGTGTTATTTTTTAACACAGACTATTTGTGTTGAATTTCAACACAAAATTCGGGTAATACGAGAAGTAAATTCAACACTTTTTAAGTGTCAGTAGTGACAAAAAAAAAACGTTAACAATCACATTTTATTTTTGTACCATGAATATTCAACAAATATAACTTACATATTATTTTGAAGTTATCAATAGTGACATCAATTATTATTTAACAATGCGCTATATTTTTATTGTAAATAATGTTTTCATTAGAGTTTAAAGTGTTAAATAGTAGATCAATATAAAATTTTTAAGTAACACAGTTAAATGTGTTGATTTAACACAAAATAATCAACACGAAAAATTCAACACGAACCGTTTTTAAAACAGGTACACAATATTTGTCACTTTATACTGTTCTATGCATTGGTTTTTTTGAGCTCTTCGAGTTCAGTAAATAATCATAGGGCCAAGGTTGGGCCACTTATCAGTATTGGAAATTTCTCCTTGGGTTTATAAATCTGTTTGCATTATCAATATTAATGAAATCTCTTTACGTGATGAATACCTAGGCTATATAAATAGTCAAAACATTAAATGCAAGGATTTTCAAACCTAATTATTTTTCATCAATTAAAAAATCAACAATAAAAGAAATAATGATTATAAACAATCAAATGAGACTGAAAGTATTAAATTCTGATATATCATAAAAAGTTGTTCTCACCCTGATTAGAAAATACGATAAGTGACGATTAAAAATTTAATCATCATTAATCGTTTTTAATCTTCATACTGGACCAGAATTAGTAATATTATTTGACGATTAAAGAAATAATGTTGCAATTTCTGGCCCAGCACGAGCGTTAAAAACGATTTAGGACGATTTAAAATGATCAGAAATTTATTCGTTTTTAATCCTCTTTAATCATCAATTGACGATTCACGACGCTTTAAAACTATAAAAAATTTAATCGTTTTTAATCCTCGTTAATCATCAACCGATGATTCATGACGATTTAAAACGATTAAAACATTTTTAATCGTCATTAATCATATTTTCTAATTTAATCAATTTTTTTTCTTCTTGCACTCTCTAAAAACGAATTAGTGGAAATCAAGTGACAATCACTATTTAGCAGTGAATAGTCACTTATCACCAGTCAAAAGTATACCACTATTTGAATTACTGATTTTTTTTTTCATGAATGGTGCACCAGTAAACAGTAAATAGTCACTATTTTCACTATTTCAAATTTAAGAGAGAAGATGTACACATATTTTCTATCTGATGAAATTTGGAAACTCAGATCTGATTTAATTTGACGAGAACTAAAATTTTTTTTCCTATTGCTGTTCGCTATTTTTGTTCTTTATCTGTAATAGGATGGGTGGAAAACAGGTGTCCGACACGTGTCGAACGATTCCAGTTTTCGGCCCTTACGAATGAATGAGTCTGTATATATTGTTGTTTTCGTATGCACATTCACTTGACAAAACAACATCATCAATCATTTCGTTACGAAGTTTCGAAGACTTATTATACACTCTTCACAACAATTCAATACAAAAGTATTTTCGAGCTCGAAGAGCTAGAAAATGTATTTATAACAATGTTTTTGAGCTCAAGGAGCTCGAAAATAGCGGGAAGTTTTAGGGCTGGCCCGCAGGGTCAACCGATAAACAGATTTTTTTCTTTCTAGTCTCTTATGAAAATTTGTTGGCATAAGATGTTTTAGGAAGCCTCTCCAAAAATCAGCTTGATAAAAAATTTTCAAGAGATCACTCACGAATTTTGAAAATATCTAAAATAATTGAAATTCGGATTTTTTGTTTCTAAATTTTTTCTTTCTCGTGGCAGCAATAGTTTATATTTGTAAAATCACGACAATGCTGATAATTTCAGCACAAAATTTAAATATTTGAACGACGCTCAAGAATTTTGAATATTAACTGATAATATGTAACTAATACTTTGAATTAGTTTTTGTATTTTTTTATAACTCAATTATTGTCATTTCACTAAAATATAACTGTTGCATAACCGAAAAAATGCAGGATAGTCTTAACCAATAAAATTGGGTAAGGAATAAGCGGAAAAACCTAAAAATTTAATTAAAATGTAAAAAAATATGTGAATAACTTATTATTTCTATTCCTCGGGTTATATTATATTTATGTTTTGTGTGCCTTTAATTTCTGGTCTATTCGATAATTAATTTGATTTTATGTAAAAGAGTAGTTAACAGAAAAATTTAAAAAATTTCAAATAATTACAGACAAAAAAAAAATAATGAAAAAATGTCCTCAGAGCTAGAGGATTTTTAAATTAAAAAAAATTTTACGGAATTCTTTTTCCGATTATTCACGACAATAAATCAAAAAATTCTTTGAAGTCAAAGAAGACTAATTAGGAAATTTAAATTTCATGTTGTTTTCTTTGTTTATTTACGATCATTTTCATGGAACACTAAGCATCTTGAAAATGACCTAAAATTTTTTCTACAGTATTTTACATAAGAATTTGTTGGAAAACTGTTGTTGTCAGTCATCAAAAATTTTTTTAACCATCAAGTAAATTCTAAAAAACAGATCCCCCGGGACCGCTTTAAGATTTCCCGCTGTCTTTGGGCGTAAAAATATGCTTTACAAAGCTGACATTTTCAAACTTAAAAATATGTTATTTTATTAATTATTTACAATCTCTCTTAAATCGATTGCTCCATGCACAGTAAGTAAAGTGGTTTGTTACGATAAAAAAGTAGTAAAATCATCGAATCAATAAATAAAATAGTTTCCAAGTTATTTCTTAATGTTAGGAAAAAAAGAAATTTTCTTTTCAGTGCGCTATTTTTTTTATTATTATTTCATATAGGTACTATAAGCTACACATATCTATTTAAAAATTTAATGTCATGAGTAAATTTTGATGAATGCTTTTCATTCCTAAATAACCCATTCTAATTGGTATATTTATTGAGAATATCTCATGATTAAAACATAATTTTTTATAAAATAATAAATCTTGATTTACAATAACAAATGAACGAATTAACCGACGGGTGGAAACAGGTTGATTTTTATGATGAAAATCGGTGTATATTGTTACATAGAGTTAAAAGCTTAATTATTTTTAGGATTTTATATCTATTTAAAATAAATATCCGAAAATATTACATTTAGGTCTGTATAGAGACGTTTTACCGAACTACAATAAGCGGACTTGTGAAACTGTGGTTCGTTCAATGGAATCACCATGGAGACAGACATGTCCTATACCTAATCCATACTCGCCAAGATAGTATGCTGAGAGTATGTGAAGGAAAGGAATTTTTTTTGTTATGACCAAAAGTCTTAACATGTTTGTCTCATAATTATTATTTTCATTTAATTATATAGGCAGTCGAATCCACGGATACAATAAATAGGTTTATTTTTTAGAATTCGTTGACTTGTTCAACTAGTAACGCATTTCGATTTTTCGAAATTTCAATTCTCTCTAAAAAGGAATTAGCGAAATTCACTATCAAATAGTGAATATTCACTAATTCAGTTGTAGAGCTTTAAATACAAAAAAGTTACTAGTTATACCCATGCAGTCTGCTGATAGTAATCATTGCAATTATTATAAAAGCTATATTTCCTTGATCTAAAAACTATTAATGTTGGTTCTACTCAACTGCATTAATGTATAATATTTACTTTTTAAAATTAAAATCTGTTTTTTTTTTAAGCCCAGTCAGAATTCCTTGTTCTTTCTGTCTATGAAAAATATCAATGAAAATCATCTGTAATAAAGATATCTATACCCTGAAATTACTATGCCTTATGATAAATTTAAAAAAAAGTTTTCAAACAGAAATATTAAAAAAATGAATTAAATTTACTGATGTGTGCTTCCATCTATTTATAAACATTACCTGAAAAGAGAATATAAGCAATGCTCTTACACCATGCGTATTTTGTATTCATATGAATACTAGACCAAACAATGAATGGCGATCCCCGAGTAAAAATAAATTGTGAAAAATATATCAGGTCTTATAAGTAAATAAATAGTAATGCAAATCAGGTGAGAAGACCAAATGTAATCAGTTATGACTATTCATTTATTTTCATATATACGACGTTTCGTCGGTGTTATTCCGACATCATCAGGTATCTAACAATAGACAGAAATTACAAACATTATTATACAATTAATTATAAAATAAAATTATAAAAATAATACCTTGAAAATCTGTCAAAACATTGTCAACATTCTGATCCTTACATAGCAGATTCATGTACAAGTAAAAATAAAATTTGACGTTTAAAAAATTAAATTTTCATCTTCTGCCGCAACCCCGCTGCAACACAGCTGTTTGGAGGACAAAATCGCCGCACGCTAAATTCTTATTCTCTGCCGACATAGCCGCAACACCGCCGCAACACAGCCGCACGCTATTGAAATTTTATTAAAATCTCTGCCGCAACATCGCCGCAACACAGCGACCCCGGGTGACAATATTCATTGTTATTATTATTTTTCCATTTGATTGAGTAAAATAGAAATAATTGCATTTATTAAATACTTATTTAATTGTCCGGGAAAAGAGAATTGTATATGGCCATATATTAAAATTTTCAATATATACATATAGCTATGTACTGAAATTTCATATAAATTAAAAAAAAGACTTACTAAATGTCTGTATTTTTTAATTTTTTTTTTTGTTCAATCATTTTTGTGATGCGGGAGTTATCAGATTTGTGGTCAATTTAATTTCTAACCGAGTAAAAATTTTTAAATTAGGGAAGAAACGCTAAAATTATCAACCGACCGTACACGCTTTCGTGGGATTCGAACCCGGGACCTTACAAACGAAAGACCGACGCTTTAACTAGGCTACGCTACCGACAGCGATTACAAAGTTTACTTGTTCTATATAAGAAAATTATTTAAAAAATGATAAAATATATACGATTCGTTTGTCGAGTGTTGGGGCTATTTTACGTTTTTACTCGGGGAAAAAAGAGAACAGATTCCCTATTACTTTTCATAGAATGACACCAGTCAAAATCGATAAAAACTGATATCGGGAATAAATTTGAGTAAATGTTCATTATATCAAAAGGAAAAAAAATATTTTAAAAGTCATAGTAGAAGTTACAAAATGTTTGTGACTTTTAATTGATAAGGATCATACTAAGTTTACAAATTACTATTTTACTATAAATTTAAATATCCTAATGTATTAAATTTATTTTCAATACTGGTTAACACTATAAAATATACTACGCATAATATACTGTCATTGTCGTTATCCCTAATTAAGAAATATGATTAAAAATTATTTGAGTTATTGGAATTATTTGATCTGATTTGAATTTAAATCATTTGGAATCATATTTTTTTATCAGGGATTTTAACATTGTATCCCTACTTTAAATTTGACGCCGAAAAACAACACTGGACATCGCGTAGACTCACATCAGTTTGTTTTTACAATATCTCAAACTATCGAAAACATCACTTTAAAAATGTTTGGCTTGACTGAGATTCGAGGCCTGGTCTCCTGTACACGAATCCTGTCCTTTGTCTGTCATTCCGATGTCTCCTTTGGATAAAGACCGCTGTTTGTACCATAATTTTCATATATCTCTACAAAATATGAATTTTTATCTCTTTGTTTCCAAAAAATTACTAACTGCATGTTTTACAGAATAAAAATGGCTCAATTCTCTAATTGAATATACAATATTATTCAATGCTTAACAATAATTGATTAGACTTTTCATGAATAATTCCTTTACTATACATTTGATAGTAACTAATAAAAGTGATGCATTTATCGATTGAAATCACTATTTTATATTAAAATATACTAATTATTAATAGATCTTGGAGAATCGTTTTTCCATGTACTTTATTAAAATTATCATTCTTATCAAAATGTTTTTTATTTTTGTTCAATTTCAACAAAGTGAAAAGAAAATCATTCATTTATATTATATATCCAAGCCTTATTTTGAGGAATATTTTTTTGTTTGTGTTTTAATGTATTCCGTATTTTGTAAAAAGACATATCGAGCAATCTCGTGCTTTGTTTTTCGCAAGACTCATACTCGACGTGAAATAATACTATTTCTCTTGGTAGTTGTGTAGTCGAAATATTTTATTCAAGACCGCACTAACAGTTTTTTTGTTAAGAGGTCATATATTTATCTATATAATAAGTATGCAACTGAAGGGAGAAAATTTCAAGGTGTGAAGACGACAGAACAAGAACATGCTGGTCTGCAACGGATATAGTTATGTAGTCTATTGAATAAAAAGTCAAAAACTCAAGGTAACAGTGCTCACTACTGTTACTATAAGCTGCAATATACTATAGATATGACAAGAAAGAAACCAGCCGAGAAACATCGGATCTATATATTCCACTCGGATGTGACAGAAAAATCTCCCCTCTTCCAAAATCCTCATTCTTTTTATTATTCTCGCTTTCTCTTTTATTCTTTCTCTTAAAACTCTCCATATGTAAGTACACATGTGACAATAATGCCGTGATTGATTGTAAAGTATATTTGGTCGCTATTTCCATAGAATAGGATGAATTTTCGGACCAATTACTTTAGTTTCAATTGAAGTAAACTATTGAGAACGCCTAGAAAATTAGCATATCTATTTTTTTTTTTTTTCAATCTACACAATACGTAAAGCCATAATTGAATAAATTGCAAAGGATTAAATTTAATAAGAATAATTGAATATTTCGAGACAGGTATTTGAATACACTTCTTACTCTCACACTGGAGACTTATGAACAATAATAACCTTAAACTTCTATATTTTTTTAATTTTTTGAGTAATAATATCATATAAAAAGGAAGTAGATGTCAGGCCATCAGAGAGATTGGCAATAAAAATAATAATATATTGTTTAAAATTGCAAACTTTGCTACAGTGTTTTACTAACATTAATTTGTAGCCTCGGTAATTCGTCTCTGGAAACATCTGCCTCCTGAGATAATACAGTCAAGAAGTCTTGAGGTTTTTAAACATGAAATATTTGATTACTTATTACGTTTAGACTTTAAATAAAAGGAAAAAAAAAGCAATAACATTTGTAAAATAGAAGATCACAAATCAGCTTTATAGTTTGATTATATATCCCGGAAAAAAATTATCAGGCCACGGTGTTTCCACTGTGATTACGCGGTGGATACACCGTGGAACCACGGTGGTGAAATGGCACAAAGCCACCGTGGAATCACGGTGGATACACCGCGTGATCACAGTGGACCCACTGTGTATACACGATGGTAAAATAGAACAAATCCACCGTGTAACCACGGTGGATCCACGGTGTTTACACTTCCACGGTGTTTCCACCGTGATTCAAATCTGCGAGGGAAAAAAAAATAATGATAAGTCAATTTCAAATTAACTTATTTTGTTAGTATTATTGTGTACTTAATATTTATTGGTTGAAAAGTACTTTTGAAATTTTCACCGCGACGGGTCACGAACCCACTACCGTCATGTTAGGAAGCAAGTCCGCTGTCCACTAGGCTGACCTATCTTATTCAGTTTACGACGATTTTTACCTTCTTTTGAAATCTTACCCCGATAGCCAAGTTGGCGGCAACCTGGCGACAATCTACTGCCGCAACCTGTCGTCAAGTTGGCCGCGAAAGTTGGCACTTCCATAAGTTGACGGCAACGGCATTTTAATTCGACTTGAAAAATGATAATTTTAACTCTTATCGTCATAATAAAAAAAGAAATGTTTAATTATTTGAAGTTTTTCATAACAAATATATGATTATCCCTAATTAAAAACCTCAATCAAATCCGATTGAAGCTCGATCGGATTTTAATCGTATTCAATCGGTTCGATTGGAGTATTTAATCATAGATATTGATTAAATTGTTTGTAATGTTTGACCGTGCATGATTCATGCATGATCCATGCTTGAACATAGTTAGTCTTGCCTGAATCATGCTTGATCATGCATGCTGATTTTTTCCCGGGATATTAATCTAAATTAAAGAAATAATAAAATAAAAAGGAAACAATAATTATAATTAATCTAACAGTTTCTATTAATGACTAACTTTCATTTATGAATATAAACGAGTATGCTTAGTCATGTATGATCAAGCCTGAATATTCATAAATATTTTTCATTATTTGCATGTAACCGTGAAAGATTAAGGTTGACCATGCATAGCCTTGTACGATCATGTCTGCGCCGTGCATGATCATGGATGACAGAGTATGCTCAACTATGACCTATCCCGAGAGATTACATCTCTGTATACAATTATTTCTAATGTAAGTCATGAGCAAGCCTGATCTAGAATGTCATGCATGATCATGCTTGATCACGAATGAGTAATGCATGATCAAGTATGAACCATGTATGGTCATGCATAACAGAGCATGCTCAATCATGACCTTTCCTGATAGATCATATCTCTGGATACAATTATTCCTAACGTAAGTAATGAGCAAGCCTGATATAGAATGAGCCATGCATGATCATGCTTGATCACGAATGAATCATGCCTGGCTATTAATGAGTCATGCAGGATCAAGCCTAAATTATGCATGAATCATGCACGTTCAGGCACGAATCATGCATGAATCCTGCATGATCATACATGATCATGCATGGTGATTTTTTCCCGGGATATTATAAGTAATTTATTATCATCACCTCACTATTTGTGACTTTAGGTAATAGAATTAACAAAATTACTCTTGTAAGAATTAAATTAATGTATAAAATTATCATTTGGCTTGTGTCTTGGCATAAAAATTAATAAATATATAAAATAAAATATTAACCGAAATGTATATGTCTTTGCTATTTTGGAGTGTTTTATTTAATTATAAGCGAATTGTAGTTTACGTCCTCACCAACTGTTGTTTTTGAAATTTTCTGATCTCATTGTCTTCACGCGACTGAAAAAAAATTTTTAAATGACTGTTTCAGTTGTCAAGATCTACAAAACAAAACACATGTGCATTCTAAAGTATAATATTGTAAATTATTTTTACTCCAAGCAGAAGTTAACTAACATATTGTGTACGTAATAAAAATTTAAGCAACACGAATTAATAAGATATTAAATTATAATTCAATACAGTGGTTTATATAAATATTCATATTTGTTAAGCAAAAGACACCAATTTGTTGTCTGCATCATTTATGTCGTGATTGTATATGTGAAATAAGAGGGATAAAATGAAAAAAATGACAAAAGAAAAGAGAAAGAACTCAAATAAAAGAAGTACACAACGAATGTATGAGTGGGTTAAACCTTTCCGTTCTTTTCGTAAAAGAAAGAAGATCACGCATATCCTTTGCAGCTGTTGCTCTCACCACCTGCCTTTTACGATCAATCCTCTTTGTGAATACGCACACATTGTCCGTATGTATGCGGTTTTCAATCTAAAATTTTTACGCAATATTTATGAAATTATAATGACAAATATATGAATTCTTATAATTAAATGATTTAAAAATCTGGGCAAAGGTTGACCCTGAGGGCCAGCCCCGAAAACTTCCTGCTTTTTTCGAGCTCCTTGAGCTCGAAAACACTGTGAAAACATTTTAGAGCTCGTCGAGCTCGAAAATACTCTTGAATGCAATTGTTTTTTATGAGTTTGCCAAGCTCAAACAAGTTGCGTTTTATGTTAAAGTTTGAAAATTTCAAAATCGAAAATGATTAATGAACAAGCGTTTTTTAAATTTTTATTCACAATAATGTTCAATAAAACAAATGTACTTAAGCACAAATCAATGTGAGTGATCAAAATAAAAATTTAAATGAGTTTTAACTCAGATCAGAGCGTTAATATATAATATATCCGAAAAAAATATGGAAAATGCCATATGACAGCCAAAAGGGAAGGTAGGTTTCTTGAAAATTTTCACCCTGGTAGGAAGGAACCATTGGGAAAGACTTGGACCAGACCTCGGCCAGTCGTCAGCCAATGCTACCAAGCTTTGGCTCGAACCTGAGTCGAACCGTTGGGCGAGCCTTGGTTGAAGCCTTGCATAATCGCTATGTTCCCAGCCTCGGGAAACAAAAAAACCAGGCTTCAGCCAAGCCTCGGGAAACAAAAAATCTAGGCTTGAGCCGAGCGTCGGGAAACACAAAATCCTCGATATACAATGGATGAAGACTAGATGTACAATATTTATGAAATCCCAGGTAGGAAAAAACCATAGGCCAAGGCTTGGACCAAGCATGGGCCAAGCTTTACCAGCCTTGGACAAGCCTTGGTTGACCATTGGATGAGCGTTGGTCCAGGCCTTGGATGATAACAATGGCCCCAGCCTTGGGCAACAAAAAATCAAGCGTGGCTCGACCCTTGGGAAACGAAAACACAATATTGGCCCAAGCCTCGTGGAACGAAAAAATAACATTGGCCCAAGCCTCGGAGAACGAAAAAATAACATTGGCCCAAGCCTCGGAGAACGACAAAATAACATTTGCCCAAGCCTCGGAGAACGAAGAAATAACATTGGCCCAAGCCTCGGAAAACGACAAAATAACATTGGGCCAAACCTCGGGGAACAAAAAAATAACTCTGGAATTTTAAATCCTTAAACTCGTAAATTGAAATAACGTATTAAAATAGAGATTTCTTTTTACAGTTTTATAAACACAAACTATATTTTCGTATAATGAGACAAAATATTCAACATAAGAATAAATTAAATTTTCTTATAATTATGAAAACAAAATGGATAAGAATAATTTTTTTTTCTAATTTGTATTCCGAACATTTTCTTTTCACGATCTCCAGCACCAGAAAGAAACGCACTCACTACCGTCAATATTCTTCAATTTGTCTTGTCATTGATGTATTTAGCTTCAATATACTCTGTAAAAAAAATTTTATAAATATTTTTATTTCTCACATGGCATCAAATATGAACTAAAATAAGTAATAAGTATAAATAGTTTACTCACCTAAGCGATTTATGAAATTATTTTACTAACCCCGCGATTTACGAAATTATTTTAAATAAATAACGCATAACATTAATATAAAATATTTACAGTAATGTTTACCTTTTAATATAATGTGTTTGCAGGTTATATTAAAAATATACGTATAAAAATAAATATACGCATACATATAATTCACAAAAGCGCGCACACACGTGAACATTTAGTAATGCGAAGAAGATTGGGCCAGTGCTGTTTCGAGGCTTGAATGCGATATATTCTTGGGCCAATGCTCAGTTTTCAAGGCTTGGGTATGGCGTGATTGACCATTGGACCAGGCTTGGAATAATGCTTTTGCCAATGCTCAGTTTTCAAAAGTTTGGGTGTCGCGTGATTGACCATTGGAGCTAGGCTCGGACCTGGTCTGGCCCTATGGTTTTATTTTGTTACTCTCAAGCATTGGGGGTAACCATGGGGCCAACCTGGTCCGAGCTGAGGCCCTATGGTTTGATTTTGTTACTCCCAAGCCTTGGGGGTAACCATGGGGCCAAAGCTGGTCCGAGCCTTGGTCTACTCGTTTCATTACTTTTCATCAAGCTTCGGGAATAATCCGCCAGAGCGTGTACTGTCGACTTCGATAAACGGTAAACATAACCTGCAAAAATATTTTAATTGATCACCATGTCTCGTCAACGTTCCTCTGACTCAAATTCTTATTATAAAGTTAAAAAACAAAGATATTTGGAAAATGTAACATCTGACTCTGAGTGGGAGATGCAACAAGTAGCAGTAATGTGAGTGAAAAAATAATTGGAAATTATAATAAATCTAACAACAATAACAATAATAACAGTGTTCAGTCACGAGCTTAGGCAATTTGAAAAGCTTCGTGCATTTCCGCTACGATCGGGAGTAGCCGAACTCGCTACTGACTTGAATGTCAGAATAGTGCTGGGTCACTCGCTATTTGGGCCCGACACATACAATTTCTTGCTCATGACCGTATCACGGCGGCATGAGAACCCGCTACTAGCCGACCAATCAGAGAAATTGGCGGCTAACTATTTCCTGTTGACGCGCTTTTAAGCCAATGGGAAAATTCGTTACTGCAGCCATGCTGCCATGTCACCACCGAGCAGCAACGAAGGAGGAAGACGCCGTCTCAATTTCCAATCTACATCGTGCAGTCTTACTAACCACCACGCGTTTTTAACCGCTTTACTTGTCGCATTCGCTATCGCTTATCTATCTTGTCGAATTCGCTATCTAATGTTAATTCTCACCATATTTAACTGTATAAAGTGTAAATAAATAACCTAATTATTTATTGATAAAATCTGTGTAATTTTTAAAATTCTATCACACCTAAACCAGATCCTTTTTGCGCATTCGCTCACTTTACAAACAGTGAGCCTGAAATTTTTTTCTGTAAGTTACATCAATTATTAATATTAATATATACTATAATTTAATATTAATAAATGGTTTATGATGGTAATTTTATTTTAGGCAACTCAATTAGTTACGAAATAACGTTTTCGTCAGGTAGTTTCCATGTTGAGCCCTTAAATGAAACGGTAAATAATGAAAATGTGAATGGTAATCTCCAAGAAAAAATGTTTCAGATTCAAAATTTTGTTACTTAAGTAATTTCTATTTTTATAAGTTTCTATTTAAGATACATGACATTCTTTTAATAATTACTTTACTACTGTAATAATTACTTTACTACTGTAATAATTACTTTACTATAAAAAGAAAATTCATAATGGAAAATTAAACGTTTAAAAAATAGTATTAGTCAATCAATAACAAATTTTTTGTACATTTCATAAATATTGTACATCTAGTCTTCATCCATTGTATATCGAGGATTGATCCGAGCACGTTGTTTGGTTTTCTAAGGCTCGGTCCAGATCTGAATCTGACATTTCTGAAGACTCGACCCAAGCCCGGTTCTTTTTTTCCCGAGGCTCGGCTTAAGCCTCAATTTCTTGTTTCCCGAGGCTCGGCTCAAACCTCGATTTTTTGTTTCCCGAGGCTGGGAACATGGCCATCATCAAAGACTTGAACCAAGGCTCGCCTAACGGTTCGACCCAGGCTCGAGCCAAAGCTTGGTAGCATTGGCTGACGACTGGCCGAGGTCTGGTCCAAGTCTTGCCCAATGGTTCCTTCCTACCAGGGTAATGTTCATAAAAATGTTCAATTTAAATCACTCTAGTGGTTCAGTATACTGAATATAATTACTAAGCACATATACAATTCGCACTTACATTAAAGTAAAGCTGTAACGGGGTAAATTGGGTTATTTTATCGACCAAAATCTTGATTTGTCACAGATGGTCACCTACCCTACCTGCAACTCCAAACGAACGTTGAATTAAGTTTTTTGACTTGTCGCCCGGCGCGCTAATTGAAAATACTCTCACGCTAGGCCCAATCATAATTAATTAAGGGAGGAGTTTTCCGATCATGGCCAAAAATAATCGAGTGAAATTAATAAAACTAGAAAACAGCAGTGAAAACGGGACAGAGTCGGCAGGACTGGGTAACGACCCAGGCGCACCCAGGGACAGAGTCAGTAGGATCGGGCAACCATCTAGACGTCCAAAGTTAGAACCGGGAGGACCAAGTAACCACGAGACAATACACGGACCAGGACAACTATAATACTAGACGAGCGACGGAAAGGATTCTACGTAAATCGTAAAAGGTATTCTACAAAATATCCCAGACAGCGAAGCCGTAATACTTATTAATTAAAACATATAATCAAACGTCGTGTCCGCGAAGTATTGTCGTGTCTATTTTCGTGTAATATTCAATCGAAAACCGGTCTCAACATAATTACCTTTGTTATTTCCAGGCAGGTTGTGTAAAGCATCGCCGGAAAAGCAATTGCGATCTAGTCAGAATTAACTAGTCACTAATATTAGGATAAATTAATTATAATTAATTTAAGTAATTAAATAAAATTAATTAATAAATTATGAACGTTAAATGTGTCGTGAAGTAAAACGTGTTCAAGTTTTGTGTATTGGATATGGACCCAGTGAATAAAATGTTAAGCGATAAAATAAAATAAATCCTAAAACCGGCTTAACAAAATTGTTGATAAAAGAAAGGTTAACGTTTATAAGAAATCAGTTGTTGTTAATTGATTAGTGATTATAAAGTGTAATAAATAATTATATGGGAATTAATTTAAATCAGAAAATAGGTGTAATGAAATTTTATATTGTAAAGTGTGTGAGTGTGGATAGTGTAATTATGAAAATTATGGATAAGTAAATAAGGTTTTATCACGTAGAGGGTCAAGGTGACCGCGTGAATTTGTTGTAAAGGTTTTATATCGCGTAGAGGGTCCAGAGGACCACGCGGGAAAATATAAGGCTTAGCCACGTAGAGGGTCTTGTCAACCGCGTGGAAAATAGTATTCAAAGTCGCGTGTGTGTGTGTATTATTAGTCCAGGGGACTTAGTGCGAGTGTGTGTGTGTTATAGCCAAAGGTAGTTGGCTTTATTAATTATTGTTTTAAGATCGTCAAAGGTAGTTGACGTTAGCTTTAATAAGATAATAAGGTTTAAATAAACTCTGTCAAGATTAAATAAATAAAGGTTCAAATTGTTAATTGTGAAGTAAATTAATTAATTATAAATTATCCTTCTTCTTCCTTCTCTTACAAATCAATTTTTACAACGACCCTGATGATCTAAGATCCGGCTCTGAGAGGTCGTTATTATTTCCAGTGGCGCCCTTAAATAAGGCCGACCAGAGTAGCAGTTTAGCCTTGTTATAAAGCACGTGTTGTGTATGTAGCAACTTCAACATTTAGTTTTCTTGTCACTCCTGTGCGCGCGCATCGTAAAAATTCACTCTCATCATTTTTCCATAACGCGCCTAGAGAAGTATAAGTCATATATGAGCTTATATATAATCATACATGAACAGATATGATCATACCTGATTATTTTTCCTCGTAAGCGGCTGCAGATATGATCATGCATGCTCACTTCATCATACATGAAGTCATAAATGAGCTCATATATGATCATCCATGAACAGATATGATCATATCTAAGCATTTTTTCCCGGGTTATTGGATCCCGATGAGGTCCACAATTATACTCTGGGCGATCCCACAGTACTTTCGAGTCGAGATTGTATCAACAGCATCAATGACGAACTAATTTCTATTTTTTTATATGAAAAAAGTTATTCAGTTATATAAAAAACTACAGAGTTAGTTCAAATGACTCAGTACCTTTCCTCAAGAAACTCTTACTTGGAGCAAAAAATATTGTTAAACGTAGAGGGTGGTAGACTTGATTGCTTCACGCATTTGGCTGTATCTAAACTCACGGAGTATTTGAGCCAAACGAATCTGGTTTGATGTCAGGAATTTTTTTTTTTACAGTGTGGAATTAGGTGGTTTTCTACTGATAACGAAAGTACGTAGATATAGCGTAGAGTCGTGGGGGCAAGTGTTCGCTGTGGGTAAGAGTGTGCAAACCCGTTTATTTCGGACTGAAATGCATATGGGCTTACGCACTCTTACCCACTGCGCACACTTGCCCCACATGACTCTACTTGTTTTTTCCGTAATGTATCGGTACTGTGTAATTTATGTACATTAAAATAAAATCAGTATTACTGTCTTGCTTCATTAAATATATTTTTACTTAAAAAGAAATAGGTTTACGATACATCTGCTTCTTGGTTTATATCCTTGCGTAATATCTTCGTGTTCGCTGAACAAGTGAATATAATAAAAATCAAGTCCACAAGAATTGCCAGCTGGCACGCGTCTTCTTTAGAGCCATTATCGTTTTTGTAGATCTGAAAATCAGCAAGGGGAAATGAGAGTACAGGAGTATCGTCTTATTCTTTGGTACTTAACTCTTTTTTCATACTTTTATTTTTACCTTCTCTTTCACTTTCAGAATGTTTTTTTTTACCATTATTATTATGGTAAGCACCTGCTGTTATTTTATAAAATAATATATATATTACGATGTTTTGGTCACGTGATATACAAAAAAGTAATCTGATTCTTTTTGCCACGTAATAATTATATACACTGTAAAAAATCCGTAGTGAATCCGGATTGAAATTAAATCCAAATTCACTCTGGATTCACTCCGCCACTCGGAGTTCCGGAGTTTAAAAAAAAATCACTCCGTATGCGGAGTGATCTCGGAGTGACGCGGATTTTATTTCACTCCCTATTCACTCCGGTCCGGAGTTTTAACATTTAAATGAATTTATAATAAACTGTTAAACAGCGTGTGCGTGCGTGTGGGTGTTTGTGGATGTGTGTGCGACTGTGTGTGCGTGCGTGAGTGCGCGTGCGAGTGTACAAATGTGTGCTTATGTGTTTTCGGGTGTGTGCGTGTGTCTGCTCGGGTGTGTGCGTTTGTGCGAATGTGTTCGTGTGTGTGTTTCGGGTGTGTCCGAATGTGTGCATGCGTGTGTTCGAGTGTGTGCGAATATTTGCGTGTGTGTTCGGGTGTGTGTCCGAATATGTGTGTGCGTGTGTGTGTGCGTATCTGCACAGAAAAAAAGGAAATCTTGAAACAAGAAATAAAATGTCTTCGAAATTTTTTTCTTGAACCAAGCAAAATTTCTTACTTTATTGAAGTAAAAAAATTATTTGGATCAAGAAATTATTTCCTTCGCGGAAGACATAATTTTCTTAGTCTAAAACATAAATTCTTTAAACCAAGAAAAAAATTTCTTGGTCCCAAAAAATTTTTTTTTGGTTCGAGAAGATTTTTTTTTCAATTCAACAAATTTTTTTTTTGCCTGAAAATTTTTACGTTTTTAAGTCAAGAAAAAATATCTTGAGCTGAAACGAAAAAGTTTTTGAACCATGAAAAATAATGTTTTAAACCAAGAACAAACTTTCTTGGCCCAAGAAAGTTTGTTCTTGGTTTAAAGCATTATTTTCTCGGGCCAAGAAAGTTTGTTTTTAACTCGAGAAACTTGTTTCTTATCTAAAGACTGTTACCTTATCGAGTCAAGAAACAATGTCTTGAGCTAAAAAAAAAAGTTTTTGTACTAAGAAAAAAAATTTTTTAAACCAAGAAGAAACTTTCTTGGGCCAAGAATTTTTTTATTTGTCGCAAACAAAAAAAAAATTTTCAGCCAAGAAATTAATTTCTTTAATTAAGCAAATAAATCTATCGAGCTAAAAAAATTTATTTTTTTTGTTTCATTTTTTTAATGAACAATTTTTTTTTTGTTTAAATATTACAAACAATGCTGTGAAGCAAATAAATACTGTATCAGAAGCATTTATAAGGGATCGGCAAGTTTCGCAATGAGTTAATATTTAAACGAATTGAGAAAAAACAATTATCGCTTAAACGAGGAATCGAACCCAGATCGATTCGGCGTCACGCGAGAGCTTTACCAACTAAGCCATCGCAGCCTTTGCTAGGCTACGTTTACTTTGCCCACATATACTGAACCACACTGGCTTATGTTCAGTCACATTTTTAAATCCTAAACCCAGAATTAATATTACAAATGTTATCGCCAATAATTTAGAAAAATGTTAGTTTTGACATTTTACCAAAATACTGAACGGATTGTATGAATCGTTCATAAATGAATTTCGACATAAATATAAAAAAGTTAAAACAAAAAAAAAACAAATTTAATTACAAAAAAAATTGAGAAATTATTCAATATTATATAATTACATTAATCAATTAATTTATTATAATAATATAATTTGGTTATTTAATTTTTAATTTATTTAAAATAAAAAGGTGAACTCAAAATCCATTTGCTGCGCTAGTGTGAGAAAGAGAGAGAGTGGGGAGTATTCATTCCTTCGGGTGCGAAGGAGGGAGCATCTATGAGTGAGAATCCAAGAGAAAACTTTCTTGGCTTGAGACTCTAGTAATCTTGGTTTGAGATTTTTCGTGTGATTGGTCAGAGAAAGTACACTATGCTCAAACCAAGAGTTTAAATTTCTTGAATCAACTCCCTTTATTTTTAGTTCGAGTTCGTACCGTTTATTGTTTCAAAACATCATAGTTCTTTAATTAAGTGTATAACTTTCTCGAACTAAATATTTATATTTCTTGGTTTAAGTAAGTAACATACTCAGATTAAGAAAAATTATTATTAAACTAAAAACTGCAAGTTTTTAAAACAAGTAATTCTATTATTGGACCAAGTATGAAATATGTATTGGCTTAAGGATTTTTTTTCTTAATTGAAGATTTAAAATTCAAGAAATTATTTCACTTCGTTCAAGAAATTTTCGGTTTTCATTCCACTCGCTGAAAAATTTCTTGGTTGAAGAAAAATTTTCTTGAGAGAAGATTTTTTTTTTTCTGTGTGTTGATCAGTACTGTAATACGCGAGTTTTTATTTCGATTTTACTTAGTGGAGTTATATTTTATCAATAATATTTATAAAACTCCCCTCCGGAGTGAATTTCACTCCGGAAGGATTAAATTAATAAAAAATTGCCCACTCCGCGAAAACTCCCCTGCGGAGTGACATTCACTCCGCAGGGGAGGGAATAATTAAAAATTCATTCACACCGCATTCACTCCGCAAATTTTTTAAAGTGTACAAGTAAATATTGACGAACTTGATTTTTGTGTACATATAAGTATATATATCACAGTTCACTTTTAACACCACTTTCTTCATCATTATTTTAAAAAATGATACCAACTTCCAATTCAAAAGTTTCTTCACGCACCATCAGTCGACATTGTGAATTTGCAATGCGTGCATATTATTATCAAAAGAATAATTCAAATGATACACTACACTTTAAAAAATAAGGTACTGACATCAAATTTCCTAGAAGCTTGACAAATTTCCTCTTCAGTGAAACCAAATTCGTTTGAACCAACGAAAACTAGTTTATCTCGAGAAAATCATTTTATTGAATTAAAATCTCTACTCGATTATTAGAAATTGATTAAGCGTTTATATTAAAGTTTTTAAGTTTGACCGTAATTAAACTAACATTTGATTGAACAGTAAAATATATTTCAATTAAAGTTTGGATGTACTTGATTTAAAAATAAAAACTTGTTGAAGCAAACTTTTTAATTTTGAGAAATTTAACTGAAACTCTTGAAACGTTTGGTTTGACAACTTTATATGTTTCTCTCGCGCGTAAGGTGCTGAGTTCGAATCCTCCGGATGCCAACATTACGATTTTTTAATTTTATTTTTATTTTTCACTAGAAACTGTGAGAAGATTAGGATTATTTGTGAAGTGTAAGATATATAATATAATAATATAATGCAATTGTCCCAATAAAAAACAAATAATAAAAATAATAATAAAATACATAATATAAAAAAATTTTTTTTTCGAATTAATTGTGAATGAAATAATTAAAGGTAACATTCACTTGATTCAGATTACTGTTTTTTTTTATCAATGCAATACAGCAATTTGAAATAATTCGATTTTTTATTGAATCAATTGCAAGGGCAGTTTCTAGGGACCTAAAAAAATATTACTTTCAACACTAAAATTCATTTGCTTTAATAAAATTTTGACTTTTAACTGAAAATTCCTACCTTCACGGAAAAAAAAGAAAACAGAAATAATTGACTTTCTGTTGAGTATTTATTGCATTTTCAAATAGCAACGCAGCGCTTCGTAAACGAAACTGTTAAAATTACAGTTTGGCGCTGCGCAGTAAGTTTTACATTTTAAATTTGTAGTATTGCAGTCTCACAATGTATTCAAGTTACTGTCTCATACTGTAATTTTATTCAACTCATGCGCGCTATTCACGTTTTATCATGCCTAAAATGCGAACCCTAAATGGCCGTTTACCGACTGATGAAAAATTATTTGTCAAAACGCAATAAAGATGTCTACTATCCCGGCCATTGTGACGTAATGAAAATAAACGTAACTATCTTTCAAGCTCTTACTGAATATGGGGTAATCACAATTCCCTGTTGTTACCCATTGAGTAGCCAAGGTTTTGATGCCGAATGTTTTTTTTTCACCATGTCACTAAACAGCTATTGAGACTTCGCTTTTTAGGCGATTAATAAAACGTGGATAGCGCATATGAGTTGAATAAAACTATGGGCGCAACATGTAGGGTAAGTCATAATCCGTCACCCGCGATGTGTTTAGCACTCGTCTCCGGTGCACAGTATGCACTCGCTTCGCTCGTGCCTGCGCACCTGCGACTCGTGCTAAACGCATCGCGCTGACACATTATGAATCACTTACCCTACTAGTTACGCCAATAACTATTTCGTACATCTCCTTGAAGTATTACTCGATACGCATGAAAATTTACAGTTTCATCTAGTGATATTTGTTTTTTTTTCTTCAAATAATCTCATTTGAATAGCAGCCCGGGAAAAAATGTTTTTATAAAATTTTACAAATTTTTGGTACTACCATTTTATAAAATTTTATAAAATTTTATACTGAAAATGGCCTGGTAAAATTTTATAAAGTTTTATAAAAATTTATAAAGTTTTGTAAAATTTGACCAGGCCATTTTCAGTATAAAATTTTATAAAATCATTTTTTCTTTATACCTCGGCCGAAAGTACGTACGTTCGGCCTCGGGTCCACGGCAGAAAATCTAACATTCGTGCCGTGTTGGGATTACTCGCGCGCCACCTATAACAGCAGGCCGAAAGAAAGCAGTAGCGGGACGAAAGAGTTTTTCGTGCACACTGCTACCCGGTTATACGTATACTACCGTCACTTTGACAAAATTTGCTGACACTCCCGCTCGTATTTATAACCTCAAAACTTGTTTACAATTTTCGAAATTTTATGTGTCTGTGTTTTTGAAAAAGTAAAATTTACTAAAGATTAATAAAGACTAAAATATTATTTTTAATAAGTTTAATCATTTTTAAAAAATTAGATATTATTTATGATACTGAAATTAGCCTACGTCTAGTAATTCTTTTATTTTTTTTTTAAACGATAAATTATAAAAATAAAAAATTATTTAAAAGTTGCGCCTACAGTTTTTTTAATTTTCTTCAAGTGCAAATTTTTATTTTTTATTTTTTTGTAATCGGTTTAAAAAAAAAAAAAAGGCCATTCGGCAGCCGAAATGGAAGGTAGATTTTCCAATTAATCTATATAAAAAGTTTCATACATACATATCTTGTGATACATGTTAGTATATAGTCATGATATGAAATTAGGCTCGTTTTCTAAGAGTGAGAGTAAAAAAAGACAACAACTATTTTCGATAGAGAACTTCAGGTAGTTGATTTGACAAAACATTATATAGGTAATGTACTAAACTAACCTTCACGTAAACAAAGTATAGAAATTTTAATTAATATGAGATCATAATTGTAATTACTATTACGATGGCAAGATCAGTTATAATTATAGGACGTACAGGTACGATTGAAACAGCATAAATAATAAAAAAATACTTTTAAAATATAAAATAGCAGTGAAATTTACAGGTTATTTTCTTCACACTACAATACAACTGACAAAATTGTATTATAATGGGAAATGCATAAGTTATGTGAAATGAAAACCATATTTTCAACATTTTTTGATTCCATTAAAATTTTCAAAGCTATCAAATTATTTGAAGAAATGGTCAAAACATCAAGTTTAAGGTCACAAATTAAAGTTTATTAGACAAGCTTTCAAATACTTTTTACGAAAATTATCTATGAGTTTTAGTTTTAAAGTTATATGAACTTGAAAGTGGATAAAATTTTTTTTTTTTGAAAAATCGTGGGAATTTGAAACAGCCATATCTTCTAAACTAATCGAACGATTTAGCCCATCTTCGAACTTAACCGTGGTAATCGCCCATAGAATAAGTGTAAAAAATTTCATTAGGATCCGATAAGGATTCTAGGCGCAATCGTGTTCTCAAAACTTGGTTCTATTACATATATATATATATATATATATATATATATATACATACATATATAAATTTTTCAACGAATGGTATTTTCGAACTCTACTCAACTAATTATGGTAGGTTGTGACAAAATTCCTTGAAAAATCGACCATGAGGACAAATACAATACCTAGATTTTTAAAAAAATCTACCTAAAAATCCGAAAATTGTTGATTGACTGTTAACTTCAGGATCATAATTATTTCTTTTAAAAATTTGTAATGATGATTTTTTTATCGATGTATTTGATGCCTGCCCCCCGACCAGCAGCACTCGCTTCGCTCGTGCCGCAAATGGCGGGGCAGGCATCAATACCTGCTAAAACGTAATTATGTAGTTTATACATCTTTGATTTGTCAACGTACGTTCGTCCGGGCATAAAGAAAAATAGTATATACTACACGGACAGAAAGTTGGAGCGCCCTGAACTGCGCGTCTGATGCCCGAGGCGAAGCCTCGGGCATCATGACGCGCAGTGCAGGAATCTTCAACTTTCTGCCCTTGTAGTGTAATATACTATTTTTTCCGGGACGGGTCATCCATCCAATTCATGTCTCTTCTCGATGCTGCTCAACTTTTGTGATCGATGGATTATTTTTTTTTTTTTTTTGAAAATATATTTATTGGATAATGGTGTATGTACAATATTTACATGGTGCATTTACAATTTTCTTATTTTAGTGTAGCTCCTACTCAAATATTGAGCTTAATCTAACATTTTATTTTGTATTAAGAATAAATCTTATTTTCTTGTTATTTTGTATTATATTTGATTGCAGTAAAATAGCAGTAGGCAGTAATAATTAACTTATAACAGGAAAAAATTATTTTTTAAAAACCTGTGATAAAAAATTGTTTCAGGCATGTGTGCCTGTTTGCTGTTACACTGTTAGAAGTATTTATTTGAGCCAAATGAGATTTATTAATAGTTAATAAATGATTTATTAAATGAGATTTATTTGAGCCAAATAAGCCATTTCTTACCCTCGCGGTTTTGAAAATACCGAAATAATACCGGAATTATACGGTATAAATACTGCATAAATATGGTATTATTCAAGTTATTTTGGTCAGTTTTTTTGCCGCATTACTACCAAAAATTTACGAAAAAAATTCAGAATATTTACGGTAATAAAACAAAAAAAATACGGTATTTTAACAGCATTAAAACCGTAATTATACAGCATATTTTCGGCATTTTTGCAGCATCAAACCGTTCTACCCGGAACAAAAATTATATATAATTATATAAAATTTTATTTAATTATATGTAATTATATATAACATTATAAAGTTATATGTACAATAACTGTCATGAAAAAAAAAAAAAAAACCCGCCAACTCGTGGGCTCGATCCCGAGCACTAATGATTTAAAGCCTGATCTGTTAACCACTATGCCAAATCGCTTATTCGAAAGTTGATACTAATTGTATTTATATCTATACAAGCAAACTTAAGAAAATTGAAAACCTCAATTTTCCCGGATTCTTATTTTCACTTACATTCTTTTGTTTCAATAAGAAATGTGTGAGCTAATAGAATAAAATATAAAATTTTACACTTTGCACATTTTCGATGATTTTAACCGCAGAAGCAAATATAAAATAAAACCAAATTTTTTACAATTTTTCATTATATCAGGATAAATCTGGCAAAATCGCAGGATATCTACGGTATAATTACCAAAAAAATACGATTTTATTATTATAAAATTATCGCATTATTGCGGTATTTATATAGCATTTTTTCGGTAAAAGTTCGGCATTTTTATAGTTTTTTTACGGCATTTTTTTGGTAAAAGTTCGGCATTTTTATAGTAATTTTACTATAGTAATCTGGTAACTCTACAGTATAAGTACGGGAAAAAAACTGGCCAATATAACCATATTATTACCAAATTATTACGGTAAATTTACGGCATGTGTATAAATGCCGAAAATTTACGGCATTTTTACGGCATTCGCAAAACCGCGAGGGTAATAGTTAATAAATGGCTTATTTGAATAGAAAGAAATGACACATGAAGTTCAGGTTATAACTTTGAATGGAATGAGTGTGATTGTTAGTAAAAATTTATTATAATATTTCATTTTTTTATATCTTTTGTATAATAATTTTTATCTTCAATTAACATTAATTGTGTGCATTATTTTCTTTAAAAAAATAAAATTAAACAGTCCTATAAATTATTTGTCATAACCTTACTTAATTAACATCACGTGTCATTTCTTTCTATTCAAATAAGCCATTTATTAACTATTAAGAAATGGCTTATTTGGCCCAAATAAATCTCATTTAATAAATCATTTATTAACTATTAACAAATATTTATTTGGCTCAAATAAATACTTCTAACAGTGTAGTCAGCAATTATTTCAGTTTTTTAAATTAGTGGTTTATTAAAGATTTCAAGTTTTTCATAAGGCATTTTATGCTTAAATGTTTGAGATATATTGACTTTTCTTATATTTGTAATATTTTTGGTGAGTTTATTATTACTTAGTTGTTGTTCATAAAAGTTATTTGCTACACTGTTAGAAGTATTTATTTGAGCCAAATAAGATTTATTAATAGTTAATAAATGATTTATTAAATGAGATTTATTTGAGCCAAATAAGCCATTTCTTAATAGTTAATAAATTGCTTATTTGAATAGAAAGAAATGACACATGAAGTTCAGGTTATAATTTTGAATGGAATGAGTGTGATTGTTAGTAAAAATTTATTATAAAATTTCATTTTTTTTATATCTTTTGTATAATAATTTTTATCTTCAATTAACATTAATTGTGTGTATTATTTTCTTTAAAAAAATAAAATTAAACAGTCCTATAAAATATTTGTCATAACCTTACTTAATTAACATCACGTGTCATTTCTTTCTATTCAAATAAGCCGTTTATTAACTATTAAGAAATGGCTTATTTGGCCCAAATAAATCTAATTTAATAAATCATTTATTAACTATTAACAAATATTTATTTGGCTCAAATAAATACTTCTAACAGTGTAGTTTAAATATGTAGTCTTTGATAAGAGGTATATCAGCAGTCTCATGCATTTGGAGTATTTTTGCATATCGGTTTTCTGATAGGATTAATCTTAGACACTTATTTTGATATCTTTGGAGAAGTAGCGAGTTGGTTGGAGATGCGCCACACCACACTGGAGCTGCGTAAGTCAATATAGGTCTTAGTATCATTTTATAGATAAGTTTTTTATTCTTGATTGATAGAGTTTAGCCTTTTACCATCAAGGGATATATTTTCTTTTCTACCATGAAGGCTTTTTTTATGGTGATGGATTGTAGTCTGCTCCGCTGGTCCATTGGCCACTTGTAGTTATGAGAAATTCATGGCCGGATTTATGATTACACATGAATTCTTATCCGCCATATTTCATAGTAGGGGAAGGGGGGGGGGCAAAAGGGGGTAAGGTAGGCAAAACGGGGTACCCCCAAAATTTGATAAAAAAAAATTTTATATTTTAAATGGTTTTTAAACATTCCAAAATCACTTCTGTAAATATAATTAAGCGTTACTTTGAATTTTTTTTGGTAAACTTTTTCAAAAATCAATTGTCAGTTGAAAAATAGTAATGACGTTTGCTTTGAGATAAAAACTATCCCTCGCGGAATTGCCATAACGGTATTTCTACGGTATTTGCCTAGTATTTTTTGGGTATAAGCATTATTACGGTATACCCACGGTATAAATGTGGTATATTTGTGAAATTTTATTACCGTATTAATACCGCAAATATATTGTGTTGATACCAAATTTATATAGGGACTATACCGTAGTTATACTGTGGTTATACCGTATTTACGCTCTCGCTATACTGTATTTATACGATGATTATGCTCCATTTATATGGTTTTTATGCTGTACTTAAACGTCGGTTGTACCGTATTTATACGGTTGCTATACCTCATTTAAACAGTGGTTACACGGTATTCATACAATGTTCGCACCGTATTTATACGATGTTTATGCCGCATAAATATGGTGGTTATGCCACTTTTATACGGTGATTATGCCGTCTTACTCTTAGAAGCTGAAAAATACTTTTCATATCTTTCAGTTTCATTAACAAGCAATCTTCAGATTCTATAACAAATACAATATGTTTTACTACTACTTGCATTCTTAAATGACTCATCTCTTCACTATATTCTGCTTTCAATTGTTCAATAAAAAAATAAAGTTCATTTTCACTTTAAAAAAAAAATTTCTTTCATATTAAAAAATAAAAACTCTTGAAACTAGTAAAAATTTTTCAATTTAAACATAAAAATATGTTGACTTGAGGAAAAAAAATTTTGATTCAAGATCAAAATTTCAAGATAATTATTTACTTGGCGCAAGAAAATTTTGGTTTTCCGAATCGTTGAAAGAAAATTTCTTGAATCAGGAATTTTTTTTATGATTCGAGTTAACTATTTTTTCTATGTAGTAATAATTCGCAAGAACATTAGTTAATTTTGAAATACAATGAGAATCAATATTAATAACTAGAATTATTTTATGATTAAAAATTATAAAACATCTTCAATTTAAACATGTTTAAACACTGCAGTGTTTATGTAGTTTGGGTATTTTGACATAAAAGTTTTTTTTAGCTCGTAAAATTCTTTATTTGTACGTTATGAAAACCTACACGAGTCTTTTAAATTTTAGTTTCTCTACACAGAAAATACAGTTAACTTGAACCTAGAAAAATATTCTTGATACAAGACAATTTTTTTTAACGAATCGGAAAATAAAAATTTTCTTACACCAAATAAATAATTATTCTGAAATTTTTAATCAAAATTTTTTTTCCACAAGTTAACATATTTTTATGCTTTAATCGAAAAATTTTCACTTGTTTTAAAAGTTTTTATTTCTTAATACAAGAGATATTTTATTGAAGAATGCCATGCCAGGTTATTGTAGCAATATTGCCTTTTTTTGTTGGAAAAAAATAAAATTTCTTGGAATAATTACTATTTGTTTAACGCAAGAATTTACGTATACGTATATACATATATGCTCCAACCAAGAAAAAAAAGTTGCTCAAACCGAGAGAAAAATTTCTTGGGAGAAAAGATATATAAGGAGATGAGGGAAGTCACTGGTGCTAGGCAGCAGCAGCAAGAATAGTTCGGTGCTCGCCACTAGACAGCGCCTACGGCTTGTAGTGTCCCTGGTAAGAAACTTATTTCAGAAGTTTTATATTCCAAACTTGTGACTGTTCAGGCTCGGGTACTCCTCCGTTATTTGACCGAGTGATAGGTACCTTTTTGATGGTAATGTAGTACATCCTATATTACATAAAGATAAAAATATTTATCATCAATGTTTCCTTAAATACTTTAATCTCTGAATTTGAACTTGAACTTTAAAAATCAAATATTTTAATCACAAGTTTATAGAATCTCTACCGTATGGTTAAAAATATACGAATGACATAATACATTGTACAGCAATATATAAATATATATATATATATATATATATATATTTAAATATACACATATACACATATATATTTAAATAATTAAATAGAGCCATTTATCATTAATAATTATACATTATTTTTTTTACCCTGTACTTGATAAATTCCGTATAAACACCTTATTAAATAGAATTGCTGTGTGAACTCGGTAGAAATGCCGTATAAATTCAGTAGAAATACCGAATTATTACGGTAACAATGTTATATTATTACGGTAGAAACGCGGTATTATTACAGCACAAATGCCGTATTTTTACGGTAAAAATAACGTATTAATACGGTAGTAATGCCGTATAAGCTCCGTATAAACGCAGTATAAGCTCTGTAGGAATACCGTAATTAAATTTCACAAACATACCGTATAAATACGGTAAAACTACTTGTTATCGACTACGTTTATGCTCTTTTAATACAGTGTTCAAACCGTATCATGAAAACCGCGAGGGATTAAAAATTCTTTTTCTTCTTTTGTATCCAATAAACATGTAAAATATAATTTTTCTTCATGTAAATTACTTAAAAAAAATTTTAACTTAATCAAATTCGTTTAAAATCCAGAATTTTTTTTTTTTTTACCTTTTTTAGGAGGTACCCCACTTTGCCCGCAGAAACGAAAAATTTCTTTTTCAACGGTACCTGAAAATTTCTTCTATTTACTTTGAATATCATTAAAAAAAAAAGATTTAGCGTATTTGAGTCCTCGAAAACTTGGTATTTCCTTAAGTACCCCCTTTTACCTCTCCCTCCCCTATTAATTTATAATAATATAATAATTCGCACATTATTGCAGATATAACTTGTTTCTCAAACACGATCAGGTTAAATTGTATATAACTTCATTTATAATTAAATATAAAAAAACGATTTGAACAACTCAACGATCGGTTGTTTAATGGACATAAAATTTTATAAATTTATTGATTTTTAATGATTTATGTTTTTAAATTAATGGCGAAACTTTTGAACTTTTCCGTGAGTGATGAGGATTTAATTTTAATTAATGGTTGATAAAATAAAAGTTTATCAACATTAAAATTGAAATTGTCACATTATGTACACGGAAAGAATTTTCGTATGAATATTGCCATGTTATTTATTCTAAAAATTACTCTAAATCGAGTAATCTTGGGCCATTACGACTTTTTACTTTCGAATTACGAAATTTTACTCTTTCAGTGAGTAAAAATCAATCAGATTAATTTTTACTCACAATTGCGAGTAAAAATTACCCCTAGCGGATGTCTAAATAAGTTCTCTCTAATTCAATTTTTACTCGTAGGTTATGATAAAAAGTTGATTATTCAATTTATAAAATTTATATTGAATTACAATAAAAATTATAATTAATAGGCTGAAATTTCTATAAAAAATCTAAAAACCATCTAATTGCCTTAGAATATGACTTAAAATAAATATTTTGAAAAAGAATTAAAAAAAAATATTACTCTTATTGTGTTGAAAAAGAAAAAATTCAAATTTTTTTTTTTTTTTTTAAATAAATATTAAGTTATAGAGAGATACAGAGATCGTCTTTTTTTCCAGCCCTACGTTTGTGTGCGTAACATGTAAGTTGTCGCGAGCAAAATAAAAGACATTTAATTGAAGCCAATATTAACCGAAGATTAACGGAGACTACTGAAATATTACTCTGCAGTTTAGAGTAAAAATTACTCCCATAGATAAGAAAATTTATTCGAGTTATAAGCAGTTTTTCATCAAACAGTTAATGGGTTTAAAAGAATGGTATATTGGGGAGTAAAAATTAATCGCATGGAGTATAAATTAATAGATTAAGATGAGATGTTCACGATAACCGATTAAATATAAGACTTCTAAAAAATTACTCAGTAGTAGAGTAAAACATAGTCTAGCAACGTTAATATTTAAACAAAAAATATTAAATTTAAAACAAAAAATACCAATTTTTTGCAACGGCCCAGGATTACTCGAAATTAGAGAGTAATTTTTATCGAAAAATTCTTTCCGTGTAATGTATATATAAATACGTAGGGGAAAGGGGAAGCGGGGGTAGGGAAAACGAGGTACTCCCAAAATTTTATAAAAAAAAAAATTTATTTTTTACATGTATTTTAACCATTCCAAAATTATTTTTGTAAATATAATTGAGCATTATTTTGAATTTTTTTCGTTGAACTTTTCCAAAAATCGAGTGTACACTCGATAAATTTAGTGGAAAAAATGTAGGTCATGATATTCGTAAATATAGGTCATCAGACGAACGGGGGTCTTACGGGGTTTTTATTAAAACCCTTTCTCAACCTAACTCGCCTGGAAATGAGCATGAAGAGGGCCAAAGAGGAGTTTAAATTTATAAACTTTTTCAACCAAACTCACCTGAAAACGAACGTATTTAGGTGCTACTGGAGTGAAATAGGGTTTAATTTCAATGGAGTTCTCTATCTTCTAAAATCCATTTCACCCTGACGTTCAGACTAAAAACTATACTAGGTTGAAACAGGGTTTAATTTTTAAAGAATTTCGACTCGGGGTCGGTCGAAAAATGTTAATGACTTTTGTATTATGATAAAAACTATTAAAAACTTTTTTATCTTTCTTTGCATCCAATAATTGTGTAAAATATAATTTTTTTTAATGTAAATAACTTACAAAAAATTTTAATATAATCAAACATTCAATATTCAGAATTTTTTTTTTTTTTTTTACATATTTCAGGGGGTACCCTACATTTTGCCCGCAAAAATGAAATTTTTTTTTTTTTATGGCCATCGAAAATTTTGTCTATTTACTTCGAATTTCTAACAATTTTTATAATAATTTATTATAAACTTTATAAAATTGTGTGAAATTTTATCAAATTTTACAAAATGCTACCCCACACTAGATGCAATAGTGACATCAAATTCTCTGAAGTTTCATGAAATGTTATAAAATTTGATAAAATTCTATGAAATTTGATAAAATTATATAAAATTCTATAAAGTTCGCTGTACAGTTTTATAAAATAGTATAAAATTTTATATAATTTTATAAAATTGTGTAAAACTTTATAAAATTTTATAATATTTTATAAAATGTTATACAATTTTATAAAATTACATTTATTTTTTTTACCTTTTTTAGGGGGTACCCCACTTTGCCCGCAGAAATGAAAAATTTTTTTTTTCAACGGTAACTGAAAATTTCTTCTATTTACTTTGAATATCATTAAAAAAAAAAGATTTAGCGTATTTGAGTCCTCGAAAACTTGGTATTTCCTTAAGTACCCCCTTTTGCCCCTCCCTCCCCTATAATGCATGTATAATGCATATATAATGCATATATAATTTTATACAATTGTATAAAATCTTTTTTCATCAGGTGATCAAACCCATAAAGATTATTTTTCGTTTGAAGGCTGATCTCTCAGCGACAAGTTGTCGCACAAAACTAAAAAAAAAAATGCAAATTAAAGCTGAATAAATTTGCTGACCGACCTATGCATTGGTTTAGCTGATAAAATTTTTCAACAGCCCGTGGACTCTTTGAAAGAAAAGAAGAATTTATAAAACTTTTATCTCTCGGTATTTCTCATGTTCGCTCAATAGCCGTACCTCGAAAAATCAGAATGCACTCAATCAGAATGCACCGAAACTAGAGATTTCAAGTTGTAAAATGCTTTTATTTAAATCTCGATACGATTATTTTTCACGAAGTCACAGCCTTGCAAAAATCACTAAAAAATTTCTAAAAATTTTCTGTTCCTTTAATTTTCGGCATGGGCGTATATTCGATTATATTTTTTGCAACATTTTTAGAGATAGTTTTGTTTCTGCGGGATCAATCTCTGTAATTTACTGATTACGAAGACTTATTGAAATTCTCGACAATATTCAAAATATTACTTTCAGAACATGCTTCAGCCAATTTCATTTTAATAGAGGCCAATGGATAATATTCAAAAATTGGTACAGTTTCCAAATAGTTTTTTACTACTGTTTCAAAATTTTCGGCTGATTTCAATTCTTTTAGATCTTTGATAACTTCACTCAATTTGGGCATGACTAAATCGCGAAGATTTCGGTGGTTTTGTTGCTCAAATTTATTCAGTAGATTTTCTTTATATGATTTATCAATGGTTGATTTTTGTTTACCTTCTTTCGAAATTAGGCCTCTCGATGATCTAGAACCTGACAACGGAACCGGCTTTTTTCTAGGCATCAAAGGAGACAGTGAATCGTTAGCTTGCCTTTTTCTACCTCCGATAAAATTGGGAGAGTTCCTTGAAATCGAATTATTGCTCATATTTGTTGATTGCGTATGAATTATTTTCTTTGAGTTTCGAACACTGAATTAAAATTAATTTATTCGATTTTCGTGATATTATCTTCACTATATAATACCGTCAATAAAATAAAAATTTTTTAATTATGAGTAAATATAAACTAAATGCCCGCATATAAAATGAGTCATCAAATGAATCAATACTGTTTATACACAGAAAAACAAACTTCAAATTACAAGTGCAAATATGGTCGAATCAAATAACCCGGGAAAAAATGATTTTGCCTAATCATATATAACTATATATGATTATACATAATCACTTATATATAATTAGACCTGAAAATTGACCAGATCTAATTATATATAATCATGCATGAATGATTATAGTCATTCATAAAATCTCATTTAAAATATCTGTAAATTATTAATTAAGTAATTGAAGTGGGATTTACAGTCTTTATTAATATGAATGTCAGTGATATCTGAAAAGAAACACCCACTCTATCGGTAAACTGTTATTTTACTAAGGGATCACCCATCCAACTAATGCCCCATGTCGATGCTGCTTTACTTTGTATTCGTTGGATTGTCGTCTACTCCTCTAGTCTGCTATACACTTATAACGACAAATAATTAGACTCTCAGAGACTAGTCGAGACTCACATTTTTCGTCTCGAGGCTAACCATAAACTTTCCTGTAATTTTTACATAAATCGGTCAAATAGACTTGGAGACACATGAAATAAACAAAAGAAAATTTTTTTTTTGTTTTTTCAAAATTTCTAAAAAACAACTTGATCGATTGATCTTAAAATTTAATCAGCTCTAAAACTGATTGAAATCCGTCGAATGCTGCAAGAGCCGTCGCAATAGGATAATTTGCTCAAGAGATATGGCGTGGAAAAAAAATGGTAAAAAACGGTTATTTTCGAATATCTTCGAAAAAATTGAATCGAACGATTTCAAAGTTTAATTATACAATAAAACGCGTCGATTGCTGTCTTACCCTTATAGGAAGAAACAATAGGCCCAAGCTTGGCCGAGGCTTGGCGCAAGACTTATTAACTCTGGGGAAAGCTTCAAATCCAAGCTTGGCCCAAGTCTGTCTAAGCATCGAAATGATAACACCCAGCCAAGCTTGAATGACAGTGTTGTGCCAAGACTGCATCTTAGTATTGGCCCAATAACCAATGCCAGTATTGTGCCAAGATTGCATCTAAGTATTGGCCCAGTATCGAGAGCCAGTATTGTGCCAAGACTGTTGCTAAATAAGCACCTATGCTTATTAAAAATAAATTAAAAAAAAAAAAAAATATTAGTAGACATGTGCGTGATGGTAACATATGGAAATAAATTTGTACACAGAGAAATCAGGTGGATCGATGAAACTAATTTTTTTTTTGCATTTGCTGGGTCTCGAACCTGGTCCTTCATGACTGCTAGGCAAGCGTCTTATCCACTAGGCTGTTAAGCTATTCACAGAAGCCAGAGGTTTTTAGGTACCATTTGTTATTTAGACTGGTAAACCAAGGCTTGTCACTTGAGTATTGGCTGAATCTTGGCCCAAGACTGGCAAACCAAGACTCGTCACTTGAACGTTGGTCAAATCTTGGACCAACCTTCGGAGGCCGAGCCTCGGTAGCTCAATATTGTGCCAAGACTGGCCTCGTTGTCAATATTTTTTTTCCTACAAGGGTAATCATCGAAATCGGGCCATTTCTCCAAAAGATATCGTTGTCGAGAAAATTTGAAAAAAGTGTTTTTTTTTTTTCCAATAAATTCAAAGTCACTGATCCGATTGATTTCAAATATGTTTTAGCATTGAAGACTTACTCCATCGGCTGAAGAGGAGGTCCCGGAAACATTTTTTTGGCATCGGGTAAATCCAACTGTTTCTTATGTATTTTGGGCTAAGGATCACGAAAATCGGGTCCATTTTGTTCAAAGGTGGTGCAAACAATTGTTTATAACAATTTAATTGTTTAAATCGAAATAACTCCCGAACCGCTGGTTTGTTGGGACAGTGTACAGGAAAAAAAATGTTCAGAATAAAAAAATACACAAACAAGGTATCATATGTTTTTTTTTGCATCTCGAATATTTCGCGAGATATAATAAAAAAACGAGCCGGCGCTCGGACCTCTCCCTCTCGCACTAGCGACTGCCTATGCGCGAGCTCTCTCTCCGCCAAATCGCGTCAGATGCTTGATAGGCCGGAATTTTTCTAAGTTTTTTACATTAAAAATCATAGAAAAAAAAAACAAAATCTATAAAATGTCGTTACTACCAATCGACTGCATTTTTTCTGAAACGGATTTCTGTCGTATCGACATAAGACGTTTTTTTTTTTGTTCACTAATGTTATAAACAAATAGATTTTTTCAAAGTCCAGATTGGGTTCAAAAAATCGATATCACCAATCGACTGCATTTTATTTTTAAACAAATTTCTGTTGTATCGTCAAAAGACGATTTTTTTATTTGTTCACTAATGTTATAAACAAATAGGGGAGGGTGGGGCAAAGCGGCCCCCATGGGGCAGAGCGGCCCCCATGGGGCAGAGCGGCCCCCCTGAAATTTTGATCAAAAAAAAATTTTTTTTTTTTTCGACTAATTACTATAAATCCGATATGTTTGCGCATTTTTACCCCTACGCATGACATTTGGGGCAAAATGGACAAGCCCAAAATTTTGAAAAAGTGATTTTTTTATATTTTTATCGTCAAATTAAAAAAAAATGATTATAATTCCGAATTTCTAGCCCTACGCATAACGCCTGGGGCAAAATGGACCAGCCGAAACTTCCAAAAAAATTGTTTTTTCATATTTTTCGGCCGTTTCTCTATGTAAGAGGCAAATTTGGTCACTAAAAATTTATAAAAATTAAATTTTTTTTTTTTAGTTGATAAATTTTTGAAATAAAGTAAAATTATAAAATTGATTTTTTTTTTTATTAAATAACAATTAGTAATTAAGGTAGTCGAGAGTGAACGATTTTTTACGCTTTAAAAAATTTTTTTCGAGTAATATAAAACCAAAAATAGTTGTCAAGAGAAAGAAATACATTCTTAATGATGAAAACAATTTAAAAAAAAAAAACGAAAAAAAAAAATTTTTTTATCACTTTTTGAAGGGGGGCCGCTCTGCCCCACAAAAAAAAAAAATTTTTTTTCAGAATTTTGGCAAAATGTCTATAAATTTGTTCGAAATAGGACGAAAGTAAAGTGATCTTATGGTTGAAAGCCACAAAAAATAATAATTGGCTTAGGGGGGCCGCTCTGCCCCACCCTCCCCTAGATTTTTTCAAAGTCCAGATTGGGTTCAAAAAATCGATATCACCAATCGACTGCATTTTTTTTAAACAAATTTCTGTTGTATCGTCAAAAGACGATTTTTTTATTTGTTCACTAATGTTATAAACAAATGGATTTTTTCAAAGTCTAGATTGGGTTCAAAAAATCGATATCACCAATTGACTGCGTTTTTTTTTTAAACAAATTTCTGTTATATCGTCAAAAACCGGTTTTTTTTTGTTAACTAATGTTAAAAACAAATCGATTTATTCAAAGTCCAGAGTGGGTTCAAAAATCGATAAATTGTAGATACTACCAATCGACATCATTTTTTCTGAAACAAATTTTTGTTGCATCGTCAAAAAACGGTTTTTTTTTGTTCACTTATGTTATAAACAAATGTATAACAGGGCTAAGCTGCTACTCTGGTTGTCCTTACAAAGGGCGCCACTGGAAGTAATAACGGCCTCCCAGAGCCGGATCTTGGATCATCAGGGTCGGTGTAAAATTGATTTGTAAGAGAAGGAAGAGGAAGGATAATTTATAATTAATTAATTTATTTCACAATTACCAATTTTAACCTTTATTTATTGAAACCTTGACAATATTTATTTAAACCTTTATTCTATAAACCTTATAACCTTTTATTACCTTATTACCTTATTACCTATAAACTTTATTACCTAATGTCAACTACCTTTGACTATATCACACACACACTCACACTAAGTCCCCTGGACTATAATACACATACACGACTTAATACTTTCCACGCGGTCGACAAGACCCTCTACGTGGCTAATATTTTCCCGCGCGGTCCCCTGGACCCTCTACGCGATATAAAACCTTAATTAATTAATTCACAAATTCCATAATTACACTATCCACTCTCACACACTTTACAATATAAAATTCATTACCTTTTTCCGACTAAAATTAACTCTCATATAATTAATTATTACACTTTAAATTCACTAATCAATTAACAACTGATTTCTTATAACCACTACTACTTGCTTTACCAATTTAATCAATCATTTTGTTAAAACGGTTTTAGGATTATTTTATTTTACCGCTTAACATTCAAATCACCGACTCTATATCCAATACTCAAAACTTGAACACATTTTACTTTACGACACCTTTAACGTTTGTATTTTATTAATTGATTTTGTTTAATTACTTAAATTAATTATAATTATTTTATCCTATTATTAGTGACTAGATAATTTTGACTAGATTGCAATCGCTTTTCCGGCGAATGCCTTACTCAACCTGCCTGGAAAATTCCAGAAGAATTTTCCGGCGATGCTTTATACAACCTGCCTGGAAATAACAAAGCTAATTATATTGGGACCGGTTTTCGATTGAATATTACACGAAAATAGACACGACAATACTTCGCGGACGCGACGTCGTATAACTGCGTATTAATAAATATTCTGGGAATGTTCTATAAAATACTTATTACGATTTATGTTGATTCTTACACCGTCGATTGTCCTGTATTAGTTGTCCTGGTCTGATTATTGTCCTGGTCCATGTAATTGTCCTATTCCGTGTAGTTGTCCTGGTGGTTACTTGGTCATCCCGGCTCGGTGCTTCCCGGTTGTAACTTTGGGCGTCTGGATGTTTGCCCGATCCTATGGACTCTGTCCTGAACGTCTAGTCAGTCTGGTCGTTCCGGTCACTACTGTGCTTTTTCACTGCTGTCTTCTAGTTTTATTAATTCCACTCGATTATTTTCGACAATGATCGGAAAACTCCTCCCTTAATTAATTATGATTGGGCCTATCGTGAGAGTATTTTCTATTAGCGCGCCCGGCGACAAGTCGAAAAACTTAATCGAATGCTCATTTGGGGTAGCAGGTAAGGTAGGTGGCCATCAGTGATAAATCACGATTTCGGTCAATAAAATGACCCAATTTACCCCGTTACAAATGGATTTTTTCAAAGTCCAGATTGGGTCCAAAAAATCGATATCACCAATCGACTGCGTTTTTTTGTTAAACAAATTTCTGTTATATCGTCAAAAACCGGTTTTTTTTTGTTAACTAATGTTATAAACAAATAGGTTTTTTCAAAGTCCAGATTGGGTTCAAAAAATCGATATCACCAATCGACTCCGTTTTTTGCCGATTTGACAGAAATCCGTTTTAGAAAAAACGCAGTCGATTGGTAGCATCGACAATTTATCGATTTTTTGAACCCTATCTGAACTTTGAATAAACCTATTTGTTTATAACATTAGTTAACAGAAAAAAACCGGTTTTTGACGATATAACAGAAATTTGTTTTAAAAAAAAACGCAGTCAATTGGTGATATCGATTTTTTGAACCCAATCTGGACTTTGAAAAAATCTATTTGTTTATAACATTAGTGAACAAATAAAAAAATCGTCTTTTGACGATACAACAGAAATTTGTTTAAAAAAAATGCAGTCGATTGGTGATATCGATTTTTTGAACCCAATCTGAACTTTGAATAAACCTATTTGTTTATAACATTAGTTAACAAAAAAAAACCGGTTTTTGACGATATAACAGAAATTTGTTTAAAAAAAAAACGCAGTCAATTGGTGATATCGATTTTTTGAACCCAATCTAGACTTTGAAAAAATCCATTTGTTTATAACATTAGTGAACAAATAAAAAAATCGTCTTTTGACGATACAACAGAAATTTGTTTAAAAAAAATGCAGTCGATTGGTGATATCGATTTTTTGAACCCAATCTGGACTTTGAAAAAATCTATTTGTTTATAACATTAGTGAACAAATAAAAAAATCGTCTTTTGACGATACAACAGAAATTTGTTTAAAAATAAAATGCAGTCGATTGGTGATATCGATTTTTTGAACCCAATCTGGACTTTGAAAAAATCTATTTGTTTATAACATTAGTGAACAAAAAAAAAAACGTCTTATGTCGATACGACAGAAATCCGTTTCAGAAAAAATGCAGTCGATTGGTAGTAACGACATTTTATAGATTTTGTTTTTTTTTTCTATGATTTTTAATGTAAAAAACTTAGAAAAATTCCGGCCTATCAAGCATCTGACGCGATTTGGCGGAGAGAGAGCTCGCGCATAGGCAGTCGCTAGTGCGAGAGGGAGAGGTCCGAGCGCCGGCTCGTTTTTTTATTATATCTCGCGAAATATTCGAGATGCAAAAAAAAACATATGATACCTTGTTTGTGTATTTTTTTATTCTGAACATTTTTTTTCCTGTACACTGTCCCAACAAACCAGCGGTTCGGGAGTTATTTCGATTTAAACAATTAAATTGTTATAAACAATTGTTTGCACCACCTTTGAACAAAATGGACCCGATTTTCGTGATCCTTAGCCCAAAATACATAAGAAACAGTTGGATTTACCCGATGCCAAAAAAATGTTTCCGGCCCATATAGGAAGAAACAATAGGCCCAAGCTTGGCCGAGGCTTGGCGCAAGACTTATTAACTCTGGGGAAAGCTTGAAATCCAAGCTTGGCCCAAGTCTGTCTAAGCATCGAAGTGATAACACCCAGCCAAGCTTGAGTGACAGTGTTGTGCCAAGACTGCATCTAAGTATTGGCCCAATATCGAGAGCCAGTGTTGTGCCAAGACTGTTGCTAAATAAGCACCTATGCTTATTAAAAATAAATTAAAAAAAAAAAAAAATATTAGTAGACATGTGCGGGATTGTAAGATATGGAAATAAATTTGTACACAGAGAAATCAGGTGGATCGATGAAACTAATTTTTTTTTTGCATTTGCTGGGTCTCGAACCTGGTCCTTCATGACTGCTAGGCAAGCGTCTTATCCACTAGGCTGTTACGCTATTCACAGAAGCCAGGGGTTTTTAGGTACTATTTGTTATTTAGACTGGTAAACTAAGGCTTGTCACTTGCATAATGGCTGAACCTTGTCCCACGACTGGCAAACCAAGGCTTGTCACTTGAGCATTGGCTGAATCTTGTCCCAAGACTGGCAAACCAAGGCTTGTCACTTGAGTATTGGCTGAACATTGGCCCAAGACTAGCAAACCAAGACTCGTCACTTGAACGTTGGTCGGATCTCGGACCAACCTTGGGAGGCCGAGCCTCGGTAGCCCAGTATTGTGCCAAGACTGGCCCCGTTGTCAATATTTTTTTTCCTACAAGGGGGGACCTCCTCTTCAGCCGATGGACTAACTGACAAACTGTGTCAAATGCTGCTTAAAACTCCAAAAACGGTTGATTAGTTCGTAAGATATCGGCGATGAAAAATAAAAAAAATTTATAACTATTATTTATATATAATAATATTTATTATGATATCAAAGAATAATAATTGGAGAAACAAAAAATGGTATTCGGAGTGTATAGAAAAAGTTTTCAGCTGCCGTTAAAAAAAATATTTTTATTTTATGCGGCCGAAATGGGATACCCCCTAAAAAAGGTGAAAAAACTTTTTCTATTTTAACGTCGGGTTTTCCCACTCAGTTCCCACACAGAACCCAATTGGGAAAAATTACAAAAATTTTTTTATTTCTACGTTGGGATTTCCTACTTAGGTCCCACACTGAACCTAATTGAGAAATTATACTGACCATGAATTATTTTATTTCCGTTTGAAATTTCCCGATCGGGTTCTGTTTGGGCCCTCATAAGGATTACCCTACTGGGAATGCCCCATTGGAAGCCAAAGAGGTCCAGATACACACAGTCGGCGATCCCAAAGTAATTTCTAGTCGGAATAAACATTAAGAACTTCATTATTGATGAGTTGTTGGGTCGTGCCATATATGGTAGTAAGGAGACAATTGCTGATTTCGCTGGCGACAGAAACCTCGAGGGAAAAATTTTTTTTTTAATTTTTTACTAAAATTTCGGCGATAACAATGTACTTACTGTTGATGAAAGAAGGAGATAACATACACATGTTTTTGAAACGGGTCTGAGTATTATGGACCGATGTTCTATTACTTGTGACGTTCGAAGGTTTCAGTCTGTTCAACAGATGACAATTATTTTGGACTCATTGGAAAATTTTAGAACATATGTACTTAACGATTGTACTAAGTTCAATATGCACGGTAACAAAATTCTTGTCGCAAGAATTATCCCTGTGTAGGTATACTGCCGTGCTCAGGTAAAAGACAGTAAGCACTTTTCAAAAATGGCAGTAATTTGTATACAATATAGCATGCAAGTTACTACCTTTTACTTAAGCACGGCAGTATCGGTAAAGTATATTAAATCTCGTAGCATAGAAAATACAGTTGTAAAGTATTTGTAATGTTAAATGCTCATAAGAAGTAGTATTTAAAGGACTTAATAGGATAAAATGTCATTTAAATTTTTGAATAATCTATTTTTAATCATATTTTCTAATCAGGGCTACTTGTATAAATCAGTCAGCACAACAGTCAGACGAATACTTCTTGGAATCTTGTGAAAGATTTTTAATCAACTTTTAAAATTTTATAAACCGTAAAAAATTATATGCAGCTTCAACCAATACTTTGTACTTGCACATATACATAGGGCCCAAAAGTTGTGAGGGAAATCTTAGCACACCCGCATATCGGCAGTACAATAGCAACAGCAATTGAAAATAACTCTAATATACAGCTATTTATTTACCTGAGTCTGTCCGAATTTCCATATTTGGTAATGATTGGGACTCGGCTAGTTATACACTATTATTATCTACACCAATCTTAGACAAAATAAGTGAGCATTTTAAAATGAAATTACAGTAGGGAAATTTTAAGCTTATTTTGTCAACTACCCCATAAATTTGACAAAATTAAGTAATGACGTGCTACTTAGAAATAATTAAAAGATTGATGCCTGGAAAAATTATTTTCTGATATTTTTTTAAATTTTTCAAAATTATCAAATAGCTGAACGCGTATATAAAAATATTCATAAAAATGAACGAATATTTCAGAAATTTCTTTCCAGTTACAAAAATAAAAAAAAAATATATAGCATAACAAAATTATTTTTTTAAAACATATACGTTAGATGCTATTCTACAAAATATCGCTAAAATAAGAAAGTTGTGATTTAGAAACAGGCATAAAAACGAGAGGGCTTCAAATCAATGAGTAGCGCAGTGAGTAACGTTTAAAATTAATACACGGAGAAAAAAGTATAGTAAAAATTACAATACTATAGTAAAATTTACTAACAGATATGAAAAAATACATTCTGTATTGTAATTATTACTAAACGTTTAGTAAAATTTACTAGTTAGTAATAATTACATAATAAGATATTAAAAATTACTATACGTAATGTATTTTTTACTAAGACGATTATATTTTTTATTATTTGTATAGTAAATTTTACTATCAAGTACTATTAATAAATACAAATTACAGAAAGTAAATTTTCTAATACAATATAAGATTTGTTACTATACAAAATATTAAAAATTACTATATATACGCAATGTATGGTTTGCTAATACGATTATATTTTTTTACTATCTGTATAGTAAATTCTACTATGTATAGATAAAATTAAAAGTTGATGGGGATAGCATATAAAAAGATGTATTACAAGTTCTGTAACTTTTGTTCGAAGGATACATCGGGCCGTCAGACATTGGAAAGGACTCGCGCGCGGAACATCAGGGTTCGAATCTCGGTTGAATCAAGTGATTTTTTAAAAGACAAAAATCCACACCAACACCAATACAGATGACAGAAATAATAATAACAATAATTAATAATAATAAAAAGTTTAAAAACTATTAAAAATTTAATTTTATTTTTTTCCATTCTAAATATAGTAAAATTTACTAAACTGGGATAGTAAAATTTACTAAACGACTTGTAAAATATGCTAATCTGTTTATGAATTTTTCATATAAATCATAAGCGTTTCAAGATTACTATCCAAATTTAGTAATTATTCTCATATTTTTTAGTGAAATTTACTATATTTTTTTCTCCGTGTATACATTGTATCTTGTATACACTAACGCAAAAAATTAAAGGAACAGAAAAATTTTATAAATTTTTTAGTGATTTTTGGAAGGCTAAAGAGAACAAGAAAATGACAAAAAAAAATTCCAAAAAATGTCAAAAACAAAATTTCGAACACAAAAAACAAAGTTTCAATTTTCTTTTTCTTCGATTTTTTTTGTCATTTTCTTACATTTGCTGAGTAACCAACGCAAAAATTTGAAAAAAGTCGAAAAAAAATTGTTTTTTCATTTTGATCATGATTACACAATTAAAGGAACAATAATTCACTCCGCATTTACTCCGCCACTCGGAGTTCTGGAGTTTAAAAAAAAATCAGTCCGCATGCGGAGTGAATTGGGAGTTTTTTTTAGCGGAGTGATCTTGGAGTGACGCGGATTTTATTTCACTCCCAATTCACTCCGGTCCGGAGTTTTAACATTTAAATGAATTAATATCAATTTATATTAAACTGTTAAACAGTGTGTGTGTGTGTATGCGCGAGTATGCGCGTGCGTCAGTGCGCGTGCGAGTGTGTGTGCGAGGGCGTTTTTTTGCGAATGTGTGCGTGCGTGTGTTCCGATTTGTGTGTGTGTAAGCGGGTGTATGTGCGATTGTGTGCATGCGTGTGTTCAGGTGTGTGCGTGTGTGTGCGTATGTATGGGCGTATCAGCTGATTAATTGTAATACGCGAGTTTTTACTTCGATTTTATTTAGTGGAGGTATTTTTTATTAATAATATCTTCAAAACTCCTCTCCGGAGTGAATTTCACTCCGCAGGGGATTGAATAATTAAAAATTAATTCACTCCGCATTCACTTCGGACTTGATCCACATTCACTCCGCGAATTTTTTACAGTGCAAGTGTACAATAATTTTTGAAATTATATAAAAAATATAAAAAAATGTTTTTCGATCAAAAAAAACACATGGTTGTTTTTAGTATTTTTTTTTAGTTTTTAAAAAAAAATATAGCGTGAAAATTCATTTGTTTACAACAAATTTTTTGTTTTATAAACAAATGAAAAATGATTAAAAAATTAGTATTTTTTTATAGTACAAGAGAACATGATAAATTATGATTTAACAAAAAAATAGTTCCTTAATATTAATATTAAGCAACCAAAAAACTTGTTAATTAGCAAATCCGCTTTTTAGCAATAAAAAATTTTTTTTAAGAAACGATTTTTAACTTCCCGCTAAGAAAATTGCAAATTTTCAAAAAAAGGGAAGTTATTGGTTTCGTTCCGATTTTCGAAAATCGAGTTTTCATCAGATGTTGACGTTTTGAGGTCCTAGGAAGCTATTCTGACTATTCCCGGATAGACGTCCGTGTGTATGTGTGTTTGTGTGTGTATGAACCTTTTTTTGTCCGACGATATCTTCGGAACGAATTAACCGATTTGAACGTACTTGGTGGCAATCGAAAAGGCTCACCAAAACTTAGAATCGATTAGATTTTGGGGTAGATCGGTCATGTTAGTATACGAGTTGTACGAGGAATAAAAATAAAAATTTTTTTTTGTTTTTGGTTTTTTGCGTATAACTTATGAACCACTTGCCCGATTCGCCTCAAAATATTATATAATCAGTTTTAAGTCTTATTGAGCCCTTTCGATTGCCACCAAGAATGTTCAAATCGGTTCGTTCGTTCCAAAGATATCGTCGGACAAAAATTATTATTTTTCAATGAAGGTACTCTCTACCGGCCTAACAAATTTATGAGCTCGAAGAGCTCAAAAATTTACAAGTAATAAAGTTTCCGAGCTCCCTAAGCTCAAAAACAGCAGGAAGTTTTGGGACTGGCCCGCAGGGTCAGGCGGTTTTCAGATTTTTTTCTTGAAAATCATCATTTTTATTTAGCATCGTATTCCCAAAAAAATATTATTTTAAATCTATTAACAATGCATTTGTTTATAACAATTATTTAAACAATGCAAGTAAATTCTTTTTTTTTAATTATTGTTATGTAGCTTCCAGCAATAAAAATACAAAATAAATTATCTTGATTGCTTTATTTACGTTTTTGATTTTTTAATGATTTAGAAGGTTAAAAAAAAAGTGAAAAATAAAAATTTTTTAATTTTTTCAACAGTGATTTTTTCCCAACCCTTTCTAGAATAGCTCCAAGAAGTAAAAAAAAATCCTAAGTTTTTAGTTTTGAAGTAATCAGAGTTTTTATGTAAACTTTCAATAAGTACAAATTAACTAATTAACAAAAGCATAGTTAATTGAAAAATCTGGGTAAAAATTTTCTTTCGGTGGATTATTATGTATTCATGTGTTTAGAAAGCACCAAATTTTTTTTATTTCTTAATATTTAGATTTAATCGGTTAAAATAATTTTTTTCGATTATGCTATTGATTCGATCGACGCGCGTGCACGCTCCACTACCCGTTTTAGTCCCATTTTCACCGCTGAAATAAAATTATAAATATTGTCGATACAGTTTGGGAAGGAATGACTTTTTTTATGGGAAATTTCCTGCTCTTTAAGGATCTTTTTTCGGATTTCGGATATCTCAAATAGTTTTTGAAATATATGCAAAAAACCAAGCCACTTTTTTTTTTTTACTAAATTGTTTATAACTTTTAAAATTTTTGCCAGCCCCAAATTTCCACTTTAACAATTTTTATAGATGCCATTTCGAATCGAATGAGACTTTGATCATAATTTTCGGTGGTCTTGAACAGGTTTTCGGCAAAAAGGCACTTGTTGACTGGGTTAAGCCTTCAAAAACCAAAAATTTAAGCTCGGACCGAACCTTTAAATACAAAAAATGAAAACTGGTCTAAGCCAGCAGAGTATCTCTATAGACATGACGTCAGTTAAAATTTGAACGCTTAGTATTGATGTTGAGATGTGGCTGTTTAGTAATTTTCCTTTTAGTAAGATGGAAGAAAATTCATAACTTTCCAACAAATATACATACAACAATATTAATGTATATATATGAATATCTATGTGTATACACGGAAAAAAAGGATCTCTTGATACAAAAAGTTGTTACTCGCCCCAAGGAAATTTTTTCTGACTCCAAAAATTTTGAAAAAACTTTTTTATAAATCCAACTATTTTTAAAATATTGCTGGCCCACAAAACTCAAGCTATTTGAAAATTAAAATGGTGTTTAATTCTTAACATAAAATAATATTTTTTCTTGTCGTTAAAAGTATATTATTATCAACCCTAGCGCAGGTTGTTATAAAAATAATAATAAATAGTTATATAGTTAAAAACTTAGAAAACATTAGATATTAATTTTTTATAATTCAATTTTAGTTTAAAATTGAATATGTATTGAGATAAATTTTCTTTATATCAACCCTTTCTAGGATTATTTGATTTACAAATTTGTAAATTTATAATTGACATCAATTTTTTAAATATCAAAATTTTAAATTAACTTAATTAAAAAGAAAGAAAATTAGTTTGTATTTAAAAGTTGAACAGACTGAATTATTTATTTTGTCTTTTAATGAAAGAATAAGAGCTCTTCACATTTATAAAATAATAATAATAATGATACGGTAAATAAATAATATTAATTTTTAAATTTATTAATTTTTTGTATTTTTCTATTGAACAAAAATTTTTTTTCAAGAAATTGTTATCTACTATATTTCAATTTTTCTTTAATATTTCCAAGCCGTAAATTCACAAATTATACCTGAAAATAACTGGCTTTCAACTCAATACGAAAATACTAGAGACAATAGAAGAAGTTTTGCACTATAGGAATATACCCTTAATATAATGGATGACTCATAAGAAAATGAGAAAGTAATTAAATTTTACTAAATAAGAAATTTAAATGTACTATCTATAATACATCATAAAGCCCAAAAATACATTTACAAGTAAAATGCTACAATATATATATTATATTTAAATTTGACAAAATAGTTATAGATAGTCAATGAAGCTGCCATGATTTGCCTTGAAACGTGGTCTTGAGGGTGTATTAAATTATAGATAATTTTACTTCTGAGTAAAATTTAATTCGTGTTGGCATAGCATCTGTATGAATACACACACACGCATGTATATATATATATGCATATATAGGCAAGTACATACTATACAGACACCATAAATCCTCACTACTTGGTTCGACGCAGTAAAGTTGCGCACAAATTTACTAATAGAGATAACTACAGTACAATCTTATACTATACAAATTATTATTATTATTATTAATATGAATATTATTGCAATAATTATAGAATCTCCCTTGAAGTACACCACGACAATCGATAAAAAGCAAAGGTACTAATGCATTTAGAGCTTACAATTCCATTGACAATTAAATTTCATGGATAACATATTAATTATATGATAAATAATTAAAAATATATATGGAGCCACTTAGCCGGGCGCGGCTTCCCACGCGTTTGGACAGTAATGTATCACGCTTCCAAAGCACCTTTTGCTGATTCAAAAAAATCTATTCATTGAGTTATTCAAAATCCATTATTATGAGAATTTGAGAAAAATGCGTACTCAGTCAAATCACTTGTATTTCTTTTTTATTAAATAAAGATTCGGACATGCACTCATTTCTTTAATATAAATCGCTATAAATTTTTATACTTGCGAAATCGTCCCATAGTTTTAATATTAAAATCGATTTATTTTTTTTTTATCCATTATTTTTGAAAGATTAAAGGCTATCAGTCACGAAGTTGGATAAAAGTATTGATATCTTTTTTTGATTAAACTATCAATTAGTGATATTAAATAGTAAAAAATTACGACATTTTCTAATGTGCTAGATAAACATTAGAAATATTTATTATCTTTATCGTTAAATTTGGTATTATGAGATTTAAATTATATAATTTTCCAGTATGTCAAGGGTTTACATGTGAATTCTAGCATGGATATAGTAGACACGGTAAAAAAATAGCTTCGTTATAAGTTTATAAACATTTTTTTTAATGGAATAAATGACATTTAAATGTATGTGTCGATTCATTAATTTTTATGAGTCTATATTATTTAACAATTACGTTTGTTCATATAATGACGATCGCAATAAAATAATAATTTGAATACAATATTTACCTTTATTTTTTTATAATACATAACATATTTGTTATTCCATTACTTATCTTTTATCAATTTATTGTCTATGTCAGAAGTAATTACCGGAAGTATAATTGTTAAAAATGTAAAGAAATAAGTACTCATTACATTATAGTGGATTAGATAAATTTCGAAGAAAAAAAAATATAGTTAAGTAGAAAAAAATATTAAACGATAATTACTCATTTAAGGCTGGGGCATTGGTAAAACTAATGACGTCCCTGATGCCGGGCTCAGTGGTAGGAGTCAGGTACAATACGACAAGATGGATGTGGCGGCATGTCTCGTAGTTCTGCCTATATAGTTTAGTCGTCATTAACCGGCTCTAAAGTTAACATCAGTCTGTACTGTGTCTGACGCCTTTCTTAATTATTTAAAATTATAATTTTCATATATAAATACGTGGTGTTTTCATTGCATTATTTGAAATGTATTCAATCCTGAATTCGGCAAAAGTTAGTATCGTAGTGTCGTGTAATATTTATCCAGCATTATACAGGAATCGACACATATGTGACTGAAAGTTGCGGTAGTGCTGGTTGTTATTACGATAATATTACTTACGAGTATTGTTAAAAAAATTTTAATATTTTTTTATTTTCTGTTAATTTTATAGTTGTAAAAAGTAACAGATTATCGTTTCAGTCATATTATTTTCTTGAACATTTATATTTTTTTCTGGTGTATAATCAATCTCAAGTACTCAGTGAATCAAATTTTTTTGGATTATATAAAAAAAACAAATTTTGGTAAGAATAATTTTTAATTTATAATTGTTTTTGCATGAATAATTTTCTCATGGTGTTTAATTTATATGCTTTAGAGAAGTGTTACGTTTCTTGGTGCAATCTTACTTCAGTATAATTTAAAATTTGTTGAATTAATATCTCTTAGTTTATAATAATATAATTCTTCGATGAAATAAGAAATCGAGTTTGATTGTTAAATTTTATTTATAAATCGTAAATTATAATCCGACTTATATGAACAAACTATATTTCTATACACACCCTATACATGGATAAAAGAACAACCGGCTTTTTAGTCCGCGTGGGTCGAGCCGGTCGGATCGATTCCATGATTCGCGCGTGTTGAATTTTTGTACTCTACATATTTGTTTAGTGGTATGTTCTGAAGAATTTTATTGTCAAGTATTGTTTCGATTCGTATATCTAAACAACCCTTCATTCTTTTATTAATTATTTCATTTTTTTAATTTAATTTCTACAATTGTATAATAAACAATGATATGAGAGTGAATGTAGCAGACATCAGACAAATTTACAATTATTGATAAATAGAGTAAATAATTAATAAAATAAAATTTTGAAAAAATGCGCATTTAAAAAATTTTAAAATTAATAAGTGCATTTTTCGCAAATATTTTTTTTTTATTTACTCTATTTATTTATAATTTCAAATTTGTCTGATGTCTGCTAAATTCACACTCATAGAATGATTCTGAAGTTAGCCGAGGTCCAATAATTTTTGGATTTTTTTTTAACAATAAATTATTAAAAAAAAAATATTTGAAAAAATTGCACCTATAGTTCATTAAATTTTCTACATGTAAATTCCAAAATTTTTAACTGTCTGCTAACTTCAGGATCATAATAAATAAATGTATTAATTATTTTTATAAATTTATTCTAAACCCTCAAGAAATTTTCTTGTATTTTAAATTCAAGACATTCGTTAATTTCTTGTTGTTGTTTGGTTAAATGAGTAAACAAGAATATCTAAAGAAATTTCATTTTTTTTTTATGATCTTTAATTTAACAAACAATTCAAATTTTTCGGATTTCTTTTTAAACAAATCAGTTAAAAAAAAAAAAAAATAAAAATAAAAATAAGCGCATGTAAAAAATTAACAAAACTATGGGTGCAATTTTTTTCAATATTTTTTATTTTTTATAATTCATCGTTTGGAAAAAATTCAAAAATTATGAGACGTCGGCTAACTTCAGTATAATTTTTTTTTACATTTTTATAATTTTGGTTCAGTAAAAAAATTGAACAAAAATTATTCGAAAGATTTAGTTTTAACTACATTTCATTTTATTACTTAAAAGATATCGTGAACAAAGAATAGGTATATATATATATTTTTTTTTTAATTTGGTCTAATAATATCTTTTAAACGAATCGACTGTTAAACAAACCTTCCGGCCATCGAAAAAGTTTATCAAGATTAAGATACATTAAAATTCAAGGTCTATCGGGCTAACAGCTAACGAGACATTAAAAATATTAATTTTTTTTACATTCCCTTGAAAAATTCAAAAACTACTAAATTAATTGATCTTTTTTTTTTTTTTATATATTATAATAATAAAAAATGTCTCAGTGTCACTAAGTTAGAAAATAGCGGGAAAATATTAATCTAACTCGGAATTATTCGATACATTTTTTTTTATTTTGTTAATATGAAGTTTTAATTATAATTAATTCAATTTTAAAGTTGTTAACAGCATCAGTCATTTTTATATTGATTAGATTTACTAAAATGTCATGAATTTATCTTATTTGGAGAGATTTTGGAATGGTGTTGAAATCAATACACGAATTTTCTGAATCACAAAGCCTGCAATAATTTTTTTTTTTTTTTTTATTATTTTCATGTCTCAGTCTCCTTAATTTTGAGTTACTAACAGTAATATTTAAAAAGATTTATAAGCTTTCACGTAAATTCAAAAAATTAGTACAGACAAAACTTTGCTTAAGCCTGACTAATTTCTAGTAGTTGCAGGTTTAAACTTGTAAATTTGCTTATAAGTTTTTGTACTGCTTGAACATCCTTTGTATAGTAAAATACCTAAAGAGAAGGTACGAACAAAATGGAATTCACAAAGTAGTATAGTGCAATCTCCATTCCTGTATGAATATAGCACAAATAGTACAATATATAAAGAACAAGAGGATCAAACAAAATAAAGCTCATTATTATTAATATTAATATTGTTGTTGTTGTTATTATTATTATTTTGCGTATTTGTACAGTCCACTAAACGTTCTGAACAATATGTATAGTAGGGTGCGTCATTTTGGAGCAACATTTTTTTTTAAGTACATGTAGAAAAAATCATAATTCAACACAAAAAAAAATTTTCGCGCAAGAAAAAAAATTCTATGTCGATTACAGACCTAGCTCATTGAAAAATTCGAATCGACATAGAATTTTTTTTCTTGTGCGAAAACTTTAGTTTTGTGTTAAACTATGATTTTTTCCACATGCACTTAAAAAAAAAAAATGTTGTTGCGAAATGACTCACCCTAATGTATAGAGATTATTTTACCTTTGAACCTTCTTTATGCTTTGCAAAACAGATTCGCAAGAGCAACATTAATTTGAATATGTACTAATAATGTAGTTCGTCACTTTAATTCTACGCATAAAAAAAAAACGCTTTTAAATAGTTTTATTGTAGGAATTTGTGAAAAAAAATTTATTGAATGCATTTTTATTTATTAGTATCTGTTGACCGAAAAAATACATATACTATTTTTCTCATATTTATTTGTGCACAGATAGTACAGAAACGGTAAGGTCAAAAACTTTGAAACGTTTTGAAATTTTGTGGTGTTGTTTGAAATAACATAAATAAGGAAGAAAAATTGTTACTGGAAAAAAAACCTTGTCCAATTATGTTTTATAAACACAAAACGGGTTTCACCACTAAATCGCCTGAACAAATGGCTCGAAAATGAAAACTATTCATCAAAACAAGTTGTCTAAACTTTTATTTTGAAGGGGAAGAAGCATAGAAACTAAGTGCCAAATTGAAAGTTAAAATATTAAAAACTGTTAAAGTTATTAATTTTTCAAGTCAAAAAAGCCAATTTATAAACAATTAGCTATAACAATAAAAATTATTAATGTTTATGCTTAAAGATGCTCATACTCTCGCAGAGGATAAAAATTACACCTTTTTTGAGTTCTAGTTGAGCTCGATAGCTCAATTCGCAAAAAGGCTGTCTTTTACGAATGTTTTACTCTTAAGAAAAAAATCGTATGGTAAAACTAAAATTTAAAAATACTTAGAAGAGATGAAATTTTAATGTTATAAACTTATAAATGTTGTTCTTTCGCAAATAACGATTGATTTTGAATTTTTTCTCACAGTCCAGCTCGATGACATACGCGAGCGCAGGCGCGGCATAGCAGCATTGGATAGAGCCGCGAACTTTTAAAAATTGAGCTATCGAACCAGAGTTCAAAGACACGTCTTTATGTCCTCTCGGAGAATATGTGCATATATATATATATATATATATGCAAAAATATTCATAAATGTTATAGTTATGGCTAATTGTTTATAAATTCACAAAATAAAAGTTTAAACAACCTGATCCGATAGATAATTTTGGTTTTATAACCGTTTGTTTACGCGGTAGTGCCATGAAAAGCGTTGTTAGTTTATAAAAATAGTCACACAGGGTTTTTTTCTGGTAACAATTTTTTTCTTTTTTTTAATTTTTTTATATTTTTTTAAACAACCCAATAAAATTTCCAAACGTTTCAAACATTTTGACCTCAGGATATATCTGAAATTCTTATTGGACTGTACTACGAAAGAAATTGTTTACCGAGTATTTCCTTTCGGTTTAAAGTAATCTTGAGGCATTATGGAATTATTGAATAGTTTATTATTTTTCTTTATAATTTTTCAGTCCTCACTAATGTAAAAATAGACTATTATAAAATTTTATTATTCAGTGATGTGATTTATTTTATGCCATATAATCGTGTTACAGTTTGGTCATATTTTATAAACTTTTATATTTTTTATATATTAAACAAATGTTATTGGTTAATTACTCAGCTAATGATATTGACTGATTAAATTTGATATTAGTTACTACCATAGGTTCATAACTTTTTCATAACTTTATTGATTAATTGAAATTTAAAAATTATAAAATGAATTTTTATTATTTGAGCAAAATAATTTTTAACGGATTATTAAAGGACAGCAAATACTATTATTTTTAGTGTTTGTTTTATTAAACAAATTAGGTCTTTTTAATTGCAGCTTGTGAATAAAAAATGAAAATGACCCAAAAACTTTTTTTTCTCTTATATATAATACTATATTGTAAATAAAAATCCATCTGAATTAATTTTACCAAATATGTAAATGCTCAAAATTCATTATCTAAAAAGTGATCAAAACTTATAAGTCTAACGATATAATTTAGGGTGATTCCTAACATAATGATTATCAAAATTCTCACTTGAAACTTCTTTCTGTATATTAAAAAGGTTTTTAGACTCTAATTCGTGGAAACGTCTAACATATTATGTTCTCCTTTTTATTTAAATTTCCGCCTTTACTATTTCGTAGGATTATTTAATCGTAATTAACATCTGCAAGAAATTACATAAAAAATGTAAAGCATGTTGTAAAATGTTGAAGATTCCAGAGTGATTTATTATTATCGAACTTATTTGATTTGTTGTTTATTCAATCTCGCTTGTAATAAATTCTATGTTACTATTTATTAAATAATCCATACAATTATAGATACGATGTCGTTAATTTTATGAATTGTTACAAAAATTTTAGTATATATAGTTCATAAAAAATTGATTAGTGATAATCAACTCACATTCAGAGCCAGGAAACTCTTGAAAATTTTAAAACGTTATTAATTACATCATTATAAAAATATCATAATTTTATTACTTTTGGTAATAATATCGCCTGAATGAAAAAAAAATAAATAGATAGAATTTCCTATCTAGTCTTTTTGTGTTATAGCGAAATATACTACATACTTACATTTATAGCACTATGTATATTTCTCAATAGATAGTCTATATCAATAATTGATAAAAAAAGATGGGATAAATTGTAAAATTAAGTAGTTTTAAAAATTTTTTAAAATTAATATTTATTTTTAATCTGAATCTACTCTGATTTTGTAGCAATATACTTTCATCAATGTGGGAAAACGAAGGCTTCAGTACGATGGAAGAACCGCTGGGCACTGTAGTGTCGGACGATGTTTGGAAAAAGTTCGAGTTGGATGCACCTGTACTTACAGACAGCAATCATCGCGAACGTTTATTTGAGGATTGTAGTGCCGAATCAAGTGACAACAAAAATTGTTTAGATTACCCAGAAATCCGTCATCATGACTGCATGTGGGCAGGATTGTGTATAAGTAAAGAACACAATAAAATACTATCCACCAAAAAAGATAAAAGTTTTGCACACAAAATAGTGACGGCTAATCGAAGTTTATTGATATCGAAAACTTCATCTGCTTCAACATTTCATCAAACACAAGAGCAATTTCCTACAAAAAATCAGCATCCACAAAGAATTGACAATTTAGAAAGTGATGGTGATTCAACACGTCCGGAAACGTCCCAAAGTTCTTCCGAGTCTGACACAGACAGTGAACATGATGTACCAATATTTAAGCACGATCAGTTTAGCATTAATGACAAATTGATTGAGTGTATGTCAGCACCTGTGAGCGAGGTCACTGGACAGTGCGTCAGAAGTTCATCGAATATAAAGGTTGAGGTCAATGAAACAGATGACAATGAAACAGATGACAATGACAATTCTATTGATATTAGAACTAATGTCAATACATCGAAACAAACAGAGATTAGTAATACCCTCAATGATCACTGTTATTACATAAATCATCAAAATAGTAAAAAAGTAGATTATTTAGGTGTCCAAACACCATCTGATTCTGGTAAGTAGTATATTTTGAATTTTTATAATTTCCTTAATTTATTTTCAAAAGTTTAATCCTGCATGAAAATCAATACATATACCGTAAAAAAAGTCTGCACAGATTTTGCCAGGCCCAAAACTTCCCGCTGTTTTCGAGCTCAAAGAAATGTTTCGGAAATGAAAAAAAAAAAAAATCGTGTTTTTTGACCCACCCTAATATACGTTGAATTGTCTCTTTTTTTTTCTTTTGTAACTTTTTTTTTTTTAAATTGCTGTAACAGCCGGATTTTAAGCTATCTTTTCAAACCACTTCTCATTTGTAGAGTATTTGTAGCTGTTTAAAAGTCTATAACGATTTTGCTCTAACTCGATCCATGTCGATTGTATCAGCTCTGAAAACCGATTTTTTCACTTTTTTCATGTATTTTTGGTAATAGTGAAAAAACGGCTCATGTTATGAAAAATTTTCACAGGACTAATCTTTTAGTGGATTTTGTTCTCTAAAAAATTGTTTATTATACCTATATTGCTGAAGTGTATTGTTCATAAGATACGCCTACGGCTCGTAGCATCATAAACCTTACGCTCATATCGCGACAACACGATTGTCAAATTATTCGCTCCTTAGTAGTATAAACTACTATTTCCCGACGGGAGAATTTTTTCTCGGCATAGGGGTCTCTTTTATGCCATAAATTCGATAGGTTGGTTTTTTTTATCACCCTAATATATGTATATTTATATATATATACACATATGTATATATATATATATATATATATATATATATATATATATATATATATATATATATATATACATATATATATATATATATATATATATATACATATGTGTATATATATATATATATGCATGTGTATTCAATCTGATAATTAAATTTAAATAAGTCAAATCATACAGCTAATTAATATTCATTTTGGCGTCAACGTCCAAATTTTTCTTATATTTGTCGTCTATAAACCACCTGAGCATACGTTGCGTCACATGGCGACATTATGGTTCGCCGCTGTATCATTAAATTGGCGCTTAACTGCTGAGTGTTATGTGGACTATCGACTGAATATCATATCACTTGTAACTATACAAGAAACGTTAAACTATTAGCAGGACGTATGCATCAAATAGCATCAGATATTAAAAGACCAATGTTCTTCTTTACATGCATAGTAAAACACAATATACACAAGTTACAAATGAAATTTTTACCTTTCCATTATTTGTATACGAGAATAAAGTGTAGTTTTTGTACGCATCTAGTTATTTACAGATAACGAATGTATCGATAATATCGATATAGAATTTACATTTGCGAGAAAAAGAAAGAGTGAAAGTCCACTAATCAATCGTACATTTGTATGGTACTCTCAAATTCTTCTCGTATAATACAGTAATTTTATTAATAGTCGTCCCTTTTATTATTTGGTATTATGTTTATTAAATGATTTTAGTTCTGATGATATTTATTGTCCACTTTTAATAACATTAATTAAAATTCATTGGATAGACATAACATTCATAACTTCATAATATGGTATTGTCGTTATTATTATGTATTTCATTTGACATTTAGTTCTACATATTTTATTATTTATCATGAATTTAAGTCAATTTTATTAATAAGATCCGCCCATTTTTTTTAGCAGGTATTCCTTTCCTCCCGGCAATAATTATTTAAGTTTCAAGATTTTTTTAACTTCCCGCTATGAAAATTGTAAATTTTCAAAAATTCGGGAAGTTATTGTTTTCATCCCGATTTTCGAAAATCGAGTTTTCATCAAATGTCAACGTTTTGAGGTCCTAGGAAGCTATTCTGACCATTTCCAGAATGGTGTCCGATGGTCTGTATGTGTGTGTGTGTGTGTGTGTGTGTGTGTGTGTGTGTGTGTGTGTGTGTGTGTGTGTGTGTGTGTGTGTGTGTGTATGGATGTAAACTCTTCATATCTTTTTAATTAATTGACCGATTGAAATGGTTCTTGTGGCAATCGAAAGAGTTACAGTAAAAGTAATACGAGCTCCTGGAGCTCGAAAACAGCGGGAAGTTTTTTAAGCGTTTTCGCAAAACTTAAAAATGTGTTACTTTAAAGCTCTTTTAGTTTTTTCGAGCTCTCGAATTTCAGGTCTTGACACTTGTTATAAGAAATAATAATTATAATCGTTGATTGTAACGAGCGACTTACGACCAATGACATATGCAGCGTCACATATGAAACTTCCGGTAAGAAATATATCTAAGTAGGAACCTAAACCTTGAACTTTTTCAAGAATTTTTTACCCTTCAACCTCTAATGGTTGCTTATAACGAGCTTAGACAAACTCAAAGAGTATTTTTTTCCTTTTGAGCTAACGTCCCTATTGGGTTACATTCCAATTACTGTCCTAGGTTTTCGATAGCTCAACAAGCTCGTTAACAATTATAAGTTTTGAGGCGGATATACAGGTTTAGTTAATAAACGCCTTTTGTCTAAGAGCAACATGAGTTTTGATTTGAAAAAAGTGCTCTACTGATAATAATAAAGAGAAAATTTAAAAATACTAATGTTACTGATTTATATTTGATTTATCATTATAAAAATATATCGTGAGATTAGTTACTAAATTATCTTTTTTATACATGAGACATGATTAACGATAGCATCGTTTTCCTGCGTGCCAGCGTGATCTCTAAAAGCGCGGGAAGTTGAAGGTCATCTATGCGATGACGTCATTGATATAGCTACTCCTCTCTGCTGCTAAGCCACCTTGCAGTTTATTTGGTCGTGGGATCTCATCGTAGTTTAAATGGTTGACGGAATGCGGCAAGTTCTTAACCATTCGCATGAATGCCCTGATGCTTACGATGTATTGAAGAGTAAGAAGAAAAAGAGGAAGAAGAGAAGGGTATTGATCAGGGCCGTAACTCTTTCGGTCGAGTGCCTTAATCGGTATTTTTTTCCCGCGCTTATACAATTCATTTGTGATTTTCTTTATATATATTTTAAAAATAATGTTACAGAATTTTAAACAAAAATTAATTAATTTTTATCATTGCAACACATGTCAGGAAATTTAAATTCGACAATTTCTATGCATTGGCGATTACACGATGAGGGAATTTATTCTGAAATAATTTATACTATAAATTACATCAAGTGTATACTCAGAATGTGATATCATATATCGCATCCAATATTGGCGCCACAAAAGTGGTGGTTCTCAAGGAAAAAATAAAGTAATTATTGCTAGTGCCACTTAGTTGCGTAACATTTGATAAGTTAGGTTGACTACAAACTGATTAGACACCAGTATTGCTTTTGATATGCCTGTAAGATTAAAACTATTCACAGTAAAGTTAGATTTATTATAAGCAATTTAAATTTTCAAGATTCTCATGCAATTATAACTCTTAAAGTCCCTAGTTGATACTACAAAGGTTTTGAGAATCTATAGACAAAGTAGACTGAAATGCTAAAAAATATATAACCGTTAGTCTAAATAAATTTAAATATTGTGTTCATTTCATTCAATAGCTACTTTATTATATAAACTATTTTAAAAATTAAATTTCTTCTTTAATGAACATTGAGCGTGTGTGCGCGCGCGTGAGTGTGTGTATGTATTTTTTGTTATAAATTTGTCTTTTTCTTGTAAAATTTTCAAAAAGTAGAAAAATTAATGTTTCAAGTCCAATTTTCACAAATTGAGTGTAAACGTTTTGAAGTTCTAAAACTAACAATCATGTTTGAATGTTCGATTATTTGAATTGCTGGACCGATTTAATTCGATCTTGCGCCAGTTGAGCGCATTCTTGTTGGTTATTAGATTTGTTCTAAACTTGCGATCAATCGGTTCAGCAGATTCTGGATTATATAAGAAATAAGAAAGTTATATTTATCATTTTAGTTTTTTTTTGAATATCTTAAGAACTACCTGACTAATTGATTTTAAAATCTATTCAGCTCAAGAGATTGATAAGAATTTTCAACTGCCGCAAAAACAATCTAAATCAGTCAATTTTTTCGAGAAATTAACATAAACAAATAATTAAAAAATATTTTTGGTTACCCTATAAACCAGTTAATTTGCTAGAGGATAACTTTCAACAAAAATTTGAAACACTGTTTACTTATTAACTAATAAAATTTTTCAAAGTCAAAACAATAAAAAAACTATTTTGAACTCGAAAATACTACGCTCGATGGCAGTGTGGTTTTGGCATCGACCCGCAGAATCAACCGTTTTCCAGAATTTTTTTTTCACTTAAACTCCAGTTGAATCTAGATATCCTCAGCTTAGGGTTTTCGAATGTATATAGATCCATCTCAGTGTTTACCTTTGTTACATCTGATGATACTCGAAATCCGATTTCACAAATTAAATATTACTATGTCATGATATTAATTTCAATTAAAAATTCGTGGATAAATTATCATTGATTGAGTAACAAATTAACTGGGGAACATACGATTTTATTTTATCAATCTAAACAAATAATAAAAAGTCGTGTAAAGAAATAAGTATTTTTCTACAGCAGTTAATTTATTCTGTTGATTATAAGGTTAATCAATTATTTTTCTTTGAACTTGCAATATATAAAGTATCGACCTATCTCATCACATTATGTTGTATATAAGACTACATTTTCACGGTCGAGTACCGACAACATCCAGTCGTGCGTACACCAATAGCACATCTCCATCATGACGTAATCCATTCATTCATTCATTCATTCATTCATTAAAGTTGAACCGATATTTACAGGAGTGAGCGTGAATAAGTGGCGTTAAGTATTAAATGGGCTCTAAAGAGTCTAGAAACATGACTGACGTCTTACATTCTCCTAAATTCTTTTACCTTAACCCTATGGCTATTTGCCAAAACATTTTAATCTTGTTTATTTTTTTTCTCAGTTTTTTTGTCTTTCTGCTTGCTCTTATGAAAAATTTCATCAAACCAAACTTTTTTACAGACGTACAAGACAATAAATAAAAAAAATGCTAAATAGGTCTTAAAAAAAAAATTTTTGTAGAGACCCCTCGTTGACCTTTTCAGAATTAGGTAGTTGAGTTTGTACTGTACATCGGCTGCCGCCATACTATGAAAAGAATTAGTGGCGTTGTAAAATGTCGAGCGCTAAACCTGATTTCGGGATGTGGACCAATCATCGGTTCTTCAAGAATTTAGTCGGGAGGGGCCTTTTCTTATCCCTCTGTTTCTGATCCTTCTTTGCCCAACAGTGTCTGTATGATCACTAATTGCACAGACTCTTTTATTTTTTTTTTAAATTTCATTAATTTAATAAATAATTTATTTTTATATATTCTTCATCAGAAAAATCTGCAACCAAATGTTCTTCAAGTTTTTTTTAACAGTTTCAACGATAAAATAAAATTAGCTTAGAAAATTGTCAATCAAGTTTGAACATCAGAGCTTCAGTTAATTGAAAGAAACTTGATTGATGCTTTAAAGAATAAATGTTGAAAATTAATTTTGGAAAAAATTATTTCTATCAACACTTTTTATTTTCTCGTTTAATAATAGTCACTATTGATATTAATTTTTTAATTGTACTAACATATGCGTTTAGAACTAATCAAAATAAACATATATTATATTCTATTTACTATATTTTATAAAAATACATAATAGATTGTTGTTGAAACCGGTTCATCCGTTCAAAAGTTACAGAATAGGTACTACGTACGTACATACACACATACATACACTTGGACATCATCTTGAAATTAGTCAGAATAGATTCATAGGACCTCAAAACGCCAAGATTTGATAGAAATTCGATTTTCGAAAATCGAACCGAAACCAATAACTTCTCGAATTTTTGAAAATTTTTAATTTTCTTAGCGGGAAGTTAAAAAAGTTTGGGTAACTTTATTTAATGAAAAGAAAAAAAAAACATCAAAAATAAAACATTTGAAAATTTTTTAATATTTCTACGGAGTATATTAAAATACGTGAATGTAAGTTTTGTCATAGTTCTGGGAGAAAGGAAATCCAGGTATATTCTAGGCACTAGCAAACGCCGCTAAATTATGTGATTATTCAAACTCATTGCGGATGGCTTTTATATACTTTCGTGACTAGACTAACATCAATTATATTGAATTGTCGGAAGAAGACGTAACGCCACAACTCTGTAATTTTGTATGTGTATACAGTCATAAAAAATATGTTTGTTAATATTCACACATTATCTCTTCAAGTTTTTTTTTTTCATATAAAGTTATTTAAAAAATATATACACATATATATCGTTATGAAAGAAAGAGCGACGACATTCAAGGCTATTCTACATGACTATACGTACTGTTTCCTGCCAATTTTTAATTTGTAGATTTATTTTAGTGTTACTTTCGCGCCATTCGAACATGTTGATATGAATTCTCATTGAAAGTATTTTTAATTTTTCGTTGTAAAAATAAATATTTTTCATCAAAAAAGAAATTCAATTATTTTTTATCTTTTTTTTAAACTTCGTTGAAGAAACGGCATTCAAGAAGATTCACCAAGACTTGAACCTAATTAGCTTTTAAAATTAATTTCTTAAGTTATCTTTTGATCCAATTAATTATAAATTTTACTCAGATATGAGTGTTGACTAATCTTATCAACTACTTCAAGATTCATTTAGATTAAATTAATAGTTTACGAAATGTTTCAGACATTTTTTTTTTAATAAAATTAAAAAAAAAAAAAAAAAAATCTGAAAACGGTTGACCCTGTGAGCCAACCTCAACCTCAATCACAATAAAAACCAAGCAACTAAGATGTAAAATAAAAAAAAAGTTAATTTATTTTTGAAAATATGCAAAGCAAAAAAAATTGAATAACTGGGATGTTGTCAAATTGAAAAACGAATTTTTTGATAATATTGAAAAATGAAAATAAAATTATTGAACTTACTTGGAGTGCGCTATTGAGATCTTAAAAGATCTGAACCGATAAAATAATATATTTTTTTCGTTCAATGATTTTCTTTTCATTTTTCAATATTATCGAAAAAATTTGATTTTAATTTGACAATATCCCAGTTACCCAATTTTTCATGCTTTCCATATTTTTAAAAATAATTTTTTTTAACATATGGTGCATGGCCAATAGCTTCCTCGGACCTCGAAACATTGGGATCTGAAAAAATTCGATTTCCTAAAATCGGACTAAAACCAATAACTTTTATTTTTTTGAAAATTTTGAATTTTTATAGCGGAAAGTCAAATAATTCTGTAAAATCTTGTGATTAGCACAAGAATACCGTGGATAAGAAGTAAACTAAAATTATTTTTTATTCATTCATTATTACGAGCAACCTGTAATCATTACGTGACTGCCTAAATATCACTACTAAATTTATAAAATACTCAGAAAAAAAGGATTTCTTGCCGCAATAAAATTTCAATTTGCACCATGAAATTTTATGCATTATAAATTAAATACAAAAATTGTCTTGGGGCAAGAAAAGATCTTTTGGGTCAAGAAATAATTTCTTGCACCAAGTAATTTTTTCTAGTTCTAAATAAATTTTTGTTTTCAATTCACGATGCAAAGTATTTCTTGGGGTAAGTAAAAATTTCTTTAGGCGAGTAAAGATTTTTTGTGTCAATGAATCCTTTTTTTTTTCTATGCACACTTTTTTGGCATTGAGAAGCTTCCTAAAACCAGAAAGAAGCATAAAAATCTGTCATTTTGAAGCTATATATATTCAATAACATTCAGTCATATTTAGTGACAGAATAATTAAAGTATTAATTTATTAAAAGAAAATAAATACGATCGTCTTTTTTCTCGCGTAATTTAAATGTTTAATCGAATGATATAGATAAATCTATTTATTTCAATACTTAGCAAGTAAAAAGAGTTTAAACTATGAAAAGGCACAAATTCAAGTGAAGACCTATCTAATGATACCAATTTCAATAACATTAACTAATTCTATCATATAGATATGGCGGGAACAAAATTTTCCTTATTCTCCTAATAATATAGATTATGTTGATATTCAAGAATTTAAAAATGACAAATTCATAAAAATTACTTTTGAGCACGAAAATTTGTTCATCCAATCACTTGTTAATGAAATTAACCGTTCAGTGTAGTAAATCCAACTCCACGTATAAAGTAACGTTAATAATAAAAAAAAAATTGTTTCTGTTTTAGATGAAGAAATTGATGTTGTTACGTTCGAGAAGCCAGCAGCTTTACCTACTCTTCCAAGTACAGTAGATCACAAAGTCTTTCAGTCAACAGTGAATACTGTTCTGAATGACAAACCTGTGCCAAGACCACGAGGTAGACCACCGAATGTCAATCGTAAACGTCCGGCACAAAGTCAGGCACAAGAGCAAAGACCCGCAAAACGGATAGCAGTGCAAAGATCGTGTCAAAAGAAACCTCTGAAAGTATCCAAAAATAGCCCTCTACCCTCAACATCTACAGATATAGTGAAGTATACACCACCATCGATAGGTACCTCTGATGACGATGAACCTGACACTGATAAAAGAAATCTTCATAACAACATGGAACGGCAAAGAAGAATAGAACTGAGAAATGCATTTGATGATTTAAGATGTTTAGTACCAGAGCTTAAAATTAAAGAAAAAGCACCAAAAGTTGCAATTTTACGTCAAGGAGGGAAATTTTGTATTAAAATAAGAGAACTCGAAGAAGAATTGATTGCAGAAAAAATAGAGTTGAAAAAACGTCAAGACAAATTACGGACAAAATTAAGTTATTTAAGAAGATGTTTAGCAAAGAAACGTTAAAAATTTAGTACTGTAAAATATTTTCAATGGTTGATAAATATCTATAACGATAAATATTTAAATTAATTACTTGGTATTTATAGTAGTTAACATCAATTTAAAATTTTGATAGAAAAGTAGGGTTGAAAGAATTTAAAAACTTTCATATCCGATCTTAGTTCTTTGGTACTTTACTGGTTTTTGGTAACTTTTTAAATCTTATCATAAAGTTTTTAAATATAAAAGAACCGATAACAAATACGCTTTTGAAATATAATTTTTTTTAAATTTATAAAATAGTAATAACGATTCTGATAATTTTTCTTGGAATTGTTATACTATATTTTTAAACTCAGGGATCCAAAGACTCTATTAATGAAAGCGAGCTCGGATCAACGATTAATTGGCTATCATTGTTAACATAAGTAACTTTTGGTATACGAGCATTTATTGTGGTTGTACAGTGTAAAAATATTCTATTTAGATGAGTGTTTTAAATTGATAGGTAGTTTTTTTGTCGTAACTATCAATTTTTCAGGTCTGTTATAACTTAATAATAATGAATAGCTCAAAATTGGGGGTTTATATGCCACATATAATTAAGATCATAAAACTAATTTACAACTTAGTAAGATAAATCTCAATTTATGTCCTCCAATTGATAAAAAATGTTATTTAGATTTTTACAAACCTTTTATAATCCAAAAATTATAAGAATATAATTATTTGCGACTGATTTGAAGTATGAAATGTTTACTTTTTTTTATTAATAATTAAAAAGGGACACTTTGTAAAACCCCAATATATGAAACGATTAATTATATTTATAGTTAAAAATAAAATGTGGTTGAGCCACCTTTTATAATAGTTAGATATTTCATACATTTTTGTTTTCTTTTTCTGTTTATTCATTAAACGACAGTCGCTGTGCGATGTTGTGGCAGCGAATGGTAGTTAGATATTGACAGGCTAGCCAATAATATATATTTTATATGAAACAAAATACTACGCTTTGAATATCAGAATTTATTTTTTTCTATAAATGGAAATGAATGAAAAAAGAAAGTGGTCAAAGAGTTTTTAAAAAGTAAACTCAACAATGAGTTAATTTTTGTCTTGTTAATCTCGGTCTCTTGTTATTAATTTTTTTTATTTTTTATATACTATATATATATATGTATATATATATATATATATATATATATATATATATATATATATATAATCACATATATCATGGCCATATTTTTTAGTTTTTCTTCTTTTCTATTAAAGCTTTATTTGTTTTTAAAATATTTCACTGTTTTTAAAATTCAAATAAAATTTAATCTTAAGATTATTACATAAATTAATTAATCTAAGTACAATTGTCTGGTTAATTCAGTTTTAAACATTCACAAATCGACTTTCTCTAATTATTTTTGATAATTGAACTGGAAAGTGTGAAATATTAAAAAAGAGTTTTCAGTTCAGTCTACTTTTATAATGTTTGATTGCCTATAGCAAAATAAGTCACTAATCATTAATTTTTCACAATTTCCATCTATTTTTCATATATGACTCAACGCATTGTCTTATTAGTATAAAGTTTCATAAATATGTGAGAAAATTTTCTGATGAACCCTTATATGACCTCATATTAATCGTCCATATCTGGTTTAATATAAAAATTTGCCAGATCTGGTCTTAAACGGACCATATACGAGCATAAATTATATGGGCACATTGGAAAATTTTTTTACAGCAACAGATTTACACAATAAGATCTTTACTGAATAACTATCGGTAGAATTGACTTAGCAATTTTATAATCATTGCTATGTTACAACATTTTATTCCTCATTTTTTTAGTTTTATAATTTTATATTATTATTATTATTATTATTATTATTATTATTATTATTATTATTATTATTATTATTATTATTATTATTATTGTTATTATTATTATCCTTATTTTTAATAATATTATTGTCTTTATTGATGTTATTATTATGGCATTTATTCATATGCAAAGTTCATTTATTGCAATATACTAGCAATTGACTAATATTTATAAACACTAAATTTTGTTTTGAGATTTTTATAAAATTATTATTTTATATTGATTTCTTTAACTTAATTTTGATATATTTTTATATACATACATCTATATATATTTCAATTTTGCTTTTAATTATAATTATATAAGTAAAAAATAATTGGTAGATATTAGGACGAAAGAAAAAAATAAAAATGTGTTCAAAAAATTTTGATTTAGCAGTATTCACTTTTAATATACTTTTAAATTGTTGAAAAAGTTCCTATAGAATTTGAAGATTACAAATTAATTATATATACATATATATATATATATATATATATATATATATATATATATATAATTATTTTAAAAAAATAATAACAGAAAATGGAAAAACTTATTATGTGAATGACGAACTGAAAATTTTTTTTCAATACTATATTTAATTGAAATCAATAGATCAATAACTGGAAATATGTGTGAGAAGTCTGCATTGTATAAACAAGTGAGAAATGTAATTTATAGTGATAATAAGTGTTTATATGAAATAAGTTAGATAGTTTTTAAGAATGTTTGAATATAATAAAAGCGTAATTTCTATTACCATTATAGTGGAGTAAACTATAAGATAATTAATAAAGAATTAAATAATACTAGAAAACCTGAATTTAAACTTATGTGCTTCACATACAATTAGTATTCACTGGATGAAATGTAGATTGTTATTGAATTTACAAAATTTAATTTGTAGGTATGTCAACTATTTTATATTCAAAACTTAATGGAAATTGTATGAAAGTCACAAAAATTCTTTAATACTAAGTCTACGTAAGAAGAATGTGCTTTTTTCTCATTATTATTATTATTATTATTATTATTATTATTATCATTATTATATTTATATATAGTTGAAAAGTATTTCGAAAATCCTATATTTATGATTTTTTACTTGATAAAAAGATCGATACTGATATAAAGCTCATTAATACTGTAATCACACCTTGTCAATACCCTAAAGTAATGGTATCCCTTGCTGATACGAATTACGGTACATTAGGGTAATTACCGTAATTTACGGTGTTCTACGGTAAAAGTACGGTATTTCCCAGCAAAATTCTGGTACTTTTTCCGTAAAATTGCCTTAAGAAAACGGTAATTTACCTGAAAATTACAGCATGCCTGTGGCATTTCACCGTAAAGTAAAGTATTGCACTGTTAAAACTACACGAAGAGAAATTTATGGTAACCGTTCCTAGTACGTTTATGAAATATCATTCCATACCGTTATGGTAATGATTACTTGAAATTATGGGATATCGGCCCATTCTTCTAGGAAAAGTTTCCATAAGTATGGAAACAATTCTCATCATTATGGTAACAGTTCTCATTTCGCATGTGAAAGAATTATGGTAATGATTATCATAATATTATAGTAATGATAACTATAATATATATGGGTGCCGTTCCTATAATCAACATTAAAAAAAAACCGGTTACCATGCATTATGGGAACCATTCCAATAATATATTTTAATTGTTACCATAAATTTCTTTCCGTGTATAAATAAAAAAACATACGGTACTTACGGTAAAAATGCCGCAAATTACAGTGAATTGCCGTATTTTTTATCGCAATTCACTGTAAAATACAGTATATTACTGTAAATTGCGGCAAATTTGCCATAGAAATATCGTATTTTACGGTAAATTACGGTGAAATTCGGTAAGTTACCGTAATTCGGATTCACCAGGGATACTTTAAACTTATTTTATTTTTACAGTATGAGTTGATAAATTGATAACTTTTCAACCTTGTGCCTTGTATAATAATCACGCTGATATATTTTTGAAACTTTTTAAAACTTCGCGGGAGTTTTTAATTTTACTGGTTTGTTTGATTGTGCCAACAAATAGTTAAGAGAAAGAGAACAAGACTTCACATACTTAATTTTCTTATTATGTCGATTTATATGTTTGATCGTGTATGTGTAAGACCACTAATCTTTTTTCTTTATTCAATCATCATATAAATTTTATTAAATTTTACATAGTCGCGACAAGATGATTATTTTTTAAAAATTTATAATGTTCAAGCTAAACTTTGTTTGGTTAACAATCATAATTAATATTTTTAGTTTTACTTTTATATTAAAATTAAATATTTTTACTTTCACATTTTTTATTATCATAAGCTGAAATTCGTTAATTACATCGATAGCTAAGCCACATAATGGTCATGAAAATAGAAAGATTTTTAAAATTTAACTGATAAGAATTTCAATTAGATGTAAAGGACGAGGCGCTGTTCCTTTTCTTTTGAGAGTGCAAACGTACCTGTATAGCCACATAGACATGAATATTATTCATAATTATTACATAAATTATAACGTACTATGAATTAATAAAAATAAATAATTGATAATGATTTACTCAAAAGCAAAATCACGACCATTTTTTAGCTTACAACGCAAAGTTTTTTATTATATTATTGTTATACATAAGGACTTATAATCATTTAATTAATCAGCTAAGAAATAATATACATGATAGAAGCGGGTAAAGTAAATAATTAAATATTATAAATTGTTACAGTTTTTAAGATTTTGCGTTATGACTTTGTGATTTTGTCTATAAATATTTTTTTTTTTTTTCTTTTAAATAAAAATTTCATAATTATTGAGTTGTAAATATTATAGGCATTTAGGAAACAAAGTTTGGATTAAATATATAACATTAATGTTTTTTTTTTTCAATTTTTTGACTAAAAATTTCATTATACTCAATTCATTATTTGGTTCATACGTAAGATGAACCACATAAATGATTTGAAAAATTTTTATAAAATATAATTATCTTAAGTTTTGCAAACTCCAATTAGATAACAATTTATATATTTAATGAATAGAAATTGAATTGCTTAAATCTATTAATAGATCGTTAATATTTATCTATATACACATGATATATTCCATGATAATTAAAAAATTCTGTTATTAAAAGCGAATCCATATTTTTATTATTATATACAGTATAGAAATAAATGATAAAAAAGTGACAATCGCTTCATTAAAAAGTGACACTATTTCATTTATAATTTTTTTACATCGAAATATTGTAATTTTTTAATAAGTGAATCAAATTGTAGAGACAGCTTTAAAAAGAAAAGTTAAAATAAGATGCCTAATGACTATATATGTAAATATAAATACATATATATTTATAAACCATTTTTCATTTTGATCTTTACCGAATACTTGATGAGTTTTCAAATCAATCAGTAAACTCCCTAAATTTATTATACATAGAAGTGCATAGTAGACTATCTTGACGATTATGAAAATTAAACTGTGTTTTGACAATTCGAAAATAAAATTCATATTATATATTTCAATTTTTTTACACTTTGAAAGCTTTGATAAACGTGCTTATAAATTTTAACTATATTTATAAGAAATTTAATTCGTGTTTCTTATTTAAAATTAGTTATTATTTTTTCGATAAATTTTTTCATTGGAAATTATATTATTGTATGTGTGCATTTTCTTTTGCCATTAAATAGTATATTTTACACCGAGGGCAGTTAAGTAAGAAATGTCTCAGGTCAACAAACATGTGATCTGAGGCTTTCTAATTTACTGCCCAAGGTGTCAATACTATTTTTCTCCTCGACGGAGGCGGAAAGCGGAAACTTTGTTTCGCACAGCGGGAGAAAAGTTGACGCTTTTCGCCCGGAGGGGAGACAAATACATATTTTACTGATTTGAAAATATTTACTTTTTTTCTTTCAAAAATTATACGGAAAATATTGTTCGAGATGACGAAAAAAAATACTGTCAAAGTTTGAGTTCTCAATAGTAACGACCGCCTCATAAAAATTTCCGATTTCCCCTTTGAATAACATGGGAAATATTTTTTTTAAAGTTTGGAATTTTATCACTCATTAGCGAATCAAAGCATCGGAAAAATCAATAGACATTTTTGTTGAAAATTGAACGCTCTACAAAAAAGGTCGTTATCTTTTTTCGAAAAATTTAATTTTTCCAAAGTTGTTCAAGGTCAAAGTTGGATTCATAGTAAATTTTAGTATTATTCGACTTTGTCGGCAAAACTATCAAACTTATCTTGAAGTGTTATAAGACTTTTTTTGTAGATTATTTCATTTCCTACAAATCATTTTATACAAAGTTTTCTAAATTCCTGAAAGCCCTTTAGTTATTTGCATTTAAATGTCAAATTGTTCGAAAAAATCGTATTCTGTTGGATTTTATTTGCTTGCTTTCAAACGCAAATAACTAAAGAACTTTCGAAAACTTAGTTATAGATAATTAGTGGGAAATAAAATGGTCTACAATAAAGGTCCTATAATATTTTACGATAAGTCTGATAATTTCGTCGGAAAAGTCAAATAATACTAAAATTTACTATGAATTGAACTTTGTCCTTGAATCCTTGGTGGAAATTTTTCGGAATTTTCTCTGAAAAACTCAGTTCTAAAGTTCTAAAGACTTTTTCAGAGAAAAGTCCGAAAAATTTCCACCAGGGATAATCTTTGAAAAATCAAATTTTCGAAAAATAATAAAAGACCTTCTTTGTAGAGTGTTTAATTTTCAACAAGAATACCTCTTGTTTTTTCTATAACACTGATTCTCTGGTGAATGATAAAATGCCAAACTTTTAAAAAAATTTTCCCCATGTTGATGAATTGGAAAATCGAAAATTGTGATAAGGTTCTTATTAATATTAATATTAAGAGCTCAAACGTTTACATTATTTTTTTTATTTTTCGTTATCTCAAACAATATTTTCCGTACAATTTAAAAAAAAAAAATAGTCGATTTTTTGTAATCAGCCCAATATATATATATATATATACACTAATGCAAAAAATTAAAGGAGCAGAAAAATTTTATAAATTTTTTAGTGATTTTTGGAAGGCTGTAACTTGGTGAAAAAAAATCGTATCGAAAATTTAAAAAAAGCATTTTATAGCTTGAAATCTCTAGTTTAGGTGTATTTTTTTCAAAATTTTTTAAAAGCTCCGATTATTGCGCAAACATGAGAAATACCGCGAGCCAAAAAATTTCTAAATTTTTTTTTTTTTTCCGAAGAGCCTACGGACCGCGGAAAAATTCTTTCAACTAAACGAATGCATACATCGTTTAGCAAATTTATTCAGCTTCAATTTGGTTTTTTTTTTAACCTCGTAGGACGATTTGTCGCAGAGATATCAGCCTTCAAACAGAAAATGATCCTTTTGGCTTTGATCTTCGATATTTCAGGTACCAATGATCGCACAGAAAGTTGAAGGGCGGCGTTGAAAACTTGAATAAATTCCCTACAAGACCCTGTCATCATTTTTTAAAAAAAAAAATTTTTTTTATTTTTAATATCCATTAGAAGAAAGTACAGAAAAATGACTTTTTCTGGTTTTTTAGTAAATCAACCGCTACTCTGCAAATATCGATAAAAAAAATAATGTTGCCAGGGACTTTTTTAGCTTAATGTACCCCCAAGACCCCTGTAAATTTTTAAATTGATCTATCGAACCGTTTTTTGGGAATCATCGATCAAAGTTTAGCTAAACAATTAAAGGAGCAAGTTTTGTTCCTTTAATTGTGTAATCATAATCAAAATGAAAAAATTTTTTTTTTTCGACTTTTCTCAAATTTTTGCGTTGGTAACTCAGCAAATGCAAGGAAATGACAAAAAAAATAAAAAATTTCCAAAAAATGTCAAAAAAAATCAAAGAAAAAAAAAAATTGAAACTCGTTTTTTGTGTTCTAAATTTTTTTTTTGACATTTTTTGGAAATTTTCTATTTTTTTTGTCATTTCCTTGCATTTGCTGAGTTACCAACGCAAAAATTTGAGAAAAGTCGAAAAAAAAAAATTTTTTCATTTTGATTATGATTACACAATTAAAGGAACAAAACTTGCTCCTTTAATTGTTTAGCTAAACTTTGATCGATGATTCCCAAAAAACGGTTCGATAGATCAATTTAAAAATTTACAGGGGTCTTGGGGGTACATTAAGCTAAAAAAGTCCCTGGCAACATTATTTTTTTTATCGATATTTGCAGAGTAGCGGTTGATTTACTAAAAAACCAGAAAAAGTCATTTTTCTGTACTTTCTTCTAATGGATATTAAAAATAAAAAAAATTTTTTTTTTTAAAAAATGATGACAGGGTCTTGTAGGGAATTTATTCAAGTTTTCAACGCCGCCCTTCAACTTTCTGTGCGATCATTGGTACCTGAAATATCGAAGATCAAAGCCAAAAGGATCATTTTCTGTTTGAAGGCTGATATCTCTGCGACAAATCGTCCTACGAGGTTAAAAAAAAAACCAAATTGAAGCTGAATAAATTTGCTAAACGATGTATGCATTCGTTTAGTTGAAAGAATTTTTCCGCGGTCCGTAGGCTCTTCGGAAAAAAAAAAAAAATTTAGAAATTTTTTGGCTCGCGGTATTTCTCATGTTTGCGCAATAATCGGAGCTTTTAAAAAATTTTGAAAAAAATACACCTAAACTAGAGATTTCAAGCTATAAAATGCTTTTTTTAAATTTTCGATACGATTTTTTTTCACCAAGTTACAGCCTTCCAAAAATCACTAAAAAATTTATAAAATTTTTCTGCTCCTTTAATTTTTTGCATTAGTGTATATATATATATATATATATATATATATATTAGGGTGCTTCGTTTGAACCGACTATTTTTTTCTTTTCGCTCCCATCCCGAAATTTTGTTGGAAGTACTCCAAAAAAAATTTCCTGAGAGTTTGAGCCCTTAAAATTGATATTAAGTACTTGAACACAGCGTGTGAAGATTTCCCATTTAAAATACACGTAAACTTTGGTTTTCATTTTTTAAACTTCTATAATTCCGCGGCATTTTATGATATCATCTCGCCCAAAGTCGGGATTTTCTCAGAATTAAATGTACTACAAAAGTGCCCAGTGTCGCGAATTCGTAACTTATACGAGTGGGGAGTACGGACCGCTAAACCGAATTTTTTCATAGAATTCTTGTTTTTTCTCTCATTATCTCATAAACAACAAGACCTACAGAAAAAATGCAAATGACAATTTTATAGGAAATTCAATTTCCTACAAAAAAAGGTCTTTAGCACCGAATCACTCAGATTGATATTTTCTGAGATATTAGTCAAATAAAAAATCAATATTTTCTAAGATTTGATTTGACATTTTATGGGAATTCAATGCTACTTAAACTTCAATAATTAACATCTCAGAAAATATCAATCTGAGTGATTCGGTGCTAAGGACTTTTTTTGTAGGAAATTGAATTTCCTATAAAATTGTCATTTGTATTTTTTCTGTAGGTCTTGTTGTTTATGAGATAATGAGAGAAAAAACAAGAATTCTATGAAAAAATTCGGTTTAGCGGTCCGTACTCCCCACTCGTATAAGTTACGAATTCGCGACACTGGGCACTTTTGTAGTACATTTAATTCTGAGAAAATCCCGACTTTGGGTGAGATGATATCAGAAAATGCCGCGGAATTATAGAAGTTTAAAAAATGAAAACCAAAGTTTACGTGTATTTTAAATGGGAAATCTTCACACGCTGTGTTCAAGTACTTAATATTAATTTTAAGGGCTCAAACTCTCAGGGAATTTTTTTTGGAGTACTTCCAACAAAATTTCGGGATGGGAGCGAAAAAAAAAATAGTCGGTTCAAACGAAGCACCCTAATATATATATATATAAATATATATATATATATATATATCCTCATTTAATTCAAAATAATACAGATAAAATCTGATGTAAGATGTATGAATGATGAACGCTTTTTATTATGAAATTTTTAAGAGTGTAACTTTTTGCAACCAAGTCGTAGTATAATTGTGTATGTACGATATAAGTGTATGAAAAAAAATATATATATATTGTAAAAGGATAATTCATTTTATTGCTTGCCGAGCACATAAAAATCTAAAAAAGAACTAAAATAGAGTGAATATTGAAAAATAAACCAATAACTTTTTTTACTGTACTTAACGTATTGTGCATCACTACAAATCAATAACAATATAAAATTACATGTAAAACTAAATTGTCATGACGAATTGTGGTTTTGAGTTTTTTTTTTTATAAGTAAATAAATATCGATCATTTTTCTAGTAATGAAGAAAAAATAATTTTTCTTTACATTTATATTTAAAAGTATCATAATAAAATTTTACTGCACTAAACCGGTATACTTATTCCTCCTACTGCAATACACTTTACTACCTAGATATTTAATAATATTATTTTAAGTACTCTGAAACTTTGTTATTTACATTGCAATAAAGCAATAAATTTATCAATATGTAGTGACGAAGCGTTTTTCAATTTCATGTGCAAATTTTTAATTACATTAAAATTTTTAAGTACATTGAAATTTTTTTTATTTAATTTTTTTTTGGACATTTTATGAAAATGTTTTCCATGATTTTAAATGATATTTTGCGTACTTGGTATTTTTTTGGTTTGATTTTTATTTTTATTTTGTAAAAATAATTTTTTTTACTTGTAAAAAGTTTTAAGTGTGTACTTTTGGCACGATTTTATGGAGAGAATATGTTTTTAGTAGGATGTGATTTCTTTTCTTTTGTATTAATACAAATATTACATATTATAATATTTCAGAAAATCGCACCTATATTTTTTTAAATTTTCTAATCGTGTATATTTTTAGTTTTTCAAATTAAATTGTTGAAAAAATAAAAAAAATCCGAAAATTTTGAATTGTCTGCTAACTCCAGGATCATGCTAAATCGACCACTTAGTCTCGAAAGTTTAAAAATCGAAAAATAAGAAAATACGCGTGTAAGTTTCGAAAAATGTTAAATACATGGAGCAGCTTTTTATTTTTGTATTAATCTATAACGAAAAAAATAAATGATTGAATTAATAATTTTCAAATTATAACTCAAAAATATATATTTTTTTATAACTGAAAATTTACTCGTTTAAATTACTGAACTTTCAGCTCGTGTAACTGTTGACTACAAGTTGTCTACAAGTTGCTCAGAAACTTTGCGACAGATTGCGGCAGTAGATTGTCGCCAAGTTTCTGAGCAACTTGTGGCCAACTTGTAGTCAACAGTTACACAAGCTGAAAGTTGTCGACAACTTATCGTCAAGTTGGTCGCAACTCATGTACACCAACTTTCTGATCAAAAACTCTGGCTATCAGGGTTGAAAAGAAAAATTTGCGGTTAATTTTTCATCAATTTAGAAGTAACTTATTTTTACGATAAAAAAAAGTCGGTAATGTTCTTTCTTACCATTTCAGAAGGTAAGCAACTTTATACATAAAAATGTCAACTATTTGACGGTAAAAAAATACTTTACAATTTTTCAAGTCAAATTAACAATAAATTGATGTAAAAATTTGCCCGAAAATTCACGAAAATTTTTTTCTAGTCAACTGTTGAAGCGAATTTGCATTCTAATTCGGGTAGTAAATTAACGTTAAATTTTATAGCAAGTTGTACATAAATTGTCGTCAAAAACGGAAAAGTCCGAAGTTGACCGACATTTGATGAAAAATTCAAGGAAACTTTTGCTAAAGCAAACTGTGCTATTAGGGTCCCTAATAGATTGATTTCCTGCAGTTTTACGGCGGATTAGCCGTATTCTACAGTGGATTTACCTGTTGTCTTATGATGGTTTTTTTATATTTCACACTGGATTTCCCAACTGTTTTATGGTCGATTTACCATATTCTGCGGTGAATTTGTTGTATTTTACGAGTTTTGACGGTTTAAATTTTGCAGTGAATCCACGGTAAACTTTACTAAAAACAGGTAAATTGCCGTACATGTGCGGTAAATTAGGTCCGCTAGGGTGATTGCGTTGAAAATACGCCCTAATAGCACAGTTTGATTTAGCAAAAGTTTCCTTGAATTTTTCGTCAAATTTCCGTCAACTTTAGGCTTTACCGTTTTTGACAACAATTTGTATGCAACTTGCTATTGAATTTGACGTAAATTTACTGCCTGAATTAGAATGCAAATTCACTTCAAAAGTTGACGAGAAAAAAGTTGTCTTTATTTTTCAGGCAAATTTAATGTCAATCTATCGTTAATTTAACTTGATAAATTGTTAAGTATATTTTTACCCTCAAATTGTAGACAATTTTAAGTATAAATTTGCTTACCTTCTGAAATGGTAAGAATGAACATTACCGACTGTTTTTTTTCGTAAAAAGTTACCTTCAAATTAAAGAAAAGTTAACCGCTAATTTTTATTTTCAACTTTTGCTGTGAAATTGTTTTCAAATTTGGGCAGCCGATTTCAGGTAATTTCAACATCAAATTACCGTCAATTTCAAGTAAAGTGGCTATTAGGGTGCTTACCTTCTGAAATGGTAAGAAAGAACATTACCGACTTTTTTTTATCGTAAAAAGTTCCCTCTAAATTGAAGAAATATTAACCGCAAATTTTTCTTATCAACTTGTGCTGTGAAATTGTCGGCAAATTCGGGCAGCATATTTCAGGCAATTTCAACATCAAATTACTGTTAATTTCAAGCTAAAGTGGCTATTAGGGGAACTTAAAACATGCGTCGTTGAGCTTATATGTATATATATATATAGTGGCGCATGCTCCACACTGTTCTTTTTCTCATGTCTCAGTAAGTCAGTACATTTTTCGTATACCGTATTTTTATGAAATAATAGCAAACATTTAAGTTTTTGACATGTCGCGAGTGCCTATTCTCGTTATTTTAGGTTCAACGGGTACGGGAAAATCCCGTTTGAGTATAGAATTAGCCCAAAAATTTTCTGGGGAAATTATTTCTGCAGATAGTATGCAGGTAAGATGCTAAGCAATTGCTAAATTTAAAAAATATCCATGTGCTTCAGTTTTAAGGTTAAAGGTTATAATTCAGTAATGCGTTACTGTAGATATTTATTTACTTTTTTTGTTTACAAATATAAAAACATTAATGTATTTTATAAATTAAATATTAACAACCTTGATTGTAGTTGATCTAAAATTAAATTAGAATGTTTATTGTGCTTAAAGAGACATCACGTGTTTCTGATGTTGTTTGTTTTTGTTATTTTATTTCTGAGTGTGAATGTGGCAGACATCAGACAAATATAAAATTATAAATAAATGGAGTAAATAATTAATAAAATACAATTTTGAAAAAATGCGCACTTAAAAAATTTAAAAATTAATAAGAGCATAATTAATAAAAATATTTTTTTTTAAATTATTTACTTTATTTATTTATAATTTTAAATTTGTCTGATGGCTACTACATTCACGCTCGTAATTTATTTGAATACTCGAAAAAATATCATTTATTCAATTCATAATTAAAATATGCTAGTGAATTTGATCAAAAATATTTAAGGTAGTACTACCGTTACCACAGGTGTCAAATTAGTGCTATGTGTAATTTGGCTAGAGTAGTATTTTTATTTGGCAACGCCGCATAAAAACTAAAGAGACAGAAATACATTCTGTTTCACTCAACATATGAGTTTATGCGAGGAAATCTATTGCGCATACATTTGTTTATTTTTACACTAATTATCAGTTGCGTATGTTTATTATCAAAAATGTCGGAGTTAAATTTAATAAACTGCACAAAAAAAGTATTTCGTTGGAAAGGTAAAAGAGTTACCGCAAAGGTATATAAAAAAAAAAAATTATCATATGTTTTTTAAAAATCTGTATAACACTGATATTCTCACATACCGCATTGGTGCATGTTTGAATTTCGCGCGCGTCCTAACCTTTTCTGCGGCGTTGCCACATTTAAGTCGACTAGTACTTTTTTCTCAATCATTTATTAATTGTTCTTATCACAGGCTCTGAGTTTATGGTTTTATTTGCACATAATATTCAATAAATTTTTCTCTTTCTATTGATACCAAAATTATAGAAATCTCAACGTCCAGTTTTGTGAAATAAAATAAAGTCTGTGATTTCCCATAAGGATCAATGTTAAACGCAAAAATTTGTAAATATTAATATCTTTTTTTCAGTGCTCTGTAGGCCTCCAAAAATTTAACTGCTTAATTATGATATTATAAAGTACCAATATGCCAAGTTTCATTAAATTCTGAACGTCAATTCTAAAACCGGTAGTACTACCTTAACAATGCTTCAGATTGTTCGTAATATGTAATTTATTGTACGAACGTTTACTGAGTATTTAAATAGAAATTAAAATTAAATGTCATTGTGATATTATGGGCTTGACGTCATAAAATAAACAAATTTGTTGTGAGACCCCATGAAAAAAAATTATAAAAGAATATATGTTAAAATATTTACAAAATGTATGAATTATGTATGAAAAATATATTTTTAATAGCTAACTTTTGACCGATTTTCGTATATATTTTAAATATACTTAAAGTATATCTTAGAATACATAAAAAATACATTTCTGAAAATAAAAAAAAAAAAGTTAGGAAAATCCAAAAGTGCACACCTCGAACGCTCATGTTGCAATGAAATATATAAATTATTAATTTTCTTTTTAATTACAAAATTTTTTAATAAATATCTAGAAAGAAATTCGTCGTTTTTTTTTTTAATTTAGTTAATTATATGACAGTTGGTAATAAAAAAAAAAATTATTTGATGGTAAAGTAGAACCTTATGATATCAGCAAAGTTCGATGATAAAAAAAAAATTCCCGATAAAATAAAAAAATGGCACTGTAGTGTGTGTTTGTTTACATGGAATAGTGCCGGTTTTAACAGAAATGATCTATTTAAAAAAAAACGAGAGGGTCTACAGTAGCGATTTCCATTTTGTCAAGCCGTTCACGAAATATCCGTGCCACAGACTTTTTTTGGACTGCAGACTAACTGACGTCCACGATACATATTTCTTATTGAACTTTTTTTTATTATAATACGTATCGGATAACTTAATGAAAGTATCAGTCTTATTAATTAGTGTTTCCTCTTTAGGTTTATGTGCTTTTTATAACGTGTGAGTGTGACATAAAAATAATATATACAGTTTAATGAGGAAAAGTCGAGTGACAGGTCCGTTATAAAGCACAACCTCGCCGCTTCGCGTTCGAGGCGTGCAAAATATATTTTTATTTTATTTTACATTTTTTTCTGTCATACCGATATATTTTTCATAATCTTACGTGTAATTTTAATGTATTTTTAGAAATATTTTTTATACATATTTTATATAAGGTAAAAGACCCAGTTATTGACCCTGGCCCAGTTTCTGAACTTTTCAACTTTTGCATGCCTTAAGCGCGAGCGTAGGTATGCTCTACTCTCGCCTAAAAATTAAAAACTGGGTTCCGTCAGAGTTTTTTTCAAATAAATAATAATAAAGTGGTTAAAGTAGGTCAGCCTTCATACCACAATTAAAGAAAACATCAATGGTCATTTTTCTAAACAATAAACAGCTGGTCCAACCCACAATTTAGATAAAAAATGAATTTTTTAGAAAAAAATCCTGTAAAATACATGTAACACTCTTCTTGTAATCACCATAACTTTCGAAAAACAAAACGAATTCTTTCAAATTTTATTTCAATATATCCGTAAATTCATTGTGACAAACTGATTAAAAATCCACATCTCTATCATTATTCGTTTAATTATAAAATAATAAAATGTGCACTGTCGAAGCTTAAAAATTTACATCTCAGGCTGCCATATATAAAAAAAATATATAAACAGAGTTAGTGAAGACCTGCTTCTTCTATCGGAGCGTGCTAGATGGCGTTAGCAAAGATTTCCATTCTATCCGCGGGAATTTTTTAATATTTTCTATAATAATTTTCTATTATAATAAATTAGTTTAATAGTTCCTAAAATGTAAGCAAAAAAAAAAAAAAGAAAAAAATAGGAGTCTTTATGAAAAAATTAACAAATCGTAACGTAAACATTTAATCTAAATAATTCGTGTATGACACGACCGCTTAAGGCATGCTCATTTGGATTTTCCAAACTTTTTTCTTACTTACTTGAAAAACTATAATTAAAAAAAAAAATCAATTTTTTCTTAATTTATTGTAATTTATTCTGAGCCTAATTAATGGCAATTTAAAAAACATCGAAAATATTAACTGAATAAAAACATATAATTTAGCCATAAGTGGCTGAGGAAGCCATTTTTTAAGTAGAGTCTAAACAGTTTACGTTAGGAGGTACGGCGATTGACTGTACACTAATTATCATGTAAGTAAAAGAACTGAACTTGAAATAGATGGATACACTGTAAAAAATTCGCGGAGTGAATGCGGATTAAATCCGGAGTGAATGCGGAGTGAATGAATTTTTAATTATTCACTCCCCTCGGAGTGAAATTCACTCCGCAGGGGAGTTTTCGCGGAGTAGATAATTTTTTATTAATTTAATCCCTCCGGAGTGAAATTCACTCCGGAGCGGAGTTTTGTAAATATTATTAATAAAAAATAACTCCACTCAATAAAATCGAAGTAAAAACTCACGTATTACATAATTGATCAGCTGATACGCACACACATATTTAGACACACACGCGCACACACACACACACACACACACATGCACGCACACATTTGCATACATACACACATTTGTACATACACGCACACATTTGCACACACGCCCACATTTGCACACACGCACACATTTGCCCACACGCACACACACACATTTACACACATGCACACATTTGCACACACGCGGACACACGCAGATATTTGCACACATCTGAACACACACACTCGCACACACACACACACACACACACATTGTTTAGCAGTTTAATATAAATTTATTTAAGTATCAAAACTCCGGACCGGAGTGAATTGGGAGTGAAATAAAATCCGCGTCACTCCGCAATCACTCCGCGAAAAAAACTCCCAATTCACTCCGCATGCGGAGTGATTTTTTTTAGAACTCCGGAACTCCGAGTGGCGGAGTGAATGCGGAGTGAATTCGGATTTTATTTCACTCCCAATTCACTCCGGATTTTTTACAGTGTAGATCAATATTTAATTGAAATTTATAAACCATATCAAAATGAGTTTTGTTGTTGAAATTTGGGGACCAATAACTAGGCTCAATGTTAAAGGTATGGTGGGGTTGTTGGTCCTAAAATTATAACTTACTGCGAGCGAGGTAATCTGTTTAATTATACATGTTTATAAAATGTAAAAATAACAATATTTATGATTTTTTAAAATTATTTTCTACTATTATTCAAAACACAGTGATAAATTAACATTTAATATTCATTTTTTAAAATAAAAGATCATAATTAGATCTTGAAAGTACATATTCTTGGAGTGATAAAATTATCGTAAAAATAATGTCAATTTCGATAGTATTTAAATTGTTATTATGACTATTTTAGTTGAACAATATTTTTATTATGACAAAATTCATTTTTTTATTGTTTTTTTATTCAGGAGTTTAAAAAAAGACAACGAGCTACGATTAAAAATAATGATAACAGGCGCTAGCTAAAGTGAATTTAATTATTTATATTTTAAATGATGAAAAATTATGTTTTTGTCATAACAAATATTTAATTTATTTATCTGAATAATAGTTTTAGTTTATTGAAATTTGGTAAGTACTTCATAACCGAATCATGGTCTGTGTAATTTTAATGTCAGAAACTGCGACCTGAAAAATTCTGAGGGTCAGAAACTAAGTCTCAGAATGTCAATTTTTAAAACGTTAATTTAAATTATAAATTCAATTCCAATAATTATTTTACACCCGGGACTTTATTTGACAAATCATAAACTAGTTAATAGAATTATTATTTTTCTCATTAAATTGTATCTTACACTAATTATATTATTATACTATAACCCCAACTGGCACTCTAAAAAGGTCAGAAACTGGACCTCTTACCTTATGTTTATATATTTTTTATATTTGAACACATTTTTTAAATAAATTTTTATCATGGGTAGAGTTTCTAACAATGGTAAAATACAATTTGTACTTAAAATTATTACCATGTCTTTGACAAGTAAGTTAGTGCATTTAACAATTAGTCATGATACTTATTTGTTCTATTTGTAGAATAGAGAAGTTGCATGTTTTTTAATTAAATTTTTTTTTGAAAATTAATGCAAGTTGTCAAAAAAAACTGAGAGAAAAGTTTTGTAGTAAATGATTTCTCGATTCATTTTTAAATTAAAAAATGTTTTTTAAAAATGTAAATTCAAACGCTAGTGACGTCATTATATCGGTTCCGACGCGCCATCGCACGGAGAGATGAAAAAATATCCTTGTTTACCCCATACAGAAGCTTCCTTGAAAGCTTTTGAAACGTTTCAAAGCTTTTTACGTGTTCTCATAAGTTTTTTTTCTAATTCCTTAATTTTGTTTATTAACTCGATGATTTTTTTATTGCTTTGAGTACATGATTTTGAACCAGAATCAGTAAAAGATGATGATGGTACTTCAAGTTGAGATATTTCAGAAGGATCTGCAATTGTTGTTGAATCAGAAGTAGATGGTTGTAGCGCTGAATGAAGTGCACTATTATTTGGAGAGATAATAGTCCTTTCGCCGCTATTCTTATGGCCGTATGCAAAATCAGGTCGATAAGATTTTTCAACGAGTATTTATGTAATTTGACACGAGGAAACCGATTTTGACACTTGAAAAGTTCTACGGTGGTTTAGTTTTTTGTTATAAACAATTTAATTGTTTAAACTTAAATTACAAGAAAACTATAATTGATAACTCTTCAATAATGACAAAATTAGGTTTTTGGCATCAAAATACACAAATAATGCTTGAATCATCTTTCGTCTATCTCTATTATTTATTAAGATATAGCGTTTTAAAAATTACAAATTTTTTGCCAGCTCCGTTTAGGTAAAAATTGTGCGCACATCCACAGCGAGTGAAGCGCGCATGCGTCTAAATTCAACTGTCGTCCACTCTGCTTACGTTTATTATTTGAATAAAGTGTAAAATCCTTCCATTAAATAATAATATTAGTAGTAAATAATAACAATAACAATAATAATAATAATAATAAAAATGGGTAATACTGATGATATCAATTTGATTTTTACTCACCACATAAATTATAAATATTCAAAATTTTTAAATTTAACATCAGTTAGATTTATTTAGAAGATTTAAAAATTTTATTGTAATAATTACATAAAATATTTCTAAAAATCAACTTTAATATTCTCTTACACAAAGGTAATTCTGCAAAGGTAATAATTTGAATGAAATATCAATGCAATAAATATATTAAAAAATATAAAGAAAAATCAAAATCATATTTAAAACCTCGACATAATTTACTTCGGGTTCCACGAATTTTTACAAGTATTAGTTTTTTGGCATGTACAACAACTAGTACAAGATAAATTATATTTAAAACAACGACAATCTTTAGTACTGCATTTCAGACAATTACAACACGGTACAAGTTCATCAATCGGAGGATATAAATTTTGGATTTTTTTAGGGACTAAAATGTTGTCAATCATTTTATACCCGAAAAGCAAAGGATTTAATTTTTCTCCATCAAATTCGTCAACTAAATGAGTTTGTTCATATGTAACGTCCATGCCCGTAAAATGTGTTGGCGTATTGTCGCACTTGTTGGTGGTAAGTCGGACGCATTAAAAGTACTGCCGTGATGGTATTCTTGGTACCTGAGTTGATTGAAAGTTTCGCAAGTAGTACTTTTTTTCACTACTTTAACTAAAAAAACTTCTGCATTGGCGATTGCGGTAGTTAATTCAATATCTAAATTAACAATTGCATTAATAACAGAATATATTTCACGAGAAAAAATTAACTGCTTACCGCTACCAAAAGTTGAGAGATATTTTTTTGGGTTATTATTTAAAGCCGCTTGTTTTGTGCCGATTTTACTCGTAAAAATTGAACCGGTCAAATTGCGCATGGATGGTATAACTTGAAGTAATGCGTCATCATAATATTTAGCTAGAACATGAATTGCAACGATTTTGTTGACGACTCCACTAGGGTATTCGAACCATAATTCCTATAAAACAAAAATGAAATTTCAATTTAACGCTTTACATTGATACTTCATGATATTGATGCTTTTGAAGAAGTTAAAATGACAGGTGAATAAAACGTTGTAGTAGACAAATCACACTGAAAAAAAAACTTTGCTACCGTAACAAAAGTTAAGATTACGCAGCTATTTGTTAAGAAAACAAATTCATCTTGGTCAACGCAACGAAGTGATATTTGTTGTGGCAAGTTAAGTGAAGTTGCCGTTGTAATAAATGACATGTGTTGAGCAAAATGTTATTTATTTGTTCACAATTCTTATCTGGAAAATAACTGTCTGTTTAAATTAAGCTAAGTATCACGTTTACAACTATGACCAATACTGACTATCAGCCTTAGCAATGTATTAGATGAAAAAAATTCTATGCGTATTCGAAAAGTTTTCCTCAACACATATTATTTGTTAAAACAGCAACTTCACTTTACTCAGCACAACAAATGTCACTTCGTTGCGTTAACCAAGATAGTTTTGTTATCATAACATCTGAATATTCTTCAGCATGACATCGATGAACTTTATAACTGGTGCGTAACGAATAAGCTTAACCTAAACAGGAATAAATGTGTCACACTATGTCTTTCTCGCTCAAACCTCCAGCACCCACCAAAATATAATCTCGATCATCACCAACTAACAGAAGTTTCTTCAGCGAAAGATCTCGTTGTAGTTGTCGATAACAAATTTAACTTTACTGAGCATATAAGTAAAATAACATCAAAAGCGTTTAAATCGCTTGGATTTATACTGAGAACAGGTCGGGAATTCAGCGATGTACGCACAATTCTCCACCTATCTGCCTCCCTTGTTCGCCCTATCCTGGAGTACTGCAGCATAATATGGTCACCTCATACCCAGGCACAAGTTGATAGAGTGGAAAAAATCCAAAGGAAATTTTGTAAATTTATAACGTACTATATGTACACACAGGGTTCTCATATGAGTACCGAAGATGTCTACAATCACTTCAAAATTGATAGTCTACTCTGTCGGCGCCAAGTTGCTGATATAACATTCTTTTATAAAGTAATTAACGGCCTAATACTATCACCAGAAATAAATGAACAATTTATGTTCAACAAACCAAGGCTAGGGTTAAGAAACACCAGGCTCTTAGTCACAGCTAATATTTCTAAGAGCTATGTCCACCATGGGCCTAAAAATAGAATCTCCAATCTAGTCAACGATCACTGCTCTGTTATCAACTTCTTAGAGGACTCTCTGCAAACTTTCAACTCGAAACTTAAAAATATAAAATTAAATAATTAACACAAACATAATCACCAAATCACCACTAGTATTTATTGTCTCTAAATCTTATTCATTACCCTGTGGAAAAATCCTGATAGATCCAAATAAAATACGATGTTCGATTGGAAGTTATGATAAACTATTGTGTTTTTGAAACAGCAATTCCGGATACTTACAGATTGACGAAAAAAATCATGGATTCATTGGATTCTATCTGGTACAGGAACAACAAATTGGATTGTATCAGTATTTCCAATTAATTATGATCCAGAATTGCGATACTAGAATTTACTGATAGAGTTATCGAAGTTGTATCAGCAAATTACAAATGTTTGTTGTATAGTTTTCCATGGGATTATGATGAGAAAAATGGATAGAAAAGCAAACTAAAGTATTGGCAGTTCCGACTTATTGTTTAGATAAAGAGATTACTGATAGGTCCATAACGTTTTTTATGAGAATTTATCAGTTAAATATGCATTATGTACTTTTCAGTATTTTTCCATTCTGACAGTATATCAAACTCTATCGGATAATCCGAATCAGAAGACGATCAGATTGTATGGGGTTGATCGAAATACAGATTTTTCATTCGCGTGTACAGTTTACAAACAGCAATTGCGGATAAAGTTAATCATTTTTTAATATTTATATATAGGTTTTATTAAATAGAAAATAACGTAGTTTATAAAAATCTACGAGAACCTATTAGCAATATCTGGTAAGTCTTTTAATGTACTATTCTATTTTAATATTACATTAGAGTTTTTCAGGCAATTGATAGTAGAAAACGATCAGATTGAATGAGCTTGATCCAAATACATTTTTTATATCCACGTACTGTTTATAAACAGTAATTACGGATAATTTTTATCTTTTTTTAATGTTTATTTATATGTATTTTCCTAAACCAAAAATATTACAGCTTATAAAAATTTATGAGAAAGTATCAGCAATATCTGTATAGCATTTTAACGCATTATTCCATTTCAGTATTAGAGTAAAATTGATCAGATAATCCAAATAAGAAAACGATCATATTGTATGGGGTTGATCCCAATACATTTTCTTCAGTAACATACTGTGTGAAAACAGTATTTGCGAATAAATTTTATCTTTTGTATAGTTATATATATGTATTTCACCAAATAAAAAATTAATATTGTTGATAAGAATTTATAAGAATATATTAGCAATGTTATAATAGTCTTTGAATGTACTGTTCCATCTTGACGTTGAATTAAAATTTATCAGATATTCCAAATTAGAAAATGATCAGATGGTATGGGGTTGATCACAATACATCTTCTTCATTCACTTACTATTCGGAAACAGTAAATTAGAATAAATTTGATCTTTTTTTAAATAATTACTTATATGTATCATACTTAAACCAAAATACTAAAACTTCAAGGAATGTATAAAAATTTATTTTCGATAGTATCTTTAGTTAACAGTCATCAACATAATTAGCAATAAATTTTATTAGCAATAATTGTACTCTGTTATATTACTTGACTATATTTATTATTCCAAAAATTAAGGATAGATAAAAAAAAGTTTAGTTATCGCCATTTTTATCGCTACTAGTTTCACTTTCAAAATTGGTACTTTCTTCACCAGAACTGCTATTGGCACTGCTACTGTCACCGGAGCTAGAAACTTCTATCTGTTTCATACCTTTTCCCTTTTTCATTGTTCCATTACTCTCTTTTACTACTTTATCAGACTTTCCCTCAGTTTCTATAACATACGAACATTGATGTACTGAAAATTAAATTTGAGGCAGTAAAATGTTTAGATTTAATTTTCATCTAAAAAATGTCACTCATACATGCTCACGGGACTCTACGATTTGCGCTCTCCCCATTAGTCTCACACGGAGACGTTTCGAGATCCTCTGACTCTAAAGGGTTAAAAACTCAGATTGAAATCAATAAATCCCGATTGAATCCGATTGGTTCCGATTGAAATCCGATAGACTTTCAATCGGAATTCATTGGTTTCAAACGGAGTTTTTAATCAGGGTTATGCTGATTTTATAGGTATATTTTCAGAATCCATTAAAATTATAATTGGTAATTGATTGTTGGCAGACAATAATATAATAAAAAGAAAAACAAACCCACCCAAACATATAGCTTATAACTTTTTAATGGAATCTACGGGATTCTATTTATAAAACTGGAGATTCCGATACAATCCTATCAATCACGACACTTGTTCAAACAAATTTATCATCTCAGTTATAAACTCTCTTATTATCTCTTTAATCAATAATTAAATTATTGGTTCAATCGTAAGTGAAACAAATAATTCAAAACATCTCTTAAATATTGATGCGCATTAAAAAAATCACTTGGTAATTTTTTACAATGTAAGCTGAAATTTAAAATTGCTTTGCAATGTTTCAAGTAAACACTGCAGTGCCTAATGTTTGAAAAACACTGACAAAGTTAAACAATAATTATTAAAAAGTTAAAAATTGATTATTAAATTAAGAAGTTTTTAATTATCCAAGATTATTTTTATAAATTATCAATGCGATCATATTTAGTTTTTCGAAAAACTAAAATTAAGAACAAAATTAAAAATAGAAGTCTTTCGAAACTAATCAACTTTATCTTATTTCTTATAAAATCAATAAAATCAAAATTAAATAATCAGTACTTACATAGTCTGGTGTAGATGGATTATTGGGGGTTATATTTGGTAAACACAGAACGCACATACAATGTCACTAAGATTTTTGTCGATATAGCACGATTAACGGCCAAGAAACAACTGACAGACAACGTGACTACCCTGTGGAAAAATCCTGATAGATCCAAATAAAATACGATGTTCGATTGGAAGTTATGATAAACTATTGTGTTTTTGAAACAGCAATTCCGGATACTTACAGATTGACGAAAAAAATCATGGATTCATTGGATTCTATCTGGTACAGGAACAACAAATTGGATTGTATCAGTATTTCCAATTAATTATGATCCAGAATTGCGATACTAGAATTTACTGATAGAGTTATCGAAGTTGTATCAGCAAATTACAAATGTTTGTTGTATAGTTTTCCATGGGATTATGATGAGAAAAATGGATAGAAAAGCAAACTAAAGTATTGGCAGTTCCGACTTATTGTTTAGATAAAGAGATTACTGATAGGTCCATAACGTTTTTTATGAGAATTTATCAGTTAAATATGCATTATGTACTTTTCAGTATTTTTCCATTCTGACAGTATATCAAACTCTATCGGATAATCCGAATCAGAAGACGATCAGATTGTATGGGGTTGATCGAAATACAGATTTTTCATTCGCGTGTACAGTTTACAAACAGCAATTGCGGATAAAGTTAATCATTTTTTAATATTTATATATAGGTTTTATTAAATAGAAAATAACGTAGTTTATAAAAATCTACGAGAACCTATTAGCAATATCTGGTAAGTCTTTTAATGTACTATTCTATTTTAATATTACATTAGAGTTTTTCAGGCAATTGATAGTAGAAAACGATCAGATTGAATGAGCTTGATCCAAATACATTTTTTATATCCACGTACTGTTTATAAACAGTAATTACGGATAATTTTTATCTTTTTTTAATGTTTATTTATATGTATTTTCCTAAACCAAAAATATTACAGCTTATAAAAATTTATGAGAAAGTATCAGCAATATCTGTATAGCATTTTAACGCATTATTCCATTTCAGTATTAGAGTAAAATTGATCAGATAATCCAAATAAGAAAACGATCATATTGTATGGGGTTGATCCCAATACATTTTCTTCAGTAACATACTGTGTGAAAACAGTATTTGCGAATAAATTTTATCTTTTGTATAGTTATATATATGTATTTCACCAAATAAAAAATTAATATTGTTGATAAGAATTTATAAGAATATATTAGCAATGTTATAATAGTCTTTGAATGTACTGTTCCATCTTGACGTTGAATTAAAATTTATCAGATATTCCAAATTAGAAAATGATCAGATGGTATGGGGTTGATCACAATACATCTTCTTCATTCACTTACTATTCGGAAACAGTAAATTAGAATAAATTTGATCTTTTTTTAAATAATTACTTATATGTATCATACTTAAACCAAAATACTAAAACTTCAAGGAATGTATAAAAATTTATTTTCGATAGTATCTTTAGTTAACAGTCATCAACATAATTAGCAATAAATTTTATTAGCAATAATTGTACTCTGTTATATTACTTGACTATATTTATTATTCCAAAAATTAAGGATAGATAAAAAAAAGTTTAGTTATCGCCATTTTTATCGCTACTAGTTTCACTTTCAAAATTGGTACTTTCTTCACCAGAACTGCTATTGGCACTGCTACTGTCACCGGAGCTAGAAACTTCTATCTGTTTCATACCTTTTCCCTTTTTCATTGTTCCATTACTCTCTTTTACTACTTTATCAGACTTTCCCTCAGTTTCTATAACATACGAACATTGATGTACTGAAAATTAAATTTGAGGCAGTAAAATGTTTAGATTTAATTTTCATCTAAAAAATGTCACTCATACATGCTCACGGGACTCTACGATTTGCGCTCTCCCCATTAGTCTCACACGGAGACGTTTCGAGATCCTCTGACTCTAAAGGGTTAAAAACTCAGATTGAAATCAATAAATCCCGATTGAATCCGATTGGTTCCGATTGAAATCCGATAGACTTTCAATCGGAATTCATTGGTTTCAAACGGAGTTTTTAATCAGGGTTATGCTGATTTTATAGGTATATTTTCAGAATCCATTAAAATTATAATTGGTAATTGATTGTTGGCAGACAATAATATAATAAAAAGAAAAACAAACCCACCCAAACATATAGCTTATAACTTTTTAATGGAATCTACGGGATTCTATTTATAAAACTGGAGATTCCGATACAATCCTATCAATCACGACACTTGTTCAAACAAATTTATCATCTCAGTTATAAACTCTCTTATTATCTCTTTAATCAATAATTAAATTATTGGTTCAATCGTAAGTGAAACAAATAATTCAAAACATCTCTTAAATATTGATGCGCATTAAAAAAATCACTTGGTAATTTTTTACAATGTAAGCTGAAATTTAAAATTGCTTTGCAATGTTTCAAGTAAACACTGCAGTGCCTAATGTTTGAAAAACACTGACAAAGTTAAACAATAATTATTAAAAAGTTAAAAATTGATTATTAAATTAAGAAGTTTTTAATTATCCAAGATTATTTTTATAAATTATCAATGCGATCATATTTAGTTTTTCGAAAAACTAAAATTAAGAACAAAATTAAAAATAGAAGTCTTTCGAAACTAATCAACTTTATCTTATTTCTTATAAAATCAATAAAATCAAAATTAAATAATCAGTACTTACATAGTCTGGTGTAGATGGATTATTGGGGGTTATATTTGGTAAACACAGAACGCACATACAATGTCACTAAGATTTTTGTCGATATAGCACGATTAACGGCCAAGAAACAACTGACAGACAACGTGACTACCGGCTTAACTTCGGCGGGCTCTAGTTATATATTTACAATGTGTCTAACTAATTCTTTACCCCTACCACCAGCATCGTCCACTACACACAATTTCCAATACAATACATTAACATATTTCACACACTATTGAAGAATATTTTCCACGAATTATTTTTCAGTATGCAAATACTCATTCTCCTGGTACTCGTCCTGTTTGTGAACGGATACTTTTAAAACATTGAACTAAAGTTTTATAATATTAAGAAACCACCACGATTATGTAATTTTGATGCTTAAAAATAGAGAAATGAAATGTTATTTTCTCATAGTAAATTAAAATGTGGATTATTAATGTAAGTTATTCTCGTTTTTTCAAATTATAAAACAAAATACAATTTCTCTAAAATGTCTAGTAACTTAAAAACAAAAATTTTTTTTTTCAAACGATTTTGAAGTATATTTAATTATTTGTTACAGTCATAACACTTAGTTTGATTTCGTTATTATTTTCCGATTTGAACCGATTCATTCCGATCAAAAATTTTGAATGGGATTCAATTGGTTTCAATCAGAAAATAATATATTTTTCGGAAATTTCCGATTCATTTCAATGGGATTCAATCGAAAATTCTCGATCAAATCCTATTGAAGTGAATTGGATTTTTCAATCAGGCATGTAAATCCCTATACGATCTGTTTAATGATAAAGATTTGTAACTGTTTTAATTCAACCGTAATTAGAATTAGAAAATTTATTTCTATACTTCAGTTAGAAATTATTAGAAAAGTTTTAAACGAATTGTAGCAATTGGTAAAGTGAAGAAAGTTAGGTGAAAATTTTTTCTTAATGGAATTAAGTATATTCTATTAGTACAACTGGAAATACATACAGTATCCTTTTTAATCCGATATTTTTCAACTGATAAAAACGTAGCTGTGATTAAAATAAAAATATATTATAAACATTTCATGAAATACCTCAATGCAAACAAATGACATGTAATTCTTAATTTGTAAAAATAATTAATTTAAAAATCAAAATCTTCTAAAACGTTGATGCCGAATAAAACAATTTATTTTTATTATTAGTTGTTATAAATAGCTGACTCAATCGGTACGGAAAAATTCGCGATAATAAGTAGGTTCAATCAGATTTATATTTTTAGTGAATCAAATCTTACGAAAAATATAGTCTTCTATAAATATGACCATAATGAAGATTTATAACTGTGTATTACATATAGAAAATCAAAAAACTATTGCCGTGATATCCGATAGAGATTGATTCTTACTACACAGAAAATTCTTATACCAACTTATGAATATCGAAATAACGTGTTAATTGTAACTACTACAAAAAAAAAAAAAAAAAAACTGCAATTGCTTGTAGTTACAATTACAATGCATTTAATGGAATGTCAGATTCAGTTATTGGAATCTAATGTGTTTTTGAAACAGAATTTTCTTATAAAAGTTCACAAAATAATCACATTTTTGTATTGTAAATACATTATTCTTAACGATAAAGATAAAAAAATTAGATGAACAATTACTGTTAGCTTCTGATAGGAAAATTGAGTTGATCATCCAGTGTAATACGGACACATTTATTAGCAGGAAAACCTGATACATATATAGCTTGTACAGCCTAAATGTATGTGCAGATAAAAAAATATAGCTTCTAGTAACTGCGTATACTTATAAGTTCAGTATTTTGATCTGGCCGTATTTAATCCAATAAATACTCTACCCGGTTATCTGAGTAAAATCCAATCAATGTAAAAAATAAAACAATCCTATAGATTACCATATGGAAAACACGTATAGATTTCAATTTTCGGTATCAACGGATAAGTTATGATAGAATTTCTATCTGCACATTTTTCGATCCAGATAGGCCTATCTGGAATTTTATTGGAACTTAACATTTTCTATCAGACTTTTTCCACAGGGTATGTACCTGGCCCACTTTCACTTTCTTTTAATACTCTTATAGTGCAATATCCATAATAATTAATGTATATTGACTTAGAGTCCCCATCAGCAATAGTTTATTATATTAATACATAATCATAATAATGTAAATAGCCGATTGGCGTTTGTCTATTAAATAAATAAATAAATAAATAACACATAGCTGCGTAATCTTGACTTTTGTTACGGTTGCAAATTTTTTTTTTCACTGCAATTATTGAAATTACCTGGAATCCAAATTGTTTTCGAATTCTCCAATAGAATAGCATCATTGCTATAAGATCACAGTTACCACCGATCGTTTTAATAATCAAATAATTCTTTTTTACGCAGTCGTCGATATGAATAATCTTCTTTTGATCTATTTGATAATTTTGATAGTTACCTGTTGCACTACCATCTCAATATCAGGTTTTATTAAATCGTTATTACTTATAATAAAATTGACGAGGTAGGATTGGAGTAATAAGCAATTTGCTGTCGATGACCAAAACTTTTTATCTTGCATTGGTAAATCTGTATCGTCTGTGATTTTATATAACAGAATAGATTCAGCTTCCAATCTACAAGTTGAAAAATTATAAAAACATGAAGATGAAATTATTTAAGCACGCGCATTATTAATAAGTCGGTGAATAATGGATTGCTAAATGTGAGTTCAAAAGAAAATAATAATTCTAAATTATACTTACGTTCTCTCGCTAAATCAATCATTCTTTGCGCGGATTTTCCTAATTTTAAATTCGAGTCAGACTTGTGTGTGGCCTGTGACTTTTTTGGCTTATCTACCAAACTTAATTTAACCTGTTTCATTGGCTCCGACAAACTTTTTCTATTTTTTTTTGGTGAAAAAACGCTCGTGACAAAAAGTTTTATACAATGCACAGCCTGTATCAAACACACAATTTACTGCAACCACTGTTTCGGACGGATATAACTCTTTGGTACAAATATTAATTAGTACATTCTCTCCTGGAGTGAATGAATTAACTTTGTCATTAAGAAATTTAATCATTTTTTCAAATAAATTTTCATTTTGATTCGTGATTGAAACAGACATTTCATGGTGCATATGTAACTCGTAGTTATCTTCGCGCAGGAATGTTACTTCTCTCAAAAAATTATCTTGGGAAGGAATGTCTTGTATTTCGTTAACTTTTGATAACTTTTCAGGTACTTTTGATATATCCATTCGACATAAAGCCCAGGTGAAATCTTCAATAGATATTTTATTATAATTATTATCACCAGAGCAAGGAAGTTTGCCCTGCTAAAAATAGCGCTAAATAAATTTTTATAACGACAATTTTTATTGGCTCATTTAATTTTTAAATTAAATCTAATTTAAAGAGAAAACAAAAGAACGATCTACATTGAAAACAGTTTTAAATATTAATAGTATATTTATAAGAGTTTTTATTTTATGTTTATTTTATAGGGAAAACCAGTGGACTCGGTCCAAGTATGACAGCTCGACCTCTTGGTACTCCAGCTTGTTCGTCCAACTACTCCAATTTTTTTTTGTTTTTTTTTTTTTTGGAGGAAAAACCAGTCTTGCTCGCGATCTTGTTAGCAATCTTGCTCGTGATCTTGCTCACAGTCTTGCTCGCGATCTTGTTGACAGTCTCGCTCGCGACTTTGCTGGCAACCTTGCTCGTGATCTTGCTGGCAATCGTGTTCGTGATCTTGCTCGTAATCTTGCTCGCAACTTGCTGGCGAGATTGCCGGCAAGATCGCGAGTGAGACTGTCAGCCAGATCGCGAGCAAAACTGTCAGCCAGATCGCGAGCAAAACTGTCAGCAAGATCACGAGCAAGGTTGTCAGCAAGATCACGAGCACGATTGCGGGCAAGATTGCTAGCAAGATCGCCAGCAAGACTGGTTCTTCCTCCAAATAAAAAAAAAATCATAAAGAAAAATTGGTGTAGTTGGACGGACAAGCTGGAGTACCAAGAGGTCGAGCTGTGAAACTAAGACCTAGTCAGCTTTTTTTTCAATAAAAAAAATTCTGTTCTTCGTTTTTTATTCCTTGCTGAGATTCATATTCAATCGTGATTTATCTAGTTTTTTTTTCTATAAAAAATAAATGGGTTTCCCTTGTACTTTATATTTGACTAGAAGAATTTTAAGTTATTTCTTATAAATATACTATTAATATTTAAAATTGTTTTTAGTGTAGATCGTTCTTTTGTTTTCTCTTTGAATTCGATTTAATTCGAAAATTAAATAAGCCAATCAAATTTGTCGTTATAGAAATTTTTTTAGCGCTATTTTTAGCAGGGCAAACTTCCTGGCTCTAATTATCACTAATGTCTGCTGCAGCATGATGTACTTTAAAATTATCAGGAATAGTAATTGGTCCATCTTGATGCTTATACTTCAGTAAATTTTGACAGCGTAAAATATTATTAAATGTTCTGTCACGCCTGGGCACTTCAGTTTCAGATATTTTTGGCTTTTTGAGTATTTCTGATGATTTTTCCTGAAATAGAACAACTACTGTGTCATGTACGTCATCTAAGTCCGACGCCGTTGTTCCATTGTGATCAAAATTGTCAAAAGCTCCTAAAGTGAAAATTTTTTTATTAAAATGAATCGGCAGAGAAACATTATTGTTATTATTGAAAATAACAAAATTAGCCAGACGAGTTTGACTTCTTTGAATTTCGTCGTAAGATATGCTCATCTCAAGACGATTTAATTTTTAACTTCCCGCGAAGAAAATTGTAAATTTTCAAAAATTCGGGAAGTTATTGGTTTCGGTCCGATTTACGAAAATCGAATTTCCATCAGATGTCGACGTTTCGAGGTCCTAGGAAGCTATCCTGACTAATTTCACGATGATGTCCGAGTGTATGTATGTGTGTACGTACGTACGTACGTATGTATGTATGTAAATATTCATAACTCTTGAACGGATGAACCGATTTTGATCGTTGAGGTGTCATTCGACGCGGCTTGTTAATGTCTTGAGGCCGTAAAAATTTGAACTTAATAGGTAGGGTGCGTTCAGAGATATTTCAAAAATAAAATTGTTTCGAAAATGTTTTATTTGGATAACTTTTAATTTGCTCGATGGATTGATTCCAAAATCTAATCAGCTCTAAAACTCTATAAGCCGCGTCGAATGCCACCTCAACCATCAAAATCGGTTCATTCGTTCAAGAGAAACCGTTGACGAAAGAATTCAAAAAAAATTTTTTCCTTGGTTTTTTTGAAATTTCTCAAAAACGGCTAAATAAATCAATTTCAAAATTTGATTAGCTTCAGAACTTGATAAAACGCGTCGATTGCCACTTCAACCATCAAAATCGGATAATTCGTTCGCGAGATATCGTGGGAGAAGGAAATGCTAAAAAATGGTTTTTTACAAAACAATGGCATACAAAAGTATTTGCGAGCTCGAAGAGCTCGAAAATGTATTCACAGTAATGTTTTCGAGCTCAACGAGCTCGAAAACAGCAGGAAGTTTTGGGGCTGGCCCGCAGGGTCAACTGACAGACCGATTTTTTTACAAGTGATGAGCTCTTGCATGTAGGCTGTACCGATGATCCAATCATCACTTGGTGTTTTTTTTTTACCCTTGGTCAGGCGGCGAGCACTGCTGACCCCCACCATACCCAATTTTGTCAGAGCCGGTAAGGTTTAGTTCGTCAACTTGACAAAGTGAAATTTCAAAATTAATACCGTGTAGTTGGCAGCTCTATGACTTACTAGCGCTATATTGTTGTTGTTGCTATTTATATGCATATATGTGTGGTCGTATATCTGTCAAATATAAAAATAAAATTTTATGCAATATCGATTTGTGTCATAATAAAATCGGTCTATCGGTTGACCCTGCGGGCCAGCTCTAAAACTTCCCGCTATTTTCGAGTTCCTTGAGCTCGAAAACATCGTTGTGAATACATTTTCGAGCTCGAAAATACTTTTGTATGCCGTTGTTTTCGAAAAAAACCGTTTCTAACCATTTTTTCTCCAACGATATCTCAATCGAATAGACCGATTGAGACGGTTGAGGTGGCGATCGACGCGTTTTAGCAAGTTCTAAAGCTGATCGAATTTTGAAATTGATTTATCGAGTCGTTTTTTGAGAAATTTCAAAAAAACTAAAAAAAAATTTTTTTAATTCTTCCGTTAACGGTTTCTTTTGAACGAGTGAACCGATTTTGATGGCTGGGGCAATCAACGCGTTTTATTGAATTCTAGTGCTGACTAGATTTTGGAATTGATCGATCGCGCCATTTCTGAAAACACACACACACACACACACACACACACACACACACACACACACACACACACACACACACACACATACATACAGACACTCGGAATAATTAAATAATTTATTAATGTTATAATTGGTTTAACCAACAAGTTCTAGATTGTATTTAAATGCATTTTATATTCTGAATAAATAAATTTTTTTGCTTTTGTATTATTGTTGTTGTTTATGGTTATTGATAAGGTTATTATCAGTGGTTTTTTACCCAATAATGACAATTATATAATATTTTCAACATATTAGTTTATTTACAATTATTAAATACAATACGCATTTCTTTTTTTAATTTCTGATTTTCTATTTTTAAAAATTGCCGCTATCACGCTGTTTTAGCGACCGACCGACTGAGGGCGCTGATATCTTGTCGGCAGTGTTGTCTCCCTAACAGCTTTAATATGAAATTACTTCTAATGTTGGTATTAAAAAACTCGACCCGCTGACGGAATTCGGTCCCATCTAAAAGCATTGAGTGCTCGCCTCCTGGTCTTGGGGACGAGCCTCTTAAATTAGCGCGCCCGGCGACAAATCGATGAAATAGTAATGCATATGGGGTATTCAGAGTAATTAATCAACCGCGGGAAATCAGGTTGATTTAAATTCGAAAATTTTAATTTTTACCCCGTTACAGGTTTAATGCCGTGTTCGTTGATTGAATAACCGAGGAATTTGACTCCGGTTTTGCCTAGCTGGCACTTCGGAACGTTTATCACTAGTCCGTAATCACGAAGACGTTGAAATAATATCTTGAGGTGTTTTAAATGTTCCTCTTCGTCTTTGGATGTGACTAGTATATCGTCGATGTATGGAAATACGAAATCCAGATTAGGGGTGATTTCGTCGATAAATTTTTGGAACGTCTGTGCTGCATTTTTGAGTCCAAAAGTCTTGCATGAAAACTCAAATAAGCCAAACGGACTGATAATAGCTGTTTTCTCGACATTTTTTGGAGCTACTCGAAGTTGGAGGAAAGCTTTGGTAAAATCGACGACAGAAAAGATTCGTTTCAATGATTATAGCAGTATAATTATAATTTTGAAGACTTTATAAATTTTATTTATGTTTTTATAATAAAAATAATGTCAGTAATGACAATGTTAAACACCACTGATTCTGAATAATAATATGTCACATGTAACTATCAATATTAATACTAGAAACACCTAAAATATTTTTGACAACAGAACGATTTGGATAATTACTGACTATAGCCAAACACGACGCTGGATTGTAATGGTACTACATCTTGCTTTCGTGCGCATGCGTAGCCACGAATTTTATTTTTTCATAAAAGTGATAGTGAATTCAAAATTTTTAATTCATGGGAATTTTTTTCCAATAACAGTTAAATCTCCTCTTTTCAATTATTTTCACAGACCCAAAAAAATCGTTAAAATAAGATATTTTCGGCAATAAATAATAAATATGGATGTAAATAATGATAATTTTTTGTTAAAAAAAAAAAAAAAAAATTATTTTTAGTTCAACTTTGACCTTGAATAACTTTGACGGAAGTGATTTTTTTGAAAAATTTCAGAAAAACTTTTTGTAGAACGTTCAATTTCCTACAAAAATAATTCGGTGCCGCAGCAATGTATCAACTGGCTTCGCAAAGAAAAAATTAATTGCAAAAAGTACGAAAACCCCATGTTATTTAAATGGGAAATAAATCGTGTTTGCGGCACGGGTTATTATCAATATTAAGAGCTCATATGGGTTTCATAATTTTTTTTAGGGCATTTACTAAAAATTTTGAGGGCGCTGCAGACTCAAAAATCAATTTGGGAAATAACGGACACCCTAATGTGCAATGCTATCGGAAAGTTCGAATTAAATATCATAAATCAATGTAATATAAAGAATTTCAATATTTGTAAAAATTCAGGTATAAATTTACGGAAATAAGACGAAAGGCCTGTAAATTGTCTCAGCTGAGTGAGGATGCAGGTAGCTCTGTTACAGTCGACTCTGTCTAAAGGTTCTCTGCCTAAAGGTTCCAGGATACATTGCTTAAAGGTTCCCGGATATTCCCTCACCCGCTTTCTCGAGTGACGAATCACAATTCAGTTTTCGAGCGCTAACTTTGAATGTACATTTTTTTGAGGTTATGTTTACTGCGCAATGTGTTCGTTTTAGCGTGCGCCTCGGCGCTCGGGGGGAACACATTGTAGGGGAAGTGCTGATGGTGGGGAGGGAACCTTTAGGCAATGGTCCTGTCCCGACGTGGAACCTTTAGACAGAGTCGACTGCAGCGCTAAAATTTTATAAGGGTTTGGTCGGACTTCATCGGCCTTAATCTCATACCTGAGATAATGAACAGGGATCTTGAAAAATGAATATTTCGAAAAATTAGAGCAAACTTCAGCACAATAAATGATGCCATTCAAAACCTTCAATCCAAAACACATCTAGTGCAACAATTTGAAAACTTCATTCAAAACAATTTTCTTAATCGAAAAAAACCAAGTTTGTTTAAAGAGATTTTAATCTTTCTTTTTTCTTTTTGTGTTTTCAATGTACGTATTGTAAGTATTCATAAGTATTCATTCATTTAGTACTAACCGATTAGATCTGTATCTACGTTATTTAAATCGATTTTATCATTTAATTCCGATTTATAGAATACACAAATAGTTTTACTCTTAAAAAATTGCAAAGTAATCTAGAATTATGTTAACGTCAAATCTTTGATTAAAAGTTCTACGACCAATCATGACGTCGCTCTTTAAATAACCATCTTATACAACATGAAAAAAAAATCTCTATTGTCTGACCATTTGTGGTTAGAGTAGATAACATTTGTATCATACAATTTGAAATAGCGGTTTCTATCACCTTTAAAATTATTAATTTATGTTCTCTTTTCCCTGAGAATCAAATAGCAATGCTCTCTTTTAATTAATGAACAATCTGTCCAAGAATCGAAACAAAATGAAAACGACTCACTAAGTCGTCTTAAAGATTCTGATGGAGCTGCCACAGTGCAACTATTTAAACAACGTTCATTGTAGTTAGTATTCTCGTTTCCAATTGGAGATGGACACTTTAAAGCGATATGACCACGCATGCTATACTTAAAACATAAACGAGCACAATTGACACAGCGACTTCTTCGCAGCTAGATTTTTCATTTCGGTGTAAGCGATGACAAAATTCCATTTAAAAATACAGCTAAATATTTACTAATAAGCGCACTACCTTCCAACAAACATTTAGCTAAACACATATTCACTATTGAATACCGAGATTAATTTCACAAGATTCCGATTTTGAATTTCTAACAGATAACTAAACTGTTCCGCAGAAATTCCTGTTGACGATTCAGATCCCACTTCTGATGTCGGAAAGTCATTACAAGCTTGAGCGTTATCCCGAGTATTGGTCTCAATATTAATTTCTCTCAATTTTATTTAAAATATAAACGAATAATAATTATGCACAGTGATTTAATATTAAAAGTATTGTTCACAAATAATGATACTTAGACAAGTAATATAATGAAAATAGTGTCGCACAAATATTAAAATACACTAAATACTAATTAATGCAATAATTGATTACACAGGAAATTATAATAATTGTAATACACGACAGTCCCACAATATTCGAATAAATCCCGATCAAATTATTTACAAATACTACGGCAAACTAGGCTCGAGAACGAATCCACGGTCGACAGGACAACTTGAACTCGCACAACGAATGCTCGATCAGAACTGACCGACTCAACTAGTCCAAAAACTCTGTACTCTTCATTAAAAACCTTTGAGTCAAAATATTCAAAGAAGGACAACAATCTCATTATCTTACTACCTTGTCCTCTGTGTCTTACTATCCCCATCCTGTGACCGTGGCTACGCTTGGTGAACAGATGTCACAGCGAGCCTAAGCCTCCCGCAATAAAAATAATCTACTTAAGTTGTAAACAACTAGACCTTAAATTTTATTTAATTGTTATTCTAAACTAGTCTTGACTGTAGGAAATTTCCCGTCCCATTGGAAAACCCCATTTTATTCTTTCATCTCCGACATATATTATATATATATATATATATAGGTGTATGTATATAGATGTATATTATTTGAGAATGCTCATGAACTATATACTATATGAAGCCCCGGATTATATATACTCAACTATACATTTACTCATTTCGGTATACTACTAGACCCACATAGGCATTCATACATGTTTACACATACACACGAATAGATACCTTCACGTATACGAGTTACAAGAAAGATTCACGTTACAAGACAAGGAGTTACAAAAATTTTTCCCTACCGTGCCTAAAGAAGTTTCACTTCAAAAACTCAACTCCCTTCTCACTTTCTCAAAGCTATTGTTAAGAATACCTTAACAATATTATAAATTACCTCAATTGTACATTTCACAATTCTCCAAGTATCTCTTTATTCATTGAATAAAACAGATTTGGATAATATATTTAATATTATATAAAAATAACGAGTTCATTACAACCACCAACTGGTGGCTGTTCAACCCATATAAATTATTATTTATAATTATATGTAAATTTACATTACGTCAATTTTAAATCAACCGCCGAATCACGCTAGCGCCGAAACATCAACCAGGGCGTAACAAACGTTTCGTAACTAGTGAAGTTCATCTAGCGAATCTCCTTACTTATATAATATTAATAAAAATAACAGTTGATTAAAACAATTTTATTTTTTTTTTGTTTCAGGTCTATAGAGGTTTAGATATTATTACAGCCAAAGTGACTGAAGAAGAGAGATTGTTAGCTCCTCATCATATGTTAGATTTTGTTGATCCGCTTCATAATTATTGCGTTCTTGACTTTCAGAAGAAAGCTCTACCAATTGTATCCTTTCATGAAAATTACAATAGTCAATTAATTGTAAAGAATTTGGCATGAAATTAGTTTGGCATTATAAAATACGAATTGCGAAAATCATCGAGTACTTTTTATTATTTTCTGATGTAACAAATAGTTGACCATTTATCGGTAAAATGGAATAAGTATTTTAGGGGACACCACTAGTGTGACCGCCTGCAAAAAAAATGACTTCCAGGATTTTTTTTAAAGAAAACTACTGCATGGAATGTTTTAATGTTTCAAGGATATATTTGTAGATATATAATAAATATATGATAAAACTTTTGAACTAAAAAAATGAAAATTCAACGAGTTATTTACAATCTACCAAGGCTAAAAAAGTCTCTCCACTGCTGCAGTGATAGCGACCTTCACAGTGGATGAAATCAAAAAAACCAAAAAGTTTCTTGAACTAGAAGGTATTGTCCATACTATGACCCTCGATTGAATAAAAAATTGAAATTTAACAAAATGACAGTTTTTAAAAAGAGTTTTAAATTTCGCGCGAAAATTTGATGATATTCGGCCTGCCAAAACTATATTTCCTATTTGATCGGAAAACCGGAGGTTCATGGTCGGAGAAATATATATAAAAAATGTGCAACAATAATCAAATCGATCAGATGATTTGTCTTTGAGGTATAACTGCAGCAAATTTTGAAAAATGTAGTTTCGAGAACTGATAAGTGATTGCTCTTTAGATAGACAGGGAGCATGGTGGTCTAAATGATCTGAAGATATTTGGCAAACTTGAGTTTCGGGAAGCCGTAATAGATACATTATTAAAAACATAATTATCCAATAAATTTACTCACTTCAAACTTTAAAGAACTATTTTTTCTATTTCACGGATGAAGATTTATATTTTAAGATATTGCCCTCAGTTTCATTTTAGTATAATTTGAGTTTAAATCGAACTAAGACATCGTTTAAACTCCAGTAGCCAGCAATAAAATAAAAATAATAAATTGGCTAGATCTGGTGACCAGTGTCCCATAAAGCAGTTTTTTTAAAGGCTTGCACGAGCCTGCACTCGTTCCATAGTTGCTAGCGTCACCATTCACCTATGGCTCTTGCTCCAGATATTTAGGGCCGATTTGAATTGCAAGTCTTATGCTAGCCTTACACAAGAGTTTTGGTAAAGTTATTATTTAATTTTAAGGAAAAATCGGTGCCAGAAGAATGTTGAATCTACCTTGCGCATGGTTTGCTGAAGCTTTGCTCAAGTTAAAACTAGCGGGGGAAGGAATAGTCTAGAGAGTATCGCGCGCCATGAGTAAATCTTTATCAAGACATGGCAAGTATCTACTGCAAGCTCTTTGGGCTAGAAATGCATTAAAAACATTTGGCTGCACCATGTTAGAAATACCTTCAATATTCTTGCCTACAATACTTTGAGCAAATTATGCACAATTTTCAAGTCAATTCCTTGCTACGCAATCTTGCGCAAGGCACATACGTAGAAAGAGACACTAATAACTATGAGCCTTGCACAAAGCTCTCATCCAAGAGTATTTGCTTAAGTACGTGTTACTTGAAAACTGCCTACCAGTCCCCACGCTACAATGATTCGCAGAATTTGTCACTAAGGTGCAGTCATAGAATTTATTGCTGGTTGTAGCTAACATTAAAAAGGTCAGAAAGCCGACAACAAAACAAAAACTACTAATCGGTTTAGTTTAGCGATCTGTAACTATTGGCTAGAATCCATGCTACCATGTCACTCGGTTTTAATCGACGAGATGCAGTTATAAATTTGATTGCTGGTCAGGAATGACACCTGCGATGCTTCGAGAGCCATGAATTAACTCCTTGTAAGTTTTTCAGATTTTTATACAGCTGCCGAGAATTTTCATATCAATAATTTTCTACATGGAAAAAAAATTCCAGTTAAATTTATGATGCTAACATCGTAATTTTTCCTAATAGTTATTGAAGTGGTGGACTAAACTTTTAAGTTCATAGTTTTTACGATGTATCATTGTAGGTTTCATTTGAAATAATATTACCTACCAATCACTCAAAGTCTTAAGTTCTTTAGTACAAATTTCGATGTGAACATCGTAAAATTTGAGAATTCGGTGCAATAGAAATTTTAAATAAAAGTATAAAATAATAAACGTTTGGGTGATGGATTCGAACCCGAGACCTTTCGATTGCTAATTAAATGACGCCTTAGACCACTCGGCCACAGAAAGACACACAAGTCTCAATTGTTTTTAACATTCATATAAACGATATAAATAAACAGTTATAAGTCACGAGAACGACTATTACAGTGGACACAATTACTATTTACAAATTACAATGTAGCATCGTAACTTTTATAACATAAGTAGTATTATAACAGAGGCAGCACTGTAATATTCATTTTATTCAAAAGTTAATAGAAAGTTGTAATGGGTGCACTTATTATATTAATTTGTGATTGTGGTCTCCATACAATAAGTGTCCCACACATGTGCAAAACTTAAGGTGTCTTGCAAACCTGTCTAGCTGAACTCAGTATCTCCAGGTGAGGGTAAGCCCCTTACTGGACCACACAGTATTAAAATATGAAGAGAGAATTCTTATAACTACCTTGTCAGGAAGGTTGTGATAAATTAAATTTATATGTCCAATTTAAATATAAAACAATGGCATTTATTTGACGAAGCCGCTTTACAGATAATTAATGAGATGAACAATAACCAAAATGACGGATGACACTGACTCGACTAATTTTATAAACAGCAATGTGACTCTACTGACTCTAATAAATTGACTCGACTACTTTAACAAATAACGACTCCTCAATTAATAAAATATTATTTAACAAATGAATAGTTAACCTGACAATAAGACAAACGAGTTCACTTACTCCAACAATCTCCAACCTTAACCAGTCCTTCTTATTCCAACTATCCTTTTCCTCCAAGACCAAAACCAGACCCAGTCCTTCCTTCCAAGTCCACCAAACCGTTCCAATCCTTTCCCATCGACCAGATCTAATCCACAATAATTATTATATAAATAACCGTTAAATAAACTCAAATTAATTTAATAAAAGAAATAAGCTTCCACGAGTCGTGGGCTTATATGCTCTTGGCCCAATTTGAATGATGACTAGCAGCACGTGTAGTAGTAGTAGTAGTAGTAGTAGTAGATACTTGTGGAAACCAAGATGTTAGTGGTAGTTGATAGAAAGGCACGTCCGTCCACGGCGGTTGCTGCGAGCCAAGAGACCGATCGCTCGTCGTCTCTGGCCCTCGTACCTCTCCACTCAGGTTGGCCAACCCCTAAAACCAAAAGTCGGGACTCGACCGTAGCGACCCCGGCGCATCAGTGACTGTATTTTCTTCAGTTGTTGACAGTTGTTGAAGAAGGAGGGCGGATCTTTTGGCGCGAGTCGAGATTATATTTAAATTGTAATGTGGGAGCATTCCACCCCGTTACAAAGTTGAATATAGGAATGAATATAGTTTTTGAATTGTAATTTTTATTTTACTCCTTTTACGATGTTAACATTGTAATTTTTGAAATATTTTTTAATCCAAAAATTCTATGTTAAAATTACGATGCTGAATAGTAAAAAATGTATCCTACATAGTTGATTTTACAATAAAACATTTGAAAATTGAACCATCAAGCGAGGTCGCCAAAGGCGGCTGAAGCTCGATAATAATTATACGAATGTTTCGCCCGAAAGATTACAGATGTAGTACAGCTACTTCATGTCCACAAATCACACGTTCAGAGCCTAAAAAGATTTTAAAATCTCCGCCTGGTCGCTCCTGGCGTCACCAGGCGTTTATTTTCGTCTTTTTGTTCAAAGTTTGTGTCCTCTAATCAATGTAAAGAAAAATTTTGAATACTGTACTGAGAGATTGGGTTGGGAAAATATAGTTAATTAATTAACTTTTTTTTTAGTTTTTTAACGTTGTTTGAAAAATTAATAACATTTAATTGTATGTAAATACCACATATCTTATTTTGTTTTGATGCAAAGAGATCAATGTTTAGGGTGCCGAATTTTTTTATTATTCTTTTGTATGCTTAGTTTGCAAGATGTCATTCTGTATCACGGTTCGATATCCACGACAGCGAGTTTGCTTCCACGTCATCTTTAGATGCAATGTAGGATGCGTGCACCCACAAGGCGTGACTTTCGAACCAGTCCCACAACTCTCTGGATGTCATGTAAGCCTTCGGATCTTGTCCCTCTAATAGTATTTCAGCGGAGTGAAGATTTTTTGCAAATAGTTTTAGTGCTAAAAGGGTTGCTTTTAGCTCTAAATAATTAATGTGGAAAGATTTTTCGGCTTGGGACCATTCTCCGTGAGCCCCCTCGCCGTTGCGAAAGGCACCCCACCCTGTTAAGCTGGCATCAGAAAAAATTTCTCTTTGATATTTAAAATTTCTAATTTTCCTAACCCCTGTGGGTAGTTTGTTACGCGACTGATTCAGGTCATCAGCAACGTAGTTTAGGATGTTCATGTTTTTGTCATAGTTCATCCTACTAAGTTCTAAGGCTTCTATCTTGGCTTTTTCCTACATCTTACAGTGGAGCATCTCATAATACACTCCTGGGCAACTAGCTACTACCGCACCTATTATCTGGCCAAATTTTCTTATTTTGCAACTTTTCCTACCTATTAAGAAGAGTACATGTGTGATAAGAGAATTTCTCTTTTCACCTGGGAGCTCTACTAACATTTCTTTCGAATTTAGCACGAGTCCTAGGTATTTACATTATTGACTTGGTGATAATTTTGATTTAGCTCTATTTACTATAAAGCCAAATCATTCTAGTAAATTAATTGTTCTTACAAGGAAAGTATCCCGAGTGTCCCTCTCCGATTTCGATGAAACTGAGATTTGTTATTCTCCGTCAAAATCTAAGGGACACGTATTTTTTTTTAGCTGCCTGATTCTCAAGGCTGGGTATGTGGTAATACGTGCAACTGATTGCGAATGATGAAGCTCGGCCTGAATTTTTGCTGCATCCCAGATAGTGCTTAATATCTATTTTAAATGTACCTTCTCATTTTCTAAGGGCAAGGTGATCAACGGGGCGAGAGCTGATAAACTGGATCCCGCTAACTTTTGTGTAGCGCAGAAATATTTATCTCTTTTCAGCGCTGAGTCGTTTCGAGCGAATTCTATTTTGGCGTTAAGCTTCAGTGCTTCTAGGAGACAAGGCTGCAACAGTGCGCTTTTATTTTCGACTCAAAAATCGTGCGCGAGTATTTAAGGTCATCTCTTATGATAATTTGATGTTCATTGACACTCTTCAGTCACCTGGGGCCATGACAGAGGCCCCCTAGATCGAATTCTACTTGAGTTACAGACAGCAGTAGGGTAGTTCCACGTCACAAAAATTCACCTATGAAAGGGCCAGCAAGCACTTGCTCGGAGACTTAGGCTCTGGCTACCACCCAGAGTGGACCATTAGGGTAGTGGACTCATGACGCTTGGCGAGGTCCCTACTCTATAACCAGAGCTCAGTACAATTTACTTGAGCCGGCCTAACGATAAGTCTAGCCATATCTAGTCATTTAGTCTCAGTAATCAGTTTTATTTTAATTGTGCAATTGACTTGAGTTTGGTCGTCCGTTATTGATATAGCTGCAGTGACTATTTTAAACTATTTATTTGAAGAATGCTTCAATTGGCCATATAAATATATTTTGAGTCAAATTTCTACACGCAGTCATTTAGTGTGATAGTTAAAATTAAACTGAGTTGTGCCGATAAAATTTGAGAGTGTTGCTGCATCGTTGCTGTTCATTTCCTGGGGTTTTTCACCATCGAAGATTGGGCCTACATCGTGCTGCCTACGCTTCTTAAGGGTCATTTTCCACCTACATCTACAGGGATTAAACACGCAGTAAGGTACACCATAAGTGGGATTTCGTTCTTCCCAATCTAAAATTATACTTGGTCTCCTGCCGCATAAATTAAAATATTAAAACTTATATACTAAATTTGATTTATATTAATTCAATAAAATAAAATTAGGGAATTCTTATATGTAACAAATTGGGAAAAAATTGATTAAATGAAATATTTTCCTTGAAAATAATGTAAAATCAAATCTTTACTGAATAAACCATCAGGTTCGTTTCCTTTCATAATTGATAAGCGCTGATTTCAGAGGAACAAGGCGAGTCCGCCCCCCCCCCCCCAGCTCACGAAATAAATTAATTTACGTTAATTATAAGTAGCCTTAGGTCAGGACAAGAGCTAGCTCAGTGACTTGGCCATCGGTTATAAGGCCCACTTCGAGGGTATTTTTTAAGTATCTCGTCCTTCCCTTCTTTTTTCAGACCAGTTTTTAGCCATGCGTTCCACCGAATTGAATATCCGAATGGATTTTTTGAAAAGTTTCTTCTTTTCCTGATGCCTGACCAATCATTTTTATAATTTCTTCATCGAGGACTAGCGCTTGTTCTGAATTCGTGTTCTTCGATTGGTTTCCTGTTGCCCTCAGCGTTGACGGTGCTGCGATTTCTTGTGTATTTTCCCGAGCCGGTGGACCGCTTCCCGATAAGTCGATTGGATCATTTTGAGTCTGTGACTCCTGAGCTGGTGGTATTTCCGGAGTTTTCCAGTTAGTGTCTCCCGTCTGAACGCCGTTGTCACTTCTCGGATTGTCTGCAACAGATCCAAACGAACCTTATTTTTAGTCTTAATCCTGCCTCTTGTGCAGGCTTAACCGAATTGTTAGGATTAGACTCGTCTCTCGTACGAGCTCTCCTATTACGCTTTTTATGTGCTGAATATGATCGAGTAAAATATATTTACTTTTATCAATGCTGTTATTATTATCGTTCGCGTTCATGTTGGTTTGGTTGTGTATAGTCTGGGTGGACAAGCACTTCATAACCAGCTCCTTTAAATCGCTCATCTCTCGCCGTAACTTTTAGGTTTCTTCGTCTCTATCTTCACTATGTAAACGTCCTTATGTTTTCCCATTTGTCTAATTTGATACTATCTGTGTTCACTGAAAATATAAAATTAGATGAGGACGTTTGCTCAAACATGTAATTTGCGTTGACACACAAATAAGTAATGACGAAAATGAACACCTGGTGGCGCCAGGAGCGACCAGGCGGAGATTTAAAAATTTTTTTAGGCTCTAAACGTGTGGTTTGTAGGCATAAAGTAGCTGTACTACATCTGTAATCTCAAAGGGCGAGACATGAAGTATAACTGATGCTAATGAAAGGATAGTCCACGATTACGATGTTAACATCGTAGACATTAGTAGAACTTTCTTTCCGTGTACACCTTTTTTCCTCCTTCTTCACCCAATACCGAGGCTCTTTCCATTTCCACATCTTAGCCTCGCTATCGCCTTCTTCTCTACAGCTTTCCATCTAGCCCTCTATTCCTAGTATTTCGGCTCTTCTTTTAATACTAACTGTTCATACATATTGTTGATCTCTGACTTGCCTATGCTACGGCTTTTTTCCTTTTTTGTATATCTCTATCCCTTTTCTATTTTTGAAATATTGACTTCAATAGTATGAATTTACATGCATATGAAGATGATAGTGTTGGCACATTAATTAATTCGATTACTGTTCACACTAAACTCACAAATAACTCAATTAACCCTGCATCGTATAAGTAATTAACTTGAATAGACGTAGGGCCCTCACTTCGTAACTCACAGGCAATGATGTTGACTTAGATCATAGCCAAGCACTGGATTTTTCATCATGTACACAGACAGTTGATTACGGAGACGTATTTCTTTATAAAGTCCAGTCCCATCAGTGGTTAGGATCCAAGTCCCCGAGCGTACTGTATGCACCCCTTCTATAGTGAAAATGTTTGTGACGTAAAAATTATTAAGCTACTATCTATAGCTTCATTAGGATAGAAACTATCGGGATTCTTTCAGTGCCCGAATTAACCGAAGAGAAAGAAAATGTGTAAATAGCACGATAATTAGCTATAGGGCTATTTTCAATTTATGCACCTCACTTGTAAGTCAAAATCGAAGTCATTTGTTACAAATTCACTCTTTGATCTAGTAGTATTCTAATATTATTTTAAGTAAATTCTTTCTGAAACTCAAATGAAAAAATTTCTATGAATAAATCGTCTGAAAAAAGGCATATGTTTACTAAATGGAGAATTATTGAAATTATGTTTGAATTTCTTATACACTGGTCACAAAAATCAAGGGATAGAAAAAAAATTCGAAATTTTTGGGTGATTTTCAACATGCTGTAACTCGGCGAAAAATGGTCGTAGAAAAAAAAGCAAATTATAGCCTCAAGTTTCTAGTTTTCAGATCTGGACTTCAAATTTTTTTACCATGCATGTTTCCGGAGTAATCCTAAGAAAACCGACGAAAAAAAAATTTTCAACATTTTTGCTCGTCTTCCAACAACTCTACGGGCTTCAATAAATTTTTTTGAATAATCTGACCTTATGACTCTTTCAGGAAATTTTATGCCCATTAATTTGCCGGCCTCAAAAAGTCTCTACGACGATTTGACGCCGAGTTATCATTAATCAAAGCAAAAAAGTCCATTTTGGTTTTGATGATCAATAACTCCGGACGTACTGGTCGTACAGAGAATGAAAGTAGGGTTTTGAAAACTGTAAAACATTCTCTATTGGGCAAAATTAGTGGCTTTTGATGGAAAAATTTTTTTTGAAGCGATAATGTTTATTAAAAAACAGGTAAGAATTCGCGTATTTAAGGATATTCGGAAATCTTGGTATAACTTTGGATATAACGGATGAACAAAGGATACCGTCGTTTTTTTTTCAACCTCAGTGTCCTGAAAAAACTCTGCAAATTTTAAAGCGAGCAATTTTTCTTTCTCAGTGTCCCGAAGCTTTAAATTTATCGATTTTACCAAAAATCATCATAATTGGTAGTTTCTCGGTTTTTGTTTATTCTTTAGATTTCAAAATGTTTTTTTCACCGATAATCTTAATTTCTTTGATCGAAAAGATTGATTATCGACAAAAATTAAAAAAAAACAATTGGAAATTTTTTTTTTAAAAAATTTTTTTTTTTTTCAACATCTTTTTTTTTCAAAATTTTTCTTTTGTTATATTTGCAATGATTTAACATTGTTAAAAAAAAATTCCCCAATTTTTTTTACCGACGGCATTAGCGTTACCCAAAGCGTACTACGTGGAGATTGCTCGGTCGGATTTACGCTTGCCGGCAGTAGTAAAATATTGAGGAATTTTTTTCGACAATACTATTTGCTTTTTTTTCTACGACCATTTTTCACCGAGTTACAGCATGCTGAAAATCACCCAAAAATTTAGAATTTTTTTTCTATCTCTTAATTTTTGCGACCAGTGTACATTAATTTATTTATAAAATGAGCCTTTAAGTCTGCACTTCGGTATTTTCAAAAGTTATGGTTTTGTCATGAATAGGTTTTGAATCTTATATATTTAGGTTCAAATCCAGGTGTTCGTAGCATTGCAACAAATGTTATTCCGACTAAGATATGAATTTTGTGTCAAATAGATGATTTTTTTTAATAAAACAAGAGAATAACGATCTAAAATAAAATTTATTAGATATATTATTGGTGAGTTCTTATATTTTTAGCCCGTAATGATTTTTTCCTCAATTGATTCAGATAAGTGATATAGTAGCTAAGCGGAAGATGCCAATCATTGTCGGAGGCACAAACTATTACATTGAGTCACTACTCTGGCAGGTTCTAGTTGAGGATCCCGACGCGTCTGGAAATTCCATACAGACACATGATGGTTTGGTGCTTGAAAATTACAATGTTAAATGTGAGCAAATGACTGAAACCATGCAAAAGGGTAAAATAACTGTATCAGCAACTACGGAGTTCGAGTTAAATCGAAAATTGGAAGAAGAAAAACTTGTGACCTCGAAAAAAATGAAATACGATGACAATGAACAATCAAATGAGGATTTACATCTTAAATTAACTCAAGTGGATCCAGAAATGGCTCGACGTTTACATCCTAACAATAGAAGAAAGATTATCAGGTGAGTTTTCCATAACTATAGATTTTGAATCAAAATAAAAAAGCGTTCTTTAAGTTTTTTTTCGCACACCTCAAACGCAAAGCGTAGATGTTTGGCTTACTGTCAACATGTCGAATCCCCGTAATTCACTCACATCGAATTGCGTTTATTATTTTAAAACGTACTGACGTGATATTAAATTCATATTACTATTAAAAAATCTGGGCAAAGGTTGGCCCTATGGGCCAACCCCAAAACTTTCCGCTGTTTTCGAGTTCAAGGGGTTCGCTAACATTACTATAAATACATTTTCGAGCTCGAAAATACTTTAGACATAACACTTTTTTGACTTCCCGCTGACAAAATTGAAAATTTTCAAAAATTCGGGAAGTTATTGGTTTCGGTCCGATTTACGAAAATCGAATTTTCGTCAGATGTCGACGTTTTGAGGTCCTAGGAAGCTATTCTGACTAATTTCAAGATGATGTCCGAGTGTATGTATGTATGTATGTTAGGGTGGGCCGAAAATCCACTTTTTTTGAATTTTCATTATTAATACCAAAAATATTTTTCTTTGTACAAAAAAAAAATTTTTCCGAAAACAAAAAAATTTTAGGTCGATATCTTAGGCTCGCCAAATCCCGCTAAAGTTAGAAGTTGTTTAAAAATTTTTTTCCAACTTATTTTGATCGGAAATTTAATTCCCTACAAAAAAGGTCCCATGAGAAAATTACGTGAAGTTGGTAGTTACTGAGATAATTGCAATTTTGCTCTAAAAAATGAAATTTTTCAAGATATTATCACTTTTTCAAGGTAAAAAATAAATTTTATCATAAAAATTTCATAGGAAATTCAATTTTCTACAAAACAGACCTAACAAAAATTTATTCAAAGTTGATAGTTACAAAGATACTAGCAATTCTTGGTGAAAGCCGCCAAATAACGAGAAATGTGACTATCTAAACATAAAACTGCCAGTTTTTGATTAACTATAAATTTCAAGTTTTTACCGAAAGGCCAATTTTGTAAGAAATTTGATTTTCCATGAAATTTATATGCTAAAATTCATATTTTACCCTGAAGAAGTGATAATATCTTGAAAAATTATATTTTTTACAACAAAATTGCAATTATCTGAGTAACTATCAACTTTACGTAATTTTATTATTGGACCATTTTTGTAGAGAATTAAATTTCCGATCAAAATAAGTTGGAAAAAAATTTTAAACAACTTCTAACTTTAGCGGGATTTCGCGAGCCTAAGATATCGACCTAAAATTTTTTTTGTTTTCCGAAAAATTTTTTTTTTGTACAAAGAAGAATATTTTTGGTATTAATAATAAAAATTCAAAAAAAGCGAATTTTCGGCCCACCCTAATGTATGTATGTATGTATGTACGTATGTAAATACCTGTATCTTTTGAACGGATGAACCGATTTTGAACTTTAAGGTGTCATTCGACACGGCTTGTCAATATCTTGAAGCTGTAAGAAAATTGAGCTTGATCGGTAGGGCTCGTTTAGAGATATTCCAAAAATAAAATTTTTTCAAAAATGTTTTTTTTGGATAACTTTTAATGTGCTCGATGGATTGATTCCAAAATCGACTGGGCTCTGAAGCTTTATAAACCGCGTCGAATGTCACCTCAACCATCAAAATTGGTCCATTCGTTCAAGAGAAACCGTTATCGAAAGAATGAAAAAAAAAATTTTTTTTTTTAATTTCTCAAAAACGACTCAATAAATTAAATTCAAAATTTGATCAGCTTTAAAACTTGATAAAACGCGTCGATTGCTTCCTTAACCGTCTTAATCGATCAATTCGTTTGAGAGATATCGTTGGAGAAAAAATGGTGAAAAACGTTTTTTTTTCGAAAACAACAGCATACAAGAGTATTTTCGAGCTCGAAGAACTCGAAAATGTATTCACAATAATGTTTTCGAGGTTCTTAAGCTCGAAAACAGCGGGAAGTTTTAGGGCTGGCCCGCAGGGTCAACTGATGGACCGATGTTTTTTTTGTGTTCGAAATTTTTTTTTTTTACATTTTCTTGCATTTGGTGAGTAATCAACGCAAAAATTTACCAAAAATCGAAAAAAAAAACTATTTTTTTATTTTGATTATGATCACACAATTAAAGAAACAAAACTTGTTCCTTCAATTGTTTAGCAAAACTTTGATCGATCATTCCCAAAAAAAGGTTGGATAAATCAATTGGAAAATATACAGGATTATTGGGGCTACATTAACCTAAAAAAGTCCCTGGCAACATTATTTTTTTTATCGATATTTGCAGAGTAGCGATATACTAAAAAACCATAAAAAGCCATTTTTTTGCAGTTACTTGTAATGGATGTTGAAAATAAAAATTTTTTTTTTTCTCAAAAAATGATGAGAGGATCTTTTAGGGAATTTATTCAAGTTTTTACCACCACCCTTCAATTTACTGTGTGATCATTGGTACCTGAAATATCGATGATCAAAGCCAAACGGATCATTTTTTGTTTGAAGGCTGATATCTCTGCGACAAATCATCTACGAGGTTGAAAAAATGCCAAATTGAAGCTGAATAAATTTGCTAAATGACCTATGCATTGGTTTAGTTGAAAGAATTTTTCCACGGTCCGTGGGCTCTTCGCAAAAAGAAACAATTTAGAAATTTTTTATCTCGCGGTATTTCTCGTGTTTGCGCGATACCCGGAGCTCTTAAAAAATATTGAAAAAAATTCACCGAAACTAGAAATTTCAAGGTATAAAATGCTTCTTTTCAAATCTCGATACGATTATTTTTCACCACGTTACGGCCTTTTAAAAAATCGCTAAAAAATTTATAAAATGTTCCTGTTCCTTAAATTTTTTGTGTAAGTGTATATATTTTGTGCATAAAGTGCATAAAAAAATAGTCTTCTGACCGATTTTAAGAGCTTGACATTAAAATAAAAATAACTAGAAAACAATGCGGAATTCGAAAAAACTTTATGAGAAATAACTTTTAGGGAATAGAATTGTCTACAAAAAATGTCTGATGATATTTTGTAATAAGTCTGATAGTTTCGCCGGAAAAGTAGAAAATCTCAAAATTTAATACGAATTCGACTTCAACCTCAAATAACTTTGGAACAAATAGATTCCTCAAAAAATGATAAGAATCTTTTTTTGTAGAGCATTCAATTCCCTACAAAAACATGCCTGCCATTTATTCCTATGACGCATCGTTAGCTACTTATAAAAATCAGAAGACGTAAAAAAAATTTTTCCCATGTTATTCTTATGGGAAATAGAAAAGTGCGATGAGGAACCTCTTAATGTTAATATTAAGAGCTCTAATTTTCACAGGCGTCTTTTTTTTATCTAAATGAAACTTTTGAACCTGTTTGGAAGAAAAAAAAAAACGTTTGTTATTTTTTTGGATCACCCTAATATATATATATATATTAGGGTTCTCCGTTTGAGATAACTATTTTTAACTTCCCACTAGGAAAATTGAAAATTTTCAAACATTCGGGAAGTTATTGGTTTCAGTCCGATTCTCGAAAACCGAATTTCTATCAGATCTTGACGTTTTGAGGTTCTAGGAAGCTATTCTGACTAATTTCAAGATGATGTCCGAGTGTATGTATGTGTGTACACAGAAAAAAAAGTTAACTTGATTCAAGTGAAATATTCTTAAATCAAGAATACTAGTTTTAAAAATACCATTTTTTTTGCTTCAAGAATTTATTTCTTGGCTCAACGAGTCTCAGGATTCTCAAATCAAGATTTGTATATGCTTGGTTCTAAAGTACATTTTTTTCCACACAATAAATTTAACTCTCAGACCAAGTAACAGATTTACTTGGGTGAAGTGAACATTTTGACGCCAGGTGTCGCCTCGATGGGGACATCGTACTTGCTTGATTTTCTTGGTCAGTTATAGATAATTTTGAATTGTAAGTTCACAATTTGAAAATCAAAACATAAATCTCGCTGTTGATGATTATTTTTGTTTAATGTAAATAATTACTGTGTTCAAACTATAAAGATTTTCACAGTAAATGTATTTAATTGTCAATGCTTATTTACTTGTGTAACCTAAAATTTTCTATTATTGAAAATGTGGCCATTAAACAAAAATATTATTTAAATTTTTAGTACAAATGAATTTTTTTTATAATAAAAATATGCATTAAACTTCCAAATCAAAAATTAGTATGAGTAACCATTGTAGTAATAAACTGATTAATAATTTAAAAAAATATATTTGTATATTTCTGAATCGAGTAAAATAACATCCTGATTAAAAAAATGCGCCATACTCTAACTAATTCGGTATCATCCTGAGTCAATATTATCGGCCTCAAACCAAGAGAAAAAAATTCTTGGGAGAAATAAATATGCATCTTGTTTGAAAACAAAAAATTCTTCTTTCAAGAGTAAAATTTTTAAAAGAAAAATTTTTACTCTCTATTGAAGAGTAAGGTACCCGCGGGTAATAAGGCCTGTCGGGTAATAAGGCCTAAGTGACAGAAACGATATTTAGAATAACCGCCTCCACTAAAGGCCACTTCAGTAGAAGGGTCTTGTACAGAGATGCTACGACAAGTTGATAGTCCCGATACTACGTTCCCTGTCTTCTATATTTCATCATCCGTCATATGATGTCGTAGCGCAGAAGAAATCATAAAAAACAATCTAGTCTTCTGACTTTTAGAAAGGATACTGATAGTTTTAAGTACTGTTTAGCAAAGCAATCTAGTCTTCTGTCTTTAAAAAAGTATTGTTGCTAAATTTAAGTGATGATTCATCTCAAATACCAATTTTATTAAGTATAATTAAACTATTCCAGTTTGATGAACCCGTAGGCCATATTATCCTACCGTCGTAAAATAAGGCCTATTCGTATGGTTTTTGTAAAAGTTTGATTTTTTGTTCGTTTGTAGTATAAATTACCATTATTTCATTATATTTTATGGCTAATGTATTGAAATAAAGATTAATGATACATTTCGATAATTAAATGCAATACTTTCGATTCTATTCAAAATCTCCCTTAGCTCGGCCTTATTACCCGCTGGTATCTTAATAATTTATTCATTCAAGATTGAACTTTTTTTAATTGAGAAGTTTAGATGTTTTGAAACAAGAAGATATTTTGGAGAAAATAATTTACTTGAACCAAGTTAATTTTTTCTCTGTGTATGTATGTACGTACGTACGTATGTAAATATTCAAAGTAAAAACTGTTGTAACGTATTGTATATTGAGTAGGAAGAGCTTTTGACCCTCGTGTGTTAGCAGCAATCACCTAACGGCTCGTGAACCAATCGAACTCGTTGTCAAAAGCACTTTCTACTCAATTCGTTAATATACTATTACTATTATTAAAATAAAATTGTTTATGAGAACCACAACTTATTACGAAGTATGAATTAAATTTCATTTTTTGCTAGGATTATATTTTTTATGTTGTTTTTTTAGTTTATGATTTATAACAGGGTGTATCTCAACCTTGCCAAGTTTGGCCCCTTTATTAATTGATTTTAATAAGGGCGCCACTGGAAGATAAGACTCGGCCTTCCAGAACCGGAGATGTTAATATTATAAATCAGGGTCGTTGAAAATATATAAGAGTGAGGAGATTGAGGGATTAAATTAATTTTTACACACAATTTTAATCGATATAATTTTAGATTTTATTCACCAAATCACAATTATGCCCACCGGGCTTTTATTTTACTTAGAACTATTTTTCACACGTTTGTCCACCGGACTTTTATTCTTAACAACTAATAACTAAAATTTTGTCCACCGGACTTTTATTAATTATACGAATTAGTCCCCTGGACTTTTACACGAAATGGCCACCGGTCTGATCCCCTGGATCTTTTATTATATACGACGAATGAGTCCCCTGGACTTTTATACGAATTGGCCACCGGCCTGATCCCCTGGATCTTAATTGAACGACGACGAGTCCCCTGGACTTTTTATAACGAAATGGCCACCGGCCTGATCCCCTGGATCTTAATTAAAATTAGTCCCCTGGACTTTATACGAAAATGGCCACCGGCCTGATCCCCTGGATCAAATTAAAATAAATTTAGTCCCCTGGACTTTCACGAAATTGGCCACCGGCCTGATCCCCTGGATCAAATTTTATATAAAACGAATTGGCAACTTGCCAGATCCCCAGGATCTATTATTTAAAACCGTTTCCACAGGAAACTTAATTTTCTCTCACACACACACACGTTTTTACATTCGAGTCCCCAGGACTTATTCACACTCACACACACGTTTACAATGTATTATTTTCCCGATTATTTTACACGCACAATTTTATTTAATCTCGATTTTATTTATGTGTCCACTGGACTAAATTTCTATCCGTAATTTTTAATGATTCTACAATTTTATAACGACACTTTATCAACATGACAATTTTATATACTTTCAGTTTTTCGAATATCAAGTTGTTGAGTAAGAATTTACTGACACCGAAAAACTGCCGCCGACGACTGACGCTATCTCTCTTTTATCCATTTACAACTAGTCTTCACGTTAATAACAAATTTGTACAACAAGAACTGATTTCCATTATTAATAAATTTAATTACTTATATCCTTATTCTTTTATCACTAATTTCACTGCACTTTTAATTTTCCTTTAATTTTCGGTTTTGTAAATTTTATATTTTTCTTATTAAATAAAATTGATTAATTTATAGTATAACAATTCCTTAATGACTAGATTTATTATTTATAATTTCTGGCCCTCCTGCCGAGAAATTATCAGACGGACCGCGTGTAAATTTATTTTGAATACTGTTCTTCTTGCCGACAATTTATTTTTTAATCAAATTGGAAATGGCGACTGCTCACGAATTATTTAATTATTATTAATTAATTAGTTACTTAATAATTTGTGGCAACCGGCCGACAATTTATTTACCTCTCCTTAAATTTCTCCAGCGATCGTGGCGTCCCTTTTTATAACAGTCTTCCTGCCGATTTCCGTTGACTTGGTTCTTTCCTCCAACTTTTCTTGCTGTTCACGTGTGGTCACTCGTCCGTGTCTTCTGCCGGTCCGTCCGACTGTGTCCGTTTTCACTCTTGTCACTCACTTATCAAATCTAAGTTCGCGATCATTCGGCCCTTATCGGAAAATCCACCACTCCAACTTATTTCCTTATTGGGTCTTGGGGACGAGCCCCTTAAATTAGCGCGCCCGGCGACAAGTCGATAAAATAGTAACGCATATGGGGTACTATGGGTAATTAATCAACCGCGGGAAATTAGGTTGATTTAAAGTTGTAATTTTAAATTTTTACCCCGTTACAGATTCTCACATTTAATGAATTTCATCTGCAGTCAAATATATATTGAAAATTCCAACATGATCAATGTCACTTTTAATCTGGTTATTAGCTCATAAACATTCAAATGTATCTTATAATTACTATGACACTTGTTATTTAGAAAATTAACTCCATATTAAAAAATCTGGGAACCGGTTGACCATTCGGTGATACTTTCGAGTCCTTTAATATTTGCAAGCTCTTTAAGCTTGAAAAAATTCAGGCTTTGTATTAATCTCCGAGAATTCAAGAAATTGAAAATAGTTAATGAGGATCGTTTTTTAACGTTTTGCTCACGATCATTCTTGATTAATTCAATGTTTTTTGACAGAAGTTAATAGAAATGATGAAACTAAAGGGTTTCGTAAACTTCGAATAAAACCAACAAGTTCGTATGTGAAACAATTGAAAAAATCTATAAAACGGTTGACCCTGCGGGCCAGCTCCAAAACTTCCAGCATTGTTCGAGCTCTTTGAATTCGTAGCTTTTTTAGGGTTGGGTAAAAAAATCTGAAAAAATTCAGAAAAATGTCTTTGGAAGGATAAAAAATGATAAAAAAGTTTCAGCGAAATCGAAGGGGGTCGGGTCAAAACCTCGGTGATTTGACATGGAATGCCCCATATATAAAGAATCAGAATTCCATATATCTGCCCAATCGTATTTGTCGTAATCTTATATAATTAAGATTGAAATTTCATAGAATTAAATATATAGTTTTTATATTTCTATCTTAAAAATGATTTAATTTGTGAATTTTATTTCATTTCTTGCTATTTTTTATTGCAATAATACTTTTTTTTTTACTTTGCTTAAGGTCTTTAGAAGTTTTTGAAACTCATGGAGCAAAGCATTCAGAAATTTTGAGACATCAGCAAGTAGCTGGAGGTTCAGGCTTGGGAGGCCCTCTACGGTTTCCAAATTCATTGATTCTTTGGCTTAAATGCGATCAGGCAAGTTATTTATATAGCAATAAATCATTGTTGATATTACGATTATAACATAATAAGCAATGCGAATCAAATTTTGTATTTTATGGATTGAATACTTTCATGCTGTATTATCATCATTGATGTTTTTATCAATCATTGAATGGATATTTCCAATTAGATTTATGATCATTTAATCCCACAGGTTTATTAATAAATGTATTTGTCAACTGAATTTTTACAGTGTTTTCATAGTATCTTAGATAATTAGTGTCATCGAGCATAACACTCGAGTACGGAACTTGGGAGCATGAGCGTCAGTGAGTGATATCAAGTAAACAAGAGTATTATACTCAATGTCACAAGTTGTCTGCGATATTGCACGCCTCGAACGCGAAGCGCAGAGGTTGCGCTTTATAGCCGATTCGTTAAGGTCGCGCGATTTCCTCACAATAAACTGTACACATTATTTTTATATCACACTTACACATTATGAAAAGCACATCAATATAAAGAGGGAACAGTTATGAATAAGCTTGATGCTTTTTTTAAGTTGTCCGATACGTATTAATATAAAAATAATTTATCGTGGACATTAGTCTGTGCTTCAAAAAAAGTATGTAGCACGGATATCTCGAGAACGACTCGACTAAACAACTTAATTTTTTTTTTTTCACAATCTTCAGAATTATGCAGAGAAGGTTATTCTCGAAAATCACTACTCTAGTTCTTCTCGTTTTTTTATAATAAATTATTACTATTCAAACCGGTAATTTTACATGTGAACAAACTCACAATACAGTCATTTTATTTAGGAATGTTCTCCTTATCTTACTTTTTTCGTTGATTTTTATTAACATATATTTACCATGGAAATTTGTACGAAAAAAACGTGGGTGATTCAAACTTTTTGGAGAAATTTTTAAAACATAACATTAGCGTTCGAGGTGTGCACTTTTGGATTTTCCAAATCTCTTTTATACTCTAATAAATGCACAAAATTACGACGTTGCTAAATTTCTAGAGTCAACGTCATGATAATACAAATATTCTGACAATTCGTATTTACAACGTGAGAAACTTTTGGTGAGAAAATGGTCTCTGAGGACTGTACACGGCGTCCTCGGTGTGAATTGATGTTGGAAAATTTTTCTGGTGTGAACCATTAAGTGGTGTACTTTTAACAAAGTGCGAGTGTTATCTTTCACACCGTTCGAGACAATTGGCCCAAAACCCATGCATTATCCAACCATATAATCTGTGGTTAAAAATGACCCAAGAACTGTTTTTAGGTAGATTTTTCTAAAATCTAACTATTGTATTTGTCCTCATGATTGATTTTTCAAGGAATTTTGTCACAACCTATCATAATTAGTTGAGTAGGGTACGAAAATACCATCCGTTAAAAAATTAATATATGTATGTATATATAATATATACATTATTATACAAGTATATATTATATATTTATATATATGGGACATAACGCAGTTTTGAGGACACGATTACGCCTACAATTCTTATCAGATCTTAAAGAAATTTTTCACACATTCTATGGGCGATTATCACGGTTAAGTTCGAAGATGGGCAAAATCGGTTGATTAGTTTAGAAGTTATGGCTTTTTGAAATTTCCATGATTTTTTGGAAAAATTAATTTTTTTCCACATTCAAGTTCATATAATTTTAAAACTAATACTCATAGACAATTTCCGTAAAAAGTATCTGAAAGCTTGTCTAATAAGCTTTAATTTATGACCTTAAACTTTATATTTCGACCATTTCATCCTATAATTTGATGGCCTTGAAAATTTTAATGGAATCAAAAAATGTTGAAAATATGGGTTTCATTCCACATAACTTATGAATTTCCTATTATAATCCGGTTTCGTCAGTTGTATTTTATTGTGCACGAAATACCCTGTAAATTTCACAGCTATTTTATATTTTAAAAGTATTTCTTTTATTACTTATGATGTATCAAATGTACCTCTACTCCCTATGATTATCACTGGTCTTGTCATTACGATAGCACCTACAGTTCTTATCGGGTCTTAATGAAATTTTTCACACTTATTCTATAGGCGATTATCTTGATCAAGTTCAAAGATGGGCTCCCGATGAAAAAAGATTTTGTCTAATCATATATGATCATGCATAATTGTCTATATATGATCAGATCCAAAAATTGGCCAGGTCTGATCATACATAACTTGATCTGTTTATATATGAACAGATATGTTCATATATGATCATGCATGAACGAATATAGTCATTTTTAGAATCTCATTTAGAATATCTGTAAATTATTAATTAAGTAGTTCAATTAGGATTTATTGTCTTCATCAATATAAATGTCGGTTAAAATGAAATAAAAAAAATAAAAAAAAATTATTAACCATTGACTATTATTTTACTACGAGGTCACCCGTCCAATTAATGTCCCACCTCGATGCTGCTTAATTTTGGTAATCGATGGTTTGTAGTCTGATCCTCTAGTCTGTGATACACTTACAATTGAGAAACGTTTATGGCATTACTTAACTCGAATAATCAAATTGATACATCCTACGTAAATAATGCACCTAATGATAAATTTGGTTTTGTACATAAAATACAATAGAATTCATCAGATACATATAATCAAATCTATTTATCTACCAACTTATAAATATTCGTATATCAATCGATTTCGATTAATACTTTTAAATTGCTGCCGGAACCTTTGAATATTTTTTAAGTATTGGAGATTTAAGTTTGATTGATAGTTGACAGAATAAAAATTTAATAACATTGATATTAAAAAATTGCCATATTATTTAATATATATATATATATATATATATATATATATATATATATATATATATATATATATATATATATATATATATATATATTTAAATATTTATGGTTTCATATCAATGAAGTCTGATCAGATTTAATCACACATAGACATATATAACTACCCGATGAAAAAAGATTTTGTCTAATCATATATGATTATATATGTTCATATATATGATCATATATGATTATATATAATCATATATGAAGTTATATATAATCATGCATGATTATATATGGGGTCATATATAATTATATATAATTATATGTAATTATATATGACCCCATACATAATTAGATCTGATCATACCTGGCTGTTATAATCCCATAAATAAGTCTATATATAATTAGATCTGATCAGATCTGATTATATATGAGTCTATGTATAATTAGATATGATCATATCTGGCTGTTATAACCCCATATATAATCATACATAAGTATATATATGATCAGATCTATTTATATATAAGTCTATATATAGTTAGATCTGATCATATCTGGCTGGTATGACCCCATATATAATCATATACAAGTCTATATATGATCAGATCTGATCATATATGAGTCTATATATAATTAGATATAATCATACCTGGCTGTTATAAACGTATATATGATCATATATAAGTCTATACATAATTAGATCTGATCAGACATGATTGATACAAATCCATATATAATTAGATATAAGCCTATATATAATTAGATCTGATCAGACATGACTGATATAAACTTATATGTAGTTATATATGTCTATGTGTGATTAAATCTGATCAGAATTCATTGATATGAAACCATAAATATTTAAATGTATATATATATATTAAATAATATTGCAATTTTTTAATATCAATGTTATTAAATTTTTATTCTGTCAACTATCAATCAAACTTAAATCTCCAATACTTAAAAAATATTCAAAGGTTCCGGCAGCAATTTAAAAGTATTAATCGAAATCGATTGATATACGAATATTTATAAGTTGATAGATAATTAGATTTGATTATATGTATCTGATGAATTCTATTGTATTTTATGTACAAAACCAAATTTATCATTAGGTGCATTATTTACGTAGGATGTAGATAGACTTGTATATGATTATATATGGGGTCATAACAGCCAGGTATGATCAGATCTAATTATGTATGGGGTCATATATAATTTCATATAATTATATATAATTATATATGACCCTATATATAATCATGCATGATTATATATAACTTCATATATGATCATATATATGAACATATATAATCATATATGATTAGACAACATCTTTTTTCATCGGGCTGAATCGTTCGAATAGTTTTGAAGTTATGGCTGTTTAAAATTTTCACGATTTTTCGAAAAAATCCGTTTTTATTCACTTTTAGAGTTTATATAACTTTAAAACTGAAACTCATAGATAATTTCTGTAAAAAGTATTTTAAAGCTTGACTAATAAGCTTCAATTTATGACCTTAAGCTTTATGTTTCGACTATTTCATCCAATAATTTGATAGCCTTGAAATTTTTAATGAAATCAAAAAAAGTTGAAAATGTGGTTTTCATTCCACATAACTTATGTATTTTCCATTATAATACAATTTTGTCAGTTGTACTTTATTGTGAACAAAATAACCTGCAAATTTTACAGCTATTTTATATTCTAAAAGTATTTCTTTTAATGTTTATGATGTTTCAATCGTACCTGTAGTCCTATAAGTATATCTGATCTTGCCATCGTAATAGCAATTACAATTATGATCTCATACTAATTAAATTTTCTATACTTTTTTACGTGAAGGTTAGTTTGGTAGGTTATCTATATAATGTTTTGTCAAATCAACTATCTGAAGTTCTCTATCGAAAATAGTCGTCGTCTTTTTTTACCCTCACTCTAAGAAAACGAGCCTAATTTCATATCATGACTATACACTAACATGTATCACAAGATATGTGTGTATTAAACTTTTTATATCGATCAATTCGAAAATCTACCTTCCATTTCGGCTGCCGAATGGCCTTTTTTATATTGAAATTAATTGGTTTAACTTTAACTTCAAAAATTATCAATTCAATTTCTATAATGAGGATTTAAAAAAAAAAAACAATTCATAACTGAACCAATAAAAAAATATAATGTCAAGTATTTTCAATTGAAAAAATCACTCATTACAAGTTGTTAAGTGTGCGAATGATCTGTGGGATTCTAGTATAAGGTGTGGTAAAATTTAATAACTAAAGATTACACAAAATTAATGATAAATCATTTAGATGTTTTATTTACACTTTATACTATTTAAACTGTGAGAATTAAAAATTAGAGCAAATGCGACTAGAGTATGAGCGAATGCAACGATGTAAAAACTCACGTATAACTAGTGACACGTGGTCTGAGCAGTAGTCGAACACACGGTAAATTAATTACGTTGATTTATACGCGAACAGTTCAATATACTCAATAATTAGTCGCCTTACTTTACGAGCTAAATATTGACAATATTATAGGAATAATCGAGCAGAATTGAAACTCAAAAGTAATTAGTAACAACTCAAATATAATTCAAAGCGGTTTAACAGCACGAGACGAAGCGGTTGAACACAAGATAGCGAATGAACGTGATGGCGGCGTCTTCTTTCTTCGTTGCCGCTCGATGGTGACGTGTGCAGCGTGGCTGCACTAGCAAATTTTCCTATTGGTGTAAAAGCGCGCTAATGAGTAGTAGTTAGCCGCCAATTTCTCAGATTGGCCGGCTGGTAGCGGGGCTCTCATGCTAGCTTGACACGGCCATGAGCAAAAAATTATATGTGCCGAGCCCAAATAGCGAGTGACCCGAAACTATTCTGACCTTAGTCAGTTGCGAGTTCGGGTGCTTCTGGAAGTAGCGAAATTACGCGAAGCTTATCGAACTATTAACCTCGTGACTGAACACAGGTAGTATTGTATTCGTTAATCAAATGTTCATTAATTACTAGCTATGTACAATATATGGGGTATTCCACGCCAAATCGAACGGTTTCAAAAATTGATTTTTCTTCATACCCGGACGAAAGTACGTACTTTTGGCCTCGAGTTTACGGCAGAAAGTCTAACATTTTTGCTGTGCTGGGATTACTCGCACGCCATCTATAACAGCGGGTGGAAAGAAAGTAACAGCGGGACGAACGAGTTTTTCGTGCACACTCTTACCCGTTTATACGTACACTACCGTCACTTCGAGGAGATTTGCTGACACTCTCGCTCGTATTTATAACCTCACAACTTGTCTAAAATTAATTCGAAATTTTATAGGTCTGTGTTTTTGGAAAAGTAAAATTTACTAAAGATTAATAAAAACACAAAAAATTATTTTTAATAAATTTAGTACTTAGAAAAAAATTAGAAATTATTTATGATACTGAAGTCAGCTGATGTCTACTAAATTTTTTATTTTTTTTTTAAACGATAAACTATAAATTAAAAAATTATTAAAAAAATTATGCTTACAGTTTTTTTTAAATTTTCTACAAGTGCATATTTTTAGTTTTTATTTTTTTGTAATGGATTTAAAAAAAAAAAAAGTAAAATCCGAAAATTGTTAATTGTCTGTTACCGAAAGGATCATAATTATAATTATTTCTTTTAACAATGTGTAATGATCATTTTTTTTGTAGATATATTTGATGCCTGCCCCCCGACCAGCAGCACTCGCTTCGCTCGTGCCGCAAATGTCGGGGCAGGCATCAATACATGCTAAAACGTGGTTATATAATTTATACATCTTTGATTTGTCAACGTACTTTCGTCCGGGTATAAAGAAAAATAGTATACACTACACGGACAGAAAGTTGGAGAGCCCTAAACTGCGCGTCTGATGCCCTCGGCTTCGCCTCGGGCATCATGACGCACAGTGCAGGAATCTCCAACTTTCTGCCCTTGTAAAGTAATATACTATTTCTGATTTTCTTAATTTTTTGATATTTTTTAGTACCCCTTAAAAGAGGCTTCCTAGTAAATTTTGAGATTTTTTTGATCAATAGTTAAAAAAATATCGAATTTAAAAAAAAACCGCTCTTTTTATGGTTTTTTGATTATAACTTTCGTAATAATGGTCGAAATTCAATGGTTTTTGTTCAAAATTTTCGTTTTTAGATGGCCTTTACAGCAAAAGATCCAAAACGAACATACGAAATGTTTTTAATCGAGATTTTTGAATTTTAAGTTTTCAACCGTGTTTTTAAAAAAAGATGTATCCTTCGATTTTCTTGAAAATTTTCTATCTTAAACTTCTATCCATTCTGCAACTTTTAAGCTCGGTCCGGTAGTGGGGCTTCCATAATTACTATTTGTTTTTGATTTTTAAAAATTGGAAAAATTTTTTTTTCGCTATAAATTATTGTCAGTACCGATTTTTGACACTGTATACTTGTTTCTGTTGCATATTATAAATTGATTTCAATATTTTTTTGTTCTGAGTAAGGATTTGAAAGCAGTAAGTAAAAGTTGATGCTACTTATAAGCAGTTATAATAAATGTTTTTATTTAATAAGAAGCAACTATTTTGAAGCAAAAGAAACATTAGATTTGCTATACAATACAGCTATGACCATAACAGGAGCTCAAAAATTCCATATAATTGTTCGAAAAAGCGACGAAACTGTATTACAAACGTTTTTAATTATTTCCGTGTTCTTTCGAAAATTTTACATTAACGATTGTTTTGCTTGATGGATTGATTCCAAAATGGACTGGGCTCTAGAGCTTTATAAGCCGCATCGAATACCACCTCAACCATCAAAATCCGTTCATTCGTTCAAGAGAAACCGCTGTCGAAAGAATTAAAAAAAAAAAATTTTTTAATTTTTTTCGAAATATCTCAAAAACGACTTGATAAATCGAATCCAAAAGTCAATCAGCTTTAGAACTTGATAAAACGCGTCGATTGCCACCTCAACCGTCTCAATCGGTTGATTCGTTTGAGAGATATCGTTTGAGAAAAAATGGTAAAAAACTATTTTTTTCGAAACTGTGGTGGGTGTGATCTGGTCGGCCCGCAGGGTCAACCGATAGACAGATTTTTTTATCTGTTATCACCTCTGGTGCATTGCTGGGCATCTTATGGACGTTATGCTGCATCAGTATTAATTCGAGGGACCATTAGTGCAAATCGAGTTGTGAGAAAAGTGTCCGTGAACTGTTGTAAAAAATTGTTAATTAATTTTTAGTGCAGTGTCGCGTATAACTTTTTTTCCGTTGCCGGAAATACCATCGAGGATTAAGTCGATTCGCCGGCTGCACATTCCTGAGTCGTGCGTCATCGATAATCTTTCGGTAGCACAGTACCGAATTAAAGACATCTTTGGTAGGTGATATCAGGCCCGGAAATCGACGGTGACAAGAAAGTAAAATCCGAGTCATCTGACGAAGACACATTTAAATCTCAATCATCGGGATCGTCGTCTACGTCAATAAAATTAAATACGGCCGTGATTATCAAAGCACCCCAGTTCAACACGGAGAATCCGAAACTGTGGTTTGCGCAGGTTGAGGCGCAGTTTGCAACATATCAGGTAGCAATAGAGCGCGCCAAATTTAACCTGGTGATACCGCTGCTTGAAACCCGCATCGCTGCTTAAGTACACCATCGTCCATCCTCCAGCAAACACCCCGTACAGTGATTTAAAAGCCGCTCTGATAAAATGCTTCACGAGATCCGAAGAAGCACGGATTACTCAGCTCCTTGACAGAGAGAGACTTGGCGATCGGACTCCTTCGCAACATCTACGTCATCTGCGTACACTAGTTTCCGGCATTGATGACGCTATAATTAACGGACGATGGTTCTTGCATATGTCGAATGAGATTCAAGTATGTCTTGAAGCTATCAACGACTCAACTCTTGATAAACTCGCCGAGTCAGCTGACGGTATGGTTGAGCGTATATCGCTCAAACCCCAAGTTGCCGCTGCTGCAGCAACTTCATCATCATTAACCGCCGAGCCTGGCGAAATTGCCGCACTGCGCAGAGAAATTGCGCAACTGACGAATCAAGTGAAAAACTTGAAAGTTAAACGCGGTTGATCGAGATCTGTACCGAAAAAATTTGACTATTGCTGGTACCACTACAAGCATAGTAAAAATGCCCGATCATGCGCTCCTGGCTGTGAATGGCAGAGAAACTCAAACGAGAATCAGCAGAGGCGGCTAACGATTCTCAATCGATTTCTCGCCGCCTGTTTATCCGAGACCGAACTACAGGAACGGAATATCTTGTCGATTCCGGCTCCGATTTGTCCATCTTTCCACGTGGCTGGCTGAAATCAATCAGTACACCCATAGGTTACCAATTGTATGCCGCAAACGGCTCGATAATTCAAACCTATGGTTTAAAATCGATTACATTGAACCTTGGACTTCGTCGTGACTTCTCATGGAATTTTATCATTGCTGATGTCACTAAACCGATTATAGGTGCAGACTTCCTAAGTCATTATGACTTACTAGTCGACCTAAAACGAAAATGCCTTCGTGATGGCATCACCGGTTTATTGACACCCGGAAATTCTCACACGACATCGGCAGAAACAAATATTAAAGCAGTCGATGGTAATTCTGCGTATATGGAATTATTGAGAGAAATTACCGATATTACATGATCTGATGCTACTCAGCGTCAAACAAATAAACATTCAACCGTGCATCATATCTGAACGTCATCTGGACCGCCAGTTTCGTGCAGAGCAAGACGCCTGGCTCCAGATTAGTTGAAAATTGCACAAGCCGAGTTTCGAAAAATGATCGAGGAAGGTATTTGCAGACCATCCAACAGCGCCTGGGCTTCACCACTTCATTTAGCGCAGAAGAAGTCCGGAGAATGGAAGCCGTGCGGTGATTACCGTCCACTCAACGATCGAACCCTAATCGACGAATGCTCGCTGCGTTATCTTGACGACTTTGCCGCATTTCTACACGGTAAAAATATATTTTCAGTCGTCGATTTTGCAAAGGCATTTTTGCAAATACCCGTTGCACTGGAAGACGTGCCGAAAACGGCGATCATTACACCGTTCGGACCATTCGAGTTCCGGTTTATGACGTTTGGGCTTAAAAACGCGGCTCAAACGTTTCAACGATTCATTGACGAGGTCACTCGTGACCTTGATTTCGTCTTTCCATACATTGACGACATCTTAATCGCATCTAACGACGAAAAACAACACATGGAGCATCTGAAAATTTTATTCGAGCGTCTCCGTGAATACAGATTGGTTATATAATGTACCAAAATGCCAATTTGGTCTACCGGCAGTAAAATTTCTCGGCCACCTCATCACTAAAGATGGAATCAAGCCGTTACCGGAAAAAGTAGAGGCTATTGTCAATTTTGAGCTTCGTACCACCGTAAAAGCTCTTCGTCAATTTCTCAGGACAGTGAATTTCTACAGAAAGTTCATCAAGAACGCTGCAGAAATTCTAGCACCGTTAAACAAATTTTTGGAAGGACCCAAAGTCAAAGGCTCTCACCCAGTCAACTGGACAACAGAACTTCAAGAGTCTTTCAAGTCAACTAAACGAGCTCTCGCGGATGCTACTTTGTTGGTACACCCTAAAATCAATGCTGACTGGGCAATATTCACCGACGCATCCAAAATCGGTATTGGAGCTGTTTCACAACAAAAAGTGGATAACAACTGGCGGAAGCACGACTTGTAATCCGCGGATAAAATATCCGCGACAACATATCCGGAGACATTTTATCCGATAGACAAAATATCCCCGCACTAAACACTCAAGAGACAAAAAATCCGTGACAAAATATCCTGTCGATAAATCTTATTCAGAAAAATATATTTTAAGTGAAAAAATAATTAATGGTTTTCGATAAACGGGTACTGTACCATTCCAAACATATATGTTGACCTATTTCCAAAATAATACCCACCCAAAATCTGTGAAAAAAGGGCACAGTACGATTTCAAGCATATGTGTTGATTTTATCTATCGAGTACTTAGTCCGGGGATATTTTGTCTATCGGATAATAAGTGACGGTACCCAACTGGCAACCACTGGCATGTTTCAGTCGAAAAGTGTCCCCGTCGATTCAAAAAATTGTCGACATACGACCGCGAGTTAAACGCCATCTACGAGGCTATAAAATACTTTCGGCATATTTTCAAAGGCCAGCATGTTACAATCTACACCGATCACAAGCCGCTTCAGCACGCTTACAAACAGCGCACCGAAAGAAAATCGCCTTGGCAATTTCGTCGATTCGATTTCATCGGTCAATTCACCAACGATATTCGACATGTGTCAGGTATCGACAATATTGTCGCTGACACATTGTCACGTGTCGAAGCAGTATCTACTGCTATCACGTCGCAAGAACTCGCCGACGCTCAACAAACCGACGATGAACTTCAGCAGTTGTAACGTCAAACAACTGCTTTAAATTTGAAGACGATACAACTCGATAATGGACCTGCACTGTATTGTGACACTGCATCAGGATCTATATGTTCCAGAGCCGCTGAAAAAGGTGTTTAATTCACTGCAGTCACTAGCTCATTCCGGAATTAAAGGATTACTTAAGTTGGTCTCTAAACGATACGTCTGGCCGTCGATTAATAAAGATTTCTAAGAATGGGCGAAATCTTGCATCGATTGCTAGAAGAATAAAATTCAAAGACACGTGTCGCCGATCGCCAGTTTCGAATCTCCAACTGAACGATTCGAGCACATTCATATCGACCTAATGTTTTTAAAAACGTCAAGAGGCTTTAATCAATGCTTGACTATCATCGACGATTGGAGTTTACTCCTTCAGACCGACTGTCTAAATAGGCACAGAATTAAAGGCTTACTAGTCTAAGAAAAAGATTAATACCATATCAAATGGTAAATAAACGAATCAATGAAGATACCTAAATAATGTATTTTTATTCTATTTTAGTCTAGTCGAAAGGTGAGTTCCTGCGAAAAATAGTTACAGGTCTCCTTAAAATGTAGTTGATGGCTTAAACGATCCGGAATGGCGTCTAGAAAAAGACGTTTTTTGGATTTATTTTGGAAAAATAAAATTACAATTGTTATGAACAAAAAACCGTTAAAAAAATTAGCCGTCCAGCTTTTTGGCAAAATCTCAAAAAGTATAAGTGATATCTCAAATATTAAAAAAGTTTCTGAAAGAGCAGAAAATTTGAGTAAAAAAGTTCTTGACTCCCCGAATCGTAGCTCCAATATTTATAACTTCAATTTAACATTGAAAATCAGCTTTTGCGCGGCAGTTTCGGCATGCGCGCGCCGCCATTCTAGTGAGCGTAGTTTTTAAATAATTTTTTTTTGCAATTCAATATCAATTGATAAATTTGAGAACATTCTGGTGTCATCTAGACACTTCAAAGAATATGATTTCGCTGTAATAAAAGTTGCATCACCATTTTTCAAAAAGTTATTTAATTGTTAATCAACATTTTTTTTACGGGTTTGTGTTGTCACAAAAGGCGGTATAAAAGTTTAAATAATTAATCTATAAATTTTTTGTTTCTTGGAATCCTTTCTATATACATACTCAACAAGATGACAGTATGAAAGTTTATACAATATTTTGGTTTCATTAATTATTAATTTTTGAACTACGAAAAAATTAAAAATTGAAATAATGTATGTTAAATAATTTTTTTTTAAATTTTAAGCTATTACTAATTGTTAGGCATTATATGATTACTTTTTAAATTTTTTCTTGCCATTTGTTTATAAATTTTTATAAACAAATGGATTAATTAAACACTTTTGAAAATTTTTTTTTCATTATATCGTTAGCGTAAGGAAATAATGATTTAAAAAAAAAAAATTTTCTTCAAAACAATATCTTATCGTTTATAATCGTTTTTTTTTTAAATTTTGATTATTTAAATAAATCATTAAGGAATCGTTTTTCTTTTAAATCATAAGTTGCATTTATAAATATAATGGCAAAAAAAATTTTTTTTGTCAACAATTTATTCATTTGTATGTTTAACAATATTTTATTTTATTTTATTTTAATTTTTTTTAGAACACAAAAAAATTACGAAAAATGCAACCTGCAACAATATGGCAAATAAAAATTTTTTCTATTTTTTTAAAAACATCTGGATTTTGGAGTACGACAAAGTCCAAACACTGACTCAATTTGTCAACAAACAAATTGCTGTAACTTTGCAACTATTGCAGATACAGTTTTCGACCTTCGAGTCGTTTTTATACAGTATGAGTTAAGCTTTCTTATAAATTTTAAACCCAACGTTTATCTGTTATAGTTCTCTAACAACACGCATTTATTTATAAAAATTATAAATGCGTTTTTAAGAAAAAATTTTTTTTTTTTTTAATTATTATTTCCTCACGCTAACAACATGGTGAACAAAAATTTTTCAAAAATATTTAATTAATCCATTTGTTTATAAAAAGATTATAAAGTTAATAAAATGGCATGAAAAAATTTGACAAGTAATCATATAATGCCTAACAAGAATATGAAATCAGTAATAGCTTAAAATTAAAAAAAACACTTGAGAATACAAAATAATAATGCTCACTGTACGTATCATTAGAGTATGACTGATATACTATATATATATATTTATCATTTAAAGACGCCGTAGAGTATATATTATATACCTATATATATTATATATGTATATATAGGTATATACATACAATGCATTCGTACGCTGCCCCGTAGGATACCCTATACTCTCACGCCTGAAAAGTGAAAGGTGCGCAGACTAAGCTGCGCACCAAACGCGTGACGGAAAATTCCATCAGTAGATTTTACACCTCATATTTTTTCCATACCGGGCTCCTTATATGAAAATCGATTCTTAAGAAGAAATACGGTGAAAGTATGAGCTCTTAATATTAATATTAACTTTTCTTAAATAATCGAAATTTTGTTGCTTAAAATTAATTTTATTAAATTTTCAGTTAATTGCAAATAACTCACGACTTGTGGGAAATATCGCGAATTTTCTATAAGATAAGTTATAGGAAATAAAATGCTCTACAAAAAATGTTCTATAAAATTTTCCGATAAGTTGATGGTTGCGTCAAAAAATTCAAAAAATGTAAAAATTTATCGTCAATCTAACTTTAACTTCGAATAACTTTTAAAGAAATACAAATATCGAAAAATTACAAGCGACTTTTTCTGTAGAAAATCCTATGGATGAGTCACCCTTATTACTTATCACTAATTGTGGATAATATATATATATATATATATATATATAGAGGAACCATTTAAATATAGTGGAAACCTAAACATGCAAACATGCAAATAACCTTCTCAATAAGACAATTTATAGATAAATTGAGAAAAATATAGATAGCCCGAACTGGGAATCGAACCCAGACCATGTCGGTATCGCGCCGAGTGCTCTACCAGTTGAGCTATCCGGCACTATACTATATTCCATTCAATTTGATCTATAACTATATATGGCTGTTAACTACTTCCGGTTGGCGCGCAATTAAGCCAATGGGAAAATTCGTCTTATGCAGCAATGCTACCACGTCAGCACCGAGTGAAAACGCCGGCTCAACACCAGCAAGCCAGGATCGATTTCGTAGTTCGATCAGTACAAAGACAGCAATCCATCTAACCGCTTCGCTCAATATAATATATCTCTAGTGTGATATAAGTCTGAACCGCTCCGCTAAATCTCTGCTTAAATAATCTTAATAATTAGCTAGTATATCAAGGCTACTGATTATTGAGTTTATATTGATTTGTTGCTCGCGTGTTATTAATGATAAATTAATTATCGCGTCATTAACCGCTATCGACCACGTGTCGAATTTATACAGTCGCATTCGCTATCGCGTATCTTTTAGTTACATTTGCTATTTAGCATTTTTCTCACGGTTTTTTAGTGTACATATTGTTAAATAAAGATCTATTCTATTATCTGTAATTTTGTGTTAATTGTTAGTTATTGAATTAACCACACCTACACCAGAATCCCAAAGTATATTCGCTCATTTTACATCAAGTATACAGTAGAGGAAAAATGCTTGGATGTGTGTATGCAATCCAACGGTCTATTACTTCTTGTCTCCACCAATGTGGTAGAGATGGATAAATGAAAAAATCGATGTTCAACGGAAACTGTCGAATTTTATCGACCGCGTCACCAAGTAGCAAAGCTCCATATATATATATATATATATATATATATATATATATATTTATATATATTTGGTGACGATACTTCAGGATTAGATTGCAATAATCACTGCCTCCGTCGCCAACTACCAAAGAGTGAAACGTTGTGAGAGAGGATGAGAAAAGGAGAGATAGAAAAATGAATTTGTGGGGAGAGAGGCGTTTCGTCTAAGTATTCGATAGCTGAGACTTCTCAGTTAGGTGTGTCTATCGTATACCCCACCTAAGACGCTGAGTTGGAAGTAACATGTTGGAAATGTTATATTTTGAAATAGGTGTGGGGACGAGATACTGCGAGAGGTGCGAGTTTTAGATGCCATCTCGCGGAGTGAAGCCGAACCACCACATATATATTAGACTGGGCCAAATAAATCGACTATTTTTTTTTTCGATACTGTGAAAATATTATTCCTGATGACAAAAAAAAAATTATTGTGCAAGTTTGAGCCCTTAATATTGATATTAAGAGGTTTATCGTTACGACTTTTAGTTTTTTGACCGAAATTTTATTTTTTACCCAAAACTTGTAAATCATCTATCTGAAAAATTTGAGCAATGTATATTCTTAAAGGAAATTGAATTCCCTACAAAAAATCTCTCTTAGTAAATTGACGTAAAACGAGCCGTTTTCTTGTAACCACGCCTTAAACATTTATTTGTTTTTTAAATTGTTTTTTTCTATTTTGGATTTTTGTAACTACTAGAAATATTAAAATTTTTTTTAGTCAAGATACATATTCTTGAAGGAAATTTAATGTTCTATAAAAAAGGTCCATTAACATTTGTTGCTAAATTCACTCCTTCGAAAGTTTTTCACGGTTGAAGTTGAGTCGAAACGACTTTAATAACCTGAATAACTACCCCCATGGAAATAGTATATATTCAGAATATACAAAGAATATATTCTGGAATATATACAAGAAATATAAAGAATACAAAAATAATATGTAAGGAATATAAAATAATATAATTAAGATATATACTTGATGTATTCTAGATACAAACAGAATATATTTTTTAAATATCTTTTTTGCCGTTTTAAATATATTCCGAATATAGATTGAATACATGTAATATATATCAGGAATATGCGAGAAATATATATAAGAAAAATTCAGAATACGACAATAATATTTTAATAAAAATATATACGAGATGTATACAGAATATATCTTGCCAGGCAGCTGTCTGGCCCTGCAGTACTTGCTCTGACACTAGAATCCTACTGGAGAATTTTTTTTTTTGCAAGATATATTCTGTATATCTATTCTATATATACATCTCGTACATATCTATCTATGAATAACTAAAATCGATTAGAAGACTTTTTTTTTTATGAGCTTGACATTAAAATTAGAATAACTAGAAAACAATGCGGAATTCGAAAAAACTTTATTCTAAATAACTTCTAGGGAATGAAATTATCTACAAAAAAGGTCCAATAATATTTTGAAATAGGTCTGATAATTCCACCGAAAAAGTAAGAAAATCTCAAAATTTAATATGAATTCGACTTCAACCTCAAATAACTTTTGAACAAATGGATTTATCAGAAAATGATAGGAAACTTTTTTTGTAGAGCATTTAATTACCTACAAAAATATGCCTGCCAATTATTCCTATGACGCATCGTTAGCAACTACATGATAAAAATCAGAAGACGCAAAAAAAAATTTTTCTGTTTTTCTTATGGAAAATAGAAAAGTGCAATGTGGAACCTCTTAATGTTAATATTAAGAGCTCAAACTATCACAGTATTTTTTTTTTCGTCATTTCCAACAATATTTTCGGTATAATGAAGAAAAAAAAAATTTGTCTATCGGTTGACCCTGCGGGCCAGCCCCAAAACTTCCCGCTGTTTTCGAGCTCTTTGAGCTCAAGGAGCTCGAAAATACTTTTGTATGTCATTTTTTTCTAAAAAACCGTTTTTTAGCATTTCTTTCTCCCACGATATCTCATGAACGAATTGACCGATTTTGATGTTTGAGGCGGCAATCGACGTATTTTATTGAGTTCTACAGCTCATAAGATTTTGAAATTGATCGGATAAGTCACTTCAAAGATAATCGGAATAAACCGTTTTTTACCATTTCTTTCTCCAACGATATCTCTCGAACAAATCAACCGATTGAGATGGTTGGGGTTGCATTAGACGCGGCTTGTAAAGTTCTAGAGCTGACTAGATTTTGAAGTCGATCGTTCAACTCGTTTCTGAGAAATCACTAAAAAACTAAAAAAATAAAAATTTTTTTTTTTCGTAATTCACCAATATTTTCGAGTCTACTTGATTAAATGATCTGAAATTTCCAGGGAAGTTGACGGCCGACAAGCTCTTTCGATTGCCACCTTAATCGACCAAATCGGTTCATTAGTTAAAAAGTTACAAAGAGTTTGCACACTAAGACACACACACACACACACACACATACATACACACACTCGGACATCATTCTAAAAATAGTCAGGATAGCTTCGTGGGACCTCAAAACGCCGACATCTGATGAAAACTCAATTTTTGAAAATCGGGGTGAAAACAATAACTTCCCGAATTTTTTGAAAATTATTGATTTTCTTAACGGAAAGTTAAAAATAGTCGATTTCTTTGATACAGCCTAATATAGATATATATATATATATATATATATATATATATATATATATATATATATATATATATATATATGTATATTAGGGTGAGCCAAAAAAACCAACCTATCGAATTTACGTCTTCAAAAGGACCTATATATCGAGAAAAAATTCTCGTGAGACAAAGTTTCGGATCTAGAATATTCTTTTAGGGCATTAAATATCTTAAAAGAAATATTCAGTTTACAAATTGGACTCCCAGGAATTTTTTTAAAGAAATTTAATGTCATACAAGAATATTTTCGAGCCGAATTTTTATCTCACCCGGTTTAAAAGTTATAATATTTCTAATCAAAAAAAATTTTTTTGCATGTTACTTAAATGGGAAATTTCAAATGGCTACCGACACCTTTTAAAATTGAGCTAAAAATTTTGCCCAATGGGAGAATTTTTTTCTCGATATATAGGTCTTTTTTAAGACATAATTTCGATAGGTTGGTGTTTTTGGCTCACCCTAATGTATATGGGGCATTCCACGCCAAATCAACCACTTTTGAACTCAACCCCTTTAATTTGGCTGAAAATTTTTTCTCTTTTTCTACCCTATCAAACACGTTTCTCATAATTTTTTCAAATTTTTTCACTCAACCGAGATAAAGTTATAAATTTTTGAAAAAAATGGCTTTTTTTATTTTAAATAGCTATAACTTTTTCAAAATTCGACTGATTGGGACGTTTTTTTTTTCAAAATTTTTGTTTTTAAACGTACTTTTTGAAGAAAAATACAAAAAAATTATTGCAACCTATCTTCATTGTTTTTTTGTAGATTTTTAGAAAAAATCAGAAATTTTTCGATGTTTACCATTTTTGATTTTTGATTTTTTTTTTTTATATGAAACTTTGACATTTTCTGCAGATCCTCAAATTTTTTCAGAGTGATGTTTTTTTGATTTATATTTTTTTTTTTCCAATCGAAAAAAAAAATTTTTTACAACTAGCCTTATTTTTCATGACACCATGCTTAAAATTTTTGAGAGTGCTCAGAAAATTTTCAAATTTGAAAAAAAAAATAAAAACAATAAATTTAAATGGTAATGTTCGAAATAATTTGAATTTTGTTCGAAAAATCAAGTTTAAAAATAAAAGGACCTTCTAAATAATTTTTTGGTATTTTTTTCTGAAAACTACATTTGAAAACGAAGAAAATAAAAAAAAAAGTTTTCATTTGGTCCATTTTTGGACAGATGCTGGCAATTCAACAAAATTCCTTCTACACTCATTGTTTTATGGTTGAAAGAATTTTGTTTTTGAATTGCCAGCATCTGTCCAAAAATGGACCAAATGAAAACTTTTTTTTTTATTTTCTTCGTTTTCAAATGTAGTTTTCAGAAAAAAATACCAAAAAATTATTCAGAAGGTCCTTTTATTTTTAAACTTGATTTTTCGAACAAAATTCAAATTATTTCGAACATTACCATTTAAATTTATTGTTTTTATTTTTTTTTTCAAATTTGAAAATTTTCTGAGCACTCTCAAAAATTTTAAGCATGGTGTCATGAAAAATAAGGCTAGTTGTAAAAAATTTTTTTTTTCGATTGGAAAAAAAAAATATAAATCAAAAAAACATCACTCTGAAAAAATTTGAGGATCTGCAGAAAATGTCAAAGTTTCATATAAAAAAAAAAAATCAAAAATCAAAAATGGTAAACATCGAAAAATTTTTGATTTTTTCTAAAAATCTACAAAAAAACAATGAAGATAGGTTGCAATAATTTTTTTGTATTTTTCTTCAAAAAGTACGTTTAAAAACAAAAATTTTGAAAAAAAAAACGTCCCAATCAATCGAATTTTGAAAAAGTTATAGCTATTTAAAATAAAAAAAGCCATTTTTTTCAAAAATTTATAACTTTATCTCGGTTGAGTGAAAAAATTTGAAAAAATTATGAGAAACGTGTTCGATAGGGTAGAAAAAGAGAAAAAATTTTCAGCCAAATTAAAGGGGTCGAGTTCAAAAGTGGTTGATTTGGCGTGGAATGCCCCATATATAGGGTGATTCGTTTTGAACGACTATTTTTTTTCCACTCCCACTTGAAAATATTGTTATAGACATTGAAAAAAAAATTCCTTGCAAGTTTCAGCCCTTAATTTCAATTTTAAGTATTTTATATTTGATTTTGAAGTTTTCCGATTCAAAATACATAGGAAAGTTGGGATTTTTTTTTTTAATTCTCTATAACTCAGCCGCATTTCAAGTTATCGGATCACCATTTGCGGCATTTTGTAGGTAATTTGATACTCTTCAAAAGTCTCTTTAATAGTTTTACTCGGACTCTGATTCTTTTTTTTGTATTGGTTCTGAAAATAGTTTTCTTAATAATAATTTGGGTTTTTAGTTGATATTAACTAAATAACGGAATTTTCAGAAAAAGTGCAGATAACGATTTTTTAGGAAAATTAATTCGCTACAAAAAAGAACTTCTTAGTTAAGTGGCTCAAGTTCTTTGTTCACGTGATATAGGGATTTTAGTAATTTTGTAAATAAAATATTTGTCAATTAAAAAATTGGCAGGATTATTGAGGGTATATTGAGCTTCAAAAGTACCTGGCAACATTATTTTTTTATCGATATTTACAAAGTAGCAGTTGATTTACTGAAAAACCAAAGAAAGTCACTTTTTTGTACTCACTTCATATGGATGTTAAGGATAAAAAAAATTTTTTCTCATAAAAAATAATGAAAAGGTCTTGTAGGGAATTTATTCAAGTTTTCAACGCCGCCCTCAAATTTACTGTGTGATCATTGGTACCTAAAATATCGATGATCGAACCCAAAAGGATCATTTTCCGTTTGAAGACTGATATCTCAGCGACAATTTTTCGTACGAATCTCAAAAAAATGAAAATTAAAGCCGATTAAATTCGCTAACCGACCTATGCATTGGTTTAGCTGACAAAAATTTTTTGCAGTCCGTGGACTCTTTCAAACAAATGAAAAAATTTTTTTTTCGCGGTATTTCTGATGTTTGCGCAATGGCTAAAGGTTTAAAAAAAATTTGATTAAAATGCGTCGAAACTAGAGATTTTAAGCTGCAAAATGCTTTTTTTTTCGATACGATTATTTTTTGCGAAGTTACAGCCTTGCAAAAATCTCTAAAAAATTTCTAATACTTTTTCATTCCTTTAATTTATGGCATGACTGTATATATAAAAGCCGTAAATTATACTGGTAACAGCTAGTGAATATCGATAGTTACATAATTAGATGTAATCTTATATAATCTCATATATAGTATAGTATAGTATAGTAATCAGTATAGCGTGGTTTTAGAAGCTCTCTGTTTATTATATATTTATCTATAGATTTAATTCTCAAAAAATTTTTGTTTTGCATTCAATTTATAGAGCTAGTTTTATTGATCAGTGTAATCTGCAAATTGGCTATCAATTGTTTGTTAAATATTTTTTACATTGATTTAAAATATTGTATCTTGACTTTCAATCACAAGTTAAAAATTTATATAGATACTAGTGCGGTCTACAAGGCCGAATTATCAACGATTTCAAGTGTCACCTATATTTATTTTGAATCAAGCTTGATAATATTGTGTAGCCAACGGGTTACACTGCGCTCTCTATGACCACCTTATAGAAAAATGAAATAAAACGATTATATTTATACGTGGGAATTTTTGAATACCCTATATGTGTAAATACAAATAAATAACTAGATATAAAATAGATATATTGATATAGTAGTTATAAAATAAAATATTTAAATAAGAATATAATTATTGTAATGGTCACTTAGAATATAAAATAAATGAACATTTTGGGAAAACCCATGAGGATTTTTGCCAGACGTTTAATTCCATATTTTTATGACTATAATCCTCTTGTTGGCAAAACTTTCCCAAAATGTTCAAAAACCCCAATTAAGGGATTATTTTGCTGGGACTAAGCTGCGGAAAATATGGCGAGACTTCATGGCAGCGACAGTCCGGGGAAATTGAAGCTACTGTGACGTCAAAGTCCACACGGACTCACTCATTTTGAGAGGGGGTAAAAGCTAGTGATGGTGGGACTCAACAGCAGCACTCAAAAACACCCTCACTACTCATGTTTACCCCCTCTCTTAAAAAAGGATCGCTAGAGAAGACGGAGGACAAGCTGATTCAATATTCGGATATCAGAATCATTCGGAGCGTGGTAACCAACTTGAACGTTGGTAATTTAGAAACTTACGATATTTTATAAAGTTCGTCTTTTATTTTTTTAATAAAATATATGAATAAATAATACAGTTTTACTTAAATTGGATGAGTTAATTTTATTTATATAAAATATTAACTACGTTTAAAATATTAAAACCTAATTCAAATTTAAATAGTAATATCGCGCGCTTTTAAATCCTATACGTTTTTCCGCGAGGTGAACGCCTCCAAGTTCCGAAGGGCTAATTAAAAGAATACATTCACGCTATAGTCAACCTGGCGGCTATACAGTTATCACTGGAGCTCCTTGTAAACATCAATTCCACTCTGTATGTGTCAAAGTTAGACACTGTTTACAATCACGTTCGCTAGTTAAAGATTTTATTATGCATAAATGCCCAGTTTGTCCAGATAACAACTCTTCTATTTTAGATGAGATACATAAAAAGTTAGATAAAGTGGCAAAGATGGATGAAAAATTAGAGGATGTCTATGCAAAAGTCACTAAAATGTCAGCTGACTTCGATATCTTGCGTGGATCTGTTGCTGCATTAGAGATAAGTGTTAGTAAGCTCGAAACAGGTGTTGACCACTATATTGGTGATGGTGCAACTGATGCTATTGTTAGTAAACTAGAAGAACGCATAAGTAAATCTGTCAATACAAAGGCAATTGAAGAAATTGAGGTTCGTCAGTTGCTTATGGAATCTCAATTCTTAAGCGATCAAATTGTTGTTTCAGCCTTACCTGAATCGGACTTTGAAAATTTACTGACAACTGTTGAAAAGCTGGGCGAACTGTTGGAAGTAGCTAATGTAAGTTTGGAGGGATTTATTTCTGCTGAACGTGTCAGAATGAAATGAAATAGGCGTACATGTCGAGATATTTTTGTTAAATGCAAAACTTCGCAGACTGTTAATAATTTTATTGATGGAAAAAGACGTAAACAAAATCTAACAGCAAATATGCTCATAAATTCTGCGCCTAAAGCGCCGATTTATGTTAACAGAAAATACCCGCCTGTGTTATACAAGTTAAAGCAGAAATTAACCAAAAACTACCCACGACTTAAAAGAAGAACTTGGATTTCAGGGGGTGCAGTTTACATTAGACTTCAAGATGACTCAGAGCCCATTAAAATACTACCCTCAACGGATCTAGATAATATTCCTGGTTTATCTAATTAATATTTACAGGTAAACTCCATGCAAGTTTTAAGGCCAATTTCTTCCAAAGTTATTCAAATTTGTCACCTAAATGCTCAATCTTTATTATCTCATATTGATGAATTTCTTGAATATTTTAGAGTTACTGTTTTTGATATAATTGCTGTCTCGGAAACATGGTTGACAGTTCATGTTGTTGATGCTCAGATTCACTTGCCCGGTTTTCACATTCACAGAAATGATCGCTCATGTCGTCACGGAGGAGGTGTTGCAATTTTTGTTAGAGATACTTTATTATCACGAGTGTTATCATGTTCAATTTATAGTGAAGGATGTCCGGAATACTTGATGGCAGAAATCTTATTATCAAATAAAGATAAGATTTTCTTTTCGGTCATATATAGACCACCAAAGTCAGCGTTGTTGAATCAATTTGAAGAGGAATTCATTGATATGTTACCATTATATAATAATCAGTTATAACTGGTGATTTAAATATTAATTTAATGAGCAATTTGAGAGACTCAGTATATCTTTGATACTTTTGTACCAGTCATGACTTGCATATAGTGCAATTTAATGCTACGCATCACACTGCTACATCACATACTTGGCTTGATCATTTCTTTATTAACAGTTCTCTAAACTTGAAGGCTTATGATCAATCGGTCGTGCCATTTCTTTCTGGACATGACCTTATTTATGTGACTTTAGATTGTAAAGTAGGAAGGCAACCTACTAGAACAGTTAAATATCGTGATTGGAATAGGATCACGGATGAAGCTGTTGAATCAAGAATTCGTGTAAATGGTAATCTTAACATAAATGAAGATCTTGCACCAAATGAATTTCTGGATATTTTAAATAACAATATTCTTAACACTATTAATGCTCTTGCACCAGAAAAATCTATAAAAGTTATTAGGCCTCCTGCCCCATGGATTAATTATGATATACGAGAACTACAGCGGAGACGTAATCGATTATATCGTATTTTCAAGAGAATTGGCTTTGCTTATACTGAGTACAGCAATGTCCGTCTTCTAGTTAAACATCGTATTACTACAGCAAAGAAGAATTTTTTTCAAGATAGATTTGAGAGAGTTCGAAACTCGAGAGTTATCTGGAATTATTTTCGACGACTTGGTTTATTAAAGGTAAATTTAAATGGCTGCTCTCACGATATTGATATCGATGGACTCAATGAATATTTTGTCTCAGTTTGTAAAGAGGTCTCTGACGATAATGAGTTGAAGCTGGCATGTATAAATAATAGTGGGAGACCTATTCAATTCTGCTTTCAAAACATCTCTGCTGAAACTGTTAAAAAAAACATTATCAGAATCACTTCGAGTGCTGTTAGGCCTGATGGCTTATCAATAAAATATTACAAGATTTTACTTGAATATTACCTATCGCAAATGACTAATTTGTTTAACTCATCTTTGACATCGGGGATATTTCCTACACAATGGAAGAATTCGTACATCAAGGCTTTGTCGAAGATTAAATCACCGCAAGAATATAGTGATTATAGATCGATTGCCATTTTGTGTTCATTATCAAAAGCCTTTGAACGTTGTGTTCATGAGCAAATTGTAAAATTTGTATCGGAACATGAATTAAGGGATAGATTTCAAACTGGTTTCCAGGAGGGTGCAGGTACTCAAACTGCCGTCTTGCGTTTATGCGAAGACATTCGGCTACGTATTGAAGAACATATGGTGACAGTTGCTGTATTCTTCGATTTTTCTAAAGCCTTTGATTCAGTAAATCATCTATTACTAATAAAAAAGCTCAACGGTATGAACTTTTCGACGGAAGTGCTACAATGGTTTCATTCCTATCTAACGGGTAGAAGTCAATCAGTTAGCTACGAAGGTGTTCAGTCAGCATGGAGGAAAGTGACTAGTGGTGTACCTCAAGGAAGTGTGTTAGGGCCCTTATTATATGCATTATTTGTTTCAGACTTAGGTCAGCTCATTACGTGTAATTATCTATTTTATGCTGATGATTTGGTCATCTACCTAAAGTGTTCTATGTCACAGTTACAGATTTGTATTAATAGCCTAAATAGAACTATACATAACATTGTTGCTTGGTGTGAAAGAAATTTTATTAAACTAAATCCTAGGAAAACAAGAGCTCCAATTTTTGGATCACCACAGCATGTCAGTAATGAAATAAGTATTGATGCGCCTAGAATAGTTGTAAATGGTGACATTATAGAATATGTTACTTCATTGAAATATCTAGGTATTATATTAGATAACGTTTTATCTTGTGATAAGCAAACTGTATCAGTATGTAAACGTGCAATGAGTTGTTTAGCAAGACTAAAAATGAATGACAATATTTTTAATATGACTATACGTAAAAATCTAGTACGGGCACTTATCTTTCCGATATTTGATTACTGTGCTGCACTGTACACTAGGGTGTCCGTTATTTCCCAAATCGATTTTCATGTACTGATCGCCCCCTGAATCTTTAGTTTATGACCTAAAAAAAAATATCCAACACAATGAGGCTCTTAATATTCACATTAAACCGTGCCCAAATCATTTTATATTTCCCATTTAAATAACATGGGATTTTTAGACTTCTGACTCTTAATTTTTTTTCTCAGAAACAAATGAGAGTAAAAATTTGATCGAAACATATCCTGATAGGAAATTGAATGTTCTACAAAAAAGTTCTCTTATGAATTTTCGATAAAATAACTCCTTCAAAAGTTATTTAACGTTAAACTTGTGTTTGTTATCAATCCTATAATATTTTTAATTCTATTTTCTTTTTTACCGTTTTTGGCTATAAAATCGTTGAAATAAAAGATAGTTGTTATTATCACTAGAGTACCGATGATCATTTATGTAGATTTCATGGCCTAAACAGAAAATTAAGGGAAAAAAAAACATTGTTTTATGAGAAATAATAGAAATAACATACCTTTCCTCATACAGACGAACTGTAAAATGAATTAATGGAAAGTGATGAAATAAAAATGTAATAACTTCTTTGTCTATAATATTATAAGCAGATATATTATCATTTTTGCTTTCTTTCGAAAGCCTTCTAAATAGTCGTTATTGCCCGCCCACGTTTCACATCTAATTTCAAAAAATTTCTATCAATGTTAAATCTTTCAAAAAATTGTAAGGATTCCAAATTTACTTGCGAATTGTTAACAATTTACAAGTCATCAATGATCTCACCGAAAGAGCAATTAAATCAACTTAAGAGTATATCAACATTTTAACAACACGAGAAGACCAAAAACAATATTTGATTTAAGTTGTAAATGAGTACATAACAAAATATCCTAATGCGACCATAGCTTTCTTAACAAAAAATTATAGAGAAAGCAAGGTTGATAATAAATCTGCTTATAATATTATAAACAAAGAAGTTATTACATTTTTATTTCATCACTTTCCATTAATTCATTTTAAAGTTCGTCTGTATGAGGAAAGGTATGTTATTTCTATTATTTCTCATAAAACAATGTTTTTTTTCCCTTAATTTTCTGTTTAGGCCATGAAATCTACATAAATGATCATCGGTACTCTAGTGATAATAACAACTATCTTTTATTTCAACGATTTTATAGCCAAAAACGGTAAAAATGAAAATAGAATTAAAAATATTATAGGATTGATAACAAACACAAGTTTAACGTTAAATAACTTTTGAAGGAGTTATTTTATCGAAAATTCATAAGAGAACTTTTTTGTAGAACGTTCAATTTCCTATCAGGATATGTTTCGATCAAATTTTTACTCTCATTTGTTTCTGAGAAAAAAAATTAAGAGTCAGAAGTCTAAAAATCCCATGTTATTTAAATGGGAAATATAAAATGATTTGGGCACGGTCTAATGTGAAAATTAAGAGCCTCATTGTGTTGGATATTTTTTTTTAGGTCATAAACTAAAGATTCAGGGGGCGATCGGTAAATAAAAATCCATTTGGGAAATAACGGACACCCTACTGTACACAAATATGCTACAAAGAAAGTTAAATGCCTGTATTAGATATATTTTCCATGTTTGCAGATACGAGCATATTACTCCGTACAGAATAAGCCTAGGTTGGTTGGAACTTTGTAATAGACGTGAGTTCTTTTTAGCATGTATTACGTATAAAATCTTACGAATGAATTCCGATAAAATATTGCGAAAGAATTTCTATATCTTGAATACGGTGCGTGCACGTGCACATCGTCAAATTTATGTCCTGTACCAATCAACCTGTCGTACATTTACTTATGAACATTCATTTTTACTGTCTGCTATCCGAGTATGGAATGATCTGCCCTCATCTATTATGTCTATTACAACTTGTAAAGAATTTAGATCAGAGTGTTATAATTATTTTATACAGAAAGAAGAATTGTTGACTAATGGTTAAATATGTACTTATGTACTATTATCATATAATTGGAGTCTACCGACTTGTTGACTAATGGTTAAATATGTACTTATATGCTATTATTATATAATTGGAGTCTACCGACTTACCTACCTAGCTATCTATCTTATAAAATGATTAATTCAATTCATTTAATTTACTAAATTTATTTTAATTTTTGTATGTTTATATTTGAATATTATCATTATACTATACTTTGTAATACTTTTGTATTTTGCGGCCCTTAGGGAATCTCGATTCCAGGGTCGAAAAATTATTAATAAATAAATAAATAAATAATCCTACACGGAGAAAAAAGAACAGTAACCATTACTGCGCAGAACAGTAATCCAGTCAATTGAATAAATATAAGTATAGTAAAATATGCTTTTACTATACATAATCTTTCGCCCAAATACGCTCATTGACTGGATTACTGTTCTGCGCACCAATGGTTACTGTTTTTGTCTCCGTGCCCGGGAAAAAAGATTTTATATGATCATATATGTTTATATACAATTTATATATGATCATATAAAAAATATATAAAAATTATATATGATTGCATAAAAGCTTAAATGATCTTATACAGTTCTTATAAGAATTAATAGACTCTTGTGAGGACTTTATAAAAAATGATATGATTTTATATAAAGTTATATAAAACTTTATAAAATTACTAGATAAAGTTTTATATGCTTATATATAATTATATATGATCATATAAAAGTTCATATGATCTTATAAAAATCTTTTAAGAATTTATATAGTCATAAGGATTTTATAAAAATTGATGTGATTTTATATAAATCCGGGAAAAATTCTTATAGAATCACATATGAACATTAGACCGGTTCAAAAAAATCGACTTTTTTTTTTTTCAAAACCCGCAGTGAAATATCTTTCTAGTCATGAAAAAAGAAGCCTTTGAAAACAGGAGCTCTTAATATCAATTTTGAAAGGTCGCTCATCGTAAATTTCTATTTTACATTTAAATAACATGGGTAAAAAAATTTTTTAACTTTGGAATTTTACAACTCATTTTGGAATCAACATGTCGGGGTAAGAGATACATATTTTTGGAGGAAATTGAACGCTCTAAATAAATTGTCTCTTATGTTTTTTCTTTAAGTCTACTCCTTTAAAAGTTATTCGAGTTTAAAGTTCAACATGTAATTAACTTAACCTTTTTTTCTTAAGTGTTCTTAAATATTTCATGATTATTATTGAAAAAAAAAATTAGTCTTAAAATATTAAATTATCAAGTTTAACGTCGTTGACAAAGTAGATCTTTATTGTTCTACTATGAGGAATAAATGACTTCTTAATTTAGAAAATCTGAAATGAATTCTCTCTTTGAAGTTTAAAAAAAATTTGAATTGTATGTACATAATTTTTCGGAAAAACGACCAACTGTGGTTTGTAGGAAATGTAATGCACTTTTTCACCGGTGAAATAGAGATGTGCCGCATTATCAACTTACTTTTTTGGTACTGCTGCTTAATTATTGTTCAAGATCCTAGCTGTTTGTTATATTTGCGATTTTAATGTATAATTATTTAAAGATATTTCACTTTTTAAAAATTGTATTATTTTATTATCAATAATAAAAAAAAATGTATACTTATTAAGTATACATTCCGAATAAATTATGTACATACAATTCAAATTTCTTTTAAACTTCAAAGAGAGAATTAATTTCATTTTTTTTAAATTAAAATGTCATTTATTCCTCATAGTAGAACAATAAAGATTTACTTTGTCAACGACGTTAAACTTGATAATTTAATATTTCAAGACAAATTTTTTTTTTCAATAATAATCATGAAACATTTTAGACGATTAAGAAAAAAAGGTTAAATTAATTACATGTTGAACTTTAAACTCGAATAACTTTTAAAGGAGTAGACTTAGAGAAAAAACATAAGAGACAATTTATTTAGAGCGTTCAATTTCCTTCGAAAATATTTATCTCTCACCTCGACATGTTAATTCCGAAATGAGTTGTAGAATTCCAAAGTTAAAATATTTTTTTTCCATGTTATTGAAACGTAAAACAGAAATTTACGATGCGCTCATCGTAAATTTCTAGTTTAGCGACCTTTCAAAATTGATATTAAGAGCTTCCGTTTTTAAAGGCTTCTTTTTTCATGACTAGGAAGATATTTCACTGCGGGTTTGAAAAAAAAAATAGTCGATTTTTTTGAACCGGTCTAATGAACATATGTGTTTATGTATGATTATATGAAAGCTTACATAATCTTATAAGGATTCATATGATCTTATAAGAATTTTATAACAATTGATGTGATTTTATTTAAAGTCATATATAACTTTATAACAGTACCAGGTAAAGTTTCCTATGCTTATATATAATCATATATGATCATATAAAAGCTCATACGATCTTAAAAAATTCTTATAAGAATTTATATAATTTTATAAAGATTTTAGAATAGTTGATATGATTTTTTATAAAGTTATATATGAGTTGATAACATTACCAGATAAAATGTTATAAATTATATGCAGTCATATATGATTATATAAAAATTCATATGATCTTATAAAATTCTTATGATAATTCGTATAATCTTATAAAATTCTATGTAACTTCATATAAGGTTATATATAACATTATGAAATTACAAGAGCACGTATTATATGGTCATACATAATCATATATGATCATATAAAATTTTATATGACCTTATAAAATTCTTCTAAGAATTCAGATAATTAATAAAAATTTATGTGATTTTCTATGAAGTTATAAATAAATTTGTATGATTACAAAAGAGTTTAATACGGGTATATAAAATCATATATGATTATATAAAAGTTTTTATAGTTTTATGATTCTTATATATAAATTTTTATGGTCTTATAAGCAGGTTATCTTAAAGAAACTATAATTTTATATAAAACATAAATGTGATAAAATTTGATCATATCATTTGTGCATTATTTATGTAGGATGTACCAATTTGATCATTTGATTTGAGTAATGCTATAGATTGTTAAATACTTATAATGGTAAAGCAGACTAGAGAAGCAGACGGCAATCAAGCGATCATTAAAGTTGAGCAGCATTGAGGTAGCACATTAGTTGGATGGGTGACCCCTTGGCATAATAGCAGTTACACGGAAAAAAATCGGTCTGTCAGTTGACCCTGCGGGCCAGCCCCAAAACTTCCCGCTGTTTTCGAGCTCAAGAACCTCGAAAACATTATTGTGAATACATTTTTAAGCTCTTCGAGCTCGAAAATACGTTTGCATGCTGTTGTTTTCGAAAAAAAACGTTTTTCACCATTTTTTCTCCAACGATATCTCTCCAACTAATAAACCGATTGAGACGGTTGATGTGGCAATCGACGCGTTTTATCAATTTCTAAAGCTGATCAAATTTTGAATTCGATTTATCGGGTCGTTTTGAGATATTTCAGAAAAAACAAAAAATGTTTTTTTTTAATTCTTTCGACAATGGTTTCTCTCGAACGAATAAACCGATTTTGATGGTTGAGGTGGCATTCGACGCGGCTTATAAAGCTCTAGAGCCCAGTCCATTTTGGAATAAATCCATCGAGCACATTAAAAGTTATCAAAAAAAAACATTTTTGGGAAAACTTTATTTTTGGAATATCTCTGAACGAGCCCTACTGATCAAGCTCAATTTTCTCACGGCTTCAAGATATTGACAATCCGCTTCGAATGACACCTCAAAGTTCGAAATCGGTTCATCCGTTCAAAAGATACAGGTATTTACATACGTACGTACGTACATACACTCGGACATCATCTTGAAATTAGTCAGAATAGCTTCCTAGGACCTCAAAACCTCGACATCTGATGGAAATTCGATTTTCGTAAATCGGACCGAAACCAATAACTTCCCGAATTTTTGAAAATTTACAATTTTGTTAGCGGGAAGTTAACAATAAATATTAAATGCAACATGATGCAGTCTTGGTAAATACACATGATAAAATCATGTGGCATCCACATGATAAAATCATGTGGCATCCACATGATTTGTCATGTTTCGGCTACATGATAATCATATTGCGGTAACATGAGAAAACCATGTGGCAGCAACATGATTTGTTACTTTTCGGCTACATGAAAATTATTTTGCAGTAGCATGAGAAAAATCATGTAGCAGCAACATGATTTTCAAGTAGGCTTAATAGCATAAAATTAAGCTTCAACAACTAAATATTTATCCTTCAGAAAAACTATTTATCATCAAGCAACTAGATTTTTATGATTTATAATATTACAGATGAAAATTAGAGTAAATTATCAAATTAAATCATTCGTAAATGATATTTTTGCTTAAGGGATTAGGGATAGTCAGGATTTTCAAAAAATCAATTTTTTGCTTGATTGTTGCTTGATGACAAATATTATTTTTGAAGCATAAATATTTGGTTGTTGCAGCTTAATTTTATGCTATTAAGCCTACATGAAAATCATGTTGCTGCTACATGATTTTTCTCATGCTACCGCAACATGATTGTCATGTAGCCGAAACATGACAAATCATGTTGCTGCCACATGATTTTCTCATGTTACCGCAACATGATTATCATGTAGCCGAAACATGACAAATCATGTGGATGCAACATGATTTCATCATGTGTATTTACCAAGACTGCACCATGTTGCATTTACTATTTATTTTTTTTCGTGTAACCGATAGATTTTTTTTTTGTTCATGCATGATTATATATAATTGTATATCATCAGATCTTGCCAATTTTGAGATCTAATCATATATAAGTTATTGTATATATGATTAGGTAAAATCATTTTTTCCCGGGTATATATAACTTTATATGATTATATAAGATTTTATAAAGTCATATAAGTTTTTATAGGACCAATTTCACTATGAAACTTTATGAGTCACTTTTATATGATCATATAAGAACTTTTTTTCACGGGATGTATATAATTATATATGATTATATGTGATTATATGTCATTTTTTTATCGTGTACAGATTTTACATTTCTCAAAATCATAGCCTACTTCATACTATAAGGCTTATTCATTTTAAAAATCATTATTATCAGAGTTTATATGAACTATAAAAAAAGCTTTTTCTTATTTTTATTAAATGAAATAAATATAATTTAGCTGACAGAATCATATTTTCTTCAATTTTTCAGGAAATTTTGGACAAAAGATTAGATCAACGAGTAGATACAATGCTCGAAGCTGGCTTAGTAGAAGAGCTTCTAGGTTTTCATGAACGATACAATCAAGAACGAATAAATATGAATGCGTAAGTTTATGAATTTTAGTTAATTTTCCTAAATTGGTTTTTGATAGGTTATGGACAGAAAAAAACTATCTGGTAGCTAGAAAGAACCTAGATTTCTGCAAAGCAGTAAAAGTCATTATAAACTGAAAAATTAAAACTATAGAAAAACAAAGCAATAGACTCGCCATAAAAATACTATCAGCATATAACGCTGACTATACACTGAGACCAATCGCTTTTTGTCTTTGCAATTTTCACCAGCAGCCACCAGAATTCACGGGTTGAACCCTGGCTTAAGCTGGCCTCTAACAAATTTTTATTTTACCTGGACAGAGCAGTGGGCTGGGGTTCTTGCATAGCAAAGACCCGCACTTATTCAAACACGGCAACGTATGTTAAAAACTCAATAACTTACCTCACGGCTTATGACTTATAGATTATTCTTATTGATGGTCGAATTATTATTTATAACTTAATTGATAATTCTTTTGTTTAACAACTATTCAAGGATCTTACCAGTAAAATCGGATATAAATAGAATGAACAATGATAGATAGAGTCAAGGAATTAATTAGAAAAGTACAGATATATTGCCAATTATAATAAGATTCAGTTACTTACAATAAACGTTATCCGCAAAATACAATGCAGGAGTGATCCTGATATACGCTGGATATACAGTACTCATCCACGTGGAACAACGCAGTTTTGGTACATTGAATTTATTATTTGACTTGCAGATTGTTTATGACGCAAGTTATTGGTTTTACCCCGATTTTCGAAAATCGGGTTTTCATCATATGTCGACGTTTGAAGGTGCTAGGACTGCTGTTCTGACATTTTCAGAGCGATGTCTGTATGTGTGTGTGTGTGTGTGTGTGTGTGTGTGTGTGTGTGTGTGTGTGTGTGTGGATGTAAACCTCTCATATCTTTTTGATGAATGAACCGATTTATATGGTTTTTGCGGCATTCGAAAGATATCTTCTGAACTCAGATTTTCAAAAAAATTTAGATCATTTAGTTAAATAGATCCTGAGATATTTAAAAAATACGAAAAAAAAAATTTTTTTTCGTTTTTTTTGATATTTTGAAAACTGTTAGATCGATCAATTCCAAAATCTAATCAGCTCTAAAACTCGATAAAAGCTTTCGATTGCTGTCAAGAACTTCTCAATCAGATAATCTGTTCGAAAGATATCGTTGACGAAAGAAATAGTAATTAATTAATGTAACGTGGACCTAAGTCCGCTTCCGCCAACCGGAAGCCGAGGCCTCGCCCTTTTGGGCATACTCGCGTTGCGTAATCCCATCTCTTCCACCCAGACGACACTCTCAGTCGAAACCAAGAGTGGACATTTACCGGGGGTATAATCAAAAATCCCCATTGCGTGAGGTATCTAACCACAGCCACCACGAGTCCTACCTCACTCGGCCCCCCATTCCTTTCATCCCAGGAAATGAAGAGACTCTGGCCGAAATGGGGCTTGGAACGGGGCCCCCATGGTACCAATTCCCTGTATTGGTCTACAGGCTGCAGATAAGTGGTGAGTTGCAGCATAACTCATTACCCTAAAAGGGTTTCTTCCACATTATCCCACTTGGATCGCAGGACGGCAACTAATAAAGATTGCCCTCTACCGTCATCCCCAAGTGATTATCACTTGCTAACTATAGCTTGTGATAGTATTCTGTACGGGCTTGTATACCTTAGAAGTTTAAGACAGTCAAAAGGGTAGGTCTCACCCGCGCAGAGGTACCTATTGGCTTCCTGCAACCACGGAGTTGCCACATGTTACAAGGTGCAAAACAAGTGGGCACCGCTAACGGTTGGAGTAATAGTCTCAGAACCCGCGAAAAGGGTGGTACTTGCTTGGTCTGACGCCCCCTAGAGGGCGCCAAAACCTCTTCTGAGGAAAGAAATAGTAGAAAATGGTTCTTTGCAAATATCGTCGAAACGACTGAACCAATCATTCACAAAATTCTATCAGCTTATGGCCTCAATAAAACGCGCCGATTACCACCTCAACCATCTCAATCGGATAATCCGTTCGAGAGATATCGTCGACGAAAGAATGGAAAAAAATCTTTTTTTTTCATTTTTCGTGAATATTTCGGAAACTATCAAATCGATCAATTTCAAAATCTAACCAGCTCTAGAACTCGATAAAATCATTCGATTGCTGCCAATAACGTCCCAATCAGATAATCCGTTCGAGAGATATCGTCGACGGAATAATAAATGTTAAATCAATATCTGCTTTTTTCATTGAATAACATAATAATTACTGAACAAAATTACTCAAAACTAATATGTTCTTCTATATATAAGTCATTAGAAGTGATTGCCTAAAAATCGTCATGTTCGCTCGTATCAGGTTATACTTACACGATATAGATACAACGTACTACGTAAATACTTATTTTTGAGCTAATTATTGAACATAATTGTGAACAAATATAAAAAATTCTCATTCATTTATTATTTTACATTCTAAATTTTTGAACTTTCACATAAAACGCAACCCTGTTGAGCTTGAAAAGCTCACAAAAAAGGGAAACAACGGTATCTTCGAGCTCGAAGAGCTCGAAAATATATTGATACTAATGATTTCGAGCTCTAAGAGCTGGAAAAGAGCAGGAAGTTTAAGGGCTGGCCTGCAGGGCCAACCGATGCTCAGATTTTTTTCATAGCTATATCGAAAATATTATTCAGAATGACAAAAAAAAATTTCATGAAAGTTTGAGCCCTCAACATTAATTTTTAGAGGTCTATCATCGCTATTATTAATTTTAATTCATAATTTGATGTTTTACGTCAGAACTGCTAAAACATTGGAATAAAAAAAAGTCATTTTTACTTATTCTCATGTCAAATTAAATTCCGTACAAAAAAGGTCTGATTGAAAATTTTCGTCAGACGAGCCGTTTCCGATTAATTAAGCTTATTAAATTGATATATTTGTCACGTAGCGATTCAAACGTGAATCGCTGCGCGCACTTTCCCATCTCGCCGTGAATTTAACAACACTTCCTAGCTAATAAAGCGCATTTATTTATTATAATATTTTATTATATAAGTATTTACATTATTTTGATTGGTTATTTAATTATGATTTATTCAGGAATTATTGATATTATTGTTTATTATGCTTATGTTTTGATCATTATTTTGAATTTTATGTATTTAATCAGTATTTTCATTTCAGTTAGTAGCACACGTGCGCGTATATATTGTACAAAAATATCGACCGAAGGAAGAGTAAGTCGATATAGTGGGGATAAAAATCAATATACCCCTTTCACCACGTGGTGCACTGAAATGATTATTATTTTATTGTTTAAAGGGTTAATTATTATTATGTTTATGAATATTGATGAATAATATTATTTAATTTATTATTATCATATAACTCAGGTCGGGTAATATGTTTAAATATTATATTTTAATTGATAATTTCGGGTCCGAGGTCATTATAGGGGATAACACGTGAGTGATACCCATCCCTCGGAAAACGGACGCGTGGAAAATAATTAGAGAGGACCGGGCTATTGTAAAGGTAGGACGTGTTGTTGCCCAAGATTTTTAAGTAAAATTATTCTGGCCCAGTTGCCGTAATAAAAGTCAAAGTAAAGAAAGTCAATTTGGTGATAATTACTATTTTGTTAAATGAAATTAAAAGTATACAGTTTATATATTTTCATTTTTAAACAACTCCAGAAGTAAATTATTTTCAACGCCGGTAAGTCATCTGTATAATCATTTGTTGCATCGGATATCGCTGGACCCTCGGTAGAGTTGATCGCGATATTTAATTGTTTAGTAATTGAACCTGAGTTATTGTTGTAATAATAAGTTGAGTATATTCGGCGTATGTCCCAGAGTTTGGTATACGTGCGTAGACGCGTCGAATAAATTCCTTAGTGGATTATAGACAAGGATAGCGTATTTGACTCCTTGTCTTACAATAGTATTTAAAATATTATTTTTCTGGGTAAAATTTATTTTGTAATTTGATGGTCTGCAACCCAGTGTTGCCAAATATATTTTGAGTTCTGTTACATCCCAAAATTTTCTCGGGGTTTATTATAAAAAAAATCTACCAGGCTGGCGACGTTAGGGTGTCGACGGACCCCTGATGCGCCGACTGTTAAGCTCTTTTTAATTACTTTTAAATTTCTTTATATTATTTTAAGTACGTACCTTTAAGGGCCCCATAGGTCACCCCAAACTATTCCCTTCTTCTCTAGCTTCTTAGCCTCTAGCGGTGGATAGTCGTCACTTCCTGTCCGCCGGAAGTGCTCCTCAGAATAATACCCGTATCTAGGGTCACGGAATGGAATGGTTCCTCCCGGGGGTCGGTTTATCGCTGGGAGGTTGATCTCGGTTAGTCCCCAGCCGTCGGTGATTCCTGTCCAGAAGGCTGGTGGACAATCTGCTGGTGGTTCTGCTATGAAATCCAAGGGACCCTCTCCGGGACTTCCTGGAGCTGGGATACTCTTGGACTCGAGTATCGGTGCAGCAGCCTCGTTGATGTGATCGGCACCACGCGGAACGACCAACACTAAACGCGTACCGAGCAACACTTCCTCGGACGCAACGCGCGGACCGTCGGATTGACCGTTTCCTTGGGGCGGAGACCCCGACACCGGGTTAAGCTGACCCTGCAACCGCCAGAATTGCAGACGGCGACCTGCCTTACGACCGCTCCTCTTGCGCATGGAACAGGGATGGTAGCTGCTTTCGCGCGCTTTCGGCTAAGGATGGTGGTGGGAACCGTAGCAGCTTCCACGCGCTCTCGGTTGGAAGTAGAGAGGATGTGACCATATCAGCTTTCTCGCGCTTTCGGTCTTTCTTTTTAAGGAAAGAGTAAAAACTCAAAGGGGTAGAGAATGGATTTTATTGAGAGAATAAGTAGGTCTGTGCTCTGGGCAGTTTGTCAAAAGACTAACTCTCCTACATTATGCACCAGCTTATATAATTAACAAATATGATGACACTGCATCTCGAGTCCATTGTGTGAACAACGTCGTGACTCGGGACTCATACCTTGACGGATGTTATGTCTAGTTCCAAGCCACGACGGCGTTCACAATCTCTTATCTCGGGAGATATCCGTTATCCGCTGTAAGCGACGAGAGCGTTTTTAATCATATTCAATGATTTAAATAAATGTAAACTTTATTGAAATAAATAAATAAATTTTTTATAGATGAAATCAGACGAGAACGTCACACCTTTTTTGTGTGGACCACACCTAATATATATATATATATATATATATATATATATATATATATATATATATATATATATATATATATATATATATATATATATATAAATGTCTATAAATTATAAATAATTCTATTTAATTATATAAAATCGTTTTTACTCAGGATATATTGTTTAAAAGTCATTACTTCAAAATAAATAATTAACTAATATAAAAATTAATAAAAATCAAACAATATCATAAGAAAGAGCTGGTAGTAAAAGAAAAATTAGATTCAAGATGAATTGATCTATAATAAAGAGAATATTCATATTTCAGGTCACCTGATTACACGAAAGGTATCTTCCAGTCAATTGGTTTCAAGGAGTTTCACAATTACTTAATTCTGCCAGAGACAGAGAGAAATAGCGACAAGGTATTGTCAAACTTTCTTACAAATCATTCTACATATTTTTCGTATGGGGGTCAAATCAAAAAGAACGCCACAAGCATCAACGAATTTTATCGTAATGATGAGCATGGTAACTCTAGACTTATAATTTAGATTACAGTAATTAACAATTTTGATACAGATTATGATTTAAGGCAAAGTTTATGAATTGAATATTGAGTAATGTTTGGCTACAGTTATGGGTTTTTACTGAGAAAAATTAGAGTAAAGAATTAGAATAAGAAATATGGGAAATTTAATATGGGTTATGGTTTGCGATTAAAGTTTAAAATGTCATAAAGTTTGAGTTTTGCTTTACAATTTTTGGTATTTTGAGTATGTGGACGAGTCAGTGTTACCGTGGAGCGGGACTTAAATTAGTCACCCGGTATCATCTGATGATAGAACCTGGTTCTATCCCTCTGAGACTTCTTGGTTGATTGCAGAGGTCTAGCTGAGATGTTAGCGCTCCAGTATATACGGAATTTGATGGATGCAGAATGGGATCAGTTTTGGAGTTTTCGTTTGGCAGGCCTCAACAGTAATTTTGTGACCGTTTTATCATTTTCAATTGTTTTACTCTGACAGGCCTCATAGGACAAGCCATGACCACTTGTACCGCTGAGGCCCCCGAGCTGTCCATCTTTGATTCGGCTTGAATAATTAGAGTATATCTCGGCTCGTGAAAGTCGAAAATCTATCAGGGGATGAACAAGCGGATAATGGTCTGTTGGAAACCCGAAAGAAACGAGTGGAGGAAGCTCTTTACATAGGGTATGAGAAGAAGTTGCACCCCATCACATATCCTACGCAACCATGTTGACCAGAGCTGGGAGTCTGGTACCACGGGGGGCCTTTCCAGACCCACTGCGACCAGAGTCTCTTTATTTCCTGAGATGGGAGTAGTGTTTGGCCCGAGAGAGGTAGGACTCGTGGTGGCTGTGGTTAGATACCACACGCAATGAGGATTTTTCATTATAGCTCCAGTTAATGTCCACCTTAGTCGTCACTTGATTATATTTTTCGACTAAGAGTGTCATCTGGGTAGAAGATAGGGATGCTACGCAACGCGTGTATGCCCAAAAGGGCAAGGTATCGGCTTTCGGTCGGCGGAGGTGGACTTAGGTCCAGCCCCAAAACTTCCCGCGGTTTTCGAGCTCGAAAAGCTCGATAACATTGGTGTGAATACATTTTCGAGCTCTTTGACCCGATTTTGATGGTTGAGGTGGCAATCGGCGCGTTTTAATAAATTCTAAGGCTGATCGGATTTTGGAATTGTTCAGTTCAGTTGTTTCAAAGATATGCACAAAAACCGTTTTTTACCATTTCTTTCTCCCACGATAACTCTTGAACGAATTATCTGATTAAGATGGCTAAGGCGGCAATCAACGCGTTTTATCAGGTTCTAGAGCTGATTAGATCTTCAAATTGATTGCATAAGTCGTTTCTGAGGAATCAATAAAAGACTAAAAATAAACCAAATTTTTTTTTCGTAATTCGCCAATATTTTCGAGTCTATTGGATCAAATAATCTGAAATTACTAGAAAAGTTGATGGCCAACAAGCTCTTTCGATTGCCACCTTAACCATTCAAATCGATTCATTAGTTAAAAAGTTATTATAGTCCGTGCCTCTAACTCTTGCAGTGACGGAACAGAAAACATAACCCTCTCTTTCAACTAGTTTGTGCCTCTAACTCTTGCAGTCACGGAATAGAAAATTATCGCCCGGTCTTATAACTAGTCCAGGCCTCTAATTGTTACAGTAACGGAACAAAAAAATACAACCCCTCGAATAACTAGTCCATGCCTCTAACTCTTACAGTCACGGAACAAAAAATTATCGCCCCCTCTTATAACTAGTCCGTGCCTCTAACTCTTGCAGTCACGGAACAAAAAATCACAGCCCCCTCTTTCAACTAGTCCGTGCCTCTAACCCTTGGAGTCACGGAACGGCATACTTCAGCGCCACTATTCGTGTGTTTTGCAGTCCCGGATCTATCCGTAACTGGTGGCTATAGACACTCCGTTCAGAAAATTTACAATTCAACTATCGTAATTTTTGTGACTTGTATTGTAAATACATAGAGGCAGCACTGTAACTTAAGAGAAAGAATAAAAGAATAAATATTATAATTAAATCTCTTTTTTTTTCTTTTACTATTTACGATAGTAACATTGTAATATTTCTTATTGAATTTTATACAACTAACTCTTAATAAAATTACGATGGTGAATAGTAAAAAATCTTTTACAAACTGGAAATTGTCGTATTATATATTTGAAAGTTACAGATAATAAAAGTATAGTCCAGGATTACGATTGTAATATTGGAATTTTTCGTCGAATTTTTTTTCCGTGTACCCATAAAAATTCAATTAAAGAAAAAAGTGATGTCCTAATGTGCAGAAAATATTCTTTCAATTCTGTTACTAGTTTTTAAGAGTTTATGATATGTCAGGAGACCTTATTACGAATTATAAACTGTGCTTGCTCCAAATTAATTAATTAATTAGTTAATTAATCAATAAATAGATAAATTAAATAATTTCTACTACAAGTTGCTGCCCATTGTAGGCAGCTTTCAGATTGTTTGCAATAGGTTCTCCTGACAAATCATAAGCTCTTAAAAACTAGTAACAAAATCGATAAAAACTTTTCTGCACAATTAGAACATCACTTTTTCCTTTGTTTGAATTTTTATAAGTATTTTATTATCAGAAAAAATGTATATTTTTATTAATAAAGTAATAATTTTTGATCAGCAGTTTGAGAATCTCAAAATCACAATTACGAACGATATTCTAATGCAGAAGAAAATTACTAGAACGATTAAATGCGAAAAATGTCCAAACGAAGAAAAAGTATTGTTAGAAATATCGTTAATTTCAATAGTTTGATGTTAGTTTTATTACTACAAGTATGGAAACTATTCTTTAGGATCATAAAGGTTCCTAGAGAAATTAAATTCAATAAGTTTCATACACAGCATCATTGTTTTCTGAGCGTTTAATAATGAATATAAATGTAAATTTTGAAAAAAAATTAGGTTCAAATGGCTGCAGAAAAAAATTGGCTGATGTTTTTCATTCGATCAAAAGTTACTTTTGTAGAGAATTGAATCCCCTACAAAATGGCACCTTGGCCATTTTTTAATCAGTTATATTTAATGAGTTGTAAAATATTAAGTTGGGATAAAAAAAGTTTTATTAGAAAATTATTATTTACGCGAGCGCTAACTGAAAAATAGACATATCGAGCTGAAATTTTTACAGGATTTTTTTTTTTAGTGAGACAACCTAATTTTCGTATGGGACCGAAAAAAAAAAATATCGATTTCATTTGGCACAGTCTAATATACATATATATGTATATATATATACACTAATGGAAAAAATTAAAGGATCAAAAAAAAATTATAAATTTTTAGGCGATTTTCAACAGGCTCTAACTTTGAGAGAAATGGTCGTACAAGAAAAGAAAAAAAAGGAAATTGTAGCTCCAAGTATCTACTTTTTGGATTAGAACTTTAAAATTTTTTAGCGTCAGCAGTATTTGAGTAATCTTAGAAAAACCAACGACAAAAAAATTTTCAAATTTAAAAAATTTTTTTTTTTTGGTCTCCGGGCGTGGAAAAAACTATTTTTGCTCAACCACTATGAGGATCGGATACCTTCATTATTCAGCTTTAGTTTCTTTTTTTATGGACCTTGATACGTCCACTTCTCGCCGAGATATCGGTCTTCAAATGGAAAGGATCCTTTTGTCTTTGATTATCGATATCTCAGAAACCAATGATCGCACAGAAAGTTAATGGTGGGTTTTGAAAACTTGAACAAATTCCCTTCAATGATTAGCCATTGCTATTACGAAAAAAAAATTTTTTCCTATCGTCACATGAATTTAAAAATGAAACAAAAAAAAAGGCTTTTTGTGGTTTTTTGGAGAATCAAGCGCTGAAACGAAAATATTGTGGAAATCGATAATGTTGACTGTGCATTTTACAGTTCAATATGTTCACAAAAACCCTGCAGAAAGCCAGATTAATCCAACCAGCCGTTTTTTTGTTTCACGCGATCAAATTTTTAAAAAAATTAAAGGATCACGTTTTTTGCTCTGAAAAGCTCATAATCTTTAACAAGATGAAAACAAATATTTCTTCGGAGCTTTGTCCACAATTCTATTGCAGACAGTGCTTAAATTTCCAAAAAAGAAAAAACTTTTTTTTCGAAAGAAAATTTTCAAAAAAATTTTTTTTTGGAATAACTTTAGGTAATTTACAAAACCAACACCCAATAATTTTTAACACGTTTATGTTGCTGCATTCCGTGATTTTACTGATCTCTCAGTCATTAGTTAAAAAAAAAATTTATTTTTTAATTAACATCAAACTATTGATATTAACGATATTTCTAACAATACTTTTTCTTCGTTTTGACATTTTTCGCATTTGATCTTTCTAGTAATTTTTTTTTTGCATTAAATTATCATTCGTAATTGTGATTTTGAGTTTTTCATACTGCTGATCAAAAATTATTACTTTATTGATAAAAATATACATTGTTTATGATAATAAAATACTTATAAAAATTCAAATAAAGGAAAAAGTGATGTTCTAATTGTGCAGAAAAGTTTTTATTGATTCTGTTACTAGTTTTGAAGAGTTTATGATATGCAGAGCAAGGAAGTTTGCCCTGCTAAAAATAGCGCTAAAAAAATTTTTATAACGACAATTTATATTGGCTCATTTAATTTTTAAATTAAATCGAATTTAAAGAGAAAACAAAAGAACGATCTACATTGAAAACAATTTTAAATATTGATAGTATATTTATAAGAGTTTTTATTTTATGTTTATTTTATAGGGAAAACCCGTGGACTCGGTCCAAGTATGACAGCTCGACCTCTTGGTACTCCAGCTTGTTCGTCCAACTACTCCAATTTTTTTTGTTTTTTTTTTTTTGGAGGAAAAACCAGTCTTGCTCGCGATCTTATTAGCAATCTTGCTCGTGATCTTGCTGACAGTCTTGCTCGCGATCTTGTTGACAGTCTCGCTCGCGACTTTGCTGGCAACCTTGCTCGTGATCTTGCTCGCGATCTTGCTGGCAATCTTGCTCGTGATTTTGCTGGTGAGATTGCCGGCAAGATCGCGAGTGAGACTGTCAGCCAGGTCGCGAGCAAAACTGTCAGCAAGATTGCCAACAAAATCATGAGCACGATTGCGAGCAAGATTGCTAGCAAGATCGCCAGCAAGATTGCCAGCAAGATCACGAGCACGATTGCGAGCAAGATTGCTAGCAAGATCGCCAGCAAGATCACGAGCAAGATTGCCAGCAAGATCGCAAGCAAGATTGCTAGCAAGATCGCCAGCAAGACTGGTTCTTCCTCCAAATAAAAAAAAAACAGAAAGAAAAATTGGTGTAGTTGGACGGACAAGCTGGAGTACCAAGAGGTCGAGCTGTGAAACTTAGACCTAGTCAGCTTTTTTTTCAATAAAAAAAAATTCTGTTCTTCGTTTTTTATTCCTTGCCGAGATTTATATTCAATCGTGATTTATCTAATTTTTTTTTTATAAAAAATAAATGGGTTTCCCTTGTATTTTATATTTGACTGAAAGAATTTTAAGTTATTTCTTATAAATATACTATTAATATTTCAAATTGTTTTTAATGTAGATCGTTTTTTTGTTTTCTCTTTGAATTCGATTTAATTCGAAAATTAAATAAGCCAATCAAATTTGTCGTTATAAAAATTTTTTTAGCGCTTTTTTTAGCAGGGTAAACTTCCTGGCTCTAATGATATGTCAGGAGACCCTATTGCTAAAATAAACTGTACTTGCTCCAAACTAATTGATTAATTAGTTAATTAATCAATAAATAGATAAATTAAATAATTTCTACTACAAGTTGTTGCTGCCCATTGTAGGCAACTTTGAGATTGTTTGCAATAGGTTCTCCTGACAATTCATAAGCTCTTAAAAACTAGTAACAGAATCGATAAAAACTTTTCTGCACAATTAGAACATCACTTTTTCCTTTATTTGAATTTTTATAAGTATTTTATTATCATAAACAATGTATATTTTTATCAATAAAGTAATAATTTTTGATCAGCAGTCCGTACTCTTCGAAGGTCTCCTTTCGACTTCTCTCTCTCAATTCCAAATTCAAAACCCCAAACTCAATCTTATCGTTATTAATAACTGTCCTCTATATTCTAAATTTCTAAATCAAACTCAATCTTTACTATATCGGTAGCTGAAGGCCAATTCCTCACCAGTTGCTCTCCTGGAACAGACTTCAGCTGGGATCATAAATCTTATAAACTAAATGACCTATGACTTCCTCAGCGGTACAAGTGGTCATGGCTTGTCCTATGAGGCCTGTCAGAGTAAAACAATTGAAAATGATAAAACGGTCACAAAATTACTGTTGAGGCCTGCCAAACGAAAACTCCAAAACTGATCCCATTCTGCATCCGTCAAATTCCGTATATACTGGAGCGCTAGCATCTCAGCTAGACCTCTGCAATCAACCAAGAAGTCTCAGAGGGATAGAACTAGGTTCTATCATTAGATGATACTGGGTGACTAATTAAAGTTCCGCTCCACGGTAACACTGACTTGTTCACGTACTCAAAGTAACAAATCTAAAACTCAAACTTTATCATTTTCCCAACTTAAATCGCAACCCATATTCCATATTCTATTTCCATAATTCTGATTCTCATTCTTTACTATAATTTTTCTTATCAAAAACCTATAACTGTAGCCAAACGTTACTCCATATTTAATTCTTAAACTATAACTTGAATCAAAAATTTGTATCAAAATCGTAAATTACTGTAAACTAAATTATAAGTCTTGAGTTACCATGCTCGTAAATACAATATAATACGTTGGTGCTTGTAACGCTCACTTTGATTTGACCTCCATACGAAAAATAACGTCACAATATGTGTATATATGTGTATATCTATACCCGTGAAAAATGAATCATACATGAATGCTCCATATATGGCCATGTATGAAAATTGGCCAGGCATGGCCATATATGACCATAAATGGCCATGTATGTAAATTGGCCAGGCATGGCCATGTATGACCATACATAGCTTGATACGGCCGTATATGACTTGATATTACTATGTATAGAAACTTTAACTAAATTAAAAAAAAATTTTTTTTTTTTATTTTGGCGACGTAGATATTATCAAATATGCGAATAATTGAATTTCTAATCGAATCGGAAATTTTTAATTCTGAGAAAAAACTCTAGACTTACTACTGACCGCACCCGCTTCAGTAGGATTCGAACCCGGGATCTTCCGTACGAGAGACCGACGCTTTGACGACCAGACTATGCAACCGACAGTTACAACGAAGTTTAATTGTGCTAAGTGAGATAGAGAGAATATAATCACTTTCGAAAAAGCAAAATATAATCATCAATATGTTGTTAGTGATAACAAAAAAATTTACTATTTTTTTCATACTAAATCATCCTGTTTATAAGTAATTGTAATAGTCAGTTTAAATTTTTTATATAAAAAATCTGTATGTCTATATATAGACATAAATGATATATAAGATGGTATAAAAACAGACAGTGCGCTATCAAATGTTATAATAGATAACTACGCGTTAGAAGTATGCAAATAGTTTAAACTTACGAGTTATTTATTTTGCATCGAATCAAGCTATTCATATTTGAAAATCATTCGAAACTTTTAGATGTTATATGCACCCTAAATTTTTTTAAAATTATTATTATTATTAGTAATTGCCGGATTCGACTAAAAAGTAACTCAGCTGATACATCTTTTGTGGAATTTCAAAGAAATCAAGCGACATTTAACAATTTACATTTTGACTTTAAATTTCAGTAATTCGATTTTGCATTTAATAATATGGGAAAATTTTTAACTTCCCGTTAAAAAAATCGATGATTTTCAAAATTTCGGGAAATTATTGTTTTCACCCCGATTTGCGAAAATCGAAATTTCATCAGATGTCGACGTTCTGAGGTCCTAGGAAGCTATTCTGACTATTTTTAGGTTGATATCCGAGTGTATGTATGTGTGTGTGTGTGTGTGTGTGTGTGTGTGTGTGTGTGTGTGTGTGTGTGTGTGTGTGTGTGTGTGTGTGTGTGTGTGTGTGTGTGTGTGTGTGTGTGTGTGTGTGTGTGACCGGTCTATAACTGTTCAACTAATGAACCGATTTGGATGGTTGAGATGGCAATCGAAAGAGCTTGTTAGCTATTAAATTTTCTGAAAATTTCAGATCATTTGATCAAGTAGACTCAAAAATATTGCCGAATTACGAAAAAAAAAATTTTTTTTTTAGTTTTTTTATTGATTTCTCAGAAACGAATTGAACGATCGATTTCAAAATCTAATCAGCTCTAGAACTTTATAAGCCGCGTCGAATGCCACCTCAACCATCTCAATCGGTTAATTTGTTCAAGAAATATCGTTGGAAAAAGAAATGGTAAAAAACGGTTTTCTTCTAGTATCTTTGAAGTGACTCATCCGATCAATTCAAAAATCTAATCAGCTCTAGAACTCAATAAAATACATCGATTGCCGCCTCAACCATCAAAATCGGTTAATTCGTTCGCGAGATATCGTGGGAGAAAGAAATGCTAAAAAACGGTTGTTTTCGAAAACAATGGCATACAAAAGTATTTCCGAGCTCGAAGAGGGTCAACTGATAGACAGATTTTTTTCCGGTTTCAACTTGATTTTTTGGTGTTCAAAAATTCTTTTTGAAAAAAAGTAGCATACAGATTTTGTAGGGCATGAGATTTGCTACATAAAAGTTTATAAGAGTCAAGTGGGTACTACCAATGATACAGATCTTGAAAGGTTGGCCTTAATTATAATTGGCATAAAATCGCCTAAAATTCAGAATTTATCAGTCTACGCAATAAATTTAAACAAAATTTTTGTATATAGTTCATACATACCCATGTATGAACTCTACACGGCTGTATATAGCCATATATGTAATTTATTAATTATGGGCATACATGATCACATATAGTCATACATAACTATGTATGGACATTAGACTGGGCCAAAAAAATTGACTATTTTTTTTTTTCATAGCTATATCGAAAATATTATTCAGAATGACAAAAAAAAAATTTCATGAAAGTTTGAGCCCTTAAAATTAATTTTAAGAGGTCTATCATCGCAATTTTTAATTTTAATTCATAATTTGATGTTTTACGTCAGAACTGCTAAAACATTGGAGTAAAAAAAATTCATTTCCAATTATTCTTATGTAAAATTAAATTCCCTACAAAAAAGGTCTGATTAAAAATTTTCGTCAGACAAGCCGTTTCCGATTAATTAAGCTTAACAAATTGATATATTTTTTCGATTTAACATTTTTACTTTTGAATTTTGTAACTGACAAATCAATAAATATCTAATAAAGACCATGACAGATTTTCGAAAGAAATTTAAGGCTCTACAAAAAAGGCCTCTTAACATATTTTGCTAAATTCATTCCTTCGAAAGTTATTTACGTTATTGAAATCGTTTTGACTCAAATTCAACCTTGAATAACTTTCGAAGGAGTGAATTTAGCAAAAAATGTTAAGAGGCCTTTTTTGTAGAGCATTAAATTTCCTTTAAGAATCTGTCATGATCTTTTTTAGATATTTCTTGATTTGTCAGTTACAAAATTCAAAAGTAAAAATGTTAAATCGAAAAAATATATCAATTTATTAAGCTCAATTAATCGGAAACGGCTTGTCTGACGAAAATTTTCAATCAGACTTTTTTTGTAGGGAATTCAATTTTACATAAGAAAAAGTGGAAATGAATTTTTTTTACTCCAATGTTTTAGCAGTTCTGACGTAAAACATCAAATTATGAATTAAAATTAAAAATTGCGATGATAGACCTCTTAAAATTAATATTAAGGACTCAAACTTTCATGAAATTTTTTTTTTGTCATCCTGAATAATATTTTCGATATAGCTATGAAAAAAAAAATAGTCAATTTTTTTGGCCCAGTCTAATGGACATACATGGCCTTATATGATTCATATATGGGCATGCATAACTTTATTAGAAAGTTGGAATGCCCATGTATGGCTGTATATGAACTATATACGGCCATGCATGGCCATATATGCTTCATTTTTACGGGTAAACATGTCAGGATTGGAGATCTTGATGGGCGTAGGTACGAATTTTCGTATAAAAGTCTGAAATAAGGTACTTACATTGATCAAGGTCCAGTTCGTATGCTCGGTTACCGTTAACCAAATGCTCAATTTGTTCTATTTTATATGTAAATCGCGCCTACACAATATTGTCGAAGACAATATTGATAATAACTCAAAGCGATTCCCCAATCTATGAATGTGACTGATTTAATTTCACAATCAAACGTCGAGCGGTAAACGTAAGATTGTGTACCCCATACTGTGAACTATCTGTCTGAGCGGCTAACCTGGTAGAAAATAAGGGATAAAGGAAGGTGAGATGCTGAAAAGCCTCGTGAAGCTAGTATCTTATTATTAAAGTAATATTATCTGAGAAATAATGTTTTTCAAATGTTTATGTTTACGAGTAATTATTTATTGAGGATCAAACATACTCAATATACAAAAAGAATTACAAATAGTAATATTTAAAATAGTCAATGTAAAATAAAATGTTTCATGCATATGGTTTACAATCAGTTCAAAAATATATAAAAATAATAATAATACCAAATAATGGTTACAATGGTCAAAAACTTACCCTAAATAGGTTTATGTGAGGTGTCAGGACTGTCAGCAGTAACACAAGACACTTTCACAACGCGTTCTCGCGGCTAATTTATGTTATTCTAATTTATTGGTTTATTCAGTTTATTATAATTTGTTCTAATTATTTATGAGTTTTAAAATCTTCGTAGGTTATATAAAATGTAAATTGATTAGAAGTCTTCGCGCTTTCGCGGTAAATAAAATATAAATTTGTTTTTGAAATCTTCGCGTATTTTCACGGTAAAATATCTTGAGTCGAAATTTGAATCGTCAGTCGGACGTAATGAACGTTGTAATCGCAAGTCAGACGTATTGAACGTTGAAATCGTCATCTAGAAATTCAATGTTAAACAAGATAGTCAAAATCAATTTCGTTCGGCTTTTCCGTGGGGGGTTTTAGTGGGTTGAACAATAAATATACTCCCGATTTTACAGTATCCGGTTTACAGACTTGAGTTTTAGCACAAATATTTCCAACAATCTTACAAATCCCACACCATCGGTATTTTTTTCGAGAACTAACTCCGAGGGGGGTTCCAGTGGAGTCAACGATTAAAATACTCTCGTTTTTTAATTTTTGGCTTATAAACTTGAAATTTGGCATAAATATTCCCAACAATCTTACGATTTTCTTACCATCGGTAAATTTTTCGAAAACTGATTCTAATAATGAAAAAAAAAAACGAGAGTATTTTAATGGTTTACTTCACTGAAACTGCCCTCGGAGTTAGTTTTCGGAAAAAATACCACAGGTTGGGAATCTGTAAGATTGTTGGGAATGTTTGTGCCAAAGTTCAAATTTGTAAGTCAGATATGTTTTCTTATCATTCAACCCAGTAGAACCCCTACGGAAAAGCCGAAGGAAATCAATTTGTCTACCTTTTTTAACATTGAATATATAACGAATACCGTGTTAAAATTCGCGACGGAGACGCGAAGATATCTGGTAAACCGTATGCGGTCACCCACGTGTATGAAACAAATTGCAAGTTTGTGAAATAATTACAATAAATACGATTTGAATTAATACCAATTGCCCAATAATATATTTTTAAATAATATATAAATAATAATCGTGTACCTGGACCAGCTCCTCAGGCTGGGTTAGTGCACGTAGGCGCCAGACCGTTAATATAAAACGGACAAAAATAATTTAACAGGGGGAAAATTTGCGAAGAAAGATCCAAGCAAGTAAGTTGTGCTAAGCGGATAATAGTCGAATAAATATATCAAAATAAAAATAAAAAAAAAAAGTAGAAATAAATATGCAGAAAATAAATAATACCAGATGAAAAATAAGAAAATAGAATTAAATCGGCAGGAAAAAGACCCAGGAAAATAAATATTAAATTTTTCCCCGACAGCTGTTGGTATACACTTATTTATATAAAATACCAAAAAAAAAAAAATTCCATTACAATAGTTTAAGTATAAATATAAATTATAATCAGAAATAAACCCCTGAGGGTAGAATCTATATAAATCCAAAAATCCGAAATTTAAAAGTAAATATTTAAATTAATAATAATAATTAATATACCATAATAATTTCATATAAACAAAATAAACAGTTTATTTATCCAAATTAATTAATAAAAAAAATAAATAATCACAATCGTAAACCTTGGATTACCTCTTTACTATTTATAGAGGGAGAAAGATACGGAGATACCCTCACTCTCATTCACAAATTCAAAATTATACTTTAAATAATGTAAATTTCTTTATAGTAATAATCATTGCTCTTTCAATAATTATTTATAACCAAAAACCAAATTATAAGTTAACTGACCGCTGGGGTAAATAATACAAAGAAAAATATATAAATGAAAATTTCACAATTCAAATAATAATGGGTAATTCAAATATCCAAATTTAAGTAATAATGATAATAAATTTAAATATAATAATTTAAAATAATAATAATTCCACATATAATAAGTATTATTATCATCCAGGAATTTTTCGTCTGAACGATGACGTCGAGGTCTTAGGAATTTTCTTTCCCGGACACCGCGTTATGACTATAGATATAGGTACAGCTATATATATATATATATATATATATATATATACAGTAAAGCGCTGTACGCGCGCAATTCCCAATTTCAAATTAAATATTTTATAAAATATGTATTATCATAAATTATACACTCAATTAATATCCTTCATATGTATCATTCAGGATAAGAAACGAAATTAATTAAATAATTCACAGATGTGTGATGCACACCCGTGAATTGTGCGTTGCGGTTACCAACAGCTCTCGGGGAGGTTAACGATGACCGTGCATAGAGAGGATACAGAGTACTTACTCGTTACCGCTTCCAGGATAATCCAAATAAAAAAAATCGATCTACCGGTTAATCCTGTGGGCCAGCCCCAAAACTTCTCGCTTTTGTCGAGCTCGTTGAGCTCGAAAACATTATTGTGAATACATTTTCGAGCTCTTCGAGCTCTAAAATACTTTTGTATGCCATTGTTTTCTAAAAACACATTTTTTAGCATTTCTCTCTCCCACGATATCTCGCGAACGAATTAACCGATTTCGATGGTTGAGGCAGAAATCGATGGGTTTTATTAAGTTCTAGAGCTGATTAGATTTTGAAATCGAATGATTCAATTTTTTTGTAGATATCCGAAAAAAAACGTTGTTCACTATTTTTTTAATCAACGATATCTCGTAAACGAATGGACCGATTAAGACGATTGAGGCAGCAATCGACGTGTTTTATCAAGTTCTAAAGTTGATCAAATTTTGAAATTGATTTATCCAGCCGTTTCTGAGAAATTTCGAAAAAACCAAAAAAAAATTTTTTTTTTGAATTCTTTCGTCAACGGTTTCTGTTGAACGAATCAACCGATTTTGATGGTTGAGGTGGCATTCGATGCGGCTTATGATGTTTTAGAGCTGATTAGATTTTGGAATCAATCCATCGAGCAAAATAAAAGTTATCCAAATAAAACATTTTTGAAAAAGTTTTATTTTTGAAATATCTCCGAACGCACCCTACCGATTAAGCTCAAATTTTTACAGCTTCAAGATATCAACAAGCCGCGTCGAATGACACCTCAAAGATCGAAATCGGTTCATCCGTTCAAGGGTTATGAATATTTACATACGTACGTACGTACACACATACATACACTCGGACATCATCGTGAAATTAGTCAGGATAGCTTTCTAGAACCTCAAAACGTCAAAATCTGATAGAAATTCGGTTCTTGCAAATCGGAGCGAAACCAATAACTTCCCGAATTTTTTAAAATTTTCAATTTTCTTAGCGGGAAGTTAAAAAACTCGAACTAGTAACAACTTCACGACACCCGGTGAATTTTCAACTTTAATTAATCAATAACTATTAAATGAAAATACAAATCAAACGTAGTATCACCGTATTTCCAATTTTCAGTAACGACAGCGTCTACTCGTCACGATTATCCGTACCTTTCTAATTGCTTTTTTGGCCGGCCACTTGTTGGCCACCCACGTGGCGCAACAATCGCCCTTGATTATTATTATCATTATCTAGCCCTGGGCCTATTTTAAATCCAATAAATAAATTATAAAAACATCTTTTCATCACCTGAATGATACATATTAAATTAAATACATTTATCTAGTATTTATTTATGCAAAAATAATAATTTTAGACTATACGGAAAATCAAATAATAATTATTAAAACTCATGTAATCATTGTCGATACCGTAGAGGAAAATATCAATTTTTCCCTACCCTGCGGCCAGTATTTATCAGAACCTCGATACTTGGATATCAAGTTTAATCAAAATAAAATAATAACGATTATTGGGGCATAATGTGACCACACATTATGTCGCCCAGACATTATAAAATTATAAATGTCAACTTATTACTAACAATAATTAATGATAATTATTTTTAAATCATAAATTAAAATATTGGCATACACATGCTCTCATTCACGTTGCGCGCATGCGCCATTTTCCGAGCAAACGCTGTCTCCGCACCGGCGTGGTGTCGAAATGCCCGCGTAACCATTCAAATTTAAACTTAAATACTATATTTTCATTTTTATTACTAATTAATTATAAATTAATTTGAATGGTTATGTGACAAATACCTAGATGACGATTTCAACTTTAATTACGTCCGACTGACGATTACAACGTTCATTTCGTCCGACTGACTATTCAAATTTTGACTCGGGATAATTCAGTATTTTCAAATTCTTCGCGTCTTCAGGGTAAAATAATTCTTTAAAATTTTCGCGTTCTTGCGGCAAAATATTATTCAAAATCTTCGCGGATTTTCGCGGTAAAATAATTCTTCAATCTTCGCTTTTCTCGCAGTTAAATATTCTTTGATTCTTCACGTTTTTCGTGGTACAATTCAATATTAAAATAAAATGAAATTAAATGGATTAAAATAAGATGAAGATAATCAACGCTACCGGTACTTCCGGTTGATATTAATTCACGACTTACGACGATCAAGGTCCGGTTCGTACGCCTAGCTACCGTTGACCGAATAGTGAATTTAATAACACGCCGATTATTCTCCTGAGACTAGTAGAAAGTAATATACCAATTATTCGAGTGCTTACGTCGATCAAAATCCGGTTCGTCTGCCCAGCTACCGTTAACCGAATGCTCAATAGGGATATAATTCCTCTAGCCACGAACACCGTCAAGTGTCCGGAGTTCAGTATGGTTCAGAGTTTGATTTCCAAAAGAACTAATGAGCTAAAGTCCATGGTCTTTTTATATGGTCTTCACATATGGAAAGTGATGGTAACTTGTTTCCCATACGAAAAGACTCGGACTCGCCCGAAAATTCTAGGCCCATGCCCACGTGTGATCCCTGGGAAATAGATTTTGACTAATAAGTGGGCCGATAACCTGGCGCCACTCTGTCACTGAGCAGTGCTTGCGTGGGAAGCCATAAATTTGGTGGTTTCCATTAGCTTTCTCTAATTTCCAAGAATCACATGCAGGTACACATAAGTTGGGTGGTCTATAGTTTTAAGATGAAAAATCAAAGACGAGATTACCGCTCCTATGCATAGATTATTAAATAGGAACGGATACATCAACTTGAAAGTTTTATTAAGTAAATAACTGACGAAATCTACAGATTAAGAGGAACCTATGGTACGTGTATCCCGTTAGTACAATACAACTTAATAGTAAAGCGTTGACAATGCTTAGGTAGATATATTTATCTGGTACGATTGCTGGCGTCAGTAAGTTGGACGTCATGAGAAAGGTCTAAGTGCAAGAGATCTTAGTGTGTACTTATTTGGGAAGAAAAATAAAAAAATTTTTGAATGTAGCAGCCGTGACAAACATATAGTTGAAATTATATTCAATATAGTTTAACAGATTCCCATTTTAACAAATATATATCGTACACGGAAAAAACAATACAGTAATGGCAACTCTCTGGGATAGTGCTGAGTACTTTCTGTCAAAGAAAAATTTCAGACAGTACTGTATTCTATCTAGACTGTATCCACTACTGTCCGGAATAGTACTCAACACTACAGCTATGTATAGCCATACATGTCCATATGTGGACTATAAACGGCTATATATGTTGAATTAATCACGAGTATACATGGTCATATATAGTCATACGTTTCTATGTATGGCCATATATGCTTTATATATGAACTATATATGGCAATACATGGCTATATATGTTTCATTTTTCACGGGTAGATATCTTTATCAGATGCTTAAGGAGTGATTTTTAAAACTTATCTTAGTTGAGTCATTTAATGACTAACATTTTCTTTTTTACCTTGAAATAAATCTAAAATATATGAAATATTATATTTCAGGGAAAAATCCTCTTTCAGCAGGGAGTTTTTGATCTTAAATTGGTAACAAGAAGATACGCCCGACGACAACAACGATGGATATTGAATCGTTTTATAAAACGAATTGATAGACAAGTAAGTTCTTAATAATGGTTCCACAACAATTGATCCCGCGACAATACATCCCGTGACAATACATCCCAAAGACTCCTTCCCAGTTGTTTTGTCTGCGGTAATATTGTCATGGGTTAAAATCCAAACAAGAAATTGATGGTGTACGTATTTATGGAGATGGTGAACATAAAACGCCATTTTTTTATGTAAAACCGGCACGTGTACACTCCAATATTTGGCTTATAACTGGTCAATAATTAGTAGGTGTTTGCATAGTTAAAAATGTGTAATTTGCTACGTCAGTTCACCAACTTATAATGTTTATCGAATTTATGGATTCAATAGACACCGAACAATATTAGGTTTCATCCCAGATGTATTGATGGAATCGTCAGTGAGGCACCTCCAACACATCCTGCCTCATACGTAATACTGAAGTTTCCTAAAAAATTATAAATGGGTTGGCTCTATCACGCCACCGTTCATTTTACGACTTTGAATAAAATTAATCATTAAGTATTTAATTTTTTATTTAATATATTATGAGTTGATAAGTTGACGGTTACACGAAGGTAAATAAACGCCATCAGTGTGTACACAACTGACATATCACTGAATTTATGCCACATCACCATACTACCGCACTTTTGAAACCGTTTTGAATATTATGTTGGCGAGATCAATTATCACTGGGACCAATTATCCGGGATCAATTGTCATGGGACCCTTAGTAATTCATCACACACCTTCTAACGATTCACTTACACTATTTATAAATCTTTAAGTAACAAATAAATTTTTTTGTATTAAGGTACCTCCAATATATGAATTAGATTGTACCAATATTCAAGAATGGGGTTCTAAAGTATTGGAGCCAGCAATAAAAATTATAAATGCAAAGCTCAAAGACGAAATACCTGCACAAAAATCTCTTAATGGGACTAGTCAAGATAAAAATCTTACGGACAGTAATAATCAAGAAAGTCATTGGTGTGAGGTAAAGAACTATTCTAGATTGTACTGCTATCGTCACTATTATATACTTAACTTTAATAAAATATTTTTTTTTTTTTATTATAGACTTGTAAAAAAATATTGATTGGAGAATTGCAATGGAAGTCTCATAGAAATGGCGCGAAACACAGAAAAATGGAAAATAAAAAAAAAAAAATTATGGCTCATCATCTTACTGATAATAAAATTTCTTTAGTTTGCTAAGGTGTTATTATTACTTATTGAATTCAATTATTCATTAAGTAATATTTTTTATGTTGATTGATTATTTTTTTCCCAATTGTTGCATGTAAATACATACTTCTCCTGCAATTTTTGGCAACATTGTGAAATTATTCCGTGAAAATGCAGTCGAAATTCAGTGGAATCACATTTTTTTCTGCAGTCGCATCACTGAATTCGCACTTTGTATCCACCTTATTTAAACTGTCTATTCACGATAGTTTCACTGGGTCTTAACAGTATTTTCACGGCCAGGAAAAAACAATTGTATGAACAGTAATTGAGTTATTATTGTCAAAAAAAAAAATAAAAAATACTATCAATCGGATAGTAACATGGTGAACTAGACTAAGGACGATTTCCAGACCCGATAACAAAATCAATATATAAGATCGAGTTAGAATTTTTTAACTTCCCGCTAAAAAAAATTGTAAATTTTCAAAAATTGGGGTAGTTATTATTCTCATTCAGGTTTTCGAGAATCGAGTTTTCTCAGATGTCGACATTTTTAGGTCCTAGGAATCTATTCTGACTATTTTTAAGGGGATGTCCGAGTGTATGTATGTGTTATGTACGTACGTTTGTATGTAAATATTCTATAATTTTGGAACGGATTAACCGATTTGACTTTTCAAGATAGCATTTGAAGCGACTCATTAATTCTAACGATTTCTGAGAAATTAAGCATAATCAGTATATTACGTTCAGAGATATTTCAAAAGTATAATTGATTCAAAATGTTTTGTTTTTTTATAATTTCTCACTTACTTTATTGATTAATTCCAAAATCTAATCAGCTCTTAAACTCTATGAGCCGCGTGAAATGCTACCTCAATCATCAAAATTGAATCATTTGTTCAACAAATATCCTTGTTGAAATAATCCTATAAATTCTAATAAGAATTAAGTGTATTAGGACCTAATGTGCTTTTGTCGCTGCAAAACCATATACATACCCATAGAAATTTTCAAAGGAAAAAATGGAAAGCTTAATGGAATCTATATGTTTAGAGAATTTCTATCTGGATTCATCAAGATGTACTATAGCTAGTGAACTCTATAAGAAAATCCAGTAACATACGTAATGATAACGATCGTCTTCTATTGGAGTATCCAGTTTCATAATAACATTAATTTAATATATTTTTATGTGTAAATTACAATCAAGAGGGCCTTACATTTACTTATATCAAACGGACTATCCAGATTGGATTTTTAAGCCAGGTTTAATGTTATGTATCTGGATATACTACTCAGGTGTAGTTATGGGCTTCTCTAGGAATATCCTACTGAATAATATAAATAATTGAATGTATTTTTATCTGTAAATAACAATCAAGAGTGCATTAAAACAATGCGATATCTAATGAACTATCCATATTATATTTTTATGTCAGGCCTAATGTTATGCATCTGAATATACCCAACTGTAGCTGTGGGCCTCTATAAGAATATCCAGCATTACATTAAGATCATTTTAAAATATTTTTATTTGTAAATTACAATTAAGAGTGCTTTGAAACTACATGATATCAAATGGACCATCTAGATGAGTATCATATTCCAAGTCTGATGTTATATTTGGGTATATTACTCTGGTGCGCTGTCTGTCAATAGTTTTGATAAGTTGTTCTTCAGTTTTTGAAAAACAAGCCAAGAACGATAACTTTTTAAAGCTATTTCTTACGCAGACGTTTCTTTCAAAGAAACGAAAAATCATTTCAATGAACATCTGATAATTTTTATTTTTCACATCTTGCATTTTAGTAGTAAACTTCATAAACTGCGACAGCAGAAGTCTTTTTGAATTCGCGTCATTACATACAAAGTCATCGATAAGAAGAAGTTATTCAATATTACTATAAAATTTTTGCCTGAGGAAGATTATTTAGATATGCGATAAAGAAATAGGATCTACAATACAAATCAGTGAAATAAATCACAGAATAGAAGCAATTCAGTTCAAATATTTAATGGACAGTGGAAATATGCAACATGAAAAGTATTACCGTTTGACTAATGATCGAATATACAAAAGTTTTGAAGGGTCAATTTATATTAAAAAATACATTGCTGCTGTAGTTTATATAATACAGTAAAACCTGTGTACACTGACCACTTACGGTTCTTGATAAGAGTGGTCATTGTATGCAGGTGGTCATTGTACAGAGAATAGAAGGTAGGGAGAAATGATAAAGCCAAGAATGTAAGGAAAGCTTTAACAACAGAAACAAAAATTTAGTTGGAAATGATATCATTTTTATTCAAATAATTGTCAAGTTTTGTTTGTTTTAATTTATTTAGCTTTTCTTTGATCCAGTCTTCTTCAATCCGATTATATAAATCAAATAGACAATCTAGATGTGGATAATTTTCTTTGCTACATAATTTGATAAAATTTTTAACACACTTCAAAGCGTCTTTAAAACCTAGGTCGTTTTCCACAACTTCCATTTCTTCTTTCTCTTCTCCATCTATCTCCTTTTCACCCTCTATTTCTGCACTACAATTATTGTTCCATATTTTTAAAATAGCATCTTTATTATGACCTATGTTAACCTCCCGTTACACGCGCTTTCTCTAGTGTCTCACTCGTATTCACGCCAACTCTATTAGGTTGAGTAGTATTGTGCGGGGAATCTCCGTGTAGTGTGTGTAACGAAGGGTTAACTACATTACGCTGGCTCACTTTTTGATCTAATAAATTAATAATTTTTTTTATGAGCTTTTCAAACAAGTAACGTTTCAGCTTAGAGTTTGAAAAGTTGAGAATCGAAAATCATTAATGAAGAAGCGGCTTTTAAATATTTGTTTTCAATTATGTTCTCTGAAATATATGTGTTGAGGCAGAAATCAATTTAAGTGATCAAAATCAAGATTTGAATGAGTTTTGACTTAGGTCAAGTTATATGACATTATCTGATGATCGGAAGAGACTATAAAGAGAAAGAGTTGGTATGATTTCAGACACATTTTAGCGCATTATATTTTGATTTATCTGGAAAAAATAACATAAAATGTTATTTTTCCAACTTTTCAGCGCCGATATCTTTTGAACTAATCAACCGATTCTGACGTTTGAGGTGGCAATCGGCGCGTTTTATTGAGTTCTAGAGCTGAATAGATTTTGAAATTGATCGGATGAGTCACTTCAAAGATAATAGAAAAAAACCGTTTTTTATCATTTCTTTCGCCAACGATATCTCTCGAACAAATTAACCGATTGAGATGGTTGAGGTGGCATTCGACGCAGTTTATGAAGTTCTAGAGCTGAGTAGATTTTAAAGCCGATCTTCAAGTCGTTTCTGAGAAATCACTAAAAAAATAAAAAAAAAATTTTTTTTTTTGTAATTCGCCAATATTTTCGAGTCTGCTTGATCAACTGAACTGAAATTTTCAGGAAAGTTGACGGCCAACAAGCTCTTTCGATTGCCACCTCAACCATCCAAATCGATTCATTAGTGAAAAAGTTACAAAGAGTTTACACACACACACACATACATACATACACACACTCGGACATCATTCTGAAAATAGTCAGAATAGCTTCCTAGGACCTCAAAACGTCGACATCTGATGAAAACTCGACTTTCGAAAATCGGGGTGAAAACAATAACGTCCCAATTTTTCGAAAATCGTCGATTTTCTTAGCGGGAAGTTAAAAAATTCTTTGGGCAGAGAACCCACGACCTAACCGATCTGAAATACTTTATATTAAAAAATGACTCACCTTCGACGTCTGTAAAATGAGAGGATAACTAAATGGATCTGGTTTAGGCGTAAGGTTTTTAAACAACTGAAAAATTACACTTGTTTTAATAAAAAATAATTTAGAGATTTATTTACACTTATATACACTTAACACTTTTATATAAAATGCTTAATAGCGAATGCGACCAGTAATACTCGAGAGCGAATGCAACGTAAAACAAACGTATAAAAATTGACACGTGGTTGAGCGTGGTTAGATTCACGGAAATTAATTAAGTTATTAATTATACGCAAATGACAATTAATTTATTCTCAATAAATAGTGGCCTTAATTTACTGACTAAATATTGAGGATAATTAGCGTAGCTGATTAGTATTTTATATCACAAGAGAATTTAATATTATCAAAGCGGTTTTAGCACACGAGATATTCAGTACAAGAGCACGTTATAGAATAGAATGATGAAACGATGGCGTCTTCCTTTGTTCCCGCTTGGAGGTGACGTCGACAGCATGGCTGTCCCAGCGAATTTTCCCATTGGCTTCAAAGCGCGCCATCAGGAAATAGTTAGCCGCTAATTTTTCTGATTGGCCGGTCTGGTAGTGGGTTCTCATGCCGTCTTGACACGGTCATGAGCAAGAAATTGCAAGTGTCGGGCCCAGATAGATAATAGATAGATAGATAATAAATTTTATTCGACCATGAGATCTAGATCTCCTGTGGCCGTTCAAAAACAAAATATTTACATTAGTTTTTACATCGAAAATAAAGCATAATATAAGAAATATAATAATAATGATAAAAATAAAATTAAAAATAAGTTCCATCGTCAAATGATCTTAATTGGAGCTTTCTAGTTCTAGAAAATAATTGTAGGCAGCACTACGAAATTCTATAAATGTAGGGAGAGATGTAAGGCTCGGAGGTAGTGTATTCCAGACACGAATTGCCGATACAATAGATGATTTATCATAAAAAGCAAGATAACAGGTAGGTAGGCGTAAATAGTCCTGCCTTACATCCCCTCTACGCAGCATAGGCTGCAGAAAGACTAATTCATTATTGAATAACTGACTCTGATTCATATAAATTGCTTTATATAATAAGCAAGATTGAAAGAAATTTCGCCTAGTCTTCAAAGTTATCCAGCCTAGTCTGCGGTAATATGGTGTAATGTGCTCAAATCTACTAACTTTAAAAATAAAACGAACGCAAGCGTTAAGCTTTCGTTGTAATTTACATTGTTGATTTTGAGTAATATTAGTGTAGATTGCAGCACAGTAATCGAATATTGGGAAAATCAAAGTGGTAACAAGTTTAAGTTTAATATTTTTGCTAAAAACCTCATTATTCATTTTCAACTGTGCTAGAGTCCTCATGCTGCGCTTACAAACATCATTAATTTGTTCATTCTACGACGAAGTATTATCAAGAATTACTCCTAGATATTTTACCGAATTCACAAATTCAATTACAGTATCATTAACAATAATATTATTACACAGTATACATTCATTACGATTGACATTATACGAGTTACCAAAAATTACAGCTTTTGTTTTCGCAGCATTTAGTTTAAGATCATTTTCATCACACCAACTACAAATTACTTTTATTATATTATTAAGCTCATTAATACAATCATTAATATCACCAATATTACAAGATAAATAGATAACAAGATCATCCGCATAGAATAAGTATTTGCAATTAAGTAATTTTCCAAGATCAGAAACATATAGAGAGTATATAGAGGGCCAAGCACACTACCCTGAGGAACTCCCCTTAGGATTAATCTCCATAATGATGTTGTGCCCTTATCATTATCACGAACTGATTGTCTTCTTTGATCGAGGTAAGACAAAATCCATAGAATAGAGGCCTTCGAGAAACCCATATTTCTTAATTTATTAAGTAATTTAATATGATTAACAGAATTAAATGCCTTACTGAAATCGAAGAAGACTGCAATTGTGATTTTTGAATGATCAACTGAGAAACGTATATCATCAATTAATCTAGTAATTGCTGTTTGAGTATTCATGCACTCTCTGAAAGCTGTTTGGTATTTGTCAATGAAATTATTGCCAACAACATATTTCAAAATTTGTTCATATACACATCGCTCAAATGCTTTCGATAATGTATATAAAATAGATATTGGGTGATAATCTGAAAATTGTAATGGATCACGTATTTTCAGTAAAGGTACTACATCTGATTTTTTCCACAAATTCGGGAATTTACAAGTTGACAAAGATAAATTAAATATAGATGTGAAAATTGGCAAAAAGGGTCGTAACAAGATTTTATAGCTCTTTATCGGAAATCCATCTGGACCGATAGAGTTATTAAGAGCTAATTCTCATAATTGGTTTTTTAACCGTTTCATTACTAATATCTTTAAAATGAAATCGCAATCTCCAATTATTATGGAAACTATTATTTGAGTTATTTTGCAAATTGGTAGCAATTAAATCGTTATAATTATCGTTATCATTATCATTCACAATATTAATTTGAGCACATTTTATAAAATAATCATTTAATTCATTAATATCAATATTTAATGCACGTTCATTTTCTTGATTTTTAATAAGTCCTAGATTTCTCAAGTCATTCCATAAAGATCGGGAGTTATGTTCACTTAAAAATCTTCTTTCGAGATAATTCTTTTACTCCGCTGTAATTCGTTTTTTAATTAGTCTACGCACATTTGAGAATTCTTTATACGCCAATCCCGTCCTTTTAAATATTCTATTAATTTGCTTCGACGACGATGAAGTTCCTTTATCTCATCCGTTATCCACCGTGCCTGTTGACGTTTAATCAATTTTGATTTGATATGAGCGATTTTATTTAGAATATCATCCATTAATTTATGAATATTAGGGTGAGCCAAAAAAATCAAACTATCGAATTTATGTCTTAAAACGGATCTATATATCGAGAGAAAAATTCTCCCATTGGGCAAAATTTTTAGCTCAATTTTAAAAGGTGTCGGTAGCCATCTGAGATTTCCCATTTAAATAACATGCAAAAAAATTTTTTTTCATTAAAAATATTCTAACTTTTGAACCATGTGAGTCAAAAATTCGGCTCTAGAATATTCTTGTAGGGAATTAAATTTCTTAAAAGAAAGTCTTGGGAGTCGAATTTGTAAACTTGATATTTCGTATACTAACAGGCTATCAAAGTCTAGAGTAAACAGAATCATACAAATGTAAGGTTTTATTTGGATTTTCCAAATACTTTTCGTTTATTGTGATCGATAACAAAATATTATTTGTTACAACGTGGATATTGTTGGTAATTTCATTGCACTACATGTAGAACGAATTTTCTCGTAGTATTGACATTTTTAATAATAAAGCCTCAAATTTGTATGATTCTGTTTACTCTAGACTTTGATAGCCTGTTAGTATACGAAATATCAAGTTTACAAATTCGACTCCCAGGTCTTCGTTTAAAAAATTTAATTCCGTGCGAGAATATTCTAGAGCCGAATTTTTGTCTCACATGGTTCAAAAGTTATAATATTTTTAATCAAAAAAAATTTTTTTGCATGTTATTTACATAGGAAATTTCAGATGGCTACCGACACCTTTTCAAATTGAGCTAAAAATTTTGACCAATGGGAGAACTTTTTTCTAGATATATAAGTGCTTTTAAAGACATAATTTCGATAGGTTGATTTTTTTTGGCTCACCCTAATGTATATATTCATTTATCAGATCGACAGAATCAAAGTCATCCATAACAGTAATATCAATATTATCACACAACCTTTGTAAGACCGATTCATCAATATTGCTCCAAATCCTATATTGTATCATATGTTGTGTTTGCTTCGGTACAAGGTAATTATATTTAATTGATATCAGGTCATGTCCAGATAAGAACGGTTCCATCGACTGTTCTGATAAGATAACTTGTGAAGGATCACTTACCATACAAATATCAAGCCAAGTATCAGAAAAAGCTGTATGATGAGTGGGTTGATACGGTATAAAATGTAGCCCGAGGCCATCACAAAATCGCCGTAGCTCCCTAGATTTGTAGTCATCATCGCATAGGTTAGCATTGAAATCGCCAAATAGTATCACATTTTAATAATGGGGCATTACATCATCAAGTTCTGACTCAAGTATATTCAGGTGACCAGTATTTGGCGGACGACACACAACCCCTGTAAAATATTAACTTAAAAACTACATTAAATATTTAGTTTGCTGGATCGGGATGGTGAAAGAAATAAAAATTCACTTATTCAGTGTATTGTCCATATTTAATAAAAATAAATCACAGATAATAGCAGGAGTACAAGAGTCGATCACGAGTTTATATCGGAGCACTTCTTGAACATTATTCGAGTGCATTTGAGTTGAATTTAGTTAATATAAATTGCATGGCACCGTACACATGAACATTATATTATATACATATAGAGCGTAGTTGAAGATCGAGTTTGTTGAGTTTAATGAATACGAGTTTATAAATTTACACGGCACCATACTCGTGAATTAATTTACACAAAAGAGCGCAATAAAGAATAAATTATTAACAATTAATGATTTACAACTATCATCAATAGTTCGAGTATACATTTTAGTCACAATTAATTTTAATTCGCGACACAGAGTACGAGTAAAAAGAGAAAACAATATAAGAAGCGTAACGAGCCGAGTCTCAACGTATAATAATTACTTTGCAGTCACAAATAAAATTTGATATTGATTTTTGAGATTAAGTATGACTGGATGACTGAATGATGACATCAGTCACACCAGTTGACATCGAGTACGAGTAAATATTAAGCGATGAGTAATAAAGTAAATTGTAAATTGAATACTTATTTGTGGCTGCAAAGTCACATGATGGCGAGTATGTGAATAGATATAGCCCGCACGTTAGTTTAACACGCGGTCACCACAGCAATGAGCACAGAGTTTATATATGAAAAAACAGATATAATTGAAGAATATAGATGATAACAAATACATGGTGAATCAGCGAGTTACAATAAAAACTGGTAGCACGTGGTGTTCTATCACAAGTGTTGTAGAATAATGCCAGTTGCCGCGTAGCTGGCTATCGAGTTGAAATTCCGAGTATCAGAGGGCGCGTCGATAGCAGCACCTCTGGTATAGTAGAGCGTAGAGTTGTCAAGTGTTCTGGCGCGAACATTTGAAATTTACGCAACAACCCCAATAAAAATTTTATGTTGAACAGCAGACCAGACTTCAATAAGCAGATAATTTTTTTTTTTTTTTTTTATTTTAAATTTATATGCCAAGGCATTGAGCCTAATGGCAAGTACAAAATTGTAACATTTTAATTCTATCAACTAAGTATAATATATATTTAGAACATAAAGGAAATAATTCTCTAATACGTAAAGATACATAAACTGAAGGATATTTTGCAAAGCTAATATAAATTCATACAAATTAATACAGAGAAACAGTAGTCTATGCAATGTTCAGTAAGAGGTTGCAAAAATAATAATTGTCAAGAATTTGATTCTTCATTCATAAAAAATTCATATGATTTCTTTTTAAAGATTTGAAGTGACGATGAATTTGTAATTTCTGCTGGTAATTCCTGCCACAGACGAATAGCTGACACCAAAAAAGAATGCTCATAGACGATGGTAGTAAAATTAGGCATTTCGAACATATTATTATTTTTTGCTGCAAGCCTGTTTGATATCCTGATATCAAGGTCTTCATTTGTAAATAAAAGCCGCAGGAATTTAGGTTCACCAGTTTCCAAAATTTTGTAAATCAGACAAGCTAGAAAATATTCTCTTTTTGATTTAGCATTAAGCCATTTTAGAGCGTGTCTGTAAGGTGTAATATGCTCATCTCTTTTTACACTAAAAATAAATCTTATAGAGTTATTTATTATCCGTTGTAGCTTCTTATCAAGTCGTTTTGATAGGTCTAAGTAAACGATGGAACAATAATCGATAATTGGTAGAAGCGTGGTTATGATTAATAATTTAGGGGAAGGTGGCCCAAAGCGGGTACCCCGCCTAAAGCGAGTAGGCGCTTGTACGCCTACGCATGAAACGCAAGGGACAAGGTATGCATATGTCGAGGTTACCCGAGTACTGCCGAGTTTCGCTCAGTCTCAAACGAGCATTAATGAAGCGGTATGGCTTAATTACACGCAATTAAAAAAAAATTAATCATTTCTTAAAAAAATTAAAGGTATTTATTTTCTAATTATTCAAAAACGAATACACTTATTATATCGTTGATAATTTTCTATTATTTTGAGCCTATTTAAGTTAAAATTGAGGGAAAAATATTAGCGTTTTGTTTTGAATTATTTGAGTTTAGCATCACTTGGATATAAAACGTGTTCTCGGGCAAAGCGGGTAGGGCAAAAACTGCTAAAGATTAATTAAAATAGTTTAAAATTATTTTTTACCGATACCTCGTGCGTACTGTACAGTAATACATCAAAATCTGCAAAAGACTGAATAATTAGTCGAATATTATTATTTATGTGATTAACAAAAAAATTCAATTACAAGTTACCGATTTAATAGTCATTTATATTGAAGTATTGCTATATTTAATAAGTTAGTCGTTTAAGTTGTTAAAGACTGATTAAATTAAACTAAAATTATTATTTAAATATCTAAAATAAGCATACTTTCCTTAATTGTAGTGTCAACCCGCTTTGCCCGAACGGATTACCCGCTTTAGGCCCCCCTCCCCCCTCGGGCAAAGTGGTTTTTGGGAGTGTTTTTTAATTTTAATAATAAATCATAAATTAATACAAATTTATACAATATTGCTTATAGATTTTAAAGTTCGATAAGTTCTCTATCAAAAAAAAAAAATAAATCATTATTGTTATCATACAAATACTAGATTTTCTCGGCTCTTAACGTTAACATACCCGCTTTAGGCCACCTTCCCCTACGGCAAGGCATGGAAAGTATGTTTTTCCTATATTTTAAACTATTTATTGTAGCATAAGCTTTGCGCGATAGTTGTGAAATGTGGGCATCCCATGAGAGGTTATTTGAAATATGTAAACCGAGATGTTTAGCCGTGTTCACATAAGGGATGATATTTCCGTCAATTTTAATTTCTGGAACCTGGCAGGTTTCAAGTAGTTTAAGCTTTCGGTTACTACCTAGAATCATCACCTTAGTCTTCTTTAAATTTATCTCAAAGCCGTTTTCCCTCGCCCAATCTGCAATAGCTTGGGCATCAACAGTAAGACGCGCAGCAGCCTCATTTAAATTGAAAAACTTAAAATAGAGATAGGCCCACATGTCATCAGCAAAAAGACCATGCTTGCAGTATCTTAACCGTTTCACAATTCCATTTATTGCGATCAAAAAGAGGATCGGACCTAAAATGGATCCTTGTGGAACACCAGAGGAAGTAAACAACGATTGTGATGGAACATTAAACGGATCAATGATCATCTGAGATCTACCTGAGAGGTAAGACTGGAACCAAAGAATAGTTTCAATAGAAAAACCAAGTTCAAACATTGTGATTAAAAGCATTTTTGGATTAAGATAATCAAATGCCTTGGTGAAGTCAAATAAAATCAGAAATGTAAAGTCATCACTGTCGGTCGCACGTCGAATCTCATCAGTTAATCTCAGCAGTGCAGCCTGTGTACTTTGATTTTTCCGAAACCCAGATTGATAATCATCCAGCAGATTATTTATTTCCAGGTACATAACTATTTGGTTTGCAATAATACGCTCAAATACCTTTGCTGCATGTGAAAGATTCGCTATGGGCCGCGTATCAGATAAAGATTTTGGCGGTGTAACTTTATTTAATGGAACGATAAAAATAGACTTCCATGCTTCTGGAAAGATGCCGGTCTCAAGTGAGCGATTGAAAATAGCGGCCATGAATAATGAAATCTGTGCAATATGATCTCTCAGCCATTTCAAGTCCAACCCATCTGGACTTTTTCCAGCAGAATTCGAAAGAGTAATATGCAGACTTTTCGTGACATCAACAATGTCAATTTTGGACCAGCGGAACTCGCAGTCTTCTTTTTTAACATAGTGCAATGGCAGCTCCTGCACAAACTCTTTGCTGCAAGGAGGATGTTTAGTCAGAGTAGTAGAATAGAAGTTATTTAGTTCGTCGGCACTAAAATGATCCAATGGTGATGATTGCTTTGGTATTATGATACCTAACTGCTTAAGTTTTTTCCATATTGAGGAACCATATGATTCTTTAGCCAAAATAGTGGTAAAGTAATTGTTACACTCCGTTTTTAATTTAACTTTCAATTTACTTCTTAGTTTTTTGTAGTATTTAAGGAGAATTTGGTCACCATTTCTACGCGCTCGTTTGTAGATAGTGTTATGTCCGCCGCTTAATTTTTAATTATTTATCCGGGATTTCTCCCTTTGGTAGCGATAGTGATTTTTGGACAAGCGGGTTGGAGGGTGCGGACAACAATATAGAATACGAGGAAGAAATTTTCTTCCTATAATTTATTATTTATAGTGGATCTTTTCGAAAATTAAGAACCCAAACGCCTTCGAAGAGACTGGTGCTCTTGTTTAAGCCAAAGTATTTTATGATGATAGAAAAATAGTTCTTTCACCTACCTTTCGATGTCAATTCTTCTAGTGCAGCAGCTATTATCCCTCCAGGACTAAACAGCTCACTCGACCTTCCTGAGGGTTGGTAGAATGGGTGCGGCTGGGTTGGTAGGATGATATCTTATGTACTACTTTCGAATGAAAACGCAAGGTTGGAGTGATGAACTTGATCTTTTATTAATTATTTCAAATTACAACGTCTTAACTGAACGTCACTTGTTCACTCTCGTTTTTCACAACTTTTATATAATTTGTATTATAAGACTATTTATCTTATCGGATATTTTAAACAGATTTTTATTTATGAATATGCGTCCTTTTTCACACCCAAAAGGGGTTTTTATGCGCAGAAACTCGGCACAAAGTGAGATCACAAATTCACGTGATTTGTGTCACAATTCACTCGAACTGGATAGATCTTTGAGATCTTTCAATTGCAATTAAGAACTATACTCTACACGGTAGTTGACTATCAGCCGAGTATCTAACTCAATTGACAATTTAATTTATTAATAATGACCGTAAATGAATAAATTAATATCCTACACGAACTTAATCAGCCGGATACCTAGATCGATTTACGGTTTAATTGATTTGAATTTTTGTAAATGAATAAATTAATATCCTACACGAAATTAATCAGCCGGATACCTAAATCAGCGACGATTACTTATTGCCACGCCGGAAGATTTCTGCAATAAGATTACGGGCTATCGACGCCGTTTACGCGGACCAAGAAGTTAAAAATGAACTGAAGGCCCTGAGCCATGGTGCTCAGGCTTTTTATAAACTTTGCTTTGACAATTGATGGGGAGTCCTTGAGACAACTAGGATGATAAGAAGATTTACAAGTCAAACAAGTTTTATTAACTTTAGCTACCTTCTTACATCTAACACAGAGCATAACAAAAGACACCAGATGATGACGAATAGTTAGTGTAAAAGTTTATATTTTGGTTAGTTTTGACAGCTGACTGATGTAAACAAAACACTGACAAGTACCACTGACGCCACCTATGACTTTTGTTTACTACTTATGAGTAGATGCTAATGAGAAGTGAAATAGACGTCGATAAATAAGGCACTGACACTATAACACCGGATGAACTAAAATCACTTTACGCTGAATAACCATAACCTCAAATTTCTATGACGATAATATATAAAAAAAAGAAAAAATTAATTTCTCAGCTTCTACTTCAGGCAAATCGAAGATTTTTTGCAACCTATGAGGGTTGCAATAAAGAGTATGCAACAAAAACTGAAACAAAAATTCCCGTGGGCATACAAAGGCAGAAAATGCTTCAAATACAGAGCGTAAAATGTAATGTGATTGTAACTACTTACGTGGGAGCCGAGAATTTAAATATTCAGGATGCTTAGGAAGTAAATTACCTGATGAGCAGGGCCCGAGACTTTGTGCTATAAGGTTAGCTTTAAATTCTTCTCGGTAAAATGACCAATAATTGTTGAATATGTGAGCAAGTTCACTGTATTTACTAAACTATACTATATGTGTTGGAATGCGGAACGCGGAATTGGAAATTCGATTCCTGAATTTAGCCTGCTAACCATTCCGTGGTTTGTGGAATCGAAGTGTTGTTTACTAATATTAAGGGTAGAGATAGAAGATAGTAGATATGCTTTTAGGGCCAGTTTTTCAAACCGGGTTTATTTTCAATCTGGGTTTATATTATTATTGCCAGTATATCTATATTATTAATGTATAGAAGTATACTAGCAATATTAATTGGAACCCGGATTAAAATCAACCTGGTTTGAATAACTAGCCCGTACTATACTAAATCGTACTAATTTTACTTAGGACTTAGTTCCGCCAAACTCGCCCATAGATTGTGAAAAATATGTTTGATTTATTTAGGTGGATGAATTTTGCGCCAGATGAGAATTTCTTTGAAACATAATTATCAAAACGTATTTTTCTACAATTTTTCTTTATTGTAAAAAAGTTAAAAAATCTCTAATTTTACAGCTTTATTATAGAAGGAAAAAATGGAGTATGTATAGGTTTCCAGAATTAGGTTTTCGAAATATTCTCACCTCACATAAAATTCGTCCACATAAGGTGCTAAATCCACTATATTTTTCCCTATTAAAATCCTATACGTTCAAATAATGTTCAACTTAAGGCTAATTTTTCAAACCGCATTTATTTTTAATCTGGGTTTAAATTAATATAGCTGGTATATCTTTATTCTATAAATGTATAGAAATTAGGGTGATTTGCTTGAAACGGCTATTTTCTTATTTTTCACCACTTGAAAATATTGTTGTAGACATTCTGATTTAATTCTCTATAAGTCAGCCGCATTTTAGGTTATCGGCTCGCTGTTTGCGGCATTTTGTAGATAATTTGATACTCTTTAATATTTCCTCGGTAATTTTACTTAGACTCGAATTGTTTTTTGTGCATTGGTTCTGAAAAGCATTTTCTTAAAGATAATTTTTGTTTTTAGTTGATATTGACTAAATACCGGAATGTACAGTAAAAATGCAGACAACGATTTTTTAAAAAATTTTATTCTCCACAAAAAAGGTTTTCTTAGTTAAGTGGCTCAAGTTTTTCGTTCACGTTATACAGGAATTTAATTAATTTTGTAAATAAAATATTTTTAAAAAGTTATTTCGAAGCTTATAAAATTCAATCCTTCGTATTTTCATTGATAGATTTAATAATAAGAAAATTATTTACTCATTTAAAGATAAAATTAAAAGGCATTTGATCGAATTTTAAAAAAAATATATTTTATTTACAAAATTAATAAAATCCCTATATCACATGAACGAATAACTTGAGCCACATAACTTAAAGAACTTTTTTTGTAGAGAATCAAATTTTCTATAAAATTGTTATCGGCGTTTTTACTGTAAATTTTGTTACTTGTGCAACACTTGCGCGACATTTGCGTGACACTTGCGCAACACTTGTGCGACACTTATGCGACACTCGTGCGACATCTATGCGACACTTGTGCTACACTTCTGCGACACTTGTGCGACATTTGTTCGGCATTTATGTGACACTTTCGCGACATCTATGCGACACATGTGCGACACGTGTGCGACATCTATGCGAAATTTGTGCGACATCTATGCGACATCTATGCGACACTTGCTCGACATTTGTGCGACACTTGCGCGGCACTTGTGCGACACTTACGCGCCACTTGTGCAACACTTCTGCGACAACTGTGCGACACTTCCGCGACACGTGTGCGACATTTTTGCGACATCTATGTGATTCTTGTGGGACATTTGTGCGACATCTATGTGACATTTGTGCGACACTTGTGTGACATTTGTTCGGCACTTGTGCTACACTTCTGCGACACTTGTGCGACATTTGTTTGGCATTCATGTGACACTTTCGCGACACTTGTGCGACACTTGCTCGACATTTGTGCGACACTTTGACGACACTTATGCGATACTTGCGCGACATTTGCGTGACACTTGTGCGACACTTATGCGACACTCGTGCGACATCTATGCGACACTTGTGCTACACTTCTGCGACACTTGTGCGACATATGTTCGGCATTTATGTGACACTTTCGCGACACTTTTGCGATACTTGCTCGACATTTGTGCGGCACTATAGCAACATTTGCACGACACTTGTGCGACATCTATGTGACACTTGTGCTACACTTCTGCGACACTTATGTGACATTTGTGCGAACTCTATGCGACACTTGTTCGACATCTATGCGACACATGTGCGACACGTGTGCGACATTTGTGCGACATCTATGCGACATTTGTGCGACACTTGTGCGACATTTGCTCGACATCTATGCGACACTTGTGCGACATCTGTTTGACACTTGCGCGGCACTTGTGCAACACTTCTGCTACACTTTTGCGACATTTGTGCGACACTTGGGTGACATTGGTGAGATATTTTTGCGACACGTGCGACATTATTGCGACTCTTGTGCGACACTTCCATTCGATTCCGTACCGCATGATATGCTCTGGGTCAAGTTAATTAAGCTTGGGTTGAGTGCTAAATTGGTGAACGTCCTAAAAAGTCTGTACAAAGGATAAATTGATAAATACCCATTTCCCAGAATTCAATTCTGAATCCAATGCACCAACCGCCATATTTTTAAGAGTGTCTAAACGATTTTTCGCAGAAAACTCACTTCTCGACTAGACTATTTGTCTATCTGACATTTTTAAGGGGGATAGCCACTGTGAAATTTCAAAAAAAAAATTTTTTTTTTTTTATCAAATCAAAATGTATATGTTCAAAAATATGTATCTAGAGTTTTATATGAAAATTCCGAATATTTTCCAAGTTATAGTCATTTTTGTGACAGCGCGTAAACTGACCGTTGCATCGACTAAAAACTTTAAACGCGTTTTTCTCGAAACTACTTTTTTTGAACTGGTGGTATCTATAATTTGCATAAATATGAACCGATTCGCAACTTTTTTTTTGCCGTATTCGTCTATTCAGTAGCTAACGTTGTACGTAGGGGATTTTGAAAATTTTGATTTTTAAGATTTCTTAGGGCCGTTTGAATCCAAAAAAATGCGAAAAAATTTTTAATATGTCGCCATTTTTTTTCAAATCCAAATTTTCAAAATCCCCTACGTGGAACGATAACCACATGCATACAGATTACAACGCCGTTTGTTTTTTTTGTTTCTGATAATCCGTTTTTGAGTTAGAGATGACACCGTGGTGGGGAAAATTTTTTTGTTGCCCCAAAAAAATGCTTATAACTTTGTTACAACATAATATTTTTTGATGAAAATTTAGGAGAATTATCTTCAATGTATACATTATAAAACAAAAAAAAAACCTGATTCCCAAATTTCTTTATTATTCCAGTCATAAAAATTCCCGAAAATCACCTATTTTTTTGATCCTCACTGTGGCTATCCCCCTTAATATTTATATTTTAACAAAGTTCAATAGTTTGTTTTTTTTAAATAAATAAATGCATGCCTTTAAACTTAATTAGTTTCACAGTCATTCAATTTTTCGTGCTTAGTGAATCATTTTACTAAACAAATTTGATATCATTAAAATGATTGCAAAATCTATAATTTCACTAGATGTTTTCTATTCACACTCTGTATTAACATAATTTTTTTTCTCTATAGTATATTACATACCTAGGCCAGTAAAATAAGAAAAGTCTCAGAGCACATGTAATTGTTGGCCGAGGCGAAGCCGAGGCTGACAAACATGTGGTCTGAGGCTTTCTTTTTTACTGGCCAAGGTGCGTATACTATTTTTCTGCTCGACGAAGCCGGAAAGTTGCAACTTCGTTTAGGGCAGCGGCCCGAAAGTTGCCACTTTCCGGCCGGAGGGCAGAAAAATTATTTTTGAGTCATATGATAATCGTACTGAAATTTTTAAATTTCGGCTATCGGTAATCTAGAATTTTGGGTTAATCGGTAAAAAATATTTCCTACTCAGCCTATATCAACGTGTCGCATTGAATCGCATTGATTCGGATTGACAAGACGGCCATTCCAAAAACAGGATTGAATCGGATAGAAAACTGAATGCGATTTCGTTTGCTGGGAGAATGAAATGCTTTAAACAAAAAGTTTGAACAAAAATTTTTGTAAATTCTACTATTTTTATCACGTTTTTATTATAATGTAAGCTCTCAAAAATCAAACTGTAAATTATAAAATCGCTTAATTCTTCACATGATGAAAATTTATTCATCGTATTTAATTCATATCATTATTAATCTGAGTTTAAGTTTTCAAAAAATGATCTAAAATACTAGTCATGAACCCAGTAATTATTAATTATGTTTTTGTTCAAACTGATTTTCAATTAAAAATTGAGATAAGGTGTGAATTTAATTAAAGATATAATTTTCATTAGGTATTTATATTTGTAATTGATAATTTACATCAATTTGATAGGTCAATTCTAGTAATATCAAAAAGTAAAATGAATTTAATTGAAAAAAAAAAAGATTTTAATTAAAATTGGAATGTATTTAATTATTAGTTTTTGTTTTTAACCTCAATAAATGAAAACTCAATACGTTTCCACGTAAATAAAATTTATTGTAAAGAAATTTGAAAAAGTTTGACATGCCAAAGTTCTAAATAAAAAAATAAATTAAATTAATTCAATACAAATTAAAATTTTAAAGGCCAGTTTTTCAAACCGAGTTTATTTTTATCCGGATTTCAATTAATATTGGTAGAATATCTACATTAAGGGCCAGTTTTTCAAACCGAGTTTATTTTTATCTGGTTTTTGATTATCATTGCTGGTATATCTATATATTATTAATATATAGATATACTAGCAATATTAATTAAAACCCGGATAAAAATAAACTCGGTTTGAAAAACTGGCCCTAATAGCATGTAGATATACCAGCAATATCAATTTAAACTAGGATTAAAAATAAACTCGGTTTGAAAAACTGGCCCTAAGTTAAACTTTATTTTAACGCTTAAGATTTTAATAGTAACAAATATAGTGGATAAAGCACTTTATGTGGAAAAATTTTATGCGAGGTGAGAACATTTTTAAAACCTTACTCTGAAAACCTATGGGTCATTCCATGTCAAATCGACAAATTTTTTACCTGACCCCCTTTGATTTCGCTGAAAATTTTCTATCTTTTTCTACCCCCCGAAAGTTATTTTTCAGAATTTTTTCAAATTTTTTTTCCCGACTCAAAAAAAGTTATGAATTTTTGAAAAAAACCGCTCTTTTATTTTTAAATTGCCAGAACTTTTTCAAAAATTGACCGTTTGGGAACTTTTTTTTTCAAAATTTTTGTTTTTAAATGTAGTTTTCGAAAAAAAATATGAAAAAATTTTCAGAATCCCAGATATATGAAATATTTTAGTTTTTTTGAAAAAACCGTAATTTTCTCAAAGTCCGACCGTTTTTTTTTTTTTTTTTTTTTGCCCTAAAAATACTTCAACTAATTCTGCAATGATCCCCGTTAATTAAAAGATGTGACGACAATCGCTTCTAATTTTTTTTCTTGATTATAAAAAAATTTTTGTTGAATTTTTGCTGATTTTATATAACTTTGTTATGAAATTTTTTTCATTTCCTCGTGAAACCTCAAAAGTTGAAAAATAAAATTTTATTGGAGAATTTCAAGTGATTATCGTCCAAGAAATTGTTATTTTTTAAAAAAAAAATAATTTTTTTCTCTCATTGACATTATCGTTTTACTCTTATGGACGTTTTTTTTGGTACTGAAATATGACAACTTCAAAAAACCATTGGAAGATTGTATGGTGCAATTTAAGATGTTTTCTTCTTCAGAAAAATATTTAAATCACAGTACGATGAAGAAAAGAAGGGAATCATCCAGTAAAAAGAGATAATAAAAATAGGTGTAATGTTGAATTTTAGAATCAAGTATTATGTTAAATAAAAGATAATATAATTTGAACACATACAAAAAAATGTTTTTAATTTATTTAAAGATGTTAAGAGACGGTGAATTTATTTAAGAGTATGAAAAGTCCTTTTTTTTTACTTTTTTGAAAAAAATAACAATTTCTTGGACGATAATCACTTGAAATTCTCCAATAAAATTTTATTTTTCAACTTTTGAGGTTTCACGAGGAAATGAAAAAAATTTCATAACAAAGTTATATAAAATCAGCAAAAATTCAACAAAAATTTTTTTATAATCAAGAAAAAAAATTAGAAGCGATTGTCGTCACATCTTTTAATTAACGGGGATCATTGCAGAATTAGTTGAAGTATTTTTAGGGTAAAAAAAAAAAAAAAAAAAAAAACGGTCGGACTTTGAGAAAATTACGGTTTTTTCAAAAAAACTAAAATATTTCATATATCTGGGATTCTGAAAATTTTTTCATATTTTTTTTCGAAAACTACATTTAAAAACAAAAATTTTGAAAAAAAAAAGTTCCCAAACGGTCAATTTTTGAAAAAGTTCTGGCAATTTAAAAATAAAAGAGCGGTTTTTTTCAAAAATTCATAACTTTTTTTGAGTCGGGAAAAAAAATTTGAAAAAATTCTGAAAAATAACTTTCGGGGGGTAGAAAAAGATAGAAAATTTTCAGCGAAATCAAAGGGGGTCAGGTAAAAAATTTGTCGATTTGACATGGAATGACCCCTATACTTACTCCAATTTTTTGCTTTTATTTTAAAGCACCTAAATTAGCGATTTCTTAACTTTTTTACAATAAGGGAAAAACGTAGGAAAATATGTTTTGGAAATTATGTTTTAAAAAAATTCTCATCTGGCTAAAAATCCATCCACCTAAAAATATAAATCAACAATATTTTTTACAATCTACGGGCATGTTTGGCCGAACTGAGTCCTAAGTGAACTTAGTACGATTTAGTCTTTTAGTAAGGGCCAGTTTTTTAAACCGGGTTTATTTTAATTCAGGTTTTAATTAACATTGCTAGCATACTTCCATACATTTATAATATAGATATACCAGCAATAATAATGTCAACCCAGATTAAAAATTAACCCGGTTTAAAAAACTGGCCCTAATCGCATATATACTATCTTCTATCTCTACCCTTAATATTAGTAAACAACACTTCTATTCCACAAACCACGGAATGGTTAGCAGGCTAAATTCAGGAATCGAATTTCCAATTCCGCGTTCCGCATTCCAACACATATAGTATAGTTTAGTAAATACAGTGAACTTGCTCACATATTCAACAATTATTGGTCATTTTACCGAGAAGAATTTAAAGCTAACCTTATAGCACAAAGTCTCGGGCCCTGCTGATGAGACAAGATAACGTGATGACAAGGTATTTCTCACATATATTGCAACACCACCGCCAATTCTACCTCTGTTGTTTCTATACAAAGTATACGACGGCAAATGAAACTGTTGATCTGATGAATTTTCCGAAAGCCAAGTTTCAGAAATAGTGATGACATCATAGTAGTGCACTATAAAAAATCCTTTAAACTCCGAGAAATGACTATGTAGCGATTGTGCATTGAGATGGCAGATAAGAAATTCTTTTGATCCGGTTGAAAATGAGGTAGCTGAAGATACTGTTGACGAAGAAACTGCTGCGAATCAGGCCAGCTGACTACTGATATCATCTAGTCCTATAGATGGTAACAGTTGTATCGGTGGCTTATCACTAGCAATTCGTACATGGACTGCTGAGTTAGCAATCTATATATTTTAGGCCGGAATTTTCGGGTATTTCTTCTTAATGCTTATGCGTAATTTATATAGCGCTGGAGGATGTCTTCGGTGTAAGTAAATTTGATTTTTCGGAATATCAAATTTATGAGGCATTAAAACATTTGCTGTAATCACATCCTTATAATTCCTCATCCCAGTGATAAATTGATCTACCTCATCCTTAGAATTTAGCTTCACCAAGATATCTCGCGGTCGTTAAGTTCTATTTTGTTTACCCATACGCTTGGCAGACTTTATCTTAGATTCTGTAATCGATAAATCTAATTTATTAGATAATTCAATAATAGCAGAACACGAATTCATCCTGACATTTTCATCCTGACCTACAGGAAAACCCGATGTTACCGACCAACTGATCCTCTAATGCTAATGATTCGAGTTGTAGGGTACGTAGTTCTAAGTTGTTATTAGTGATAACTTCAGCTGCCTTTTCAAATTTTTCCATTATTCGATTAGCTTCATTAGGTATGTCTTTTTCTAATATCTCAACATGCTTGATTAAATTAACATAATTATTATTTAAAGATTGACAAGCAACTGTAAGCTCATTACCAATTTTAGTGACGATATAATGCAATTTAAATCATCAAGCTTGTCAAGCTTATTAAGCTTATCAAGATCATCTAATTTGTTTAATTTTTTAAGCTTTGATGCAATATCATCCGATAATTTTAGACTGCAAACAGGACACGAAAGAATAGCTCCAGCTGCTTCAGATCTTGATTGTAGGCATAACCTAACTTTAACACATTGTGAACGAAAATGATGTTTACATTTGTCAGCTGTTTGCACTTTATTATGAGAATCCTCAATAGCCGCACAACATATTCCACACCACATGTCGATAAGTAAGAACGTAGTACAGTCTAAATGAAAAAGACGGCAGTAAAATTATATGCAATAACTAAAAAATTCCGAAATAATAACCTTACAAGTTCACTTTGAGATATCACTTAATAACTTAATAGTTGAGCAATTTCAATCCGAAGTTAATATTACAAAATGACCACAAAGATTTTTAAGTACAAAGCAAATCCAAATTATCAATTGTAACGAATTATATTTTCCAAAACACTAATATAAAAGCACAACGAAAGTACACGTGTGTCACTGTACACTGTACACTGATAGCGAGTGACCCGGCATTATCCTGACCTTGAAGTCAGTAGCGAGTTTGGCAGCTCCCGGACTAGAGAAAATGCACGAAGCTTTTAAATTTACTCAAGCTCGTGACTAAACATTCTCCCCAGCGCTGGCAACGGAGTCGACAGGATTGTCATCCGGAGAGTGAACTGGTAGTGCACACAATTTAGCGATCGGTCTAACAAGTTCAATAGTAGCGGCCTTCAGGGCGACTACTTGAGTCAGGCCATCTCTCCTTGGGTGTAATGCGAGCATTTTTGCAAGTAGCCATTTTGATGGTGGGAACCTCTCATCAGTCAGCAAGACTAATGAGCCCACTTTGATGTCATTAGATGGATGGTGCCACATAGATATAGATTGATGACGTTGTAAGTACTCAGACGACCATCTGCTCCAAAATTTCTGGAACATTTGTTGTAGTTGTTGCCAGCGTGACAACGCAGCGGTATTGTTCTCCAGTAGCGAAGGTCCAAGCACAGCGATTAGCAGTTCACTAATGAGAAAGTGTCCGGGAGTCAGAGCGGTTAAATCTGCAGGATCTTCGGATAGCGGAGCGATTGGTCTTGAATTTAACACAGCCTCAATCTGTGTTAACACTATAGCGAGTTAGTCATAAGTCAATAGCGATTCACCAATAGTTCGAATAAGGTGGAACTTGATTGACAACGGCTGCTTCCCATTTGCCACCAAAATGAGGAGCGCTTGGCGGGTTGAACTTCTAATCTGTGCCATCAGTAGTGAGTAAACACTGAAGTTTCTTTAGCTGTCTCGATCCTGCTGCGAATTCTTTCCTTATTGTGGCGTCTGCTCCTACAAAATTTGTACCACAGTCCGAGTATAGGGTACTGTAGGCACCTCTCCGACTAGTAAATCTTTGAAATGCTGCGACGAAAGTGTTAGTAGAGTAATCGGTGACAATTTCAATATGTATAGCGGACGTAGCGAGGCATACGAATACAGCGATCCATCCTTTATAAGTTTTCGCACCTTGACCTTGAAATATCTTCAATGTTACTGGCCCAGCGTAGTCTATTCTAGTGTGTAAGAATGCTCTAGATGGTCTTACACGAGTGGATGGCAAATGTCTCATTAATTGTTATGCACGAACACCTCTATGTCGCGTGCACACGACGCAGCAAACAATGTGAGACCTGACTGGAACACGCCCACCTTCTATCCAGACAGATTTCCGTAGATCAGCGAGAGTCAATTGAGTTCTCCCGTGAAATGTTTTCTGATGCGAATGTTCTATTAGTAGCGTACTTAATCGTGATGATCTTGGTAAAATAGCTGGATTTTTTTAGTCACCATACAGTAGCGAATTCTTCAAGTGACCGCCGATTCTGAGTACTCCATTGTAGTCGACGTAGGGAATCAATTTAGCGAGACGATGATTTCGTTACAGAAAATCACCATCTTTCAGTAGTTTCAGCTCTAGCGAATAGTACTGACTTTGTGTGTATTTATTCAGCAAAGTCTTGGCGAGTTCCAGGTTGACTGTAGATAGTGGTGTGGTCAGTGTGGACTGTGGCACTTTTTTAAATTTAGCGATGGCACGTAGGCAGATTCCAAGCGTGCGAAGTAGTGGTGAAAACTTAGAAAATTTATCCAGTAGCGTGTGTAGCGGGTGTAAATCTGTCTTGAAGATGGTAAATACCAGACCTGGACGTTCTTCAAGATGTGATACCGTCTGCGTAGGGATGTCAAAAGATGGCAAGTTTTCTTTAGATTGACTGAGCCCCTTAGGTCCCGTCCACCATAGCGAATGCTGTTTTAGTTTGACTAAAAGCGATTGGGTCATTGTCGTTACCCTTCCTTATTTTAGCGTTGATTATATGAGCAGCTGGTGCTGCACCCAGAATGATGTCAATAGGTCGTGATGTTAAGAAGTCTGGATCAGAAAGTTGCAGACCTGTTATGTGCGGCCTTTTCTTGTTAGTTGGCGTAAATGACGGTAATTTCACCGTCAGTAGAGCAAGCTCATGAGCTCGGATAGTAATAAAAGCGTTGTTGTGTAGCGAATGCAGCGTCATCTTGCATGACCCAAGTGAATGTCCAACTGACACATTACCAATCCCTCGTTATGGTACAGCAGCCTTATTTAGCGGTATATCCAGCTTCTTAAATAGTGAATGCGTCCCAAAGGATAACTCCGATCCTTGATCAATCAGTACACGAGCAGTACATTTACTTTCTGTTAGCGAATTCAACTTAACAATCGCGGTAGCGAGTAATACATTGAGCAAATGAGCTGAAAGCAGACTAGGTTAGCGAATTCAAAACAAAGGTTACCAAAATTGGAACTATTTGTTACCTTGAGTCCGTACAGCAGGTTCCTGTACCGATTTAGCGGCAGCACCGTCATCAATGTGTGTAGATGTATGATGTGGCTTGTCACAATGATGACATCTCTGCTCAGTTCTGTAGTCAGCGAAGCGGTGGCGTCCCAAGGAGTTGTAGCAGAGCCGGTAGTGCTGCACAATCATTGTCCGGTTCTTTGGCGACGCCTGTTGATAGCTTGGGCAAAACAAAACAAAATGCTTTTGCTTGCAGATTGGGCACAAGCCCGGCTCACTCGTCCTTTCTTTCGGGGTGAAAGCGACATAGCTAGTACCGCCCCTCGAAGTCGATTTTTTGGCAGGGGTAGCAGATTTACAAGCGGCACCACCTGTCTTGTTAGAACCGGCTGACCTAGAGTATGTCTTCGGTGATAAAGGTCTGTCAGTCATAGCCTTAGACGGTGCTGCGGGTGCTCTTGTGCCAACACTAGAATTTTCCCATGCACGTACCTTGGCTTTCAGCATATCGTGCAGCTGTTGATAGGTAGGAAATTCATTGGAGAGTCCCAGCGAGGCCATCCACTCCACTCGAAGATCTTCAGGTAAGCAGTGTACAGTCAAGCGAATCAGGAATGGATCTGACTCGTTGGTTGGTACTCCCAACGCAGCGATAGCATCCAGTGACTTCTTGTTGAGTAGCAGAGCGTCCGATTCAGCAGCAGAGCGACTAGTTAGCGGTTGCCCGTACAGCAAATCATTGACGTGCATGTCGAGTAATCTGCGTGGGTTAGTGTAGCGAGTATTCAACAGTTGCTAAGCAGATTGGAAAGCGTCATCAGTAACCTTTACATTAGCGAGTAAGGAAGCGGCCTCACCTTTAACCTGGGATTTTTGATAATGCATTTTTTGTGACCCAGTTAGCGTATCTTCATTAATAACAAGCGAAGTGAACAGGTTCTTGAACGAATCCCATTCATCGTAATTGCCTTGGAAGGTTGGCAATTTTATCTGCGGCAAAGTTGACTTGTGTGCACCTCCGAAATATGCAGTTTGATCATGATTAATGGCCTGAGCTTCTGGAACAGGCACTGGAGCGGGTTTCGCAGCGCTGAGTCTCACCAGAAGTTCAGTGTACACTTGACTAGCGTTACCAAAAGCGTTACCTGTATGGTATTCATTTTCTACGATATCTAGGATATTATCATAAATCCTTTCATGCGTAGTGTTGAAGCGAGTCCACAAATCGTTGAGGAAAGCGAATTCAGCGTCAATAGCGGCTACACCTTGAGTAGCGAGAATGGCGTCGGTCAAGCGAGTGGACATGTTGTGCATCGTATCGATGCGGTTCATTTGTAGAGCGGATTGTGCTTCGGCGGCCATCCTGATTACATGTTGCACACAAAATGGATGCGAGACGTGAAACCGACGCTAAGTTTTCGAACGGAAAAACTAAATGTCTTTTTCACACCGGTGTGTAAAATTGATCACCCCGGGCAGCACTCTAGCAGTGCTCAGCAATGCCCACGGCACTTAGCGATTTTCACGGCACAAAACTGAACACGCACTTTTTCTCACAAATTTTTTCTTTTTTTTAATTTAAATAATTTTTTAATTGTTTAAACCCGCCAGATCCGGCTTGAAGGAACAAAATGTAAAATGAGAGGATAACTAAATGAATCTGGTTTAGGCGTGAGGTTTTTAAACAACTAAAAAATTACACTTGTTTTAATAAAAAATAATTTAGAGATTTATTTACACTTATATACACTTAAAACTTCTATAAAAAATGCTTAATAGCGAATGCGACCAGTAATACTCGAGAGCGAATGCAACGTAAAACAAACGTATAAAAATTGACACGTGGCTGAGCGTGGTTAGATTCACGGAACTTAATTAAGTTATTAATTATACGCTAACGACAATTAATTTACTCTCAATAAATAGCGGCCTTAATTTACTGACTTAATATTGAGGATAATTAGCGTAGCTGATTAGTATTTTATATCACAAGAGAATTTAATATTATCAAAGCGGTTTTAGCACATGAGATATTCAGTACAAAAGCACGTTATAGAATAGAATGATGAAACGATGGCGTCTTCCTTCGTTCCCGCTTGGAGGTGACGTCGAGAGCATGGCTGTCCCAGCGAATTTTCCCATTGGCTTCAAAGCGCGCCATCAGGAAATAGTTAGCCGCTAATTTTTCTGATTGGCCGGTCTGGTAGTGGGTTCTCATGCCGTCTTGACACGGTCATGAGCAAGAAATTGCAAGTGTCGAGCCCAGATAGCGAGTGACTCGGCACTACTCTGACCTTGAAGTTAGTAGCGAGTTCGGCAGCTCCCGGACTAGTGGAAATGCACAAAGTTTTTCAATTTACTCAAGCTCGTGACTGAACAACGTCAATAACGAGAGCTTTTTTAATTGTATCATCCTCACAAGTGGTGTTGTACTTTTTGGTTTTCTCCAAGGGAATTTTGAATTTAGCTATCTGTGATGTTTTAATAATAGATAAGCTGTTGTCCGGTGGACTAAACTTTACGTAAGCAAACATAACTGATGCTTTTAGATGAGAATCAACTCAATGAAAACCCTGTATAACAAATATAACTTGTAAGCATGTGAAATAATATTCATAAGCTGTACAAAAAATATGAATGGGAAAGAGTAATGAACGGGAATATAAGATGGAAATGTTCCAAATGTTAAGTAGCAACAAACTAAAATGTTCCAGGATTAAAAAAAGGCAATTCGGCAACCGAAATAGAAGTAGATTTTATGTTAAGCAAAACATCTGGAAAATCGCTTATTACCTTATTACACAAAATTACTGAAAATTTAGGCATTTGATTTTTATAGTTTGTTTACTTCTAAACAGTTACATTTGTATTCCGAACAAACTTTATAAAATAAGATTTCCAGAACTTTTCTGAAACGAATGCAAACGTTCATTCAACAAGCTTTCAGATGCAATTTACAGAAATTTGATGACTCGTGCCAAACAAAAGTTACTCTAAGAAAAACCGGGAAAAACAGCGATTTTTTGAAATTTTGAAAATTTCAAAATGCTATCATTTCTAAAATAATTGACCGATTGAGCTCATATTTGAGCTTGATCGTTGTAATCGTTATACAACCCTCGCAAATTTGAATCACGGTGGAAACACGGTGGGTTTGTTCCATTTTACCACTGTGATTACGCGGTGTATCCACCGTGATACCACGGTGGCTTGACCACTGTGTATACACGGTGTTTTCACTGTGATTATGTGGTGGATACACCGTGGAACCACGGTGGTGAAATAGCACAAAGCCGCCGTGAAATCACAGTGGATGCACCGCGTAATCACAGTGGAAACACCGTGTATACACAGTGGTCAAGCCACCGTGGTATCACGGTGGATACACCGCGTAATCACAGTGGATACACTGTGTATACCCGGTGGTGAAATGGAACATACCCACCGTGTAACCACGGTGGATCCACGGTGTTTCCACCGTGATTCAAATCTGCGAGGGAAGTTGTTGATATCAATAATTAGAAATATTTTAACAAAAGAAAGCATAGAATTAATAGTGTAAAAAATACAAATCTTCAATTTCTTCAGTAAACAAAAATTTTTGATTTTCTAAGACACATACAAAAATAAAAACTGATGTTATCATTCAATTATAGTTGAATGAATAAAATAATAAATATGAGACAATTCGTCTAAAAAAGTTCTATCAATTTTCTATACAGCATTAATATAGTCATATTATTAAAGTTTCGTTAATTTTCAATACACCAGCACCAAAATATAAACTTTTTAATGGAATCTAATGGATTCTCACGTTGTAATTGGCGCTCTCTACAACATACCTTACAATCCCATAATCTGATAAAAGGTTTCTTATGTCAATATTATTAGGAATATGTTAAGAAAAAAAGAAGGTGGAGGTCTATCTCGGGGCTCCACCTGATTATATCAAGCAAAAATCCAAATATAGACAATTTGCATTGGAACAAATTTCAAACTCTATCATTTGTCGGCACATTGAAGATATAACTGCTCATTTAGGTGTTATTTAAGCCTTAGTAAGTTATAAGTGTATACCAAAGGTATGATTTATGGTTGATTTAGCGATTTTGTTTGTTATTTTCCAGTTCCGTGCTACACTGCACTATTTGACATATATTTCTTTTCATTCTATGTATTGACTCTTAAGTGAACTACCAAAACTTAAGGTATATGCTGTGACGAGGCGATATTGGAGCCTCGGTCTTTCTTGAAACCCGGTAACGAAAGTTATTAACTAACCGACGTCGCGACAATCAAGAGGCATTAATGCTCGTACGACTCCTGGTCGTGCGAGCCCTGCGCAGTTCCCCATCACTTGGTGGTGGGCGAAACCTGCTGAAATTCCCTGGAGGCGCAATGCTCCACCTCAGAAGACCCTAAGTCGACCCACTGGAACAGACTTTGGTCCAGTGCCCTGCAGTCCACCTTGCAGGGACATACGCGGCTGGCTCGTTCATTCAAACGAGGCCAGTTTAGCTTATGTGGCGCCATCTCTGAGGGGGAAGACTCAACGTTTGACATTCGATCTTTATTCGAGCGACTGAGTGTGGTTTCGCTCCACTGTTGCAGCTACAAAAGCACGGATGGGCCCTAGAAATTCCCTAGGCACTCTGAGGTTGGTCAACCATAAAATAAAAGCACTAGAGGACCTTTTTGGAGGGAAGTCACTCTTGGTTGACGCGTCACGCAGTACAGTTGTGTTTTTCTTATTTATTGCTAAAATTGTCTAGTCAGTTATTTATTTTGTTCTGTCTTATTAAATTATGAAGTAAGAGATATAAAGTTGTCTTGTCGCTCAATGCGCGTGGTTTGCTGAATAGCAATTCTTTTAATAAAAAACAGTTATTTGATATTAATTCACAAAAACGTGTTATAAATTACGAAGCCGTCCTATCCATTAGTGAGTTAAGATTAAGATTAAGTTCTACGCTGTTGATCCCGTAGACGACGCCGACACCTTGCTGCACGGACTTGGGACCAGTCCGCAACACCAAGTAAGTCTACCTTAATTCACTGCTCAAGGAACTCGCTCTATTTGTCCTGGGTAAGCCAATTCGACTACCCGGGTAAATCGGTACTGAAAGTTAGACAATCGTGACACAGTAAGGTACACGCTACGTAGAAAATAGCGTGTGTCGCGATTAGGTAATAAACGGGTATCTGTCCTCGTGGTCATCTACCTCGAGGAGGAGGCACCACGTTTTAATGCCTATTTGCCATAATGTTTGTAGTTTCGTCCTAAGTACGTTAACAGACTCGTCAGTAAGGCTATGTTAACGCACTCTTGCCTTAGAATACATCTCTTACTCGTACGCGCCGGCGTAAAACCGTGTTGTGGGCTTCAACCAGACACTATACCAGCAACGGGAAGCAGATATTGTTCATACTGTTTGCAACAAAATATTAGGGGCATGTTCAGAAATTAACTCTGGAAGAGAAAGATTCAACTTCTGCATTCAGAAATATAATCTAGTTACCAGAGAAAAGGTTCGACATTTTCGTAAGCGTTCATAAATTTAACAGAGAAGGTAACGCTTCCCTTCCCAAGGTCAATTCAGTACCAAATTAATATAAATAAGTACCAAATTATTATAAACGACCTCAGAAGATAATTCCCTCCCGTAAATTTTTTTTTTTTCAGAGAAAACAATGAAACTTTTTTTCATATCATTATCTGTAAGCTAATAAGTGTACACGAAAAAATTTTACTTAATCACAATTTAAAATTTTTAATTGTTTATTTAAAAAAATAGCTGGAGAAAATGATCAAATATGGAACATTGAGATTGTTCCTTCATCATATATGTCACAATGTACGATATTTTATATGATGATCGCATATACAAATTAAAAGTAATTACTCATAACGAGATGCCCGTGCATTATTATGATGTAATAGAAGCAAGTTAGTATTTTTGATTTTAAATATGTATTTTAATCATTAATAATGAGATATTAAAAAAATATTTTGCATGTTGTAGTTGAAGAAGCCTTTCAAATTACCGAGGCTGACTTTTATTTGGAAACCAGCAATTACGTCCAAGTTACAAAATATTCATTCTTTGAGTTGCCATATAATTGTCGTTCATTTATTATTCATATGAAATGAAATATAAAAAACTAATTATAATTGTGAATACTTATTAGTAATATCATAATGTTAACATTATTCCACAATAAAAGGAAAAAAAATTATGTTTTTACTTTTTTTTTAATTATTTCGTATACAATGATTTTATATTTATTTAGTCATTAAGTTATTATTACTAATAAAATCGTTGTACTAGATGTAGTTACATTAGGGTGGTCCTTATTTTGGACATTTTCGAATTTTTACGCTCCCAGAGGCTTATGTGGTTCGAAATAAATAAAAAAAAATATCTTCAAAGTTTCAGGTCTTTTTCTCAATTTTAACCCGTGCCGCACAGCGATGTAAGTTTCCCATTTAAATAACACGGGGTTTTCGGCATTGAATGATTAATTTTTTGTTCCGGCTAAAGAAATTTTTCGAAAAATTTGAAACTCTGTAGACTTTATCCTTATTTCAGCAGCTACTTCTCAGAATTTTTACAGATTTTCAGCTACTATAATTTTGGGGGTACAGCATGATGAAAAAAAAGAAAAAAATTATTTTTTTTATTTTTAGCTAAAATTTTTTTCAAATAACATATCAAACCACTCTGCATCCTTATCAGAAGTTCTTACTTTTTTTCACTTTTGCACCCAAGTGGTGAACGGCATCTCTTTGTTGCACTAATACAGTAATCAAGAGCTTTGGACGAGTTTTTCTTATGAACAAACCAGCCCCCTTCAACTCCGTGTTATAGAAAATGAAACTATATTGTCCCGTCATCCAGAGAGCGCTAGTAGTATAGTTGCACGATTACCTATACATGAGGCTTAGAATCTTAAAATGAAATTTAACAAATATCAGATAAATAATTTTAATTAGTTATTAATATATTACAATATAATATTTAATTTGCAATAACAATGGTTATGATAATAATGATAACAAAAAATTGAATATATATGTCGGAGATGAAAGAATAAAACGGGGTTTTCCAATAGGACGGGAAATTTCCAACAGTCGAAACTAGTTTTTATAGTAACAATTAAATAATAAAATTTAAGTTCTAGTTGTTTACAACTTGAGCAGATTATGTTTATTACGGGAGGCTTAGGCTCGCTGTGACATCTGTTCACCAAACGTAGCCACGGTCACAGGATGGGTATAGTAAGACACAGAGGACAAGATAGTAAGATAATATGAGACGGTTGTCCTTCTTTGAATATTTTGACAAAAAGGTTTTTAACGAAAAGTACAGAGTTTGGTACTAGTTGAGTCAGTTAGTTCTGATTGAGCATTCGTTGTGCGAGTACAAGTTTTCCTGTCGACCGTGGATTCGTTCTCGAGCCTAGTTTACCGTAGTATTTGTAAATTATTCGATCAGGTTTTATTTGAATATTATTGGACTGTCGTGTATTGCAATTATTATAATACCCTGCGTAATCAATTATTGCATTAATTAGTATTTAGTATATTTTGATATTTGTGCGATACTATCTTTATTCTTTTACTTGTCTAAGTATCGTTATTTATGAACAATACTTTTAATATTAAATCATTGTGTTGCATAATTAATATTCGTTCATATTTTAAATTAAAATAAGAGATATTAGTATTGAGACCAATACTCGGGATAACGCCCAAGGTTGTAATGACTTTCCGACATATATATATATATATATATATATATATATATATATATATATATATTGTAACGGGTTTTTCACCACCGGGGATCTACCGGAGTGAAGTCCGAATACACTTACTGTTTTTGGCTACCTTGTTCAAAAATAATTAAGTTGGGCGCCAGGTGATTTTATAATCACCAAATAAACAATTATCGAAATATCGGCTCAGGGTGGCGGATCGGGGAAAGGTCAGGCACTTAAGATTACGATAAATAATTGATCAGAATTAAACAAAAATAATTAATCGTATATTAATTAAACAAAATCATTGATCGGTAACACAAATCAAAAGTAATCGATTACAAACAAAATAATAATTTGCCGTGTTCGGCTTGACTCGATATAAACAAATTAAAAAAAAAAATCGTAGTTGATCGAAACCACAAATCAGTTCATTGCTCAGAGAAAACACCGTCGGTCACGAAATTAAAATAAAAATAATTTTATTGTCCGGAGACACACATACAGCGGAAGTATTAAAGAAATACTTGACGAGTGACGTCAGAGTATTCTTACACGGCGAGGTGACAAGACTGCTGTTGCGAATGAGACACAGATAATCCGTGATTCTCAGAATTGCTCGATTGAAATAAAATAAAATATAAAATAATATTTTATTTCGGTAACGCGTTAACTTGCACGATCATATAATTTTTACCCGTAATTAATTATTTAATTAATTATTATTACGTACGCACTGCACTTATTTATTAATTATTGCACTCGTACACTTTGTTCAGATTCGGGCCGAGCTTCGGCTTGTTCACTTGTTCACGAACTCGGTTATTGTCGGTCGAAATTATGGGTCGCGATTAATTGTCCGTTGATCAAACTCGGATTGATCTTAAATGTCGCAAATCGAATTGTTCAGTCGTCGGAATCAAAAATTGTTCGTTTGGTCGGGTCGAATTGTTCGAATACCAAAAAAAACGTGGCCGTTCAGTTCGGCGTCTCTCCCGGATCTCTCGTTTCAATCCATGCGTTGGATCGTTTGCTCGGTCAAAGTCGGAATTTTTCGTCATAGATGTCACCAAAAGTTGCTCACCGGATAATTATTTATTATTTCAAATAATTTTTAAACCACGGGTCGATGTCGAATTTTCCTCATGTTACAATATATATATATATATATATATATATTTTATTTTAATGTCAAGCTCGTAAAATCGATCAGAAGACTATTTTTTTATGAGCATGCCATTAAAATAAAAATAACTAGAAAACAATGTGGAATTCGAGAAAACTTAATTCGAAATAACTTTTAGGAAATAATGTTATCTACAAAAAAGGTCCAATGATATTTTGTAATAAGTCTGATAGTTTCGCCGGAAAAGTAAGAAAATCTCAAAATTTAATATGAATTCGACTTCAACCTCAAATAACTTTTAAACAAATAGATTCCTCAAAAAATGATAAGAATCTTTTTTTGTAGAGCATTCAATTCCCTACAAAAATATGCCTGCCAATTATTCCTATGACGCATCGTTAGCTACTTATAAAAATCAGAAGACGTAAAAAAAATGTTTCCCATGTTATTCTTATGGAAAATAGAAAAGTGCGATGAGGAACCTCTTAATGTTGATATTAAGAGCTCTTATTTTTACTGGCGTCTTTTTTTATCTAAATGAAACTTTTGAACCTGTTTGGAAGAAAAAAAAAAAGTTTGTTATTATTTGGATCACCCTAATATATATATATTAGGGTGGCGCAAAAAAACCGACTATTTTTTTTTTTTCAATCTCGCATGAAAATTTGTTGGTTTACGATGTTTTAAGAAGCCTCTCCACAAATCAGCTCGATAAAAAATTTTTAAGAGGTCGCTCACGAATTTTGAAAATATCGAAAATGATCGAAAGTAGGATTTTTATTTAAAAAATTTTTTTTTTCTCGTGGCAGCAATAGTTTATATTTGTAAAATCATGACTATGCTGAAAATTTCAGCCCAAAATATAAATATTTAAACGGCGCTCAAGAATTTCGAATATTAACTGATAATATGTAATTAATAGTTTGAATTAGTTTTTATAACTCAATTGTTGTCATTTCACTTAAATATAACTTTTGCATACCCAAAAATATACAGAACAGTCTTAAACAATGAAATTCGGTCAGTTTTGAATAAGCGAAAAAACCTACAAATTGAATTAAAAAATAAAAAAGTATGTAAATAACTTATTATTTCTATTTCTCGGGTTATATTTCCATTCATTGTCATGCAAATTGATGGTGAAAAAATCGAGAAGCTTTATTATTAATATTTAAGGGTCGCTCAAAAACGTCCAAGAGACTGCGCTCGGAAACATTCAAAATTCTTGAGCGCCGTTTAAATATTTAAATTTTGGGCTGAAATTTTCAGCATAGTCATGATTTTACAAATATAAACTATTGCTGCCACGAGAAAAAAAAAATTTTTTTAATAAAAATCCTACTTTCGATCATTTTCGATATTTTCAAAATTCGTGAGCGACCTCTTAAAAATTTTTTATCGAGCTGATTTGTGGAGAGGCTTCTTAAAACATCGTAAACCAACAAATTTTCATGCGAGATTGAAAAAAAAAAAATAGTCGGTTTTTTTGCGCCACCCTAATATATATACATATATATATATTAGGCTGTCCCAAAAAAATATATATATATTTTTTTTAACGTCTTATGGGCTCAGAAGTTACTTCATATTATAAAAAGGATCCTCACAAAATTTCAGCCAGATATCTTTAAAATTGAGCTATCACAAAAGGGGGTCCCCTTTCCCATTTAAAACACACGCGAAAATTTTCCATTTTAGTTTTTCATTATTAAGACTATAAAAAAAATTTTCATTTCATTTCGCTTAAAATGATTTCGTAGGGAATTGAATTCTCTGCAAAAAAGTGCTAATGCATTATGTACGTCAAACAAACTGGAAAAAAAGTTACGGGGCTTCAAAAATCAACAAAAATTTAGTTTACTCAGTATTGAATTTTTAACTTCCCGCCAAGAAAATCGACGATTTTCGAAAAATTGGGAAGTTATTATTTTCACCCCGATTTTCGAAAGTCGAGTTTTCATCATGTGTCGACGTTTTGAGGTCCTAGGAAGCTATGCTGACTATTTTCAGAATGATGTCCGAGTGTATGTATGTGTGTGTGTGTGTGTGTGTGTGTGCGTGTGTGTGTGTGTGTGTGTGTGTGTGTGTGTGTGTGTGTGTGTGTGTGTGTAAACTCTGTAACTTTTTCACTAATGAATCGATTTGGATGGTTGAGGTGGCAATCGAAAGAGCTTGTTGGCCGTCAACTTTCCTGAAATTTCAGATCATTTGATTAAGTAGACTCGAAAATATTGGCAAATTACGAAAAAAAAAATTTTTTTTAAAGTTTTTTAGTGATTTCTCAGAAACGACTTGAACGATCGACTTCAAAATCTACTCAGCTCTAGAATTTTATAAGCCGCGTCGAATGCCACCTCAACCATCTCAATCGGTTAATTTGTTCGAGAGATATCGTTGGCGAAAGAAATGATAAAAAACGGTTTTTTTTCGATTATCTTTGAAGTGACTCATCCGATCAATTTCAAAATCTATTTAGCTCTAGAACTCAATAAAACGCGCTGATTGCCACCTTAAACGTCAGAATCGGTTGATTAGTTCAAAAGATATCGGCGCTGAAAAGTTGAAAAAATAACATTTTATGTTATTTTTTCCGGATAAATCAAAATATAATGTGCTAAAATGTGTCTGAAATCATACCAACTCTTTCTCAATATAGTCTCTTTCGATCATCAGATAATGTCATGTAACTTGTTCCTTAGTTTTAAACATATTGTCAGCAAAAAATTGAAAAAACCCAGTCTTTAATGTTTTTCTCGGATATTCCATATATTATTGCTCTGACCTAAGTCAACACTCATTAAAATCTTGATTTTGATCACTGACATTGATTTCTGCCTCAATACATGTACTTCAGAGAATATAATCAATAATAAAAATTTTAAAGCCGCTGCTTTATTAATGATTTTTGATTCTTAACTTTTAAACTCTAGCATAAAACTTTACGTGTTAGATCTTGAAAAGCTCATAATAAAATGATTGCATGTCATAGCATTTTCGAGCTTGAAGAGCTCGAATAAATATTCACAGTGATCTGTGCTCCTTGAGCTTGAAAACAGCGGGAAGTTGTGGGGCTGGCCCGCAGAGCCAACCGACGTCCAGATTTTTTTTTATTATTTTTCATTTTTATTGCATCAAAAAATTTTTTTTTTCAAATTTTGACGAAGATGCTCATGTAGGAAATTTAATTTTCTACAAAAAGTATCTGATATTAGATATATGTCAAATGAATGAGAAAAAAATTACAGGGCTTTAAATGTCAACGAAAAGTGAAGTTTAAAAAATATTAATTTTTTGAACTCAAATGTCAACGGAAAGTGAACATTTTTCGTTGACATTTAAAGCCTCGTAACTTTTTTCTCATTCATTTGATGTACATATGAAACCAGATACTTCTTGTAGAAAATTAATTTTCCTACAAGAGCATGCTCGTCAAAATTTGAAAAAAAAATTTTTTGATGCAATAAAAATGAAAAATAATAAAAAAAAATTCAACACTGAGTAAACTAAATTTTTGTTGATTTTTGAAGCCCCGTAACTTTTTCCCAGTTCGTTTGGCGTACATAATGCATCAGCACTTTTTTGTAGAGAAAAACTAAAATGAAAAATTTTCGCGTGTGTTTTAAATTTGAAAGTTGACCCCCCTTTGTGATAGCTCAATTATAAAGATATCTGGCTGAAATTTTGTGAGGACTCTTTTTATAATATGAAGTAACTTTTGAGCCCATAAGACGTTAAAAAAAAAATATATTTCTTTTTTTGGGACACCCTAATATATATATATATATTTATATTTAATTTTTAAAATTTTTGACATTATCGTCACTGACTGTATGAGCAATCAACACTTTATACTTCATTAAAATAAACAAATCGTACGTATTTAAAAAACAATTTTTTATAAGCTGTAAATCAAATATATAATGTTTAAACAAAAAAATTAAGTTACTATTTCTGATTGAATCAGACGAAACTTAGATTTTATTCGACTGGAAATCATTTATAAAATATTATAAAACTCCACAATATTTCACAAGAAATTGTCTTTCGGATGAAACTTGAAAAAAGTCATACATCATATAATTTTCAAATTTGAATAAAATCTTTCAAGTTCTTACGAGTCATGACAATCAAGGCTTGCCTTATTAAGTCTTATAAAATTTTTATTAGAAAAAGCTCTGCATTTTTCCATGTCATACTTCTTTCAATCTCATCAAATTTAAAAAAAAAATTGTATTTATTATTCTGATGAAATGTGATAACTATTTCATGATACTAATTTTAAAAAAAAGTGAGTTCATTGAGATTCTGTAAGAAGGATAATATCAGAATTCACTCCCTCGATTCTTATAATAAGTGTCCATTTGAATTAACTCATATAAACTGAAAAAAGTAAAAACACTTATTCAATCGCATAAGTTTTTCGGAATTCCGAGCTATAAAATCTTGTAATGAATACATTGTATTTATTTTTATAAATATAGAGTATGTATAGAAAAAAATTTATAGCTTCAACTGATATATCCTGATAAAAATTTGTATAAGAAAATTTTTTTATATATGATTTATCAAAGCTCATCGATTCTGATAAAAATTTCTCAATATTTTATTGGAATTTATGAGATCTTCCCACTTATACATTCTCATAAAAATTTTATGAGAATTTGTGAGAATCCATTGGAATTTTTGAGATTTTTTTTAGTAATTCTCGATTGTCTTTTGTATGTAAATAATGAAAATGAAATAATGGAGATAAGAAATATGTAAAAGAAATATTCTTGTTTGTCATTTTATCATTGTTTGTTAAATAAAATCATAACAACAGTACAGTCTATTACCGCGTATTCGACGAACATAAAAAAAAAAAAATTAGCAAAATATAAGTGATAAAAAAAAAATACCAATGTCGTGAGGTGTGTCATAAGCCGGCCTTCTTTTCCCATGGTTGAAGTAACGTGAGTTCGGATTTCAGTGAAGACAAATTTTTTTTTTTATTTCACGGTTTATCAGTCACTCGCAAACTGATTTCTAAAATATCTATTGTGATTAATTTCATAAAACTGAGAGATATTCGAGGAATTTTATTTTGAATACAAGTTTTGTGAAGACAATTTTAAAATTGGACTATTTGTTGGATGTGCATTAATGTGCTATGGTGCATAAAAAAATGTCCAGGTAATAAACACAAATGTACAAAGGAACCAAGTCTAAGAAATGGCAGATTAAAGCTTGTCACAAAATAAAAAGTTTTTTAGCGAAAAAATTTACGTTAGAATATTTTTTTATAAACTTGAAACCACAAAAAAAAATAGATCTATTAAGGAAATCCTCATTTAAACTTAGCAAATTACGCATCGGTCAACATAGATATTATAATTAATATCGGATTTCTTAAAAAATCACAAAAAAACGTATATTTCCACTCATTTCCGAATAGTTGAAATATTCAAAGCACAAGAAAAAGTGATTGTATTAGTATTTTTGGTGTAAATTCTTAAAAAAAAAATCGGTCTATAAGTTGACCCTGCGGGCCAGTCCCAAAACTTCCCGCTGTTTTCGAGCTCGTTGAGCTCGAAAACACTATTCCGAATACATTTTCAAGCTCTTCGAGCTCGCAAATACTTTTGTATGCCATTGTTTTGTAAAAAACCATTTTTTAGCATTTCTTTCGCCCACGATATCTCGCGATCGAATTAACCGATTTTGATGGTCGAGGCGGCAATCGACGCGTTTTGTCAAGTTCTAAAGCTGATCAAATTTTGGATTCGATTTATCGAGTCGTTTTTGAGATATTTCCGGAAAAACAAAATTTTTTTTTTTTTTAATTCTTTCGACAACGGTTTCTCTTGAACGAATGAACCGATTGTGATGGTTGAGGTGGCATTCGACGCGGCTTATAAAGCTCTAGAGCCCAGTCCATTTTGGAATCAATCTATCGAGCACATTAAAAGTTATCAAAAAAAAAAATTTTTTAAAAAACTTTATTTTTGGAATATCTCTGAACGAGCCCTACCGATCAAGCTCAATTTTCTCTCGGCTTCAAGATATTGACAATCCGCGTCGAATGATACCTTAAAGTTCAAAATCGGTTCATTCGTTCAAAAGATACAGGTATTTACATGCGTACGTACGTACGTATATGCATGCATACATACACTCGGACATCATCGTGAAATTAGTCAGAATAGCTCCCTCGGACCTCAAAACGTCGACATCTGATGGAAATTCGATTTTCGTAAATCGGACCGAAACCAATAACTTCCCGAATTTTTGAAAATTTACAATTTTCTTAGCGGGAAGTTAAAAAAAAAAATTAAGCAATTATTTTTGAATGAATCTGATGAAATTAATATTCCCGGGAAAAAATGTTTATATAAAATTTTATAAAATAATATAAAATTTTATACAATTTTATAAAATTTTGTAAGATTTTATAAGATTTTACAGCAAAATTTTATAAAAATTCATACAATTTTATAAAATTTTATACTATTTTATACAATTTTATAAAATCTTATAAAATTTTATTAAATCTTCTAAAATTTTATAAAGTAAGATCTGAGTAAGGAACGTAATAAATAAATGTAATTTTATAAAATTGTATGACATTTTATAAAATTGTATAAAATGTAACAAAATTTTATAAAGTTTTACACAATTGTATAAAATTATATAAAATTTTATACAATTTTATAAGACTGTACAGCGAAATTTTATAGAATTTCATATAATTTTGTCAAATTTCATAGAATTTTATAAAATTTTATAAAATTTTATATGGTAAGATCTTGAAAGGGAAGTCATAATTAGATAAAATTTTATATAATTGTACGAAATTTTATAAGATTTTATGAAATTGTATAAACTTTTATACGATTTCATAAAATTATATAAATTTTTATACAATCTTATAAAATTTTATAAAGTAAGATCTTAGTGAGGGAAGTAATAATTAAATGAAATTTGATATAATTGTATGAAATTTTATAAAGTTTTATCCGATTTCATAAAATTATATAAAATTTTATACAATCTTATACAATTTTATATAATTTTATGAAGTTTTATACGATTTCATAAAATTATATACGATCTTATAAAATCTTATACAATTTTATAAAGTAAGATCTCAAAAGGGGAGTAATAATTAGATAAAATTTTATATAATTGTATGAAATTTTATAAAATTATATAAAATTTTATAATATTTCATAAAACTTTAGAGAACTTGATGCCACTATTGCATCTAGTGTAGGGTAGCATTTTGTAAAATTTGATAAAATTTCACACAATTTTATAGTTTATTACAAATTATTATAAAAATTGTTAGAAATTCGAAGTAAATAGATAAAATTTTGAATGGCCATAAAAAAAAAAATTCATTTTTGCGGGCAAAATATGGTGATAAACAAATATTAAAATTATATTATAAAAAATATAATTGATTACCTAAATATATGCAGGGTACCCCCAGAAAAATGTAGAAAAAAAAATTTCTGAATATTGGATAAGTTTGATTTTATTAAAATTTTTTGTAAGTTATTTACATTAAGAAAAATTATATTTTACACAATTATTGGATGCAAAGGAAGATAAAAAAGTTTTTAATAGTTTTTATCATAATACAAAAGTCTTTAACATTTTTCAAAATAATGCTCAATTATATTTACAATAGTAATTTTGGGATGGTTATAATAAATTAAAATGTGATCATTTTGAATTTAATGTTTTTAAACTTTTATTTTGTCAACTAGCAATTCAAATTAAATCGTCGTTACTCAAGAAAAAGTTCAAAGGTTTCGCCATTAATTCAAAAATAAAAATCATGAAAAATCAATAAATTTAATTAATTTTAAAATTTTATGTCCATTAAACAGTCGATAGTTAAATTATTCAAATCTTTTTTTTTATATAATTATAAATTAATACTATGAAATATGGCTGATAAGAATTCATGCGTAATCATAAATACAGCCACGAATATTTCTAAGCTACAAGTGACCAAAAGACGAGCGGAGCAGACTACGATTCTTCAATAACAAAAGTTAAGCAGCATCGAGGTTGGCCATTAATTGGATGGGTGACCCGTCCCGGAAAAAAAAAATCATTTTATAAAACTTTATAAAATGTTAGTACTAAAATTTTGTAAAATTTTATAAAATTTTACAAAATTTTATAAAAACATTTTTTCCCGGGATTTTATGTGATTGGATATTACTTATAAAATCTCAAAAGTACCCCATAATATTATCTAAGAAATAGCCTTTTAACTAAAACTTTAGAAAACTCATAAATCACATTGCTTTCAAATTAAAATTAAATCTTTTAAGTTTTTACAAGTTAATTTAATTATAGATTTCCTTACTAATTCTCATAAAATGTTTATGAGAAAAAGGTCAGCATTTGTCCATCTGATTCCTTATTCAGCCTCATAAAATTTCGAAAAAATACATATTAAATTTTTCTCATAAAATATGACAAATATTTTATGACATTCAATAAGATTTTATCTCCTAGGATAACTCTTATTAACACTTATAAATTCTAAAAATTTCGTATAAAAAAATAACTTTATTGGGATTTTGTGAGTTTTATAACATCGGAATTCACCTGATCAATTCTTGTTGAAAATACATTTGAATAAGTTGTAACAAACTTATGAAAGTAAAAGTACTTATTGAATCCTATGATCGTTGGCGGAAGTCGAATCATAAAATCTCATAAATCAAATAATCTTACTCATTCTTTTAAAAATTCAGTACGGAAATCATGATAGGAAAACATTAAAAGCTTTGACTCATAGATTCTCATAAAAATTCATATGAGAATTTTTTTAAATCTCATAAATATTGTCGAAGCTCATAGATTCTTACAAAAAATTTTAAATATTTTATCAGAATTTATGAGAGCTTTTCCACAGGGGTCTTATAGGCTCAAAAGTTACTTTATATTGTAAGAAAAATCCTCACCGAATTTCAGCCAGATATCTTTAAAATTGAGCTTTCACAAAGGGGGATCCCCTTTCCCATTTAAAATACACTCGAAAATTTTTCATTTTAGTTTTTTGTTATTAAGACTATGAAAAAAAATTTTTTTTCAATTCCACCTAGTAAAATTTCATAGGGAATTAAATTCTCTACAGAAAATGCTGATAAATTATGTACGTCAAACAAACTAGGAAAAAGTTACGGGGCTTCAAAGATAGAAAAAAATTCAGTGTCATCAGTGTTAAATTATTTTTTATTATTTTTCATTTTTGTTCTATCAAAATTTTTTTTTTCACATTTTGAGAAGCACGTTCTTGTAGGTAATTTAATTTCCTACAAAAAGAATTTGATATCTTATATACGTCAAATGGATAAGAAAAAAGTTACAGGTCTTTAAATGTCAACGAAAAATGAAGTTCACTTTTTCGTTGACAGTTAAGTTCAAGAATTTAATATTTATTAAACTTATCTTTTCGTTGACATTTGAAGCCCTGTAACTTTTTACTCATTCATTTGACGTACATATGATATTCGGTACTTTTTGTAGAACATTAAATTTTCTACAAAAACGTGCTCGTCAAAATTTGAAAAAAAAATTTTTTGATGGAATAATAATGAAAAATAATTTTGAAAAAATTAACAATGAGGAAACTAAATTTTTGTTTATCTTTGAAACCCCGTAACTTTGTCCTAGTTCGTTTGACGTATATAATGCTTGAACACTTTTTTGTAGAGAATTTAATTTCCTACGAAATTATACTAGGCGGAATTGAAAAAAAAAATTTTTTTCATAGTCTTAATAACGAAAAACTGAAATGAAAAATTTTCGCGTGTATTTTAAATGGGAAAGCCCCCCCCCTCCCCTTTGTGATAGCTCAATCTTAAAGATTACTGGCTGAAATTCGGTGGGGATTTTTCTTATAATATAAAGTAACTTTTGAGCCTATAAGACAGTGAAGAAAAAAAATGTTTGTTTTTTTTTGGGACACCCTAATAAGTATTGCTTTTAAGTGACTTTTGAATCATTAATAACCCGTCTAATTACTGTAGGCTACTGATTCTTTATGTTTATCTTTTGCGAAGATATATTTTTAGTAAAAAAAATTTTCTAGGTATTTTTTTTTTTTTTTTTATTTATTTATTTAAAGTCGCATCAACCTCTAGGGTCCTTGGCGACTACTGAGAGCAAGACAATTTGGTTTTACATATTAAAATCATTGAACTTATAATATCTATCACACATACACTAACTAAACTTTACAACATTCTATACATACACAAAGATTATTCTTTTTTTTTCCTTGTTTCACAATATACAAATCTTTTACATGTATACAAATCTTTTTTAATTTTTACACAATTGATTTTAAATCGTTTAACAAATTTTTTAAAACATTGATATATTTCTCATCTTTTAGGGTATCCCAGGAGTCACTTGGTGTTCGAAAGTAACTCATCAACTTTACGCGGACCATGGAGAAGCATTCTACCACATTAACTTCGCGCGGACCTCAGCACTCCGAGTTTTTTCCCACCTCACCACCCGACTTCTCATTGGCCAGTTCTTAAGTTTTCCCTTTCTCCTCGACTCCGAGACTTCTCATTAGAGCACAGATACCGATGCCTCCCACTCCGCGGAGATCTTTCTCGAACCCGGCTCTTGGGTATAAAAGAGGAAACGCTCAGAGCGGCAGCGCATTAATTCTTGATCAGTCTGACTGTTAAGAATACTTCTACAAATAGCGAGCAAGGCTATTCCTAATCAACTCATAAAACTATTCAAGTGTGCAAGCTTGACTAGACTTCAGATTATTCTCACAACAAATCAGTTCTTTTAAGAACTCTCCTTTTAAGTTGACTACCACTTCTCAACACTAGCCAACTAGACCTCCGGGTTTTGTAAGAAAACTTCTCGTTATCCAGTACTAGCTCTTTTCAGGGCCAGTATATTCAACTAACAAACGGTTCTTCTCTGGACCTCTCACCTGCAGCTAACATAACCAAACCAAACGGTCTTTCTCAAGACCAAATCTGCCTTTCTCAAGCCCACCACACAACTAAGACGTAAGAATTCACTTCAATACATAACAATCGACCGGCAAACTACTCTTCTGAACACTTGGCCATTTTGCGTTTTCCTTTTTAACTTTTAATTTTAGGCACCCCGAGATTATATGATCAACTGTTGCTATATTATTACACTCAGGGCATAGTACTGGATCAGTTTTACTTATCAGATGACCGTGCGAAAACCAAGTATGCCCAATTCTGAGTCTCGTGAGGGTACATTGGTCTGACCTATTCTTAATTTGTGGAGATATTTCCCATATGTTGTTGTAAATTCTGTGGAGTTTGGACGCTTGAGTTATCCATATACTATTCCATTTAACACTGAAGTGTTTTTTGATCACTTTTTTGAGATCATTTATTGGAGTAGGGAGTGTTGTAAGATCTACCCCATAAAGAGTTACTTGTTTAGCATTAGAGTCAGCTATTTCATTACCAGTGATTCCTTGGTGGGACGGGATCCATACAATTGTGATATTTTTAGTTTTTGATAATATTAGCAGCTTGTATTGACACTTAGTGATAACTTCACTTGAATTTTGCGAGGAATTTAAGGCATCAATCGTAGACTTTGAATCAGTACAGATTATCAAATTTACTGCAGGAAGATTCTCAATCAAGGATAAGCTTTTGGAGATTGCAACTGCTTCATAAGTAAATATTGAGAAGAAATGAGGTAGCTTGTAGCGATGCACTTCTTCGTTGATGACAACTGCACACCCTCTTGCATTATTGTACGCAGAGCCGTCAGTGAATATTTCAGTGTGCGATGGATATTTACCTATTATTTCAGCATGAAGATTTTTGTTTTCTACGTATTTCTTTGTACTAAAAAAAAAATATAAGTTTGTTAAAACGCAAGAATTTAAGAAAAAAATCGGTCTATCAGTTAACCCCGCGGGCCAGCCCCAAAACTATCCGTTTTCGAGCTCGTTGGGCTCGAAAATATTATTGTGAATCCATTTTCGAGCTTGCAAATACTTTTGTATGCCATTGTTTTGAAAAAAGCCATTTTTTAGCATGTTTTTCTCCCACGATATCTCGCAAACGAATTGACCAATTTAATGGTTGAGGCGGCAATTGACGTGTTTTATCAAGTTCTAAAGCTGATCAAATTTTGAAATTGATTTAACCAGTCGTATTTGAGAAATTTCAAAAAAACCGAAAAAAAATTTTTTTTTAACTCTTTCGTCAACAGTTTCTCTTGAACGAATGAACCGATTTTGATGGTTGAGGTAGCATTCGACGCGGCTTATAATGTTTCAGAGCTGATAAGATTTTGGAATCAATCCATCGAGCAAATTAAAAGTTATCCAAATAAAACGTTTTTGAAAAAATTTTATTTATGTAATATCTCCGAACGCACCCTTCCGATTAAGCTCAAATTTTTACAGCATCAATATATTAACAAGCCGCGTCGAATGACACCTCAAAGATCAAAATCGGTTCATCCATTCAAGAGTTATGAATATTTACATACTGTAACGAGGTTGATGATACCTCATTATCATACCATGATAATAGACGGTTACCGAGTTCATGTACCATATGTTATCTGATTTACCTGTCGACATATTGATCGATTATTATTATTATTCCATAATCCCTCTCCATTCGTGTTTTAAATGGAAGGGATGCGCACCACGTCGGTGCGTAAGCACCGACATGAATCTAAGAAAAGGCCTGCGCGCCGATTATTATTCAGATTTATATTAGTTTTTCACTATGAATTTATATTAAAATACAGTTTTATATTTTAACCTCTTTCTTTTACCTTTTAAACACCCGTTTACGACTAAGTATCCGGTAGCATCTAAGAGCTCCCTTAGATAAGAATCATAAACTATTATGATTTCCCTAGTGTAAACCTGCTTACACTTATTCCTAGCCTACAGTACCTGCCTGTAGAAGACGGCAACCCCGTAGAGGTGCATACCTGCTGTATCCTCATTCTAGCCTATAGTACCTGCCTATAGAAGACGGTAACCCCGTAAAGATGTATACCTGCTACATCCTTTTCCTACAATACCTGCTTGTAAAAGTGCATACCTGCTGCAATCACATCCCACAATACCTGCTTGTGAAAGCGTGTACCTGCCACGACATTATCCTACAATACCTGCTTGTAGAAGCGCGTACCTGCCGCGATGTCCACCTACAATACTTGCTTGTAGCTGTACCAGACAGTTGTGATACTGAGCTCACAATTGTCTTAATCATTATCTATTATCTCTATCAGCACTAGTGAATTAACAACTCACAGGTAAGTATAATAATAATACTATTATTATGGCTTTTACAACTCCTTGTGCTTACTATTAATCTTACTCTTTTGGCTTACTATGCAAATACCTGTAGTCTATTATCTTTTTTATATATTACTTATATATAATTGTGCCCCACGACTCCCGATCCTTCATATGCACTTGGCATATATAAATTTAAGGCCAAACAGTCGTCTGGCCCCTACGAACCGGGTAATACCAGGATCAATTACCAAATAAGTAGCCTACTGGCTAAAAAGGGCACGGGCCCATTTAATTAAAATACGGTTGATTCACCCCTACTAGAGGGAGTGGACCTCAACTTCGTTTCAATACATACGTACGTACGTACACACACACCTACACTCGGACATCATCATGAAACTAGTCAGGATAACTTCCTAGAACCTCAAAACATGAAAATCTGATAGAAATTCGGTTTCTGCAAGTCGGACCGAAACCAATAACTTCCCGAATTTTTGAAAATTTTCAATTTTCTTAGCAGAAAGTTAAAAATAAGTTTTTAATTTTTTTTTAATTGTTCCACCACTTCAAAAAATTCAAAAAAATTCCTGAGTATAGAGGAGTATAAAAGACCTTTTTCTGACGATATTTGGTGAGCGAAATATTTCATAATGCCAAAAAAAACAAGATTATAATTTTCTGTTCTCCGTTGAAAATCGGCTTTCCGTTTACGAATCACGATCATATTATTTTTTCATGTTTTGGACTCGTAAGAATTAGGACAAAATCATCATTGATTAATTTCAAATTTTACTATAAAACTTAAAAAATTTTCGAAAAAACAGGTTTTTTTGAAATTCTCGAATACCGCTTGAGTTAAAGAGCTAAAAATTGAGGTGAATTATTTTCATTCGACACCAAAGCGACCCCCTAAATTTGAGTAAAAAAAGCCATGGGCGTAGAATGCCCTTATTAATCCGGCTATACCCTTTACTGTATTTTTTTTATGATAAATCTAACAATTTTTTGAAATAGTTTTAAAAATGTTCATTAGCTTCGCGCTGTAATTCGAATTTTTTTTCATTCATTTTTTCGCGCTTTTTAGAATTTTCTTGTAACAATTGCAGCAAGTTATCGACGCTAGGTTTTTTTCATTTTTTATTGAAGATGTTTTTTTTGTTTTTTTGAAAAGAAAATAAGATTAATTAGTTTTTTTTTCCACATTGAATATAAGTAGATAGATAGTAAAACGTATACCTCCTCCTCGGGGTGAATATCCACGAGGATAGGCAACCGTTCGATCTCAAGCCGATCTCGGTACCCGCTGTTTTTTACGCAGCGTTATTACAGTACCGGATCGAATAATAATCGCGTGACTTTACCTCGGCTGTCAAGCTGGCTTCCCCAGGACACCGAACGTAATTTCGATTGAGCAGTAAAATAAAACAGGACTTACCTTTCGTTGAGGACGGGCAAGTCCATACCGCAACACTCAGCAACGTTGATAAATAGATTCCGCTGCGACTCACTTAACCACGTACTTATTATAATTATTATAACTAATTGATACAATGTGCGTTTAAGGATTAATTAATTTAGTCTGTTTTACTGCACGACAAAAAGAGAACCGATTTATTCAACAAAACAACACAATAACTCGCCCAAAGCGTTCCAAAATATTATACAACTTGACAATAAAAGAACAATATAAAAACGTTCTCACAACGTTGATTTTAGATGATAATTCTCGATTAATATTCAGTAAGAAAAATACATCCGTACCGCGTGGCGCGCTAACCAAGAGTGACTTCCCTCCAAAAAGGCCCTTTGGTTCTTTTCGGTTACCGTTGGCCAACCTCAAGTTGCCTAGGGAATCACTAGGATTTATCTGCACCTCAGTGGCTGTGACTATGAAGCGAACCAACACTCTTTCGCTTAATAAAAGATAGAATGACTAGATGTTGAGTCTCCCCCCCCCCCCAGAGAGGGCGCCACATAGGCTAAACTGACCTCATTTGAATAATGAGCCAGCCGCGTATGTCCCTGCAAGGTGGACTGCAGGGCACTGGACCAAAGTCTGTTCCAGTGGGTCAACTCAAGATCTTCTGGGGTGGAGCATTGCGCCTCCGGGGAATAACAGCAGACTTCGCCCTTCACTTGGTGATGGGAGTCTGTGCAAATAGCTCGTACGATTACAAATCGTACGTACGTTGGTGCCTCTTGGGTGTCGCGACGTCGGTAAGTTAATTTATTAAATTCGCGGGTAGCAAAAGATCGAGGCTCGAAGAACGCCTCGTCACAATAGATAGAAATAAATAGAAAAAAGTACAAATTTGTTTACCTGAATCTACAGATGACCTGCTTGATTAAGCGCAATGTTGCGGGACAGTGTTTGGTTTTTTATCCAAAATCTCGTCCATCTCCTTAAAATAATCGAACCTCATTGCAGCTGCGCCGGAGGACTTACTGCTCATGTTGTCTTTTTTATTGAGTACTGTAATTTCAAATACTTAATTTTGTCTAATGGAATTAGCTATTTCTTTCCATATTTGCTGACTTATTTTTTTTTATTGAAAATCCGTCAGGTGTTCATGATATAAATTGATTAATTGTAAAGATGCTTTTCGAGGCCAATACAATTTCGATTTTACTTGACACAATTCTGATTTGGAATCTATTTCATTGGAAGGAACATCGTTTTCAAAGTTACTAACTTTTTTTTCTCTTTTAGCAGTCACTTTCGACGGTTTTGTAGTCGGCGTTACAACGGATGGTTCTTCAACCTAACAAACCATGATTTTGAACAATTGGTACATCGAAAATTTTACCTAGCTCATTCAGCAGAATTGATGTTACTTCGCCATCTATAAAAATAAAAGAAATAAATATTTAATATTGCAAAAAATAATAATTGCATTTGTACAATAAATGAAAACTTGGCTCAAATTTTTCTCGCAACTGAATAGAAACTTCCAATAAGTTAGATCAAGGATCGCTAGATTATTGAGTAGAGCGCATCGAACCTTAGTATCTATCTTGCGATAAAAACTTTCATTTGAGAAAAAAACTTGGACAAAATTATATGCAATTATTTTTGGAATATCTCTGAACGAGCCCTACCGATCAAGCTCAATTTTCTCTCGGCTTCAAGATATTGACAATCCGCGTCGAATGACACCTTAAAGTTCAAAATCGGTCCATCCGTTCAAAAGATACAGGTATTTACATAAGTACGTACGTACGAACATACATACATACATACATACACTCGGACATCATCGTAAAATTAGTCAGAATAGCTTGCTAGAACCTCAAAACGTCGACACCTGGTGAAAATTCGATTTTCTTAAATCGGACCGAAACCAATAACTTCCCGAATTTTTGAAAATTTGCAATTTTCTTAGCGGGAAGTTAAAAAAAATATCCTCCAAGTTTCAGGTCTTTATCTCAATTTTAACCCGTGCCACACAGTGATGTAAGTTTCCCATTTAAATAACACAGGGTTTTTGGCATTGAACAATTAATTTCTTATTCCGGCTAAAGTAATTGTTCGAAAAATTTGAAACTCTGTAGACTTTATCTTTATATTAGCAGCTGTTCCTCAGAATTTTTACAGATTCTCAGCTACTATAATTTTGGAGGTACAGCATGATGAAAAAAAAGAAAAAAATTATTTTTTTTATTTTTAGCTAAAATTCTTTTCAAATAACATATCAAATCACTCTACATCCTTATCAGAAGTTCTTGCTTTTTCTCATTCGTGCACCTAAGTGGGTGAACGGTATATCTTTATTGCACGACTACAGTATAACCAGGAACTTTGCGTTAGTGTGCAGTAAAGTGTTCCTTAAAAGGATTTTTTGAATTGATTACGATCACCTTACAAACGGTTTCAATTACAAAAGAAAAAAAATTGCCTTAAAGTTTGAGTTCTTAATTCCAACAGGACTACGTGCCGCAAATTTCGTTTTCGTGATTTTTAAAATTTATTTTATTTATTTATAAAAGAGATCGATTTTATTAATAATTTATTATAGTTAAAAAATTGTAAATAAATAATAATTTCGATATTATAATGCACAAAACTATCAATCTTTTGTTTATTATTTATTGCTTAAAACAAATAATAAACATAAAGGTGAACAACTTATTTACGCAAATATTGAAAGAAATTTAATTTATTGATAATGTTTATTAAATGTTAAACTAAGGCGTAATATGATTAGTGGCATAGATATACCGATCTTAGATGTCAATTGAATGCATTATGTATTTGTGAAAAAGACACAAAGTCAAATAGCATAAACAAGAATATTTCTTGAAAAAATCACAAAAAACTCTTCCCGTTAAAATTAAGAGCTTCACCTTTAAGGGAATTTTTTCTGTTGTAATTGAAACAATTTTGAGAGGTGATCGTAATAAATTCGAAAAATCCTTTTAAGATACACTCCCCTGATTAAAAAAAGCGATTTAAAACGATTCGAAATAAAAAATTTTAAATACTTTTTAATGCTTTTGAATACCTTGAATACTTTTGAATCCCTCTTCTTATGGACATTTAACATTGCAAATCGTTTTGAATCGCTTTTTTTAATCAGGGTCTACTGCACATTAACGCACTATTGTCTTATTTAGCGAAGTGCGCTTTAATTTTTTGAAAATATTCGTTTGTTCCAGCCCCCTGGGGCTAGAATGCTCGAAAATTTAGAAAGAGCGAACGAGTATGTCGCACGTTGCACAGTTGCACGACAGCTGTTTACAAGATGCTTTATATTTTTGTCGTATTTTTAAATTTGTCTCAAACGTCTCAAATATTGCAATAAGTGTATAACTCAATATTTAAATTAATTAATTATTGTTTTTAATATTAATAATTAAATTGGAATAATTATCGTTTAACTTAAAACGTAAATAAAATAATTTTATCCATTTATTATTTTTTAAATCGACAATGCCGGGTTGTTTAGTACCTGGATGTACTTCGGGTTATAAAACAAATTTCGAGAAAGTTCATTTTTTCAGTGTTCCAAAAGATGACGAAATACGAAAAAAGTGGCAAATTGCTCTTAAAAGACCAAATACATTGGTCACAAAAACACAAGTGGTTTGTGAAAAACATTTTTTATCCGGTGATATTATTCGAACTCGACATTTGTTAAGTCCAAAAGGAAAAAATATACTTGGTGTGGTAAGTTAATTTTATTTCTATAAATAATAGTTAAAATAATAATAATAATAATAATAATAATAATAATAATAATAATAATAATAAGTCAGCTGGCCTGATGTCCGAGACCGAAGGATATATTTTTGCCTGCCAAGATGGTGTAATCAATACCCTCGAATACCGTGCGAAAGTACTCCAGATGCAGCTACCTGACACATCGTGTAGGGTGTGTAAGCAACATCCTGAGACGCTTATGCATCTCTTGTCAGCATGTCCTGTGCTGGCAAGAAGTGCATACATCCAGCGTCACAATGCTGCTCTGCGAGTACTTTATTACCACCTTCGACATACGCACGGTATCGATAAAACACCAGTGCTGCCTTACCTGCCAGGAGATATTCCGCAAGTTGTTGAGAATGACCGTTGCCGCATTTATTGGAACGTGCCATTCGCAACAACGCGGAAAATCGACCATAATAAACCTGATATTGTGCTCTTCGATAAAACCGCTCGTGACATTTATGTCATTGAGTTTTCAGCTCCTGCTGAGTATAACATCACGGTCAAAGAAGAGCACAAACGCGAGATATATCAGGATCTCCTGTTTGAAATTGGCAAACTTTACCCCGGCTACCGTGTCAAACTTGTCGTCCTCATTGTTGGCGTCCTTGGAGGATTGAAACAGTCTTTTGTGTCTGCATTGGCTAGAATACCAACTTGTTCAGCGCAAGTTGAGCTTCTGGCATCGAGGATGCAAAAGGCTGTAATTCTTGGATCCCTCCGTCTACTTAGGCAACGAAACTTGGCCTGCTGCGCATGCTGATCATCTTGTTGATGAAGCATCGCAGCAGTAACGATTTGGCGCTCAGGTGAGGCCCTCGGTAGAGTCGGACTACCGGGGATTACCCCCTGAGCATTTAACTTAAAAAGAAATAATAATAATAATAATAATAATAATAATAATAATAATAATAATAATAATAATAATAATAATAATAATAATAATAATAATAATAATAATAATAATAATAATAATAATAATAATAATAATAATAATAATAATAATAATAATAATAATAATAATAATAATAATAATAATAATAATAATAATAATAATAATAATAATAATAATAATAATAATAATAATAATAATAATAATAATAATAATAATAATAATAATAATAATAATAATAATAATAATAATAATAATAATAATAATAATAATAATAATAATAATAATAATAATAATAATAATAATAATAATAATAATAATAATAATAATAATAATAATAATAATAATAATAATAATAATAATAATAATAATAATAATAATAATAATAATAATAATAATAATAATAATAATAATAATAATAATAATAATAATAATAATAATAATAATAATAATAATAATAATAATAATAATAATAATAATAATAATAATAATAATAATAATAATAATAATAATAATAATAATAATAATAATAATAATAATAATAATAATAATAATAATAATAATAATAATAATAATAATAATAATAATAATAATAATAATAATAATAATAATAATAATAATAATAATAATAATAATAATAATAATAATAATAATAATAATAATAATAATAATAATAATAATAATAATAATAATAATAATAATAATAATAATAATAATAATAATAATAATAATAATAATAATAATAATAATAATAATAATAATAATAATAATAATAATAATAATAATAATAATAATAATAATAATAATAATAATAATAATAATAATAATAATAATAATAATAATAATAATAATAATAATAATAATAATAATAATAATAATAATAATAATAATAATAATGGACCCGAAAAGAGCTTAGAGATCTCGATATCAAGACACGCAAAGTCATGAATATCAATCGGAGCATGCACCCTAAATCCTCAGTCACCAGATTATACCTTTCCCGGAACATCGGAGGGAGAGGTCTACAGAGCTTGGAGTGTCTACACGATCGTTTGGTTTTGGGTTTAACATACGAAGTTGTCAATTTCACTGCAGATGAGGACGACTTCCTTATGCAGATTGTTCATAGTCATGAGAATCTGCAGAAGGGAGCGTTCTTATATAAGGCAGCAAAGTACGCGGCAAAATCTCTCGGTCTCGGAAGAGTAAACCCTCTTATTGAACTCCCTAAGGAGGAATTTAAGAGTGTCGTCAGGAATGCTGAGCAGCAAAAACTGCTCAGTACACACATGGACAAGTCCATGCACAGCGTGTTCTTCAAACACGTGCGTGACCATGGCTTGTCCACCCAGCTGACGTTTTCCTTCCTTCAGTCAGCTGGCCTGATGTCCGAGACCGAAGGATATATTTTTGCCTGCCAAGATGGTGTAATCAATACCCTCGAATACCGTGCGAAAGTACTCCTGATGCAGCTACCTGACACATCGTGTAGGGTGTGTAAGCAACATCCTGAGACGCTTATGCATCTCTTGTCAGCATGTCCTGTGCTGGCAAGAAGTGCATACATCCAGCGTCACAATGCTGCTCTGCGAGTACTTTATTACCACCTTCGACATACGCACGGTATCGATAAAACACCAGTGCTGCCTTACCTGCCAGGAGATATTCCGCAAGTTGTTGAGAATGACCGTTGCCGCATTTATTGGAACGTGCCATTCGCAACAACGCGGAAAATCGACCATAATAAACCTGATATTGTGCTCTTCGATAAAACCGCTCGTGACATTTATGTCATTGAGTTTTCAGCTCCTGCTGAGTATAACATCACGGTTAAAGAAGAGCACAAACACGAGATATATCAGGATCTCCTGTTCGAAATTGGCAAACTTTACCCCGGCTACCGTGTCAAACTTGTCGTGCTTGTCGTGCTGATCATCTTGTTGATGAAGCATCGCAGCAGTAACGATTTGGCGCTCAGGTGAGGCCCTCGGTAGAGTCGGACTACCGGGGATAACCCCCTGAGCAATTTACTAAAAAAAAAAATAATAATAATAATAATAATAATAATAATAATAAATATTTAATTCTATGCTGTACAAATATTTTTAGTCACCATTTCGACGTCCACGATTAGCACCTGGAGCTGTACCTTGTTTATTTCCTTGGACAGAAATATCAGAAACACCGCCTAACGATGAAAACGAAAATACATCAGAGTCTATTTCTAATCCATCAGAAGCATTAGAAGTGGATAAATTTCCAAAAATGAACAATACGCTGGAAAGATTAGAAGTGAGTGAATTTTCTGACATTTGTTTAGAAACTGAAAGTCAAGAAAGTATTGAAAACAAGCTATTAGTGAATGATAGTTCCAATAAGACTAATGCATTGGAAAATTTTGTAACTTTTAATTTTAATACCTTGTTAACAAGTACTATGGATCTGCCAGCATCATGGACACGTAATCATATTATCCATAATGGGAAATCTCTGATCAGCTTTTCTTATTTAGAGTGCGAAATGAAAGATGGGAAATTTTATAGTTATAATCTGAAAGAAGTTATTGTGGATTCAACTTTAGAATTACATACCACTGTATTGGAAAAACCGTTGGCAAATTCGTCTTATATCAATGTAAAGAAAAGTATCGACAGTGTCGGCGAACTAGAAGATTATTTACGCCAGTTGAATTCTTTAAAAGTTTGTCAAGGTATTGTGATTGCCGAAATTCGTCAATCGGAAAAAACGGATCCATTATATATCGATAAAAGAAATGTACTTAAGCATAAATCATGCACTCTTTTATGTTATTCTTCGCAATGTAATGCATGTCAAAATGCGAAAAAAGCTTTGGTCAAAAAGCGAAAACGTCAAGAGATTAGCTTACAAGTTACAAAGCCACAAGATAAAAAAAAACGCATAGTTTCAAATGTCGCTGAAAGTATTTATGTAAGAAGATTAAAGAAAAAATTAAATAGATCTTTACAACAAATAAAAAAGTTACGATCGGTAAATAAAAAATTACGACAAAATTTGAAACTTTGCCAAAGTAAAATGTCCCGTATATCTGAAGATGGTGTACTTGATCAATTACGTTCCAATGAAGTTGCTAAAAATCAATGTGATGTTGTTCAGGAAATACTAAAAGCTTCGCACTGTAAAACATCTAGTGGCCGCCGATATTCTGAAAATTGGCTAATGTTATGTATGCTACTGTATATGCGGTCTGTGTCAGGATATAATTTTATTCGCGATAATAATATTTTGCCGTTGCCATGTGTTAGTACAATGAGAAGGTAATATTTATTTTATTTATGTTATTTATTTGTAATATGTTATTTTTGTATCAATATCGCATAGATGCAATCTCATAAAACATGTATTTGTTTCATGTTTTATCAGATTTTTTATGCAAGATGATTTATTCACAACAATTATTTAATAACTATGTTATTATAGATGTAAAATAATTTTTTATCTTTTTGTTTTTAGAAATCTCGCAATTATAAATACACAGTGTGGATTTGATTCTGAATTTTTCGAAGCTTTCTCCAATTTATTGAATAAAAAAGAAGAAATTTATAAACATGGACTTTTGTTACTCGATGAAATGAGTTGTCGCGAAAGTGTAGACGTTCGTTCTCAAAATCTTACGTACGTTGGCTTGGAAGACTTCGGAGAAGAAAGTAGTAAATTAGTAACAATGAATGACAAAGCAAATCACGGATTAGTGCTAATGTTTCAACCTATATATGATACTTATACTCAACCTGTGGCTGTGTTTGGTTCTCATGGACCTGTAAATGGCCAAGTATTGTCTCAACTTATTGTGAAAGCTATAATTTTATTAGAAAAATCTGGAGCGAAAATTCATGGCGTTATTACTGATGGTGCGACTACAAACAGAAAATTTTGGACTATTATGGGAATGAGTGATCGAAAAGAAAATTTCAAAAATTATTTCTCACATCCGAGTGAAGCAGATCGTAAAATTTTTGTTTTCTCAGATACTCCGCATCTTATAAAGACGATCAGAAATCGATTGTACAATATCGGAAGTTATCAGGTATAAAATATTGTTTTGATTGTAAGAATTTTGTGATTGGTTTTTATTTTTTATTTTTTCATTTAGATGGATCCTGACAAACCTCTTATTGAATGGCAACATTTCAAAGACATGTATGAAAAAGATAGTCAACTTCCTGGTAAATTACGAATGTGTCCCAAAATAAATAATAAGCATTTGGTCTTAAATAGCTCTTCGAAAATGAGAGTTAGCCTTGCTGTTCAAGTAACTTGATTAATATTTATTTTTTTATTTATTATTTTTCTGTAAATTTATAGAACTTTCTTTTAGATTTTTAGTCAGTCAGTAGCAAATTCATTACGAAGATATGCAGCTAGTGAACCACAATTGGATTCTTGGGAAACTACGGCTGAATTTTGTTCATGGATGAACGAAATGTTTGATGCCCTTAATCGTCACGAGATTCGAGGAGTTTTGCCAAATAATGAAAATTTTAAAGTAATTTACATTTGGTGATATTTTGACATTTTACAGTTCTAATTTATTACTTAAAATGGTTTTATTACTTTAGATTATTGAGATGTCATTACAGAAGTTAAATGATTGGGAAGAAAATGTTCAAAAGAAGAAAATTCTTGAGGCTGCCTTTTTAACTAAACCAATAGCCGAAGGATTACGAATCACGCTACAATCTTCTTTGGATATTATTCGACTTTTGTCCGAAAAATACGTTTTACCTGCGGTGCCAACGGGTAGAATTAATCAAGATTCTTTGGAGGTTTGGTCGATTTTAAGAGTGTTAATAGTAGAAAATTATAATTAGTTATACAGTGGTGACGGTAAGCTAAAAAATAACGCTTCAGCTTAATAATCATAAATATTATGCTTTAATATTTTCGATGCTTTACTTTTTCACTTTCTTATAACTTTTAGATTGAAATTTATTGCATTAAACAATATATTTAGAACTTTTAAGCAATGACCTACTACTTAATTGCTACTAACAGATACTTAGCTTTAAAAATTGATTTTTATAAATTTTTATTAGTAAATCATCCCCAAATGAAAATTGATCGTTCAATATTTCATGTTCCCATCATGTATACTTTCAAAACTATCAATCTTTTATTCAACTACGAATGATTATTTTTAATATTACTCGAGTAATTAAAATTTTTTGGTAAACGAGCTTGTTTAAGGCAATAAATTTATACTAACAAAAATAGACATTTTCCTTTCATTATTATAATACATTAATTATGCTCCCTTACAGATTTAATATCAAAAGTAGTCGCAATCGGGTAAACAAATTATATTTGTTGCTAATACTTATTTTTTTTTCCTTAAATATCTTTTGTAGAGGTTTTTCGGAACGGTAAGACAAGCGAGTGGATCCAACGATCATCCTACATTCTCAACTTTTCTTCAAATTTATAAGATCCTTTCTATTTTTAACATTTTAAAACCTCCTAAAACTGAAAACTGTTCAATAATTTCGAAAGAACCTCTCATTACTTTATCTGAGCTTAAATATATCTACTCACACAAATCTCCAACAGAACCTTCTAAAACTATTGAAAAACTACAAGAAAAATTGAAGCAAGCTGTACAAGTTAATGATTTGGGTGATAATTCCATTAATATAATTAACGATCATAACTATAATGAATCTGAAACTTTGAACTGCATTTTATATTATGCTACGGAAGTCGTTGTTTCACGTATTTACAAAAGTACTTCTTGTGAAGAATGTCATAACGGTATTCGCGACTGTTCAGTAGACTCATCTAATGATGAAAATATACCACTTAATTCAAAATCCAATGAACTCTTTATGCATCCAAATCTCAATTTTTATTTTTTTATAAAAAAACTTGAAAACATTTTTATAAAATATTGCAATTCTCCCCATGTGTATGAAGATGTTATGACTGAAGTAATTTCATCTAATATTGTAAGATTTCCATGTGATAAACATGCAGGAGAACTGTGGTTATCTGCTATTACTTATTATGTGAGATTAAGAATGCAACAATATGCATCCCAAATGAATAAGAGTGATAAAAAAGAAAATCAGTTGAAAAAGAAGCAAGCTAAATTTTGTTCTAGTTAATTATTATTATGTGAATTTACTGTATTATTGAATTTTATATTAATCTCAAACTTTCTTAAAAAATATTCAAAATAAACGAATTATTTTAATTAATTATTGTTATTTTTTCAACCTTTTAGCTTCTCATTTGCTAATTTTTATTTTTCTGATATCCGTAAAAAAAACAAATAATTTATTTGCATAATTATTGTTCGTATGTGTATAATAATTATTATTATTCATTAATATCAATTTTTATAATTAATTATGATAATGTATTTGCAGTAATCGTTGATAATTATTATCATTTTGATCATAATTTATTATTACTGATATATATATATATATATATATATATATATATATATATATATATATATATATATATATATATATATATATATATATATTTGGGTGAGCCAAAAAAAATTACCTATCGAATTTATGGGTTAAAATGACCCTATTTACCGAGAAAAAAATTTCCCTGCAAGGAAGGATTTTTAACTCAATTTTAAAAGGTGTCGGTGGGCATTCAAAGTTTCCCATTAAAATAACACGTAAAAAAATCTTTTTTCATTAAACATACCAACTTTTGAACCGTTTAGGATAAAATTTTTTACATCGCAGATTCTTGTAGAGCATAAAATTTCCTAACAAATCTACCTCAGGGTAATTTTTTCCACTTTAAAAATTCGTATATTTAAAAGCTTTGAAAAGCGTAAAAAATCAAAATATGCAGTTTTAGTGTTTTTTGATTAAAAATGGTCGGATTTAACAAAAAAAACCTAAATTCACATAAAATAGTTAGAAAATATCGTTTATAGTCTATATTTGTCAAAAGAAAAGTTATTATATTTAATAATTAATATTTTATTGCATTTGAAATCATGTAAACACTGTTGTTAGTCCTGAATAAAATTAAATTTATTACAATTAGGATATTGCTGACGATGTAATTGCACTACTTGTAAGATGAATTGTTTTTCTTCTTCATTTTTGGTTAGAGTTCGATTATATTTCTGTATCACCGAAATAGCTCGTTCAGCGATATCATTAACACATTTGATGTTTTTAACAATATTGGAACATGATTTGTATGAATTATTTTCTGCCCAATGTTCCGGTTTAATATTTAAAAAGTCCGGTGATAACTCAAGTAACTCAAAAAATTCTAACGATCTTTTTGTGATAAAATCACTAATATTTTTTGAGTGTTATGTCCAAATAAATTTTTTTATTTTAATAATTATTTAAAATAATTATTTCTGAGCTCCTCTTTGCAAAGCGCGCGAAAACGCAGCGTCAGCTTTTTCACCTTTTCATGCGGCAAAGAATAGTGGGAACACACCTGCAATAAGTTTAACGATTAAGTAATGAACTGTCGTCACCTTCCACCAATGACGATAATTAAAAATTCCCCATCAATTGTCAAAGCAAAGTTTATAAAAAGCCTGAGCACCATGGCTCAGGGTCTCAGTTTTATTTAAACTTCTTGGTCCGCGTAAACGGCGTCGATAGCCCGTAATCTTATGGCAGAAATCTTTCGACGTGGCAGTAAGTAATCGTTGCTGATTTAGGTATCCGGCTGATTAGTTTCATGTAGGATATTATTTTATCAGTTACGGTTTTCCAAAATTCACTTTAAATAAATTGTAAATCGATCTAGGTATCCGGCTGATTAATTTCGTGTAGGATATTAATTTATTCATTTACAAAGATTCAAATCAATTAAACCGTAAATCGATCTAGGTATCCGGCTGATTAAGTTCGTGTAGGATATTAATTTATTCATTTACGGTCATTATTAATAAATTAAATTGCCAATTGAGTTAGATACTCGGCTGATAGTCAACTATCGTGTAGAGTATAGTTCTTAATTGCAATTGAAAGATCTCGAAGATCTATCCGGTTCGAGTGAATTGTGACACAAATCACGTGAATTTGTGATCTCACTTTGTGCCGAGTTTCTGCGCCTTAAAACCCCTTTGGGGTGTGAAAAAGGACGCATTTTTATAAATAAAAATCTGTTTAAAATATCCGAAGATAAATAATCTTATAATACAAATTATATAAAAGTTGTGAAAAACTAGAGTGAACAAGTGACGTTCAGTTAAAATGTTGTAATTTGAAATACTTTATAAAAGATCAAGTTCATCACTCAAGCCGTTCAATTTTCATTCGAAAGTAGTACATAAGATATCATCCTACCAACCCAGCCGCACCCATTCTACCAACCTTACAGGAAGGCCGAGTGAGCTGCTTAGTTCTGGAGGGATAATAGCTGCCGCACTAGAAGAATTGACATCGAAAGGTAGGTGAAAGAACTATTATTCTATCATACTTAAAATATTTTTGGCTTAAACAAGAGCACCAGTCTCTTCGAAGACGTTTGGGTTCTTAATTCTCGAAAAGATCCACTATAAATAATAAATTATAGGAAGATAATTTCTTCCTCGTATTCTTTATTGTTGTCCGCGCCCTCCAACCCGCTTGTCCAAAATTACTATCGCTACCAAAGGGAGAAATCCCGGATAAATAATTAAAATTCAAGCGGCGGACATAACATGAGCATATCGTGTCAAGTTGTGTTTTAGTTAATGTAATTTTGTTTTCATCAACTTTGTTTTCGTCTTTTTTCGTAGCATTAATCATTTTCTTTTTTATGTCTAAGCTTATACTAGAATCCAAAAAGGACATTGCTGCAAGTCTTTCTGTGAGGTACCATAAGTGTCGCGAAAATGTTAATACAGTAGCATTTGAGATCTTTTTATTGATATCTTTATAGTTGATTAAAGTTTTCAAAAAATTTAAGTCTTGAACTGGAGCTTTTATCGGACAATGAGCTTCAAACCATGCTTTCACATAAACAATACTTATGAAACTACAAACGTCACCCAATCCAAGTAAATCTTTTTTACTACCAACATTAAATTGTTTTTGGAACATATACATTTTGAGGCAATAGATTGCCTTGGACATCCATCTCGCATGATGAGTTGCTCCAGGAGCTTTAAATGTATTAGGATAAGTTTGTGTGCCATTTAAGAAAATATAGACTAGTTCCAGAAATTCTTTATAATCATCTCGAGGATGGTGTTCCTGAAAAAATTTAATAATCATGTTTTTTAGTATTTGAATGGTTGAAAGCTCGAATTGACTGAAACTAATTAAATAACCAAAAATAGTTCATACATTGAGTTGTTTCGAAATAAATTCCAATACATTTTCACTTTCGTCGATGACTTTATCACGTATAATTTTATTGTCCAATCCAGTTATGTAATTACTTTGATCAATATTTTTCCAAGTTTGCCGAAATCGTTCAAACGTAGAAACATTTGGACCTGACATTGCAGGTAAACAAGTTTGGCATGCTTTCTGAAGAACCGACTCATAAACATGATGTCGGCAAGCGAAATAAAGAAATTTCTTTTCAAGCATACGTTCCAATGTCGCACATGCACCACTGTGCGGTCCTATAATAATAAACGTAATAAATTAAAACTGAAAAACACTCAAACTTTAACCCAAGTTTCGTTTACCTGTATCGGAAGCCGTTGTATCGAAGCATAAGCCTTTCATCTTGTCTGCAATATCCCAGTCATCTAATGAGTCGATTATTGACAAAGTTTGTTGCTCTCCCGTCCCACTTTCGATTTTTGGTATCTTTAGTAACTGTTCGAAATTTGAACCAGATACAACAACTGCAAGCCTATCAACTTTATTATATCCACAAACGTCCACATGAAATTTCGTATCCCAGTGAAGAAAAAGATTGTTCGGAAATTGGATTTTGTCTTTCAAATCATTTACGATATCTTTTCTAGCTTCTAATTGACGCTTTCGAATAGTAGTGTAGCTTAAATTAGTATCTTCAACGCACTCCTAATGACTCAGAGTAGGCAGCGAGAATATATACTGCGTTTCTGCTGCTAGTATTAGTTGGGTCGAGATCACTCACTACTGCAGGACTTATGACGTCGATTTTCTTTGGTTTTTATGATTTTCAGGATAGGGATCTTCTAAATCTGAAGCAAATCGCTTTAAATCATTGAAAAATGATGAAATAGATTTTTGAAGCTCCTGTTCAGGTGAAGCATAAAAAGAAGTACTTTGACTCTTACCTGAAAATTTAAATAAATTAAGAAAGTGTAATTAATATTTATACAAAAAAAATATTATAATCTTTGGACGAAATACTTACTTGGTAATTCTAGCTCTGGAATTCGTGTGTCACTTAATGCAGACTTTGCAATTGAACGTCGAAGTCGTGTATCTTCGTTTACCAAAGCTTTTTTGTTCATTAGTTAAAAATTGTTTTGATGATTTCTTAGAAATATTAAACAACATAACTAACTTTTGAGTAAACTCCCTTTCCTTGTTTTTTTTGCAATAGTTTTTTTATTATTTCGGGATTTTAAAAGAGATTTCCATTCCCGAAATAAACATTTAATTTTGCCCATAACATAAAATAGCTTAATTGTAGGAAGATTAAAATCACTCCATATTTTTATTATGTCATTGGCAACTTCTGTAGCACTTTTCCGAATAGTTAGTGTTACGTCCAGATTATTGGACTTAATTTAAAATTTATTTTAGTCCAAGCCAACGGCTTATAGACTGGGAATCTGTGAGAATGTTTGTTTGGGTTGATAATTGATAAAACTTAAATTACAATTAATTATCTATATATTGAGACCAAAAAAAATAGTTGTACAAATATAAAACTTTAAAAATAAAAATTCTAAGGCTATTACTACAACAACTTAAAATTATTTCATAAAAATACTCGGTGGCTACCTGCCGACACTAGGTATTATGAATTTGGATTTATCTGTATATTAGGTGGCTAACGGCTGACACTAGAGATTATGAATTTGGGTCTGTTTGTATATTAGGTGGCTAACAGCCAACGTTAGGTAGTTTGAATTTGGATTTATCTATTCAGTCGTCACCATGAGATTAATTTCAATAACCGATTAATTTGAATATAAAATAATTTGATATATACAAAAGTAACTTATTTAAGAATTACAGTACCTGAGATTGCAGCAATTAGTTTGGTTTATTAGTAAGTTACACTGAATTTAATGTGTGATTAAATTTACTTTGTCGTTGGATTTAATTTCTTGAATAATTATTAACTGAATAGAGATTACAAAGATACTCGCGAAATGTTGATGAATTTAAATGGAAACACTTGCACAATAATTGAATGGACTTAAGTGTGTGGACACTTGCAAAATATTTGAATTAATTTTCAGTGTGAGGACACTCGAAAATAAAAAGGAAACTAGTGCTGAACTAGTACGGAAAAAAGTGTGAGAACACTTGAATTTTCCTTTCCTTACTCAACTGGAACTAAACTGGACTGAGCCGAACTGCCTCGATTTTTGGTTTGACGACACTTTTTATAATCTCTTATCTGGTCTACTCAAAGTACTGTTTTGGGGGAAAACTGTGTCCAATCGGAGCACAGTTCCTATGGGACCTTTCCCTTTCTTTATGATGTTCACCTTAGGAAAGCGGGAAGGGCATGCCCCTATGTGGACCTATGTGCGTGCGCACCCACACATACACCCACATGTACAATATTTTACTTATAACAATATTTAAAATTTAAATATTTCAATTTAATTATACTGATTGTTTAAATTTAATTATTATTATTGTTTAAATTGTTTAAATTTATTCATAATAATATTATTTAAATTTATTTATAATTATCGTTTAAATTTATTTATTATTATTGTTAAAATTGTTTAAATTTATTTACAATAATATTATTTAAATTTATTTATAATAATATTATTAAATATTATTTAATGTTATGATTTGTTAACTTAAAATATTAATTTTAGTTAACATTATATTTTTTTGATTGGCGTTGAGCCTATATTAGTTATAAGTTTTACTTAAAAATTTCTAATTTTTGTTGGTCAATTAAATCCTAATTCGAATTTAAAATAGGTGGCTAGCAGCCAAATCTATTTATAATATTAAAAAATTATTAAGATTATAATAAAAAGAAAATATTATTAGGTGGCCAGTCAGCCGACTCTAATTTACAATATTTAAAAATTAGATTTACTATCTTAAATTTTAAATTACTCATAATTTTTTTGTAAGAATTATTTGTTAGGTTTTTAATTATTTTTTCAATTGAAGTTTATAAATTGCTCATTGGATTATTTCTTTATTTGTTTTTTTTTTAAAGTATTACGTTTAGAAATTATTTATTTGATTATTAATTATTCTTTCAATTGACGTTATGAATTTGTTGATTTGGATATTCTTTTGTTCTTAAGAAGTATTACGTTTCAGAAATTATTTATTTGATTGTTGTTTATTATTTGATTATATTTTTTTATTTTAAGAGTTTTTATGTTTTAAAAAAAATTATTTATTGGATTGTTATTTATTATTTTAAATTGTTTATTTGAATATATTTTTTTTATTTGTTTTAAATTATTGGATTGTTATTTATTCTTTTAAATGGTTTATTTGAATATTTTTTTTATTTGTTTTAAATTATTGAATTTTATTTAATGACTATTTCGTCACTAAAATTTAATTTTTCTATTTATTTTGTGATACCAAGATGTCTCGACAAAAGTGCACTCAAAGAGAAAGTAAGGGATTAAGATTATATTTATTTATAACTAAAATATTATATTCCACGTACACTTTTGTTGATAAATATTTTTGGTTTTCTACGAAAAGTGTTTCCAGATGGCCTTTGGGCCTTTACAATTGCCCGAGGGGTCATTAAGATTACATTTAGGTGTTTGCTCTAGCATTTCATAAAAATGTCAAAGCAAACAAGTCTAAATCCCTTAAAAGCATTTTACAACTACGTCATGCCTTATCACTAAATATTATCGAAAAATAAAAATAATAATAAAAAAAATAAAATCTGGTCGTCGGCTGGATTTTAATTAATAAAACAGAAATTAGCAATAAAATATAACGTTCGGCATTTAGCTGGACGTAACATAGGATTAAGGGACTTATGTTTACGAAAGAATACACTTAAGATTTGTCGTTTCGTTGGAAGCTTACGCTTATTAATTTGGCTAGTTTCAAAACCAACTAAAAATATTGAATTTCCAGCCATTTTATAATTTTTAATAAGTTGATTGCACTTTTTTTTCTTACTTATTTTTAATATTTGGAGAACTAAGTGTCAGAGAGGTTATAAACAGAAAATATTTTGTAGTTATTAATTAAAAAAAGATACACTATCGTCCATTAGAATTCAATGATTTGGATCCAAAGACACGGTCGTGTCTCGCGCCAAGTACACGTTCAAACACATATACATACATATGTGTGAACGTGGCGGCGCGAGTCGACCGTGTCTCTATACCGGTGTCATATGCCTGTTTAACCTCTCTCATATTTAAATTGATTAATTAATAGAGAAATATAAATTATATCCGTTATTTACCTATTTCATTATTAATATTTTATCATTCTCTACCAATTCCATGAGAAATCTTTGAGTTTAATATTTGAGTTTTCATTTTTAAATTTCTAAATTTTTGCTTGCGCCGTTTTTGATAAATTTAATAAATTTTATAAAATCTAATTTTTGATGAATTGTGTATACTTTCATCAATATATATTTTAGTATGTATGAATATTTTAGTTTCTTAGCACATGAGTATACACAATAAATTGTGTATATTTTCATCAATATATATTTTATAATATGTACAATATTTTCGTTCTTAGCATTTGAGTATACACAAATGTTAAGCAGATTTTATTTAGGACCAGTTTTTCAAACTAGGTTCGTTTTAATCCGAGTTTAAATTAAAGTGCTGGAATTAATAATATATAGACATACCAGTAATAATAATTCAAACCCGGATTAATAATAAGCTCAGTTTGAAGAACTTACCCGAAATGTAAAATCAGTGACTCTGTCTATACATATAATCACGTTTACATAAAGGTAGTTTCTCAATACGAAATTTGATTAATATGTGATTAGACTATTATTGCTCGTACATCTATATGAAAATATCCAAGTATACTAGCAATAATTAAGTCACAGATTAAGAATCTTGGATTGAAAAGCTGGCGGCTTCCAGCGCTCAAGACGAATTCAGCTGCAATTTGTACATAATTACTAGCCATATAGTTATTTAACCAGTTACTTATTGGAGGTTTTTTATTATATACCCTGATAGCCATACCTTACTCAGTAAGGTCTGCAGAGCAACACTTTCGGCTAACTTAACGAGAAAGTTTCTGGCAAACCTTGGCTGGATAATACTTTCCTTTAAGTTGGTTTCAGAATACGGCAGTAGCTTGAATGTAACTTGACAGAAAAACTTGACGTCAATTTGAAGTGAAATTTTCAATCAACTTAGCGTCATTGTCTGACAGTCATACATGTAGTCAAATTGAATTTAACTTAACAGACAATTTACTGTCAACTTAAAGGTAACCTGCTTGCTCTCCAACACTTTCCTTCAAGTTACCTTTAAAAGTAGCTTGTAGTTAAGGGCCAGTTTTTCAAACCAGGTTTATTTTTAGTCCGGGTTTGATTATCATTGCTTGTATATCTATATAGTTATTAACATATAGATATACTAACAATATTAATTAAAACCCGGATAAAAAGAAACTTGGTTTGAAAAACTGGCCCTAACTTACGGTTAGGGTGGCTATCAGGGTAATTGATTATTTTTAACTTTTCATAACTTAAAAAATAACATAGAGGCGCTGCTTGGGATATTTTTTTTCGAATTCATAGCATATATATATTAATTCCAATTAACTGAAGTTGAAGAGATTAATTTTGATAGAATTTAAATATCGTGTGATTAATTTTTCTGTGAAATTGATAGTACGATCAATATCGATAAAAGTTTAAAAAATAAAAACCCAAGTTTACGTGTATTTTAAATGGGAAATCTTAACACGCTGTCGTTGTAACGGGGTAAATTTAATAAAACACAAGAATTTAAAATTTAAATTTGAATAAATTTCCCGCGGTTGGTCAATGACCCAATAACCGATAGACCCCGTGATCTAGTTTATCGACTTGTCACCGGGAGCGCCAATTTTGGAGGCTCGTCCTCCAGAACCAATTAGAATTAATCAAATGGGGATACACCCGATAATTGCCGAAAGGTCACGAGCTGACACTTTTATTAGTGCGTGCACGAGGTGAGAAAGACACACAGTTGGACGGACCGGCGTTGCTACCAGACGCAAACCTAATTACATAAAATTCAGGTAATTATAATTTTTCTGGAGAGTTACTCGTGGAACCTTCTAGAAGCTATAATTTAATAAATTAACAATTCGTGTATCCGGCCGGTAGCCGATACACTGCAATTATTATTACTTACTTGTATTGAACTGTTCACAGATATCTATAAAATTTTGAGTCGAGTAAAATTGAGGAGAGAAAAATTTTATTATTGAAAAGAACGTGGTCACGGAAATCGGCAGAAGGACTGAGAAGTGAAGGACGCCACGACCAATTGGAAGGAAAATTTTCATAAGGAGGTAAATAAATTGTCGGCCGATTGCCACAATTTATTAATTAATTAATTAATTAATAAGTAAGAAATTCGTGGGCAATCGCCATTTCCGATTAATTAAAATAAATTACAAATTCTCGGCCGGAAGACCAGAATTCAAAAAAATTAAATCTTACACGCGGTCCGTCGGATAATTTCTCGGCAAGAAAGCCAGAATTTAGTAACAATTAAAATTAAATATAAAAGCCAAATTTCTCGGCAGGCGGGCCAGAAATTTTAATAATAAAATCTAGTTAATAAGAAAATATAGTCAGTAAATTAATAATTTTAATTAATAAGAATATTTTACAATTATAAAATTCAAAAGACTGAAGGAAAGAAAAGTGTTGTGAACTAGTGATAAAAGGTAATTCAAAATAAGTAATAAAATTTATTAGTAAATTGATGTCAGTTAGAATTGTAGAAATAAAATTTGTTGATGTAAAATAGAGAAAGATAGCGTCTGTCGCAGACAACAGTTTTTCGGTGTCAAAAAAAATTTTTTTTACTCAATAACTTGGTGCTCGAAAAACTGAAAGTATAAAAGTATGGAAAAATAAAAATAACAGTCGGGAGAATTTTGAGAATAAAATAACAAAATTATTGTCGTGAAATTTTGAGTATAAAATTTTTGGAAAAAAAAATTTAATGGTTGTAGAAATTTTAATGGTAAAATTTTAAATTAAATTAAATGTTAATTATGAAAAATCTAAGCAAAAGTTTTAGAAAAGAAAATTTTGATAAATTAAAAGTGTGTGTGTAAATTTAATCGGTAAAATAAAAATTTGTAAACGCGTGTGTGTGTAATACAGTCCTGGGGACTAGAATGTAAAACGTGTGTGTGTGTGTGAAGAAAATTAAGTTTCCTGTGGAAACGGTTTTAAATAATAGATCCTGGGGATCTGGCAAGTTGCCAATTTGTTTTATATAAAATTTGATCCAGGGGATCAGGCCGGTGGCCAATTTCGTGAAAGTCCAGGGGACTAAATTTATTTTAATTTGATCCAGGGGATCAGGCAAGTTGCCATTTTGCTATAAAGTCCAGGGGACTAGTTTTAATTTAATTTGATCCAGGGGATCAGGCAAGTTGCCATTTTGATAAAGTCCAGGGGACTAATTTTATTTTAAATAAAAGATCCAGGGGATCAGGCCGGTGGCCATTTTGTTATAAAAGTCCAGGGGACTCGTCGTTATAATTAATTAAGATCCAGGGGATCTGGCCGGTAGCCAATTTTGTTATAAAAGTCCAGGGAACTCGTTCGTATAATTAAAATAAGTCCGGTGGACAACAAATTTAGTTATTAGATGTTAAGAATAGAAGTCCGGTGGACAAACGTTTTATAAATAGTTTTAAGTAATAGAAGCCCGGTGGGCAAATTGTCAATCAGTAAATAAAAGTAAAAATTACATTGATTAAAATTGTGAAGAAAATTAATTTAATCCCTCAATCTCCTCACTCTTATAAGTTCCAACGACCCTGATTTATAAAATTAAAAACATCTCCGGTTCTGGAAGGCCGAGTCTTATCTTCCAGTGGCGCCCTTATTAACATCAATTAATAAAGGGGCCAAACTTGGCAAGGTTGAGATACACCCTGTTATATCGTCGAGTACTTAATATTAATATTAAGGGCTCAAACTTTCAGGGAATTTTTTTGGGGCTATTTCTAACAAAATTTCGGGATGGGAGCGAAAAAAAAATATATTCGCAAAAAAAAGCACCCTAATATATATACATATAATGTCTTTACAAAAAGATTTGAAATCACATCAAAAACAGCACAGCTGTAATAGATTGCGCCAAGTACACGTTCAAATTGCAATAATATATTAACTGTACTATTCTACAAAAATATTTGAAATCACTAAATAATGCCAAGTTAAGATACAACATTCTGCAATAAAATAGTTGATAGATCGGTTCAATAGATATGAATGTACTTAATATAAAAGAAAATTGCTAAAAAAGGCGGAAATCATAAAAATATCAAGTATTTGGAATTTTCTTTAATTAAAAAAAAAAAAGTTTTAGAAAATATATAAATGAAAAAAAAAATTAGTTGAACGTACTTGGTGTGCGTTATTAAAGCGAAATAAGTATATCAATTGATTGTAAAACATTTACAAATTATGAAATAACTGAATTATGACATAACAAGTTGTTTGCGTTAACGCACACCATTTTAACCCATAAATTCGATAGGTCATTTTTTTTTGGCTCACCCTAATATATATATTAGGGTGTGCCAAAAAAAATCGATACTTTTTTTTTGACTCCCACGAAAAATTTGTTTGTCAGCCCTAAAAAAAAATTCAGTTTAAATTTCAGCCCTTAATTTCAATTTTAAAAGGTCCATCATCGGTCTCAAAGTTTTCCCATTTAAATAACATGGGAAAACTATTTTTTTACATTATTTATGGCTGCAAACTATGAAGATTTTTTTTTTTTTTGACATTATTGATCACTGAGCCTTCTTAAGCAATGAATTGTCTATAAATAAGTCCAAAGAATCAAATCGGTACACTCAATATTTCGTCTATTAATGACGTAAGAATATGCGAATTTTACGAAAATTCGTTATTTCTACATCTGGAGACTAAACTGTTGGTTGTAGAAAAAAAAGTTAAATAGTAATTTTGTAGTAAATTTGTGTTTCTACAAAATTGCAATTAAAACCTTCATTGTATGATGAACAGATCAATAGTTATGAGCGCTCGAAGTCTTATTATTCAAATTATTTACTTCTAACAATTAAAAAATTGACTATAAAAAAAAAAGTTGAATGGTAACCCTGTAGTACATATGATTTTATACAAAATTTTTTCCACGACTTCTTCTGTATGATGAACAGTTCAATAGTTACGAACTCTTGAAGTCTCATTATTTGAATTATTTACTTATAACAATTAAAGTATTGAGTATAGAGACAACAGTTATTTGAAAATTCGGTTAAAATTCCCATACTCTACGTATATACGCGGAATTTTTATCTTCCACAGCTCAATAAATTTGAGCTCCAAAAGTCTCAATTATAGATTTATTTAAATTATCAGTTTAACTTACTGTCTGTAGAGAACAATTTGAATCAAGATTCTTTAGCTCTATTTTAAATATATGAAAAAACTCGCAAAAAGTCCGTCATATCATTAATAGTTGATTGTTTATTTACTTGTTCTATTCCTTGATTACAAAAATCTAATTGAATAAATTTTTTTTTAGTTTAATTAAAAAAAAATTAGTTTTTAATTTCTATTTAGAGTTTACGAGACTTAAATATTACTAACGTATGCTATTAATGATTTTTTCGTTTTTTAAAGATAATTGTTGCGGATGTTTACCAAAAGTTAATAATTTTACATTCGAATTTCGATTTCTTTATGCAGTTAAAAAAAACTCAAGCATAATTTGTAATGAAAATTCTATTTACCAAATAAAAACTTCTGTAAAGTCAGCATTGTCATTTCAGCATAATCGCATAATTTTTGTTTATTAATTTAGTGCTAATTAAGTGCAAATTTAATGCTGGTGTACGGAATTTAGTGCTTTATTTGGATCTGAAAAAATTGATACAATGCCAGCTCCTAATCAAGCTAGCATTGTATCATGAAAAAAATACAGATTAACATTGCATAGAATACTGGCTCATAGCTGCATAATTAGTGCTCATTAAGTGCTGTCGACCCAGCTTGAGAGTAGGCATTATAAAATTTTTAAACATATTTTTAATTCCGAACAATGCTAGCTTGACGCTCACCAAGCATGGGACGACCGAAAGCAAGAGATTTAAATCGCTGCGCACTTTTTGATCGCAAAAAGAATTAAGTGCTCATTGAGTGCTGTCGATCCAGTTCGAGAGTGTGCATCAAGTAAAGTTGAAACGTATTTTAAATTCCTAATAATGCTTGCTTGCCGGTCATCAAGCATGGAGCGGCTAGATCCAAAGATGTAAACCGCTGCGCATTTTTTTGTCGCATACCCATACGAAGTCGCCGATGCTCGAAAAAAACTACGATTGATCAAGGCTCGGCTACTTATGCTCGGTCGAGCGTCGGTGCTCTATCATCAGCCTATGGCTGTGACATCATCGGTAACCGAACTATAGTAATAACAATGAAATCCGATCATCAACCGATTCTCGGTCGACGATGTGATAAATTTTTTCTTGTGCATGCGCACTAAATATTACATCAGCTATTTTTAAGCATTATTTACCGGTATATAGTTTTTCTTCAACCGAAGCAATTCTTACTGAATATAACAGAAAATCAATTAATCGTTGTGATTATAAAAAAATTTTGTAATTTATAAAATCATGTCTGACCGTGTAAAAAAACATCGGGCATTATAAAAATACATGGATAATGGATCTCAACCACCTAATACACCCTCAGTGTTAATTGCTAATAATCATATTACAAATGATCGTGATCATGATAATTTACACAGTGAAAAAATTGTAAATAATGCTGTAAATAAAGAAATTAGAAGGGCAGCGTAGTGGAAAAGTACAGGGGAGTGACGTTGACACAGACGGTGTATAAGGTATACGTAGGAGTACTGGAGAAGAGATTAAGAGAGGAGGTAGAAGGAAAAGGGTTGCTGCCACCGAGTCAAGCTGGATTTAGGAAAAGAAAGGGAACGATAGATTACATCTATGTGTTAAATTATTTGGTGAACAGGAAGATCAGGAAGGATAAAGGGAAGTTGATGTTGTTATTCGGTAATTTAAGGGCAGCGTTTAACTCGGTGGACAGGAAGAAATTGTTCGAATGTTTGAAGAGGTAGAAGAGAAATGGGAGAAGGGAGAAATGAGAGGGGAAAGGTTAATAGAAGTGAATAGGAAAACACAGTGGGAGGATAGATTGGAAAAGATTAGGGATTCAAAGGGAAATAAAGAATATAAGTTTATTAAGGGGTTAGGAATACCGGGGTATTTGAAGAGGGGCTGAAAAAATGAGAGGTGGAGAAGGGTTGCGAGATTCAGACTAGAGGTTAGGGTGAACGGGGGCAGGTATTGAGGAAAAGTGGAGAAAAGGATATGTAGGGTATGTGGGTACAAAGAGGAGACATGGTAGCACGTGTGGGAGGAGGGGCAAGGAGAAAAGTGGTTTAAAGATTTGGAAAGGATGAGGGGAGAAGGAGGGGAGGATGGTTAGAGAAAGAGCAACGGAATCAGAGCTCACGGGATGTGTGTGAGGAAGTGGAAGAATGAGGAAAAGCAAAAGAGTTGTTTCTTTGAAAGTTCTTTTTCTCTTGTTGCCCTGAGTGTGAAGGATCAACGAAGAAAATTGTAAAGGATGGGAGGATGGAAATTGTAAAGCAGCGTGTGGTAGGATAAGGATATAGATTTAAGGAATTTTGTCGATGTAAAGTGGATATTTTATGTATTTGTTGATGTTTGTAATGTTTTATGTTGTGTGGACGGGAAGTCCAGTTGTAACCCGTAAGGAAAATCTTGAAACCAATAATAAAAAAAAAATAAATAAATAAAGAAATTAATTATAGTTTATTTAATAATAATAATGGAAGTGATTAGAATAGTTTTAGTGATTGTGTTCAGTCATGAGCTTAATCATTTTAAAAAGCTTCGTGTACTTTCGCTACGTACGGGAGTAGCCGAACTCGCTACTGACTTGAATGTCAGAATAGTGCCGGTTTACAGGCTATCTGGGCCCGACACCTGCAACTTCTTGATCATGACCGAGTCAAAATGGCATGATAACCCGCTACTAGCCGGCCAATCGAATAATTTGTCTTATATCAGCGTGCTCGGCAGCCAATAAGGAAACTGGCTGTTAACTTCTTCCGGTTGGCGCGCTTTTAAGCCAATTGGAAAATTTGTCTTATGCAGTAATGCTGCCACGTCAGCACCGAGTGGGAACGCCGGCTCAACAACGCTCAAGCTAGGATCGACTTTGTAGTTTGATGAGTACAAAGACAGCTATCCATCTAACCGCTCCGCTCACTATAATATATCTCTAGTGTGATATAAGTCGAAACCGCTCCGCTAAATCTCCGCTTAAATATCCGCAATAATTAGCTAGTATATCAAGGCTACTAATTATTGAGTATATATTGAATTGTTGCTCGCGTGTTATTAATTATAAATTAATTATCGCGTCATTAACCGTTACCGACCACGTGTCGAATTTATACGCGCATTCTTTCACAGTCGCATTGGCTATCACGTATCTTGTAGTTGCATTCGCTATTAAGTATTTTTCTCACAGTTATTCAGTGTACATATTGTTAAATAAAGATCTGATTTATCATCTGTAATTTTTGTGTTAATTGTTAGTTATTGAATTAACCATACCTACACCAGAATCCCACAGAGCATTCGCTCATTTTACAGATTGTGTGGATGATAGTTATCAGTTCTTACACATGGAGAGGAATTTATGATAACAATTACAATATATTATGGTAATGGTTCCCATAATGCATGGTAACTGGTTTTTTTTAATTGTTGATTATAGAAACGGCAACCACACATATTATGGTAATCATCGTTAGCTGCAAGCGATTTTTTCGTTAGCAGGTAGCGATCATTTTTTTCAGTGTAGGTTTTCAAAGTCCAGGCAGCCCACATTACCCCCCCCCCCCTAAAACTTTTCATGTTAAAAATGTTGGGGGGCCGATGTTGCGCCCAAATATTTTGAGGCATCCAAAATTTTAGGGCTCCCCCATTCCTCTATAGCTCAACAAAAAGAATAAATATACAAAACAACGCTTATAATAAAAAAAATTTTATTATAATTTCTCAATATTATGGTAATTATTATAGTAACCATTACCATAATATAATGGGATCGATTATCATAATGTTATGGGAACAATTACCATAATATTATAGGAATAGTTACCATAATATATAGGGTTTATTCCCATATGCACTTAGGAATCGTTACAATGTATTGAGACAAATCCCTTTTTCTCTTTGCGATTTTTACCAGCAGCCACCAGAGTTCGCGGGTTGAACCCTGGCTTAGGCTGGTCTCTACGAAATTTATAATTTTCCTGGACAACGCAGATGGGTTCTCGCAAGAGAAAAACCAGCACTCGATCAAACCAACAATCAGTGAATATCCTACTAAATTCCCCTACTTAATTAGAGGATAAGGCAGAATACAGGCACAATGATTAAATAGAAACGGACAAGTTTATTACTGCCAATTACAACAAGAAAAGTTACTTACAATAGCACGTAGTATTCATTTACAATAACAATATGAATCAGCTGCTCTTTGGCGGCAACGACTCCGGCGAAGTTGAGTGGGCGCGTGGCACAATTTTAACTTTGTAACGAGGTTTATGAAATCCTCATTATCGCACCATGATAATAGGCCGTTACCTAGGGTAGTTACCACGTTTACCTGGTTTACCCGCTGAACTGTATTCAATTATTATTATTATTTAATAATCCCTCTCCATTTGAATTTTAAATGGAAGGGATGCGCATCACGTCGACGCATGAGCATCGACGTGAATCTATAAGAAGGCCTGCGCGCCTCTAATTACTCAGCTTTATCTAATTTCTCAACTTTACTACTACTATGTCTTTATAATAAATAAGTTTATTCTTTTAACCTTTTCTTTTTACTTTAACTTACCTGTCTACGACTAAGTATTCAGTAATATTTAAGTATGTTTTCTAATTACTCAAATAATCATTAACTTAAATGATTATTCTCGTGTATACCTGCTACACTTCCTAGCCTACATACCTTCCTGTAGAAGACGGTAACCCCGTAAGATGTATACCTGCTGCATCCTTTCCCTACGATACCTGCTCGTAGAAGCGTGTACCTGCCACGTCCTTTTCCCGCAATACCTGCTTGTGGAAGCGCGTACCTGCCGCGACATTTTCCTACAATACCTGCTTGTGGAAGCGCGTACCTGCCGCGATTTACCCTGTAATACCTGCTTACAGAAGCGCGTACCTGCCGCGATTATCATCTACAATACCTGCTTGTAGCTATACCAGACAATTGTGATACAGAGCTCACAATTGTCCTAATTATTTATTGCTCTCAATCACCAACACCAGTGAATCAACACCTCACAGGTAAGTATAATAACATTATTATTATACTTCTATAATTTCTTATGCTTCTCACTAGTTTGGCTCATTTGCAACTACCTGTAGTCTATCTCTCTTTCTGGTATATTAATACCCTATAAAGGCCCCATGACTCCCGATCCTTTATATGCCTTTTGCATATATAAATTTATAGCCAACCGGTCGTCTGGTCCTTACGAACCGGGTAACACCAGGATCAGTTACCAAATTATTAGCTCACTAGCTAAAAGGGACACGGGCCCATTTAATTTAAATGGGTAACGGACGGTTGATTCATCCCTACTAGAGGGGTGGACCTCAACATCGTTTCAGTGGCGCCCAACGTGGGGCCAACGTTGGCAAAAGATTACAGGAAAATTTAAAACAGTAAAAAAATTGCATTAACTTTACAAAATTAAAATCATTACTCCCACATTGGCTTCAATTCAACTCACGTTTCAGTGATGCCCAATGTGGGGCCACGTTGGCTAAAAGACTACAATAATTATTAAAATACAATTTAATTACCTTCACTTGCATATCTGTAATTACCTCTATTCATTAAAATTATTAAAAAAATCTGAAAATAACTTCATTCAATTTAACTTACGACTAACTCATAGCCACGCCAAAAGATTATACTAAAATCCTACATAAAGTTATATATTATTGTTAAAACTACAGGAAAAATTATTAAAGTTTAAAACGTAAATTCATTAGCTTCATTTCAACCGCAAAACTTAAAAACCCTTAAAATCAGTAAAATCACCTGGCCAACCAGTGTTAAACATAATTTATTACTCTATAAATTACCTGTATAAACTACTTCTTTATGCAAGCATCACTTGCACCATAAAACATTATTAACTATCTAAATTCATTATCGTACTCTGTTTAAAAGAAAACAATTTATTTGACAAATTTAGTATCAGCAGTAATTTTCTATATCAAAATCCTTTAATTATAATATTAAAATTATTTAATTAAAATATGAAAATCCTCTAATTAAAATTACCTGAAAACAAAAGAAATTAAAATCTTTATAATTTATTAAATAAATTAAATCTTACAATCAGCTCCTTCTGAGCAATAATTAAATTATGATAAAATTATAAATAATCTCAAAATTCTACGAAAGAATGTATGACATCATCTAAAAGAAATTTCAAAAATGAGACGCTTTAAAAAAATACAGTTCTTGGAACTCTCGGCGTCGCATTCCAATATCTCACGTGATCCGACTCGCGGTATCACGCGCGAAATATTATTTTCAAAACCTGGAAAAACCCAATGCCCAATAACTACCGAATTGTACCACTCTGGTAATAATTCTATTTTCCACAGTCATTTAATAACTCTATAAATAACTTTGATTGTCTATAAGATATTACTTAATTAAATGGTTTGACCTTGTCTGTTTACGGCTTCACCGCTTCAGACTATAATCCTGAAAATTGCTATGTCATTTAAACATTGTATAAGTAAACATTGTTTATACAGATACACCATAAAACCTCTTCAAGGTGGTTAATAAAAACTATTTTTAACCTTGTGGCTTCACCACATAAATAAAATGCTATTAATTATCATTTATTCCAATAAATAATAAAGTATCAAACCGATTCGTCGGAAAAATACCGAAGACCTGTGCACGTGATCATAGCATGCGCACAGTTACCAGGAATCTGTAAATGTAAGCCCTTCTGGCATCAAATATAAAATAATATTAATTTAAAATCTGTTTCAATAATTGTATAAGCCCTTCTGGCCATCAGACCTGGTAAAATGGAACTCTGGTTCTAGTACAGTCATTAAAACTGTCCAGATCGTATAATGATCTATAAAATGTAAGTCATCTTTGATTATTTAAAATCAAGTCATAAGTTATCATGTATCAGAGACTAGATAACAAATTAAAAAAAAAAAAAACAAAAAAAAAAACAATCTCTGAAAAACCACGAATTTACATACTCGACGCAACGCTCACTAAAGTTTATAATAAAGAAAATAAATAAATGATGAATTATAATTCTCTAACAAGTAAATTCCGCGAATTATATCAAAAAGTAGTTGAGAACCATTTAATATAATTTGGTATATTAAATCATTAGAAAAATTATAATTGACAGACTATACACTGACCCCCCGCTTTTCACCTGACCTGACGTCACAAGCACAGACCAAGCGCATCGCTACTACCGCCTCATATCGTACTTGAAGCACCTGTCTATAATAATTTTACTCTTTCTCTATAATTGCAATAAACTCTACAGAGTATTAACATATCAACAAAAATACAACATTTATAAACTTTTGTGACCTGGTTCAACTGTTATAACCGTAAGTACGAATAAAATACATATTTAAATTCGTGAACTGGGATAACTCTCAGGAACACCTGTATCAATCCATGGTGTATAATTTTGTATTTCTTCTATATTTATTCAACTAACCGCCCAGCGGCTATTTGAACAGATGTAATGATGACCGACTAAAATAAACCCTTTGGAAAAAGGAGAGTCGAGAAACAAGACTGGAGCAATATCTAATCACTCCAGTGAAACATTAACTTCATATATTTCATTTTGAAACATACTGACAATAAATAAAATCTGATATTATCCAATAACTACCTCAAAGTACCTGTACAAACCTTGAGGGATAATAACAAAAATAAAAGCTGCATCATAAATATTTTGTTACTCAGTAAAAAAAAAAAAAAAAAAAAAACTGAGCATTAAATAATAAAATAGAAAAGAAAAGAAAAATTCTTAAATTAAAATTATTAACAATAAAATATAAATGTCAGATTTGAAAAGACATTTATAATTAAAATGAAAAAAAAAAAACCTGAAAGAAAAATCGTGAACATATTAAGTGCTATTTTTCGATATCTTACAGATAACAAGAAACCTGTAACCGACTTAAAAAGGAAACGTTGTTCCGGAAACGGAAGTCAATAATCAGAGCAGCCCTGTAACAGCGATACTTCCCGCGGACCGGCTCAGCGTACGTGAATACTTTCTCAGACACACACATACAGCCAAGCAGCAGTAGTACCGTCGCTTCAAAGTATAGCGACCCCAGCGAAAGCGAAAGTAACGTATAATCGTGAGCGCGCATGCTCCACAGTTAGCGCGCCAATCATCGACTCCCGCTTCCCCTGTGTCCGCCTATATCCAATAAAAGTAAGAGTATTCATACCATCCTTTGCTATCCTAACTCGAATTGCAACTAATCGATACTATAGCTATATCTATTACTCTATACGCTATATCACACTTAACGTATCTACCGGCATACAACAATATTATAAACTGCGTTCTATTTGTTACAACGAATAATTTAATATTAAAAGAAAACGCTTACGTTAAATATTATCATTTAAATATTATTAACCATCATATAAAATAATTAAATATTATAATCCTTCTGATTATAATTTATTATCACCAGGTAACAATTATTATACTCATCACGTGGGTCTAATCTACCATTCGTTTATATCTAATTTATTCATTCAATTTAACAGATTCTATAACCTGGACTACTTATCTAATATTTAAATATAAAAGATTATTATTAAAAAAAAAATATATATTTGAAAAATATAGAAACACAGAATAACCTATCCACGACCTGTAAGTATCAAAACCATTTAGTGACATATGAATGGTAGCTGAACTTTATATTTCCTTTTATTATTTGATAAAAAGAAAATAAAATAAATAATAACTTCTATTCGGCTATTACTGAGATAACAACACGCGAAAATAAAATTCATACCGCAGGAAAATACACTCGTAACTAAAACGTATAATTTTAATTGACGATACCACTTAATACTACGTGACCAGAAGAACAAACGCAACCGGACAACCTATTTTACAATAACTAAATAAATAAACTCAACCGGTGTATTGATAACAAAAATACTACGTGATAAAACATAAATTGAAAAATATACTAATAAAAATATCATAACTTATCGTCGACTGAACACCGCGTGACCTATTTTATAAATATGGGGCATCGTCAAAATCTATCTAACGAGATGAATCGCGATCTTAACGATCCTTACAACGCAGACAACGCGATAAATAATTTGCAATTTCCTATCGACGCGGATGTACAAGTAATCGCGAATGACCAAGGACAGATAACACCAAATGGGCGCGAACAACGAACTTTATCATCATCAATACCTTCTCCATTCGACCTCCACAACCTGACGACTGTCATTGACCGACGATTCCTATCTAATGACGCCATTATACAACAAATGAGCATACAAATAGACGAATGCATAAGGGGCCATCATGACTCCCAAAGACAGATACGACACTTACAGACAAATATGGAAGAAGTACGACAAAGCCTGACTTTACTAAGTAACCACATAAAAGAGACTAACCAAACTGTCGGCTTGTACGCTCGATGTACCACTTACATGTTAAAGAGAGCGCGTACTCGTGGAGATTTAGGACTCGAAGACCTTCGACTCCTGGAAGACTTAAATCCAGAAAAATTACCTGACATAAACGCAAACCCTGCAGACCTTACCGCAGAAATTATTCGAAAAATTACAAATGCAGCCGCATGTACTGCTCGACCTGCTTCACATTTACATGGTCCTCCACCACTACCATCATCTCCTCGTCCTTCCATGCCGAACGCTAACTCCAGCTACCACCAACCTCTCCGAATCGACTGCCCTCATGGAACAGCCGGCCAATCAATGCATGGGACGGAATATAACAGCCAACGAAGTTTCGCTAAAAAAGTAGCTGCCGCTGAAGCTATCATGAGTCAGCGTGGACTCACATATCCCAGCACCACTTTAAAAGCCCGGGAATATTTACGAGCCCTGACCGACTTCGGGAAAGAAATGGGCTTAACCGAATCAGAGCACCTGACACTGGCTAAAACAGCCATGTACCAAGCTGAAGGACACTAGGTGAGACAGTATCAACATTCCTGGCACTGCTGGGAAGACTTTGCTAAATCCTACACCGAATATTTTACATCGGGGAAAACTGACTTAGACATAAGTCAAGAAATCATGACCACGTACCAACAACACCGCGAAGATCCCAAGACGTTCATCAAAGAAGCCATGATGAAATATCAAGAGATGGACAAAGCACCGTCAGAAGAAGAGCAAGTTCTTGTGATCAGAGCTCGCTTATCATATGAAATCCAGTCTCAACTTGACTCTCTGGCTCCTTACACCAAAACCTATTCACAATTAAACTCAGCCGTGAGAACAGCTGTACAACGATTAGCTCAGAGAGCCAAAGCCGCTGCAGAGACCAGAAAACCTGTAAAATATACCAAAAGAGCGTATGAAGGAGTACCTTCATCAGACTCAGAAGACTCGGAAATTTGTTAATAAATGTAAAACCTGTCTTCTACATAATCCTGACACAAACCCACCAAATATTCCTGAAGGTCACCGACCTATTACTGAACCTTGGGAGTGTGTATCGATTGACACCATCGAACCGTTACCGCGTTCAACTCACGGTAAAACGCATTTATTTGTACTACGCGACGTGTATACACGCTACCTAGAATTAAAATCGACATCAGAACTGACCTGCGCTTATAACACCTCTATCCACAGTTCCCTTGCATGCAGCCCTACCCTCTTTAATTTTGGTAGAGATCCTAGATATCTAGAACTGCACCGCAACCTTTCCATAATACCTGAAATAATTATACCTGTGGAGCGTGAGCAACTCATGAAATTCGGCATTTTGTTGAATTAAAAATGCTAAAGGCACAAGATGTGCAAACAACCGCGCGAAAATCTCCGCGACCTGAAACTAACTTAACCGTTGGCGCTGAAGTATATATAAAATCAAAAACTCTGAGTCGGAAAGCAGAAGGAATCGCTGGTAAGCTCGTTCCACCCAGAAAGGGTTCATTTTTTATAAATAAATTTATATCCTCCAGCATGGCTACCATTTGTGACAATAACAACAAAATTATTGGCACCTATAAATTATCCGATTTAAAAGTGCCTAGAAGGTCCACTCGCAAACTTGAGTAATTAATTTATTATTTTACTTTCACAGACAAGACCACCTGAACAACACTCAAGGGCAAGACACTTGAGCACCTGCGCTGTTATTGAACACGAGACATCACTGTAAACCTGAGAAGAAATGGCCGAAGAAAACCGTCAATCCAACATACGACATTACTGGAGTAACCCTGTGTTCAAGGCACCTGCATTTGTGGGTCCTAATATTCCAACGACGCCTAATCTGCTATACAAATTCCACGTAACACGAGATCATCGTCGTACCATCGTGTACGATCAGCCTAATAGTAAACTGGTTGAAATCAGCGACATATCATTTGTACAACCAGTACCAAAATCAGCGACCATCACTACACCACCAGACTTCACTGCGGTACTATTTATTGTACCATTAACAATCAAAATCGGAGACTCCGTACACGAAAGTCAGTACGATCTGAGGGACACTGTACCTGAAGAGACCTGGAGGGCTTACTGGCGAACATTATGCCAGAAAGTCGAGGTATTACCACCTGCTACAAGAACTGTGGGGACTCAGACCGCAGAAACCAGGCTATCATCTGTACCTGGGTCAACCGGATGTCTCCGCTGTAAACGAAAGGGACATTCACATCAAGAATGTACCAATGCCAAATTTGGGGACGATTACTGCACCAGCTGTCTTAGAGTAGGACACAACAATAATTCATGTCCGTACTTGCCGTCATCATCAGCCGGATTTGAGCTGATGAAGGAATTCTGCCTCGCCTGTAAAACTCAACATCCATATTTCGACCCGAAATGCAGAGCCTGCAGAACCAGGGTAAACCTGAGCCGAGATGACAGAGGGGCTATTGACGTTCTTCCACCATAATCAACACCATCGACAACTGATTAAGTGTCTCGCACCTGAGGTAAACTGTTCAGAGAATTTATTCCATTTTTATTTTATTTTTAATTTGAAGTTCTTATTTTCTGGGCTTCACCTGAAATTTCAAAAAAAAAAAAAAAAAAAAAATATCTCGTATTATTTTTCATTTGATTATTTAAGCCTTAATTTTGAAAAAAAATATTATATTATTATTTTATTATTTATTTAATTACTCAAGTTCTCTTTTGCAAAAGATTTGTTTTTGTACCTCAGAATGCGAAATGACCTGCATCTTATGAATTACCACTTTAAACACTACTCATATCATTATCTATATTACCGAAAAAAAGAAAAAAAAAAACACATATAATCAAATATATCATACTACACAAATATATATGTGATGTTAAAATAAGTTTAATATTGTTTAAGAATAACATATAAAAAGAGAAAAAAAAATAATACATATATAAGAATTTATAAATGTTACAAAGAAAAAAAAGAGATATAATTAATATAAAATTATATAAGATTATTTATAAGATAACATTTAATAACCAAATATTTTTATATTACTATAATATTGTACTACTAAAAGTATATTATTATACCGGGATTACCTGACAATTTATTGTAACTCGTTTATTATTTTGTATTTTCAATTTTTTTGTTTGTTTAAAAAGGATATTAATGAATCCTATAAATATTACCTGATATACAATGTATTAAGTGCCAAATATTATTCTAATTAATTATTGTTAACTATCTTTAATTAATAATTTATAATAATTAATTATCTAATTTATCTTGCTATTATTTACAGACTGATTGTACGTAATCGCCTATCATCATGGTACTTTTTAAATCGCTTTCGACTGAAAGTCACCGAGTAACTTCCAGTCTGGCCCGGGTTGAACCCTGGCTTAGGCTGGTCTCTACGAAATTTATAATTTTCCTGGACAACGCAGATGGGTTCTCGCAAGAGAAAAACCAGCACTCGATCAAACCAACAATCAGTGAATATCCTACTAAATTCCCCTACTTAATTAGAGGATAAGGCAGAATACAGGCACAATGATTAAATAGAAACGGACAAGTTTATTACTGCCAATTACAACAAGAAAAGTTACTTACAATAGCACGTAGTATTCATTTACAATAACAATATGAATCAGCTGCTCTTTGGCGGCAACGACTCCGGCGAAGTTGAGTGGGCGCGTGGCACAATTTTAACTTTGTAACGAGGTTTATGAAATCCTCATTATCGCACCATGATAATAGGCCGTTACCTAGGGTAGTTACCACGTTTACCTGGTTTACCCGCTGAACTGTATTCAATTATTATTATTATTTAATAATCCCTCTCCATTTGAATTTTAAATGGAAGGGATGCGCATCACGTCGACGCATGAGCATCGACGTGAATCTATAAGAAGGCCTGCGCGCCTCTAATTACTCAGCTTTATCTAATTTCTCAACTTTACTACTACTATGTCTTTATAATAAATAAGTTTATTCTTTTAACCTTTTCTTTTTACTTTAACTTACCTGTCTACGACTAAGTATTCAGTAATATTTAAGTATGTTTTCTAATTACTCAAATAATCATTAACTTAAATGATTATTCTCGTGTATACCTGCTACACTTCCTAGCCTACATACCTTCCTGTAGAAGACGGTAACCCCGTAAGATGTATACCTGCTGCATCCTTTCCCTACGATACCTGCTCGTAGAAGCGTGTACCTGCCACGTCCTTTTCCCGCAATACCTGCTTGTGGAAGCGCGTACCTGCCGCGACATTTTCCTACAATACCTGCTTGTAGAGGTGCATACCTGCTGCACTCCTTTCCTACGATACCTGCTCGTAGAAGCGTGTACCTGCCACGATCTCATCCCACAATACCTGCTTGTGGAAGCGCGTACCTGCCGCGATTTACCCTGTAATACCTGCTTACAGAAGCGCGTACCTGCCGCGATTATCATCTACAATACCTGCTTGTAGCTATACCAGACAATTGTGATACAGAGCTCACAATTGTCCTAATTATTTATTGCTCTCAATCACCAACACCAGTGAATCAACACCTCACAGGTAAGTATAATAACATTATTATTATACTTCTATAATTTCTTATGCTTCTCACTAGTTTGGCTCATTTGCAACTACCTGTAGTCTATCTCTCTTTCTGGTATATTAATACCCTATAAAGGCCCCATGACTCCCGATCCTTTATATGCCTTTTGCATATATAAATTTATAGCCAACCGGTCGTCTGGTCCTTACGAACCGGGTAACACCAGAATCAGTTACCAAATTATTAGCTCACTAGCTAAAAGGGACACGGGCCCATTTAATTTAAATGGGTAACGGACGGTTGATTCATCCCTACTAGAGGGGTGGACCTCAACATCGTTTCAACTTACACTTAATATTATTATTTATAATAGTACGGAATATTTTATATAAACTTTAATAAAAGAGAGGATTACTCAATTAAATCTTAACTATACTTTTAATTACAAGAAATGAAATAGCAAGTAAATCGCTTATGAACTATTAATTAATTGTAGCAAGTAGTCGCTTATGAGATAATTGGGAATTGATTTAGCACGTGCGCGCGTTAGAATCCAAGATCGAAGTGATTAACCGATAATTTTAGGCGTAGGACTAGTCTCGGGACTCTGTCCCACTGCGCCCTTACGGACATGCGTCGACGTGATAATTAGTCATGTGACTACGGCACTATGACGTGTAGTTTCAGACGGCAACTAGACGGGGAAAAATGAGAACCGCAAGGCTGAGGACGAAGATGACAATTCACATTGTCTCAGTATTTATAGGATTGGTTCCTATTTGCTTATGAGAACTATTCCGATGAGCATGGTAATCATTACCATGATTCTATTACCATGCAATACGGGAACTATTACCATACAAATGGGAAATGTTCCCATACTTATGGGAACTCTTCCCGGGAAAGTATCGGTCTATATCCCATAATTCCAAGTAATTATTATCATAACGGTATAAGATGATATCTCATAAACGTACTAGAAACGGTTACCATGAACTTCTCTCCTTGTTCGCGAAAGAAAGTAAGTGAGGTTATTTTTTGGTCAGCAGTCGGTCAATATCCTTGGCCGAGACAAAATTACTAGGATGAGCCGATCCTGGGCAGCTACAATAGGATAATCCTTGTATTCTATTCTCGGCCGATATTCGGTTACTATCCTCGGCCGATGATCAATCGGCAGCCTCGCGCTGATGTTAACACCCGATGCCCAGCGAGTCTTGCTCCTATCCCAGCTGGAAATTGCAGTGATTTCGGTACTCGAAGGCTGCCGAATCGATAGGATACGAGAACCAAGGGCTTCTGTGCACTATTGTGATTGTTTTTTTATGGGCATAAACGTCAGGCACAATTTTTTATTCAATCGATACTATTTTTCATATTATGTATATCTATAGATATTGGCGTTCATTTGACACTGATCAACAAAAACACTTTTTTTCTGTGTAACAAGACAAACTTTGGCTGATTCTGTTAGGAATAAGGTCAAGTAGAGTAAAATTAGTAGTCTAAAATTTTAGACACGAATAATTTTATTGTAATATGATTTTATTAATTTTTTTTAAATCACAAATCATTTTAACAAAAACTAAATTATTTTCAATGTTCTTCAATATTAATATGAGTACATTTTTATGATTTTTTTCTGTATTTTGCGTCAGGAACGTCCCTCTAATCCCCAGCAATAATCTGCCAGCATAGTTGGACTCCATTCTCCCTGGTATCGTTTTTCTGTGGTAAAAATGTCTCGGTGGAATCTTTCCCCGTCTTCATCACTAACGGCACCCAAGTTTGGAGAAAAAAAGTCTAAATGTGAATGTAAAAAATGTATTTTTAAGGACATATTGCAGCCTAATACTCTATAATTCTCTAGAAGTTCCTTGACAATAGTCTTATTAACCCTCGTACATCCACCCACTTTGAGAATGCATCCACAATAGGGTGACCCCAAAAAAACCGACTATTTTCTATTTTCGAGCCTCTTATGAAAATTTGTTGGTTTACGATGTTTTAAGAAGCCTCTCTAAAAATCAGCTCGATAAAAAATTTTCAACAGGTCGCTCACGAATTTTGAAAATATCAAAAATGATCGAAATTCAGATTTTTTGTTTAAAATTTCTTCTTTCTCGTGGCAGCATGGTTTATATTTAAGCCCAGAATTTGAATATTAAAACCTCGCTCAAGAATTTTGAATGCTTCCGAGTGCTGTCTTTTGGACGGTTTCGAGCGACCCTTGAATATTAATAATAAAGCTTCTCGATTTTTTCAACATCAATGTACATCACAATGAATGAAAATATAACCCGAGAAATAGAAATAATAAGTTATTTAGATACTTTTTTATTTTTTAATTCCATTTTTAGGTTTTTTCGCTCATTCAAAACTTACCAAATTTTATTGTTTGAGACTGTCCTGTATAATTTTGGTTATGTAAAAGTTATATTGTAGTGAAATAACAATAATTAAGTTTTAAAAAATACAAAAACTAATTCAAAGTATTAATTACAAATTATCAGTTAATATTCAAAATTCTTGAGCACCGTTTAAATATTCAAATTTTTGGCTGAAGTTTTCAGCATAGTCATGATTTTACCAGTATAAACTATTGCTGCCACGAGAAAGAAAAAATTTAGAAATAAAAAATCCGAATTTCAATTATTTTTGATATTTTCAAAATTCATGAGCGACCTCTTGAAAATTATTTATCGAGCTGATTTTTGGAGAGGCTTCTTAAAACATTGTAAGCCACCAAATTTCATAAGGGACTCGAAAAAAAAATAGTCGGTTTTTTTGGGTCACCCTAATCCACAATAACCATAAAAATTTTACCCTCAATCGGACCGAAAAAATCAGCATGAATACGGTCATTAGGACCTTCAGGATACTTCCATACGTGTAGCATTGACCATGCTGGATCACTTGTGAATTCCTGACACCACTCACAAGCTTTACTCAGGTTCTCGATGTCTGTATCTATTTTCGGCCACCACACACATGATCTTGCTAACTCTTTCATTTTGACAATACCCAAATGGACTCCATGTATCTCAGACAACACTTCTTTCCGTAATGATTCTGGTATTACCACTCTATGGCCCCACATTAAACACCCTGATTCCACTGTCAATTCCCTCTCTCTATGCTTAAATATAAACCTCTGGACTCTACTTGCTGACATAATAGGTAATTCATTTTTTTCTCCAAAAAACAAAAATTAAAGGTTTATAGTCCGTTTCTAAAATAAATTTTTTACCAAATATGTACTGGTGAAACGCTTTTACCCCGAAAACTAAGGCTAACGCTTCTTTATCTAACTGAGAGTAATTATTTTCTGCTTTGGATAACGTGCGAGACGCAAATGCAATCGGCCTGCTTTGTTTATTATCACAAACTTGCAATAATACAGCTCCAATTCCCACTGGCGACGCATCACACATTATTTTTACTTGAAGCTTTGGATCATAGTGTGCCAAAATATCATGGGCCACTAATTTTTCTTTCACGAGCGTAAACGATCTCTTAGCTTCTTTAGACCACACCCACTTTCTATTATTCTTAAGCAATTCATATAAAGGTTTAACCACCGTCGAAAAATTATAAACAAATTTACTATAATAATTAATTAATCCCGAAAATGAACGCAATTCACTTACATTTGTTGGCTCTGGTATGTCGACAATCGCATTTATACGCTCTTTTCGAATTGACATCCCTTTATCACTCACCACATAGCCCCAAAATTCTACACTTTTTACTCCGAAAACACATTTATTAATTTTAGCGGTTAACCCACACGCTATTAATATTTCTAGAACTCTTTTTAATCTTAAATCATGTTCCTTCAATGTCCTCCCTAAAACAACTATATCGTCATAAAACACCACTACTCCTTCAATACTACCTAACAATTCTTCCATTTCTTTCATCGTAGCCGATGCTACCCCACACATAAACCTCTTTGGTACAAACAAACCTTTATGAGTATTAATTACTACGATTTTTCTTGATTTTTCTCCCAACTGCAGTTGTTAATAAGCTTGACGTAAATGCACTTTTGAATATACTTCGCCTTCTAGTTTAACAAACAAATCCTGCACCTGAGGAATTGGATGCTTTTTCACCTCCAATTGAGAATTTACTATAACTTTGTAGTCACCACAAATACGAATCTTTCCATCACTTTTCAAAATTAGAACAATTGGAGTAGCCCACTCCGAACTCTCAACCGCTTCCAACACTCCATCTGCTACTAAATTATCAATTTCTTCTCCTATTTTATCCTTTATTGCATACGGTAACGGCCTTGGCTGGCAATACACTGGTTTTGCCTTATCTTTCAACGTCAGTTCAAAAACCTTCCTTTCATACATCCCCAATTTATCACTTACAACATCCTTGAATTCTTTTACCAATTCTCCTATTGACGGATACTTTTTATTCATATAGTTGAAATTATGAGTTTTTGCCTTTCCTTCGAACAGTGATAAAGCATCAATCCAATCTATACCTAATATCGGATTGCTGATTCCTGGAAAAACAAAAAGTTCTAATTCACGTATGATGGTTCCCTTACTCACGTTCACTTTAATTACTCCTACTGGACACATCACATCCCCTTGGTATGACTTAAATCTTCTATCAGTTGGTATTATCTCTCCCAATTCCTTATTTTCTTCATAAAACTTCTGCGAAAAACTGATACCAACGATACTGTATCTACTTCAAATTTAATCATTTTTCCTTTTACACAAATATCCGTCGTAAACGACTCCGTACTAAGTATCAAATCCTCAACACAAAATAAATTCTCTAATTCCTTGTCTTTATCTTCAACATCATTCACATAATTATTTTGATCCCTCTGATCCTTTATAATTTTCTTATTCTTTCTCATACTTGTCATAGCCTTCTTATCCTCATTTTCCCAATTTTTCTTACGACATACCACTTCCAAATGTCCCACTGTGTTACACCCATTACATTTATAATTCTTAAATCTGTATGACTCTTAATATGATTATTCTTTCCACAACAATAACACTGTATATTATCCCTTATCGTTTTACTTCTACGATCTTGTATGTAATTAACATTGGTCAAATTTTTTTTAATTCCATTTATCTTCTTGACGTCTTTTGCCGCCGACTCCACTGCTGTTGCTATCTCAGCCGTTTTCTTAAATGTTGAATCTGCTTCACTCAATAACTTCTTTTTAATCGCATCACTCTTTAAACCCCACACAAACCGATCTCTTGACGTACTATCCAAATTATTACCAAAGTCACAATTTACGGCTAACCTCTTCAGGGACACCATCTACTCTTTGATACTTTCTTCCTCCAATTGTCTCTTCTCCTTAAAGTTGTACCTCTCTGTTATTATACTTGCTTTTGGTTCCAAATGCTCCTTCATGACCTCACTTAATTGCTCATACGTTTTATCTTTCACCTTTTCTGGGTCACATAAATTGCTTAACAAAGCATATGTTTCTGCTCCAATCATCGTCAAAAACAGAGGAACGATTTTATTTCGTTCAATGTCGTTCACCACGCAGAATAAATCAAATCTTTCTTTCCAATGAGACCAATTATCTTTACACGTAAATTCACTCAATGACCCTGCACTTCTCATTGAACCCTGTTGCTTTTGTTGTTCCTTGTCCTTACTTCTATTCAACTCTTCTGCTTCTCTTTCCCACCTGGCTACTTCCTCCTTTTGTTTTGCCAATTCTTGACTTTCTCGTGTAATTTGCTCACGTTGAATTTTTAACTGTTTCTCCTATTCTAACACTGCCAATTCTCTTTGCTTCAATTGTTCCGCCATCTTTTCTACTCGTTTTTTTTTTATTTTATTTTTCTAAATTTTTACCATTTACCTCGTCACCAATTGTTATAAACTATAATACAAGGAGGAAAAATGGCAATAATAATTAGAAAAGGGATAATTATTATCAATGTTATATAAACAACTTTATTCTCACAATCTTTTAATATTTAACTTTAGTTATTACTATTATTGGCGAATTACGAAAAAAAAAATATTTTTTTTTAGTTTTGTATTGATTTCTCGGAAACGACTTATACGATCAACTTCAAAATCTAATCAGGTCTATAACTTGATAAAACACGTCGATTGTAGCCCCAACCATCAAAATCTGCCAATTCGTTTGTGCGATATCGTGGGAGAAAGAAATTCTAAATAACAGTTTTCTGCAAATATCTTTAGAACAGCTGAACTAAACAATTCCAAAATCTGATCAGCTTTAGAATTTATTAAAACGCGTCGATTGCCACCTCCAACATCGAAATCGAGTCATTTGTCTAAGAGATATCGCGGGAGAAAGAAACAATGAAAAACAGTTTTTTGCGAATATCTTTGAAACAACTGAACTAAACAATTCCAAAATCTGATCAGTTTCAGAATTTATTGTGTCTAAGAAATGTCGTAGGAGAAAAAAATGCAAAAAAACGGTTTTTTCCAAATATCTTTGAAACGACTGAACCAATCGATTTTAAATTTAAATCAGCTCTAGATTTTAACAAAACGCCACGATCGCAACATTAAACGTTAGGATCGGTTGATTTGTTCAAAAGACATCGGCATCAAAATGTTGAAAACATCACATTTTACAATATTTTTTCTGGATAAATCATAATATAATGCACTAAAATATGTCTAAACTTACACTAACTCTTTGTCTTTATGGTATTTTTCGATCGTCATGTAATTTCATGCAACTCATTTTTTAGTTTGATTCATATTATTAACAAAAAATTTAAAAAACACAGTTTTTAATATTTTTCTCGAATATTTTATATATTATATTGCTCTGATCTGAGTCAAAACTTATTTAATTCTTTATTTTCATAACTGACATTGATTTCAACCTCAATTTATTTATTTTATTGAAAATAATCAGGACTAAAAATTTAAAAACCTCGTGCCCGGGATAAAATGATCAGACCTGACCATGCCTGTTCATGTATGATCAGGCCTGATCATACTTCTCCAGGTCTGTTCATGTCTGAAGCGTTGAATACTGTTACGGCGTAAAATGGCTGAAAAATATTTTACACGTCAAGTAATATTCATTTGGTTGAATAAAAAAGAGCTAGGTTTTCTTTGATCATCAAGACTACCAGTTGTTTCTCTCGCCAGAGCTCATAATGGGAGATTGATAAAAAAAAAGGGAATTAATATCTAATTAGGTCATGTAGATGATGCCACAATATGAGGCAATCGCCGGTACTCCGACCATTATTTCAGCAATAAAAAAAATATGAGCATCGGTTGGCCCTGCGGCCAGCCCCTAAACTTCCCGCTGTTTTCGAGCTCTTTGAGCTCGAAAATACCTTTGTTTCTCTATTCTTCTGAGCTTTTCAAGCTCAAAAGGGTTACGGTTTATGTTAAAGTTTAAAAATTTAGAATCCAAAATAACGAATGAATAAGCGTTTTTTATATATTTATTTACAATTATGTTCAATAATTAGCTCAAAAATAAGTATTTACGTGATACGTTGTATCTACATCGTGTAAGTATATCGTGATACCAGCGAACATGACGATTTTTGAACAATCACTTTCAATGACTTATATAAAGAAGAACATATTAGTTTTGAGTAATTATGTTTAGTAATAATGATGTTTTTCAATGGAAAAAGCAGACGTAGATTTTACATTTATTATTTCGTCAACAATATCTCTCATGTCTGTTAAGCCAGCATTGTCATTTGAGCAGAATCGCACAATTCTTATTTATTAATTTAGTGCTAATTTAGTGCCAATTTAATGCCGGTGTACGGAATTTAGTGCTATATTTGGATCTGAGAAAATTAGTACAATTCTAGCTTCTCTGCAAGCTAGCATTGTACCATGGAAAAGTACAAATTAACGCTGCATAGAAAATTGGCTCATAGCTGCGTAATTAGTGCTCATTAAGTGCTGTCGATCCAGCTTAAGATAATGCTTAAAAAAATTTTTTAAACATACTTAACATACCTAACAATGCTAGCTCGACGATAACCAAGCATAGAGTGGTCAGTATCGAAAGTTTTGAATCGCTGCGCACATTTTTGTCACAAAGAGAATTAAGTGCTCATTAAGTGCTGTCGATCCAGCTCAAGAGTATGCATTAAAAAAATTTTTAAACGTTTTTAAAGTGCATACGACGTTAGATTGACGATCACCGAGCATGGAGCGGGCGGAATCAAGAGATATAAATCGCTGCGCACATTTTTGTCGTAAAGAGAATTAAGTGCTCATAAGGTGCTGTCTATCCAGCTCGAGAGTATGCATTTGTTATATCCGGTTTGCCGTATGTTTAAAGGGGCCTCTTTGCCGCGCTCGCTGCAAAGTGCAGCGTTTACAATTTTAGGGATAGCAACTTCGGCCAACACTTTGTTGCACGTTGTCAACGATTCCTCCAATCAGGGAATTACACTTGACTGTATTCTAAATTCATCCAATTATATATTCTAAATTATTCCCTACAGAACCGCGAACCGAGGTGATAAAAACAACGAACACCAAGGTGTGGCAGCCTATGACGCTTGAGAAGTTAATGTATCTTCCTTGCTGGCCCGCGTGAGTTCTAAACCGTGTTACGTTTAGGCAACCCTCTTTTCTATTTTCTATTTCTTTTAAACCGATTAGTTCATATTCGTTAAATAAATATAAACAGTCAAGTTACTACAAAATCCCACGGGAAGATCGTCTCGATATTGCACTCGAGGAGGCGGGGCAAGTTGTTTGTTACCGAAAATTTCAATTCAAAATTGTCTTTCCAAAATTAAAATTTCTTTTCCAAAAATCACCACACGCACCGTGGGTGATTTTTATAATAATTGTTAAGTGATCAACAGCGATTCTCGTCCGAGTGAATTGCTGGAGTCGGGGATTCATACCGAACTCATATGAGCTAAAGACTCAACAAATTCAAAGTGTAAAACCTGTAAGTTTAAGTTCTAATAGTTAAGTGCAATCTTTAGAGATTTAAGTGAAAGAAAAGAACCTTAGTGTTAAGAACAATTTAACATCTGGTGAACTGAGTACGGCGAGCCCATAGGGAAATATTGCATAAACATTCATCATTGGGAAAAACCTGCATATTAGATTATTTCTAATATTAAGAACCGCATCCCTTCTTCTTAAACCAATGCATCTTTCGACCAGGGACCAACAGAAGCCGTACCCAGGAGTTTGCAGTTCAAAGGCTACAAAGACCAACTTACAAGTAAGCAGAAACAACGAAAGGTAGGTGAAGTTACCAAATTCTTTAATACATTGCAACCAAATTCTGCATCGAATACACAGAGAGGCCCCCACGGGGTTTATCGTTCGAGTTCTCACAATAAAAATGAAACCTAGAGCTAATCCTCTAGGAAAATCACCCTGTTTGCCCGGTGCCTCTCACTTGAGGTCCACGCGACCATGTCCAATAATTACTTATTATTAAATAATTAAATCCGGACATAAGACATTAAACAAATTTTTATACATATTTAACATACCTAACAATGCCAGCTCGACGATCACCAAGCATAGACTGGTCAGAATCAAAAGATTTGAATCGCTGCGCACATTTTTGTCGCAGAGAAAATTAAGTGCTCATTAAGTGCTGTCAATCCAGCTCACGAGCATGCATTACAAAAATTTTTAAACGTTTTTAATGTGCTTCCAATGCTAGATTGACGATCACCGAGCATGGAGCGGGCGGAATCAAGAGATTTAAATCGCTGTGCACATTGTTATCTTAAAGAGGATTAAGTGATCATTAAGTGCTGTCTATCCAGCTCGAGAGTATGCAGTAAAAAAATTTTTAAACGTTTTAAATGTAGATACAATGCTAGCTCGACGACCACCGAGCATGGAGTGGCCGGAATCAAGAGATTTAAATCGCTGCGCACATTTTTGTCGCAACAGAATCAAGTGCTGTCGATTCAGCTCAAGAGTATGCATTACAAAAATTGTCAATCATATTTGACATACCTAACAATGCTAGCTCGACGACATGGCATAGAGTGGTCAGTATCGAAAGTTTTGAATCGCTGCTGGTCGGTACAGCTGAATAGTCTTAATTAGAGAAAAAAATTTTATAGATTTACTATATCTTACAATGCTTGCTTGACGATTACTAAGCAGAAAACAGTTGGAATCGAGGGATTTGATTCACTGCCTACGTTTTGGTCAAAAATAGGATTAAGTTCTCATTTAGTGCTGTCGATACAGTTGAAGAGTGTACATTAAATAAGGTTTTAAAGACTTATTATACCTTACAATGCTAACTGGAGGACTACCAAGCACAAAGCAACTAGATTCGAGGGATTTGAGTCGCTGCGCAATTTGTCGCTGGAAGGGGAGTTAAGTGCTCATTACGTGCTGTCGATACAGCCGAAAAGTTTTCGTTGAATTATATTCTCATGTATTTAATATGCTTTTCAATTTTATTATAGTCACCAAGTGTTGCTGACTACAATGTTCCGCACTATTTTGTTCAAAAAGTGTTAAGTACTAATTACGTATTTCGTCGATCCAGCTAGAGGTTGATCACTAAATAAATTTTTTCCTTAAATCTTTTATACTCTTCAATGCTACCTTAATACTGAACCGTTAGATTACAGAGGTTTCAGTTATTAGGTACTCATATATCCCACTCAATATTTAATGCGTAACGTTATTGCTGACATAGCTGACGAACGTTTTAAAATAGTATATTGTCTAGTTAGAATATTAAGATAGCCTTTATGTGACAAAAACCTCATCATAATGCTTACCCAATCCTCATCCTTCTCTCGAGAAATCAATTGTTAATGCAATCCAGCAAGTTAATTCCTTTAACTCCATACTTGGATGATACAGGAATATTAAGGGTTGGTGGTCGACTTTAGCGATCTTCTTTGCCCTTAAATCAGTGTCATCCCATCCTTTTACCTGCACACCATCACATAACTCATCTTATTATACGCGATGAGCATACACGCCTCATGCACGCTGGTGCCCAAGCGACTTGATATTCCATTCGCCAAACTTATTGGCCGTTAGACGCACGAAACGCTATAAGAAAAATTATTCATAAGTGCTTGCCCTGTTTTCGTGCAAAACCTCGTTTAGCTGATCACGATCCCGGTCTCTTGCCTGAATATCGCGTCATAGCTGCGCGGCCTTTCCTTAAAGCCGGAGTAGATTATTGCGGTCCGTTAAATATAAAAGAAAGACGACTTCGTAACCGCAGAAAACTCAAGGTCTATGTGGCCATCTATATATGCATGTCAACCCAGGCTGTACACCTGAAACTGGTTTCCGATCTAACCACGGAAGCCTTTCTCGCAGCGCCAGTCTCAAGCGCCTGTTTTCTCGAAGGGGAAAGTCTCTTGAAATTTTTTCTGATAACGCAACGAATTTTGTAGGTGCTGACAGAGAATTACAATCATTATTCGAGTCAGCTGAGCACCAAACTCTCCTTAAGCAATATCTTGGTACTGAAGGGATTGCTTGGCATTTTATCCCTCCCAGATCTCCTCATTTTGGAGGGCTCTGGGAAGCCGCGGTCAAATCCTTTAAAAGACATTTAATTAGAACTGTTGGAGACCTTTTATTGACAAACGAGCAGTTAGAACCATATAGGACATTTCATGCCAAATCACCGAGGTTTCGGCCCGACCCCCTTCGATTTCGCTGAAAATTTTTTATCATTTTTTACCCTACCAAAGACATTTTCCTGAATTTTTTCAGATTTTTTTACCCAAACCAAAAAAAAGTTACGAATTTTTGAAAAAAAAAACGCTCTTTTTTCTTCAAATTGCTGTAACTTTGACACAAATTGACCTTTTGGCAATTTTTTTTTTGTAAAATTTTCTTTTTAATTGTAGTTTTCAGAAAAAAATACAAAAAATTTTTCGGAAGTCACGATATATAAAATATTTCAGTTTTTTCAATAAAACCGTAATTTTTTCGAAGTCGGAAACCATCGATTGTCAATTTTTTTGCCTCAAAAAAAACTTCAACCAAGACAGTATTCAACCCCGCCATTCCCATTTTGTGCCGACTTTCTTTTATATTTTTTCTTTTTGATTGAAATTAAAAAATTTCTAAATTTAGCTTATTTTTTATGACTTTGCGCTGAAGTTTCTTTGGATTGTTTTTAAAAGCTCAGAAGTTGAATAAAATTGGACAATAACAGCCGTAAAGTGTATTAGGGGCAAGAATTGATTTTTTCGGAAAAAAGTTCCCAATTTTTAAATACAGTGAAACCTAAACCTACAATTAACCTTCTCACTAAGACAATTCATAGATAAATTCAGAAAAATATCGATAGCCCGAACTGAGAATCGAACCTAGACCATGTCGGTATCGCGCCGAGTGCTCTACCAGTTGAGATATCCGGTACTATACTATATTCCGTTCAATTTGATCTAAAATTGTCTATAAGGCTATCGATATTTTTCTCAGTTTATCTATAAATTGTCTTATTGAGAAGGTTAATTGTAGGTTTAGGTTTCACTGTATTTAAAAATTGGGAATTTTCTTCCGAAAAAATCAATCCTTGCCTCTGATACACTTTACAGTTGTTTTGGTCCAATTTTATTCAACTTCTGAGCTTTTAAAAACAATCCAAAGAAACTTCAGCGCAAAGTCATAAAAAATAAGCTAAATTTAGAAATTTTTTAATTTCAATCAAAAATAAAAAAATATAAAAGAAAGTCGGCACAAAATGGGAATGGCGGGGTTGAATACTGTCTTGGTTGAAGTTTTTTTTGAGGCAAAAAAATTGACAATCGATGGTTTCCGACTTCGAAAAAATTACGGTTTTATTGGGTTCGGGTAAAAAGATCTGAAAAAATTCAGAAAAATGTCTTTGGTAGGGTAGAAAATGATAAAAAATTTTCAGCGAAATCGAAGGGGGTCGGGCCGAAACCTCGGTGATTTGGCATGGAATGCCCCATATATAATCGAAATAGAAGCGATATTAAACACTCGTCCTTTGTAACTATGTCCTCTGATCCTAATGACCGTTGACCCCTGACCGCTGGTCACTTCCTAACTGGTGGTCCATTGACTAGCTATCCGGGATCGACTTCTCCAGTACTCCATCCAATCGCCTGTCTGCCTGGCAGCAAGCACAAAAGTTGAAGCAGCATTTTTGGGAACGTTGGCATAAAGAGTATCTGAACAACGTAATCAGTTTACATCACCGATCTGGGAACAACATTCGACTGCAGGTGGGAATGTTGGTGATGATCCTCGAGGACAACCTACCACCCCTGGCCTGGTCCATAGGCAGAATCACTGCTGTTTATCCAGGAGAAGATGGCATAGTACGCGTGGTAACTCTGAAGACTAAGAATGGCGAGTACAAGCGTTGTACTAAAAAACTATGCCCTTTGCCTCTGGAGTAAAATGTCCACCCTATCTTATTGAACTAGGATCGTTCAAGGGCGGTGGCATGTTTAGTTGTCTGCATTTTTTAAATCAAAATTTAAATAATAAAATTTTTAATATTTAATTATCAAATAGTTCTATACAAAATAATTGTAATTTTAGTATGAATCATGTCTTGTAAAAATACTTAATTCTATTGTTTGCCTATTCTATATTTTTATGAAATAAGCCTGGTAGCTGCACATTTTTTCTTATTCATTTTTTTTAAGCTCGTAGTCTTATAATGTTTTCCCAATACTTTATTTTATAAATGTTTTTAAGATGACCCCTGGAACAATAACTTGGTTTTCCCAATCTTTTCAAAGTAAGCTACCATGTACACCTAAAATTTATTTTCAAACATTTCTTTACTGCTTTCATAGAAATATTTTTATATATTTGTCAAACATGCCATTGTCCATTAAGTTAAATATTTTTTGCCTAGTTTTAATCTTTTAAAAGTAAAAATTGTAATCCTTCATGTTTATGACTTTGCGACTTTTCTCAGGTACCTCTATCTCCCGGTCCCAAAATCTCACTCCTACGTCACGTCTAACTGAGTCCTGCCCTTCTTGGGAGGTCACTAGTCCCTACTTCCCTAATTATTCTCCAATTACTTTCCTCCATTTCCTTCAATTTAGTCTACTACTAAAATTTCCATCCCCTCCCGGCTTGTTTGTCCAACTAAGTAATTTTTTGCAGTCTATCTCATAAGTTAGTGTTAAGTACAATAATGTTGAAGCAACCACGCTTCAGTCTCTTGTTCATCTCTTTAAATAAATACTTGTCTTAGCATTCAATACAGCGTCTTGCTACAATTACTTAGTGCATGAACACTATACGTTATATATTATTATAGTTATAAATAATATATAATTTTTTTTCAATATCTCTCGTAACAAAATAGTTACGGGGCTAAACCTTAAAGGTCCTTCGAGCTGGATTAGTTAAAATTGATTAACTTTCCAGTGGCATCTTCTATTTTTTGTGTTATAATTACGTTGCAATTGCGCAACTTTATTAATATCGAGTCAGTGCGTGTTCAAGAAGATTTAAGTGCAATCAGAGTTTACAGTATCAAGCATCGACCGGTGAACCTATCTCCATCGTCTGTTCCTGTTCAACAACTGTTATCCAGTGGAAACGACGTCGGCTGTTCCTGTTCAACTTCTAGTATTTAGAGTCTGCAGTGCTTTTTCATCAAGTTTTGTAATCATCATCCAGTTGATAAAGTAAGTTAATTGACTTCCTATTTCCTTACACTTCTTAATTATATTATTCCATTCCTTGAATATTTTTGGTTATTGCCTTTATTTTGATTTTTCCGCGTTTTATTATCATTATTATATTAAATTCACTATCTCACTATGACGGAAGCTCTTATTAAATCATTGGCCAACAAACGGACTGATGCCAAGAGATCTTTAACTGCTTATTCTAATTTTTTGGCTAAATTTGGACCAGAAAGTGATGTCTCGGTTCTCGAAAAAAGGTTTCGCGAAATAGAGGAAGTGTGCAATAAATTCCTCGGGTTTCAAGAAGATCTTGAAGGCTTGCAGGATGAATCTGATGAGTTTTTTGCACATCGTATTGAATTTGATGAAATGTATTTTAATGAATATGGTATCGCTACTAAACTTTTGGTGCAGTATTCAAAAAATTTCGCCACGCCTGCAGCTCCTTCACAAGATTCGTCTCAAAATATCGCGCCACAGCAAGAAAATCTCAATGCTCACGATACGGAAGCAATACCAGTAACTTAACGCTTCCAATTAATAATGAGGTGCTCGACCCGCCTGCAGCGATCTCAACAAGCCAGGAGCAAGTTTTTCCTAGGCAACCCGACCCTGGTCAGCAAATTGGAGTTTCTCATGATTTGAGTCCTCGCAATCAACCGCAGTTAATGCCTCAAGCTGCGCAAAGCTTCTCGTATGATCCTTATGCTAATACTGCATCCGGATTGCCGACTATTTCGTTGCCAACTTTCAAGAGGACTTATGACACTTGGTTGGGTTTCCATGATTTGTTTAATTCTCTTGTTCATAAGGATTTAAATATCCCACCTGTTCGTAAGCTGTTTTATTCAAAAGGTTGTTTGAAAGGTGAAGCAGCTGAGATAATTGAGGCCATTGAGGCTTCTGATGAAAATTACGAAGTGGCTTGGGAACTTTTAAAAGGAAGATATGATGATCGTAATTACATACGGGATTGTCATATTATAGCCATTAGAGATATGCCTTCTTTATCTAAGGAATTATCAGTGCGATCTTTCCTGGATAGCTTACAGAAGCACTTACGTGCTCTCAAGGCTTTGAAGGAGCCCATAGCTTCATGGGACTCCATCTTAATCGTTATTCTTCGTGAAAAACTTAACTTTTCCGCCCGTGAACGGAGAGAGGATGTCAGTACTGGTGCAGGTCGCTCTACTATTAAAAATTTTATAGAGTTTCTTAAGCGACGCGCTCAATTAGAAGGTGTTAGAGCGCAGACTTCAGCTTCAAAACCTGTAAAAGAAAAGCAGAGTTCTCGTAGGGCAAATATCATTAAAAAACCACTCTGAGGCGGTATTGCAAAAAGTACAATTGGGTTGGACTGTTGCCGGTGAGCTCAATCAATTTCCTCAGGTTACAAGTGTATCTTGTCATATGGCTGTTCAGTCAGGCCCTCCAGACGTAAATTTAACTCGTTTTTGGGAGCTTGAGGAACTTTCCGCCGCCAAAAAGTATAATCTTATTGAAAGATATAGCTCATTCAGCAAGCTACAGAGAGTTGTTGCATACATAATGCGTTTGATTTACAACGCCATATCTAATAAGCAGCGCAAATTGGGTCCATTAAGCACCGATGAACTTTCGCAATCTCATAATTTAATTATTAAAATGGTCCAATTATCATCATTTAAAAAAGATATCGAATTAATAAGTAGAGGTGAACAGCTTCCTGCTACTAGTAAATTAATTCCATTGAACCCAATTTTGGATGACTGTGGTATCCTGCGTGTTGGATGCAGGATCGCACATGCTTCTATAGCCTCGGACCAGCGCCATCCTATTTTATTGCCGAGCCAGCATCATATTACAAGGATAATTATACGAGCAGAACACATAAGGCTTAAGCATGCGGGAATACAGTCGACCCTATATTCTGTACGCCAGGTATATTGGCCTTTGAACGGCCGGAGTACCACGAGGAGCGTAATTCACAAATCTGTGCCCTGTTATCGTGCTAAGCCACGTCTTTTAGATCATCGTATGGGAATTCTACCTGCTCAACGTAAGACCTCTTCGAGGCCCTTCCTTCGCGTTGGTGTGGACTATTGTGGTCCCTTTTATATTAAAGAGAAACGTCATCGAAACCGCGGTCTCATAAAGGTTTATGTAGCGGTATATATATGCATGTGCACAAAAGCTGTGCACTTAGAACTCGTCAGCGACCTCACAACGGAGGCTTTTATTGCAAGCTTGAAGCGCCTTTTTGCGAGAAGAGGAAAATCCGTAGGAATTCACTCCGACGTTGCCAATAATTTTGTTGGAGCTAAAAACGAGCTAACAGAGCTCTATAATATGTTCAATTCTGAAGCACATTGGAACGCTATATTCAATTTCTGTAATGAAGAGAAAATCTCTTGGCATTTTATTCCTCCCAGGTCTCCTCATTTTAGAGGGATTTGGGAGGCTGCAGTCAAATCATTTAAACATCACCTCGTCCGTACCGTAGGTGATGTCTTGCTTACTTTTCAGCAATTAGAGACATATATTATTGAAATAGAGGCAATACTTAATTCTCGACCCATATCTCCTATGTCCTCTGATCCCAACGATCTTCTCCCATTGTCTCCTACCCATTTCCTTATTGGTAGCCCATTGACTTCTTTTCCAGAGATTGACCTTTCGGAAACACCAGCTAATCGTTTGTCAGCCTGGCAGCATGCTCAGCAGCTTGAGCAGCACGTCTGGACACGCTGGCATAAGGAGTATCTGCAGCAACTTATCAAATTCAGCGGATCTCGTTCACAACCTCCTAATCTCAAGGTCGGATCATTAGTTCTCATTTTTGAGGAGAATTTGCCTCCTTCAAAATGGGCTCTAGGACGCATCGTCACCGTACATCCGGGCCAGGATGCAATTGTAAGAGTAGTAACACTCAAAACCAAAACCGGCGAATACCAGCGATGTGTCAAGAAGCTCTGCCCTCTTCCCATAGATGGAGAAGATGATGACTTCACCCCATTTGATTGAACCAGACCGTTTAAGGGGGGCGGCATGTTCAGTCGCGCAATTATAATTTTATATTTTTTAATTTAAATATTTTTTATTATATTTAAAAATAATTATTTTGTCTAGACTTTAGATTTTGAATTGATCTGTTTCTAATGCATTTTTTAAATGAACACTTAAATTTCATTTTTTACTTGAGTTTAAAGCTGCTTATTTGTTCATTGCAGTCTTAGGCTTAAAAATTATAGTAAGTTGTCGCCAAAAAACTGGATTTTCCCAGTCATCAAAGTATTATATTTTAGAAAACATTCAAATATTTATAGCAGAACAGATGGGTATTCCCGGTCATCCTCTTATAGTCATAAAGTGTACATTTAGACATTTTTGTAATCTCTTAGCAATATTCTGGGTTTATTTCCTTTGTTGTAGTCTGCAAATTATTATAAAATTCAGTAGACGTACTTATAAGTTTGGTAAACATTGCTATTAGGGTCCAGACATGCCGTTACCTCAATTATCCTCAGGTATGCTCTTGGACCCAATGACGTCAAACCTTGCACCTGGCCTCTCTCGCCGCCTACACCTTCCCAAAAACTGTCCCTTGTTAATTACTCCTCCTTCTGGTCACCTGACCTACTTGCCATTCGTTGACAACTTTTCCTACTTCCTATTTCCCCATTCCCACTACTAAATGTTGTAATGACCCACGCCCTGGGTCAAGTTATCTCAAAATATTGTAAACTATTGCAAGTTCAGTTACTCTTGGAAGTATCACAGCGCACAGTCGCATAAATAAAAATACTAGTTCATTTATATCTTGAATATATTTTTTGGTGCAAAACTTATCCCAAGTCTTGCACGTAACAACAATCACTTACAGTAAACCAACCGCGAGTCTAAACATTGGTCTTTCGAGCCGGATTAGTTAAAATTATTTAACTTTCTAGTGCCATTTTCTATTTTTTGTGTTATAATTACCAATGTTTTGCCCCGTAACTATTTTGATACGAGAGATATTGAAAAAGAATTATATATTATTTATAACTATAATAATATATAACGTATAGTGTTCATGCACTAAGTAATTGTAGCAAGACGCTGTATTGAATGCTAAGACAAGTATTTATTTAAAGAGATGAACAAGAGACTGAAGCGTGGTTGCTTCAACATTATTGTACTTAACACTAACTTATGAGATAGATTGCAAAAAATTACTTAGTTGGACAAACAAGCCGGGAGGGGATGGAAATTTTAGTAGTAGACTAAATTGAAGGAAATGGAGGAAAGTAATTGGAGAATAATTAGGGAAGTAGGGACTAGTGACCTCCCAAGAAGGGCAGGACTCAGTTAGACGTGACGTAGGAGTGAGATTTTAGGACCGGGAGATAGAGGTACCTGAGAAAAGTCGCAAAGTCATAAACATGAAGGATTACAATTTTTACTTTTAAAAGATTAAAACTAGGCAAAAAATATTTAACTTAATGGACAATGGCATGTTTGACAAATATATAAAAATATTTCTATGAAAGCAGTAAAGAAATGTTTGAAAATAAATTTTAGGTGTACATGGTAGCTTACTTTGAAAAGATTGGGAAAACCAAGTTATTGTTCCAGGGGTCATCTTAAAAACATTTATAAAATAAAGTATTGGGAAAACATTATAAGACTAAGAGCTTAAAAAAAATGAATAAGAAAAAATGTGCAGCTACCAGGCTTATTTCATAAAAATATAGAATAGGCAAACAATAGAATTAAGTATTTTTACAAGACATGATTCATACTAAAATTACAATCATTTTGTATAGAACTATTTGATAATCAAATATTAAAAATTTTATTATTTAAATTTTGATTTAAAAAATGCAGACAACTAACCATGCCGCCGTCCTTGAACGATCCTAGTTCAATGAGATAGGGTGGACATTTTACTCCAGAGGCAAAGGGCATAGTTTTTTAGTACAACGCTAGTACTCGCCATTCTTAGTCTTCAGAGTTACCACGCGTACTATGCCATCTTCTCCTAGATGAACAGCAGTGATTCTGCCTATGGACCAGGCCAGGGGTGGTAGGTTGTCCTCGAGGATCATCACCAACATTCCCACCTGCAGTTGAATGTTGTTTCCAGATCGGTGATGTGAACTGTTGAGGGGCAAGGTTTACAGTGCTAGTATGTTCCAGAAGTTACCAGAATGTATTAGCTATACTAATGACCATTGCCAATCTATGTATAGTGGTTTGTTCTTACTAGTACACCATCCTAAACGGACGTGTATCTTGTATCTATATATATTGTTATATACCTGTAATATACTTAACGTAATAACCACGAATACTAATATCTTATTTATTAATAACCTGCCCGTCCTTATCATCAGGTTATGGGTCCAGATAACGTGGGTATCCCATCGTTAAGATTAAAGTGGTTGTTAATTAAATAAAGTAATTAATTAGTAGCACGTGAAAAACGCGCGAAAAGCATCAAGAAGTTTTGATAGCGTGCAGCGGCGTGGAGTTCGTCATTGTGAGACACTAGGCATAAGAGCTCGAACAATTTCGGCGGGAAAACCGTTGTGTGCTGTGACTAGCGTAAAAGTTGATAGTGTCGATTTGTGGTTCTTTAGTGATCAGTAAAAAATGGCTTTTTCAATTAAAATAGATCCCCTTACTAGAGAGAATTACCAGTCGTGGAAAACACAGATGAAGGGTATTCTAATGAGTCATGAAACGTGGGAATATGTTGTTGGTGAAAAAACCAAACCCAGACCAGGAACAGAAGATATCGCAGCGTGGGTCAAAAAGGACAGAAAGGCGATGGCGGATCTTTTGATAGCATTGGGGACAGACAAGGCAGCAGCATACGATGACTTGGAGACGTCGAAGGAAATCTGGGATAAGATCAAGGCGACGTACGAATCTGGGGGACCGGCGCGAAAAGCTTACCTTCTGAAAAAGCTAACTTTGTTAAAGATGACAGAGGAAGATGATGTGAGGAAACACATCACCGAGTTCACAGAGACAGTGAAAAGACTGCGAGAGGTCAAGCTGGAGATAGCCAATGAGATGTTGGTGATCCTGTTGTTAAACAGCTTACCAGAAAGTTACACAGTGTTCCAGACATCGATAGAAACACAGAAGGAGTTACCATCACTGGACGAACTCTGGGTCAAAATTCTTGAATACCAGGAGGGACATGCAGAACAACATGTCGAGCCAGCACAAAGAGCAATGTATTCGAGGTAAAATCAGAGGAGACAACGTGGACAAAATGGCGGAAAGCCAAAGGTGTCGAGTTCTCGGGACGAGAATTTTCGGCGGGAAGTCGAATGTTTCAAGTGTCATAAGAGAGGGCACATCGCAAAGAACTGCCCAGAAAGAAACAGAAGAGAATACAGTAGTGCGAGAAATGTAAATGAGTCATCGTTAAGTACCAGTGAACAAGCTATGGACAGTAGTAGTGGTAATGCGTGTTGGTGTATAGACAGTGGGTGCGACCAGTCATTTGTGTAACAGTAGGAATAAGTTTAGTGAGTTTAAGCCTAAACATGCAGCGTTGAGCCTGGCAACTGATAAAAACACTAAAATATTGGGAACGGGAAACGTTTCGGTGAAAGTGTCGACGGGTAAAAGACAATTGGACATCGGGTTTAAGAACATATCATATGTATCAGATTTGAGAACCAATCTATTCTCGGTGGCACGGGCTATAGACTTTGGACATACAGTGACCTTCAGGAAAACTGAAGTGGTAGTGGTAAATAAAAATAATGATGTGATTATGCGCGCGCAGAGACACGGGAACCTGTACTTTATAAAAGACATCAAAGACAGTGTTAACAGTGCCGTAACTAGTGAAAAACTAGGGATAGATAAGCGGCATGAAAAGTTGGGGCATGTAAATGAGCGAGACCTGAAGCTCATTGCCAAAAATAAATTGGTGTATGGCTTGGAAATAAGCGATAGTGAAAAATTATCAGAGTGCAAGTATGCATACAAGGAAAACAGACCAGATTACCTTTTCCCAAGACCAGTGAACAAAGAACTCAGAAGTTATTAGAAATAGTGCATTCAGATGTATTTGGACCAATGCGACACACATCTAACTCAGGGAAAAGATATTTCGTCACCTTCATTGATGGCAAGTCAAGATGGTGTCAGATATACTTAATGAAAAATAAATCTGAAGTCGTGGAGAAGTTCAAAGAATACAAGAGCGAGGTGGAAAACCAGACCGGGGAAAGGATAAAGGCTCTACAATCAGACGACGGAACGGAATATTGTAACGGGGAATTCAACGAATATCTACGGAAAAATTGAATTCGGAAAAGATTGACGGTACCTCACACGCCCCAACAGAACGGCATTGCGGAGAGAAAAAACAAAACACTGATAGAGATGGTACGATGTATGATGCGGCAGGCAGGGGCACCCCCTCACCTGTGGGCCGAGGCGTTAAGCAACGCAAACTATACCAGAAATAGATGTCCGACCAGTGCGTTAAACGGAGAAATACCGTATTGTGTGTGGTGGGGAAAACCCCTTCCAGTAAAACACATGCAAGTGTTTGGAACAAAGGCTTTCGTCTTGGATAAGACGCAAAAACGCGGGAAACTAGACTCCAGATCAGTACCAGGGGTATTTATAGGATATGAACTTGCCTCGAAGGCATATCGTGTCTATTTTCCACAAGATAGATCAGTGAAAACTACACGGGATGTGAAGTTTGTCGATCAGATTAGTTTTGAGGGCGAATATAAGGAAATATTTAAAAACGAGAGAAACACTGAGGTAATAGAGGAGCATTGCGAAGAGGAGTGTGATGAGCAGTGTGAAGAACTCGAGATGCCGAGCGAAGAGCCAGAGAAGCCCGAACCAGAAACGAAACTAGAGAGACCCCAGAGAAAGAGAGGTGCTACAAAGTCTTGGGAAGGCGTAGAGTTACCCAGCAAGAGAGGCCGGGGACGACCGATGTACATTCGGACAGGATCGGTAGGAAGACCGAAGAAAGTATACGTCACAGTACCAGACGAACAGAGTGGAGATGACCACGAAGCTGCTACCGAAGGAGAGAATGAAGGAATAGAAGATGATGCGATGGAAGAAGATGTTTTCGCATATCTGACAGTGACGGAAAATCTGACTACATGGAAACAAGCGAGCAAGACAGAAAATGCGGACTCGTGGAAGATAGCATTAGAAGAAGAGATGCTAGCTCAAATAAAGAACAAGACATGGGAAATCGAAAGGAGAGCCAGAAACAGAAAGGTAATCGGAAGTCACTACGTAGTTTGCACTAAATCTGATGGCAAAAGAAAGGTCAGATTATTAGCAAAAGGGTGTTCTCAGAGGCCAGGAGAAGATTTCACCGAGACATTTTCACCAGTAGTGAAGTCAACGTCAGTGAGGATCATGGCAGTGATAGCAGCGGAATTCAACTTGAAAATTCACCAGATGGATATAGTTACCGCGTATTTAAACGGTGAATTGCGCGAAAGTGTATACATGGAAGTGCCCGAGTGTATGCATGAGATTATCGAAAAAATAAGTGCGGGTGAGCCCATCGGTTTAGGCGGAAAGATAATACGCGACGGGAAAATAATAGAAACCGTAAAGCGCTGGAGAGAGGGCTTGAAAGCGGGGAGTGACAGTGTATGTGCTCTGAAAAAGTCGTTGTATGGGTTGCGCCAAGCCGGGGTTGAGTGGCATCGAAAATTAGTAGATATAATTAATGTATTAGGTTTTAATGCAGTGCCACACGACAAATATCTGTTTGTGAACCGGAAAGGTGACAGTATGATGTATATAGCAATATACGTAGACGATATCTTATTAGCTAGTGACGACGAGGCCTGGATAGGTGAAATAAAGAAAGCGTTGTCAAAGTCATTCGAAACTAAAGATCTCGGACTAGTTAAAAGTTGTATAGGTATCGAGTTTGAGCGGGACGAAAAGTCACGTGTGTTCTTGAGACAGAGACAGTATGCCAGGGCCATACTTAAACGTTTTGGGATGGATTAGTGTAAGCCGATAGACACACCCGTCGAGGCTAAAAGTAATTTAGTAAAACCAGAACGTGTGAGTGAATCGGAAATGAATAAGTATCCGTACCAGAGTTTAATCGGAGCGTTGTTGTATCTTGCGATAACTACAGGCCAGATATAATGTACGCGGTGAATTATTTAAGTCAATTCAATACCAACTACAATGTCGAGCATTGGAAAGCCGCGAAAAGGGTTTTGAGGTATTTGAAGGGTACGTTAGATTACGGGTTGAGATTTGAGCAAACCGGGCTAGCTCTATTTGCCGTTGTAGATGCTAACTGGGGAGGGGACTCAACGGACCGTAAGTCGTATACGGGGTATGGATTCATTCTGGCGGGATCTGTAATTAGTTGTGAAGCGCGTAAACAAAAAACGGTGGCACTCTCAAGTACAGAGGCAGAGTATATGGCGGTAGCGGAGGCTACTAAAGAGGCCCTATACTTGAAAGGCCTGTTAGTAAGTTTAGGTATACAGGAAGAATCAGAGACTGTCACGATACTGAATGATAATCAGAGCGCAATCAGTATGATCAAGAACGATGTATATCACCAGCGTACTAAACATATCGATGTAAGACATCATTTTGTAAGAAATAAGTATGCGTGCGGTGTGATAGATGTAAAATATCTGTGTACAGAAAGAATGCCAGCAGATATGTTTACAAAAGGTTTGAGTGGTATTAAACACAGAAAATGTGTGAGCAATATAGGTATTGTAAATTAGTGTGTGTGAGCTTGGATTAGTATGCACGTACTATATAACTTAAGAGAGGGTGTTGAGGGGCAAGGTTCATAGTGTTAGTATGTTCCAGAAGTTACCAGAATGTATTAGCTATACTAATGACCATTGCCAATCTATGTATAGTGGTTTGTTCTTACCAGTACACCATCCTAAACGGACGTGTATCTTGTATCTATATATATTATTATATACCTGTAATATACTTAACGTAATAACCACGAATACCAATATCTTATTTATAAATAACCTGCCCGTCCTTATCATCATGAACTGATTACGTTGTTCAGATAGTCTTTATGCCAACGTTTCCAAAAATGCTGCTTCAACTTTTGTGCTTACTGCCAGGCAGACAGGCGATTGGATGGAGTGCTGGAGAAGTCGATCTCCGGATAGCTAGTCAATGGACTACCAGTTAGGAAGTGACCAGCGGTCAGGGGTAAAAAGTCATTAGTATCAGAGGACATAGGTGACAAAGGACGAGAGTTTAATATCGCTTTTATTTCGATTATATATGTTTCTAACTGCTCGTTTGTCAATAAAGTGTCTCCAACAGTTCTAATTAAATGTCTTTTAAAGGATTTGACCGCGGCTTCCCAGAGCCCTCCAAAATGAGGAGATCTGGGAGGGATAAAATGCCAAGCAATCCCTTCAGTACCAAGATATTGCTTAAGGAGAGTTTGGTGCTCAGCTGACTCGAATAATGATTGTAATTCTCTGTCAGCACCTACAAAATTCGTTGCGTTATCAGAAAAAATTTCAAGAGACTTTCCCCTTCGAGAAAACAGGCGCTTGAGACTGGCGCTGCGAGAAAGGCTTCCGTGGTTAGATCGGAAACCAGTTTCAGGTGTACAGCCTGGGTTGACATGCATATATAGATGGCCACATAGACCTTGAGTTTTCTGCGGTTACGAAGTCGTCTTTCTTTTATATTTAACGGACCGCAATAATCTACTCCGGCTTTAAGGAAAGGCCGCGCAGCTATGACGCGATATTCAGGCAAGAGACCGGGATCGTGATCAGCTAAACGAGGTTTTGCACGAAAACAGGGCAAGCACTTATGAATAATTTTTCTTATAGCGTTTCGTGCGTCTAACGGCCAATAAGTTTGGCGAATGGAATATCAAGTCGCTTGGGCACCAGCGTGCATGAGGCGTGTATGCTCATCGCGTATAATAAGATGAGTTATGTGATGGTGTGCAGGTAAAAGGATGGGATGACACTGATCTAAGGGCAAAGAAGATCGCTAAAGTCGACCACCAACCCTTAATATTCCTGTATCATCCAAGTATGGAGTTAAAGGAATTAACTTGCTGGATTCGGGCAAAGATTCATTTCTTTTCAAACAATTGATTTCTCGAGAGAAGGATGAGGATTGGGTAAGCATTATGATGAGGTTGTGGGCAGTAGAAATCTCCGAAGAACTCAAAGGGCCTGAACGGCTCCGATTATTGTGCCTTGTGTTGAACGTGAATCGCAATAAGTAAGACACCACCCTCTGCAATTTACGAAGGGAGCTATAACGTTTCAGCAATGGGAATCCTTGTATTTTGAGACTTAAGCGATTACTCAAATTGTTTAGCTCAGGTTTGAGTTCAGGTATCGTAATTTCCTGAGTGAATTTTAAATCAATCAAATATAAATTTTAAATTTTAAAGCCGATGGTTTGTTGTCATTTGCTGGGTGCACCGTGTCCCTAAGCAGCCGCAGACATCGCTTCGCAGATTGTCATTAATCGCGTTAATCAGGCAATTGTTGAATAAAATGTAGTGCATAGTACGACACTCAGACAGTCTTTATCCGGCAAGCGCAATGATTTCAGCACACGTCTCCGGGAAACGTATACGGGCCTTCGGACCGTGTATGTAACCTTACGACTCGTGCTGAAAACATTGCCTTTGTCACATGAAGGCTACCTTAGTTTCCTCACTAGACAATATACTATTTTAAAACGTTTTTCAGCTATGTCAGCAATAACGTTACGCATTGAATATTGAGTGGGATTTATGAGTACCTAATAACTGAAACCTTGGTAATCTAACGATTCAGTATTAAGGTAGCATTGAAGAGTATAAAAGATATAAGGAAAAAATTCATTTAATAATCTACCTCTTGCTGCATCGACGAAATACGTAATTAGTACTTAACACATTTTGAAAAAAATAGTGCGGAACATTGTAGTCAGCAACACTTGGTAACTGTATAATAGAATTGAAAAGCATATTAAATACATGAGAATATAATTCAACGAAAACTTTTCGGCTGTATCGACAGCACGTAATGAGCATTTAACTCCCCTTACAGCGACAAATTGCGCAGCGACTCAAATCCCTCGAATCTAGTTGCTTTGCGCTTGGTAGTCCTCCAGTTAGCGTTGTAAAGAATAATAAGTCTATAAAACTTTATTTGATGTACACGCTTTAGCTGTATCGACAGTACTTGATGAGCGCTTAGTTCTATTTGCGACCAAAAAGTACACAGCGATTTTCATCCCTTGATTCTATCTACTTTTTACTTAGAAATCGTGGAGCTAGCATTGTAAGGTATAATAAGTCTTTAAAACTTTATTTAATGTACACTCTTCAACTGTATCGACAGCAGTAAATGAGAACTTAATCCTATTTTCGACCAAAACGTAGGCAGTGAATCAAATCCTTCGATTTCAACTGTTTTCAGCTTAGTAATCGTCAAGCAAGCATTGTAAGATATAATAAATCTATAAATTGTTTTTTCTTTAATTTAGACTATTCATCTGTACCGACAGCACTTCATGAGTACTTAATTCTCTTTGCGACAAAAATGTGCACGGTGATTCGAATTTTTTGAATCTGGCCACTCTATGCTTGGTGATCGCCGAGCTAGCATTGTTAGGTATGTTAAGTACGTTTAAAAATTTTTTTAATGCATACTCTCGAGCTAAATCAACAGCACTCAATGAGCACTTGATTCTTGTTGCGACAAAAATGTGCGCAGTGATTCCAATCTCTTGATTTCGCCCGCTCCATGCTCGGTGATCGTCAATCTAGCATTGTATGTGCATTAAAAACGTTTAAAAATTTTTTTAATGCATACTCTCGAGCTCAATCAACAGCACTTAATGAGCACTTAATTCTCTTTGTAACAAAAATGTGCGCAGCGATTCAAAACTTTCGATACTGACCACTCTATGCTTGGTGATTGTCGAACTAGCATTGTTAGGTATGTTAAATATGTTTAAAAATTTTTTTAAGCATTCTCTTAAGCTGGATCGACAGCACCTATTGAGCACTAATTATGCAGCTATGAGCCAATTTTCTATGCAGCGTTAATTTGTATTTTTCCATGGTACAATGCTAGCTTGCAGAGAAGCTAGCATTGTACCAATTTTCTCAGATCAAAAAATAGCACCAAATTCCGTACACCGGCATTAAATTGGCACTAAATTAGCACTAAATTAATACATAAAAATTGTGCGATTCTGCTCAAATCACAATGCTGGCTTTCCAGACGTATAACTTTAACGTTTTGAAAGAGCTAAAAAAACTAAATGAATAGATAATATAAAGCTCAGAGAGTTTTCTCATTGAAGAAAATAAAATATGACCGCTCAGTGACGGCGAAGAAATCATTTATGAACTAAAATTTTATTTTAATTTATATTACAACTTGCTGTAACGCAGATTTATTTTTTTCAGGACATAGCGTTACAAAACAACAGCTTTCATTTCGGAGTATTCATTTGCTTCTACGTCAACCAACTATGTAAGTCAGAGACACTCAATATGAGCAGCAAGAATATGAATAGTTTTCGTGCTGAAATAATGTATGACATACTATCAAGCTACATACCTATTCCCGCATATTCACAAGAACGCCGACAAAGACATGAAAATGTACCAGAAAACGTAGTAAGTAGTAACATATATTACCAATTTTTTCACTTTAATTTTCATTATATGTATTGGAATTATTTGAAGCTTTATTCAAAAGGAAATTTTTCGATATTTCTAACGGCTTTAAAATGCAGTTTTTATTTAGAATTATAGAAAAGCTCTATACGCAACTATGCATTGGTCCTTTACACAATACTCTCTTCATCGCTTTAGTTACATCTGCTGCTGTCCTGTATGTAATGTCCCATTTCGACAAAATCAATTGATTGCTTTACGAAACTAGAAATTTTGTTAAAGTAAGTTAATATATATACATAGATAATTCCAGAATTTGAGGGTCCAATCAGTCGGAACACCAACAAACATCGCAGATGTTTATTTACATCAGACTGTGAGTTTCCACCAGGGTGACAAAAATGTATTCCCTCATTCACGAGCTGGATCGCAATGTACTGCCATGTCAGCGGTGGCATGCATAATGCTGCCAAGTACTGTCGACCCCATTAGCAAGCAGTACTTGGACAAGATTATGTTGGAAGGAGATACATATTGTCGCCAGTGTATCGAAAGAAGTGTAGGATCGTCGTTGCTAAATACCGATGAATTATTGAAAAGTGTGCACATCGACGACTACATTGCAATTATAAGCATTGAAGACATAAGTTATGGCAAGTTCAATAAACAAAATTCATATACAGAACTCATTCAAACAATTATCCGATGTACGCAATCGAGTGAAGAACTAAAACAAAAAGGATTTATGTTTATTGGACAGAACAAAACAGTTGCCTTTAAGACAAGATCAAATGAGTCTTTCACGCTTTTCAATTCTCATTGTGTGGATAGCAACAATAAATATCCGCTGAACAACCCTTCGAGTGGAAAAGCGCGAGTATTTATGTGCAATAATCCACAAGCTCTAATAACACTATTGTTAGCAGATGTAAACTGGGCGATCACATCGTTTTGGACCATCTGCCGTTTAAGCTACGTAGAAATCGCTAAAGTTTGATATAGTGACGCAAAATTAAATTGACAATTGTTGAGGGCTGAGACCCTGAGCCAATTCAAAATTAATGGCCAAAATTAATAATACGTTGACGTTTAAAATTAATTGAAATCTACAAATTATCATTATTATTATTTAAGAGTAATTGTTAGTTATTATTATTATTTACCCGATGAAAAAAGTTTTTGTCTAATTACATATGATTATATATGATCATATATATAAATTATATATTATTATACATGATTATATAAAATTATAGATAAGCCTATGCATAATTAGATCTGATCATACCTGGCTGTTATAACCCCATACATAATCATATATAAGTCTATACATGATCAGGTCTGATCATGGTTACACGACAAAATAACCAATCCAAAATATTTAACGACAAGATATCCTAAACACAAACATCTAACGATAAATTATTCACCTCCATCGGCCACCATTTTGATGTTTACACCCTGCGCACACACAACACGTGCTCAAATTTCACTACACCTATTAATTAATTGATAAATTAATTAACAAATTAATCGCCAAATTTTGAGTTCACTATGCTGTTAATTCACCAATAACAATTTTTAACGAATAAATTCATTAGACTCCAACCAATGTTAGGTTTCATCCCACATGTGATGGTGGAATCGTCAGTGAGGCACCTCCATCACATCCTGCCTCAGACCTAATACTGAAGTTACCATAAAATTATAAATGGGTTAGACCTATCACGCCACCGCCCATTTTACGGTTTTAAATAAAATTAATTATTAAGTAAAGTTAATTTTATTGAGTTATTAATAATCGATAAACCAACAACACCATCTATGTGCACATATTCCCAATTAATCATTCAATTCGCCTCCATCGGCTACTTAGATGGAGATATTTTATACGTTGATATTCCTGGTATGGATATTTTAGTACATAATATTTTACCATAAGATATTATGGTACAAGATATTTTTGGATTAGATCTAATTTCTCAGATATTTTTGACGTTAAATATTTAGGGTCAAGTATTTAGTCGTGGAACCGGTACACCGTGTAACCACCGTGGAATCAGAGTGGTTACACGGTGTACCCACCCTGATTCCACGGTGATAAAATGAAAAAAGCCCACCGTGTAACCACCGTGGATCCACCGTGATTCCAGGGTGTTTCCAGGGTGATTCAAAACCGCCAGGGTTGGATTTGATCAGACATGACTGATATAAACCCATATACAATTAGATATAGGCCTATATATAATTAGATCTGATCAGAATATAAATTATTGTATAGTCGTGCATAAGTTTATATATGATTGGATCTGATCAGACTTTATTGATATGAAACCTATAAATATTTTATTATGTGTATAGTTCCAATGAATATATATATATATATATATATATATATATATATATATATATATATTAAATAATATAACAATTTTTTAATATCAAAGTTATTAAATTTTTATTCTGTCAACTATCAATCAAACTTAAATCCCCAATACTTAAAAAATGTTCAAAGGCTTCGGCAGCAATTTAAAAGTATAAAGTATCAATTTGATCATTTGAGTTAAGTAATGCCATAAACATTTGTTTATTGTAAGTGTAGAACAGACTAGAAGATCAGACTACAATCCATCGATGACCAAAGTTAAGCAGCATCGGCGTGGGACATTAATTGGACGGGTGACCTCGTAGTAAAATAGTAGTCAACGGATAATAATTTTTTTTTATTATTTAATTTCAATCGACATCTATATTGATGAAGACAATAAAACCTCATTAAATTACTTAATTAATAATTTACAGACATTCTATATGAGATTCTAAAATGACTATATTCGTTCATGCATGATTATATATAATCATATTTGATCATGTATAAACATATCTGATCATATATAATTAGACCTGGCTAATTTTTGGATCTAATCATATATAGATGATTATGCATAATTATATATGATTAGACAAAAACTTTTTTCATCGGGTACGTAGTCATATAGTGACGAAAAACTAAATTAAAAATTGTTAAGGGCTGAGACCCTGAGGCAATTCAAAATTAATGGCCAAAATCAATAATGCATTAAAGTTTAAAATTAATTGTATTTAAAAGATTATCACTATTATTATTTAAGACTAATCATTAATTATTATCATTTTTTTTATCGTCACATAGTTACGAAAACTCAATTGAAAATTGTTGAGAGCTGAGACTCTGAGCGAATTTTGAATTCTTGGCCACAAATAACCATATATTGAAGTTTAAAATTAATTGTTATCAAAAAATTATCATCTTTATAATTTACTAGTAATTATTTATTATTATTGTTTCGTATATAGTCATATAGTGACGCAAAACTAAATTAAAAATAGTTGAGGGTTGGGACTCTGAGCGAATTCAAAATTCATGGCCAAAATCAATAATGCATTGAAGTTTAAAATTAATTGTATTTAAAAGATTATCATTATTATTATTTAGGAGTAAATTATATTTTATTATTATAAGGTTTCTGTTTCAATGTTCTGTTATGGTCATCATCTGTTTATTTTGTAGTGAAATTCTGTTACGTTATACGTTATTCAATAAATGTTTTGTTTCTTTACTGATTGTTTTTAGTATTTCATAATAAAATCTATTTTTTGAGTATACGTAACAAAATTCCTTTTCATATTAACATATGGGTAGTATTAATTTCTCTAAAACTTAACATTTTCTGTATTCGTCTATTAATTTTTTGTGATAATTTTCCAATAATAAATTAATTCTTTTTTAAATTTTTCACCATTAATAATTTTGATTTATTAAATTATACAATGCAAATAAATTCTAGTTCACGGAGTGTAGACAAAACCATTAGTTATAATAACTTGCTCTCCGGAAAGACAAGAACTGCTGTACGTTTATTTGTGACGTACGAGAAACAAGCCTCGGACCTTTATCACACTTTGTACAGAGCTCACTTGTAAAATCCATAACTAGCTAATATAAAATAAAAAGTTTTTGTTTCATAACAAACATTTCATTACATATTTTTATAAGTTGTCATTCACCATTTTCAAAAGTTAGAAGCCGAGCCTCTTCCCATAGTATTTTTAAAGTTATCCGCTCAAATTGGATTATACACTTCTACGCCATCTTCATGCATAAATACGATAATTTAATTAGTTTTAAATTTACCGCCTGCGTAAGGATACAAGTTCTCTGGTATTACTGCTCACGCATGCGCCGTACAGAAATGCATGAAAGAAGGGGAACTTTCCTGAAGATGGCCGAGGTGCATTCTCTTGCTGGGACAACAATATATTTCATATTTTGTTCAACCACCCTTGACAATAAATCTTCTATCTAATCTAATCTCTTCGGCAATGTCACGTCACAAGGTATAGCCGGCATGGATAGGTTAGCACGCGGTCAACAAAAATGATTACAGAGTTTAGAAAGAAAATAAAGAGAAAATTGACAAGCGATGTATAATAAAAAATTCCTGATGAGTCGGCGAGTAGTAATTATGATAATTGATCGCTTGACGTTAATTAATTTGATTCGATGTAGATAGATTTTATAATGCTTACTGTATTGATAAATGATGTGGTGCACGTTAGATGAATACGGTTGATTCCAATAAAAATACTGAGTCTGTTGACGAAAACACCCAGAGTACTGACGAAATTATCAAGGTTACTAATAAAACTACTGATGACACGGGCAAAAATACCAACGATACTAATTTTAATAACAATGCTACTGATAAGAAGACCAAAAGTGCTGATAATATTACCGAAATCATCCTTCCAGTTTGGAATCCAAATATTTCTACAATTGAAGGTCTGAATATATCTCACGGCATTCACCTACAGGACGATAGTAACACTTCCGGCTTCCCAGAAATATCAATTAATACGGTCGATTTCAATGAAAATACAGAGTCTATTAATATAAACACTCGAAAATTACAAGTTTCTACAATACATTGTTCCGGAAACCGTCATTGAGTCTATTATCAGTAGAAACCACAAAGTAACGTGCAATGATTTAAAAATTCACAAATTATCAGGCGCAGTACCGTATGGTTTTCGTCAGATAGACAGTCTAAAAGATTATTTTGATGATAATGCTTATTGTGTATTACTTGATTGTATTGAAAAAAAAAAGCTATCGGCCAGCAATTTTCATGCAATTCGTGCCGGAAAAAAATGAATATACTTTAAAATAATTTTTTGTAGCCGCTGCTGGTTTCCTTGTGATTTTAAATGTGCGAAAATTACAAGTAAACCTACCGATGAGAAATGGGTCTGCCCAAAATGTAATGCCCGAAAATAACATATTAATGTTCAACACATTCAGCAAAAACATATTTTTACAAATAACTTTACTAAAGGCCGTGGGACGATAAGTATACCGAATCGGCCCCAGATAGGGATCAGGCTCATTTTTTCAGGGAATGTTTGTACCCATGAGATACTTCGAAGCTGCGAGTTTCAGGTCTTTATCTATAACCACTTCGGAGTAAATCGAAAAATTCTGAAAATTAGAAAAAATTGATGTTCTCAGAGCGTACTTATTCGATTGATCTGAAAATTGGATATGATTTGGGGGTTGATGGTAGCTATCTGAAAAAAAAAATAAGAGCTATTTCGGCTCACAAAAACTTAAAAAAAAACGAGTTTATATTTTTAATTTCGATTTTTAAGCATCTTACCATTACGACACAGTTATGAAAATATTTTTTTTGAATTCCTCATCCAATTTCCTATGAATCTATGGCCTTTCGAAATTTTGAAAAATGGTACTACATATTGAAAAAAAATAAAAACCATTTTTTGCTCAAAAATCGGGTTTTTCTAATAATTTTACTCTTGAACTGATAAAATACAAAACTTACTCGTTTACGAAGGTAGAGAAAACCATAAAAGAAATAAAATATCCTTACATTATTAAAATAATTTCATTCAATGTACTTAACTATTATTAAAAACGCTTTCAGTAACTGTAATGAGTAAATCAGTATTCATTACTATTGTTTATGTAAATCAACGTTGTTTCACAGAACTTAAACGTTCCCGCCCAATATTCAATGAATTTAACAACCTCAAGATTGCACTGTAATTCGAAATTGGTAACACTGTTTTTTTTTGTGAAAAGTCACTAGATCTGTAGATAACCTAAAAATTACTGAGTGTTGACATTCCAAAGGATTGGCTGCCCTCGCAGATTTGAATCACGGTGGAAACACGGTGGGTTTGTTCCATTCTACTACTGTGATTACGCGGTGTATCCACCGTGATTCCACGGTGGCTTGACCACTGTGTATACACGGTGTTTTCACTGTGATTACGCGGTGGATACACCGTGGAACCACGGTGGTGAAATAGCACAAAGCCACCGTGGAATCACGGTGGATACACCGCGTAATCACAGTGGAAACACCGTGTATACACAGTGGTCAAGCCACCGTGGAATCACGGTGTATACACCGCGTAATCACAGTGGATACACTGTGTTTACCCGGTGGTGAAATGGAACAAACCCACCGTGTAACCACGGTGGATCCACGGTGTTCACACTTCCACGGTGTTTCCACCGTGATTCAAATCTGCGAGGGTGTACTATTATCTATATTTAGTAATTATTTTTAATTGTTTAAATAACTATTCAAGTGAAAATATGTCGACCCCTGAAGCTAATAATCCAAAGTGTTGTATTTGTTCGAAGTACCTGAAAAAAATGCCGGGTATTCCAAAACATATAAAATCTGACGAAGAAGCTGAAGAGTTTTCAACTGTTTTTGAGTGTCCGATTGTAGTAGGTGATATTCTTTGTTCGAATTGTCGCGTAAAAAAATATAAAAAAACCAAACTTGAAGATGAGAATCAGGAATTATCGTTGGAAGATGAACTACCTTCAGATAGGAGTGATCTTTTAGAAAGAACAGAATCGAGTTTATCAACGATGACTTTATCTCAATCAAGTACTGATGATCCATCTATTCATTTAGATGTTGCCTGTGATGATAAAATAGAAGAATGTATAGAAGTTCAAATGAAGAGAACTGTTGCGACTCATAGATATTGTTGTGTATGCTCTGTCTCAAATCAAAATCTAGTCGTTGTTCCTCAAGATGCCCGTATGCAATGCTTTATAAAGAAAAGAATTTTTATTCCGAATGGGAATCGATGCTGCAGCGATCATCTCATAAAAAACCCTTTTATACGGAGAATTTGAACCACTTGAAAGTTTATTCTAATTGGAGTAACTTAAGATCTTCAGAATTGTCTAAAATGATGGAAAGTTTGGCTGTAGAATGTGATTCGACGCTTCTCGATAAAATGGATGATTTTCGAATAACTTTATTTAATAAAGATAATATTACTCCTGTGATTGATGAAGATAGCGACAAAGACTAGTCAAAAATTAGGAGAACAATTTTATTTATCATTTGTAGTAGATTGATATATTTAATTGCAGTTTTAATTGTTTATGGATGAAATATCAGCGTTGAAATTAATAAATAAAAAAAATTATTTTTATTAATGTAAGGATATTTTATTTCTTTTATGGTTTTCTCTACCTTCGTAAACGAGTAAGTTTTGTATTTTATCAGTTCAAGAGTAAAATTATTAGAAAAACCCGATTTTTGAGCAAAAAATGGTTTTTATTTTTTTTTCAATATGTAGTACCATTTTTCAAAATTTCGAAAGGCCATAGATTCATAGGAAATTGGATGAGGAATTCAAAAAAAATATTTTCATAACTGTGTCGTAATGGTAAGATGCTTAAAAATTGAAATTAAAAATATAAACTCGTTTTTTTTTAGATTTTTGTGAGCCGAAATAGCTCTTATATTTTTTCCAGATAGCTACCATCAATCCCCAAAACATATCCAATTTTCAGATCAATCGAATAAGTACGCTCTGAGAACATCAAGTTTTTCTAATTTTCAGTATTTTTCGATTTACTCCGAAGTGGTTATGGATAAAGACCTGAAACTCGCAGCATCGAAGTATCTCATGGGTACAAACATTCCGTAAAAAAATTCGCCCGATCCCTATCTGGGGCAGATTCGGTATACTTAGCGTCCCACGGCCTTTAAAAATGTTCAAATACAGATTTTTCTTGTATGTTTAAGCTGTTTATTGTGGGGTCCAATACTCGGTATTATCTCCAGCAAAACACGTGTTGTTTTTTTTTCCTTTGAACCAAAGTTATGAAATTTTGGGAATAATATATCTATAAAAAAAATTTGTCTATCGGTTGACCCTGCGGGCCAGCCCCGAAACTTCCCGCTGTTTTCGAGCTCCTTGAGCTCGAAAACATTGTTGTGAATACTTTTTCGAGCTCTTCGAGCCCGAAAATACTTTTGTATCCCATTGTTTTCGAAAATAACCGTTTTTAGCATTTCTTTCTCGCATGATCTATCACGAACTAATTCATCGATTCCGGTGGTTGAGGCGGCAATCAACGTTTTAAGTCGTTTCAAAGATATTCGCAAAAAACCGTTTTTTGGCATTTCTTTCTCCCGCGATATCTCACGAACGAATGAACCGATTTTAATGGTTGAGGCGGCAATCGGCGTGTTTTATTGAGTTCTAGAGCTAATTAGATTTTGAAGTCGATCGTCCAAGTCGTATCTAAGAAATCAATAAAAAACTAAAAAAGAAAAATTTTTTTCCATAATTCGCCAATGTTTTCGAGTCTACTTGATCAAATGATCTGAAATTTTCAGAAAAGTTGATAGCCAACAAGCTCTTTCGATTGCCGCCTTAACCATCCAATTCGGTTCATCAGTTAAAAAGTTATAGCCCGGTCACACACACACACACACACACACACACACACACACACACACACACACTCGGACATCATTCTGAAAATAGCTTTCTAGGACCTCAAAACGTCGACATCTGATGAAATTTCGATTTTCGCAAATCGGGGTGAAAACACTAACTTCCCAATTTTTCGAAAATTGTCGATTTTCTTAGCGGGAAGTTAAAAAGGATCCTTTGTACCGCTCAAGTACTCGAGGTCATAAAACTAAGCTTTTAATGGCTTTCATATTCTAGGTGAACGAATGTGTTTTAAATGTGTTTACCACGTTTCAGAAGTACTTAAAATACAATATTTAATTTTGTTTTCCTATACATTTTAAATAAATATTTCTAAGAACACAAATAAATAAATAGTAGAAGTAAAAGTTTTATAACTCAAATTTGCTTTGCTCCGAGAATTAGTCTAAAATGAAACTTAATCTGATTGCAAAAATAATTCTTTCTGTATATACTCTTTTGTTTTTGATATTCGTTAGATTATATTTTCAATGTTGAATTTCGATGCTTATCTACAATAACCAAGATGTTCTCACGATTTCAACTGTTGAGTTGGCGTAAATCTGAGATTATTTTATTTATTAAATAGCTGACGCGAGTAAGATGATATATATATATATATATATATATATATATATATATATATATATATGGGTTATTCCACCAAATAAAATTATTTTTACGGGGCGACCCTCGTCGATTTGGTTCAAACTTTGTGGAGTCGTTCTATATATTAAAAAAAAAATTCTCTGAAAATTTGAGCCTTTTATATGCAGCTGTTTCAAAGTTATGATGTTTTGAAGTTTTTAAAAATTTTTGTTTTCAACTTTTTCATTAAATTTTTTAAGGGAAAAAATTTTTTTTTAAAAATGAGCACATAACAGTTTTTCGTAGGAAAAATTCTCAGCTTTCCAATCAAAATATCTATTTTTCATTTTATGTTACAAAAGACCTTTTAAAATTCGATTCAAGACGAAAAAACGATTTTTATGACTGTGCGGCGCTTGATACATCTAATTTGATATTTTTTTCAGAAAGCTGAGACTTTTTCCCACACTATATGTGATTTTCACGATGTGCATATTTTTTTTTTGAACAAAATCAATAATTATTTAAATACAAATCATTGATGTTATAGTTTTAACAAACTGTAATAGTTCATTGTGTGGCAAGAGATGAAACAAAACAATGTCAGAAGAATGTAAAGTAGGCTGCCCGAGCCGTAGGCAAAAGCTGACAATAACTGCAATCTGAAGTCGTGTATTATCTAGTGTTACACACTATTTTTTTCATGATTACCTGCATTGAAAATTATTATCAGTGTCAGCAGCTACTTAGAATCAAGTTATATTAAGACCAATGGTGCGATCAACCATTAGTGTACGCCTAACTTATACTTTGCAATTTATAGTTAAACAGAAACCATAATTACTATTTATTATGCACACAAATTTTTATAAAACTTGATTACAAAGTCAGAACTGTCATTAACGCAGATGACATCAATAGTCTGAAATCACTATTGAACAAAACACAAGAATCAAAGTTCAAATTACTAATTCCTAGACTTGAACCATTGATGCTGGTATCATGAAAAATAGTTTTATAATTTTTGTTTTTAGAGCTTTACTGCAGATACATACCCGAAAACATATCCTCACACCGCAAAATTTATACATCCGGGCTATTCAAAATTTTGCCAGCGTTGATTTCACTGTCATAATCATCCCTTATTCAAAGAAACGACTTAAAACGATTGGAAAAAAAATTTTAAATACTTTTTGAGGCTTTTGAATACTTTGAATACTTTTGAATCACTTTTTTTATGGGCATTTAACATTACAAACCGTTTCGAATCGTTTGGTTTAATCAGGGAATGATGACTTTTTTTAGAAAATAAATGTTTCGGACGTACAATACTTTGAGTCATAAACGGTGAAAGAAACACAAGCAGTGCACCCTATCTCACTTATTGTTGATAGCTTAGGATATATATGTGGTAAAAATGTATTAACATTCTCAAAAAAAATAAGAATTAACGTTTTTTGATCATAGAGAGTTTATATTTTATTTAATTTTATTCAAACAAAAAATATGCACATCGTGAAAATCACATATTTTGTGGGAAAAAGTCTCAGCTTTCTGAAAAAAATATCAAATTAGATGTATCAAGCGCCGCACAGTCATAAAAATCGTTTTTTCGTCTTTAATCGAATTTTAAAAGGTCTTTTGTAACATAAAATGAAAAATAGATATTTTTATTGGAAAGCTGAGAATTTTCCCTACGGAAAACTGTTATGTGCTCATTTTTAAAAAAAAAATTTTTCCTTTAAAAAAATTAATGAAAAAGTTGAAAACAAAAATTTTTAAAAAATTCAAAAAATCATAACTTTGAAACAGCTGCATATAAAAGGCTCAAATTTCCAGAGAATTTTTTTTTTAATATATTGAATTACTCCACAAAGTTCAAACCAAATCGACGAGGGTCGCCCCGTGAAAATAATTTTATTTGGTGGAATGACCCATATATATATATATATATATATATATATATATATATATATATATATATATATATATATATATATATATATATATATAAATAGTTTATAGTTATTTTGTAATGGGTATGCTTATTATATTGGTTTAGATTGTGGTCCCAATATAATGTGTCCCACACATATGCAAAACTTGAGGCGATCTGCGAGCCTGTCTGACTGTCTCAGTATCTTCAGGTGAGGGTAAACCCCGACTGGACCACGCAGTGAAAAATAAAGTTTAAGAGAGAGAAAATTCGCTGAAGCTTATACTTGTAAAGGGAAATGTTCAGAAATAATTAATATGTAATTTATGCGATTAATGAGTCTGGCATTTATTTAAGACGGGTCGTCTTACAAAATTTTATGATGACAGATGAACAATAAATTAAAATGGATGATGAATTTGATTCGACAATTTACTTTGAAGAGCTTTTATACTGACTCTACTATTATAATATTATGAGTGACTCTATTTTAACAATATTTCTCAACGACTCTATTAACAATAATTCCCAATGGCTCTATTAACAAATTTTACAATGACTTTATTTTAACAATTTTATTTAAGAAAACTCCACTCACTTCAACACTCCTACTCCAACCACTATTCCGTGACCTCCGTCGATCTCTCCAACAAGACTCCAATAGATTCCAAAGGTCCTCCAGCCTCCTCGAACCCAATCCTCAGTCACCAGGTCCAAAGTCCACTTCCAAAACCCAATCCTCAATGGTCCACAGTAATTGATAACTAACCAAAATAAGCTTCCACTCACCAGTGGGCTTATAGGCTCTTCGCAATGCCGGGTGTATGAATAATTTATAACTGGATGTTGAATGTATAATTTTATAGTATATCTGCATCAGTGCGGGAAGTGCGTCCGTCTCTGATGAACGCCAAAAACCAAGAGACCGTCTCTCGAGAATTGTCGAGCCTCGTACCCCTCAATCGCAGGTTGGCCAACGTCTACAAAACAAAACTGCCATAAAACTCGACAGCAGTGATCCCAGCGATGAGTAGATTATTTGTTTATCGTCCGTTGTTGTAGGAGGAAGTCGCTCTTGTTTTGGCGCTAGTCAAATTTGAATTTAAATTTAAAAGATCTAAATTTCACCCCGTTATAATTTAATACTCTTTTTAGTATTTTATTCTATCGCTGGTTTCGTTTTAATAAATTTTCTCCTTAAGATTCATACACATTTTATTAAAGATTTTAGTCGGCGAAATCCGATTCTTCCTGCGATAAGATTTCCGTAGCAACTCGAATAATGATCTGATTACTCTAATGAATATATTTGTATTTATCTTTATTTATTTCAGCTTAAAAAGCTATTTATGAATTAGCTAATTTTTCAAAATTTTTAAACGTAATGCCGTTTTTTTTTTATTTCGTTCTTTCGTTGGGGAAATAAAAATGAAAAATTCTTTTTCTCTTTTTTTTTAACTTCCCGCTAAGAAAATTGTAAATTTTCAAAAATTCGGGAAGTTAGTGGTTTCGGTCCGATTTACGAAAATCGAATTTCCATCAGATGTCGACGTTTTGAGGTCCTAGGAAGCTATTCTGACTAATTTCAAGATGATGTCCGAGTGTATGTATGTATGTATGTACGTACGTACGTACGTACGTATGTAAATACCTGTATCTTTTGAACGGATGAACCGATTTTGAAATTTAAAATGTCATTCGACGCGGATTGTCAATATCTTGAAGCCGAGAGAAAATTGAGCTTGATCGGTAGGGCTCGTTCAGAGATATTCCAAAAATAAAGTTTTTTCAAAAATGTTTTTTTTGGATAACTTTTAATGTGCTCGATGGATTAATTCCAAAATGGACTAGGCTCTAGAGCTTTATAAGCCGCGTCGAATGCCACCTCAACCATCAAAATCGGTTCATTCGGTCGAGAGAAACCGTTGTCGAAAGAATTAAAAAAAAAAAAAATTTTATTTTTCCTGAAATGTCTCAAAAACGACTCAATAAATCGAATCCAAAATTTGATCAGCTTTAGAACTTGACAAAACGCGTCGATTGCCGCCTCAACCATCAAAATCGGTTAATTCGTTCGCGAGATATCGTAGGAGAAAGAAATGCTTAAAATGCTTAACTTGAATTTATTTCTAAGAGGAAAGAAGGATGCTATAAACAAAAATTTCTACGATACTCTATTTTTATAATTTTATATAAAATAAATGTTTGAAAATTAAAAAATCAAATTCCTTTTTGTTCCTTAAAGGAAATAGAGATAGTACTCTTTAAAGGATTAGATTCTTCATCTTGAACATTTTCAATAAAAATTCTTTTTTTTTTTTTTATATATTTTATAAAAATTTTTTTATATGTTATATTGTTTAAATGATTCTAAAATAAAAGAAAATACTCTAACGACCGAATCCCACCGCTGCCACCAGAAAATTCATTGTTATGTCCGACTATTAATTATTTAATATTTGGTTTGCGTGGATTAGGCGTTCGGACTAACCAATGCAATTTTCGGCTCAAATGTTTAGTTCAAGCCGTGTTTATTTGCTTAGGGATACGTTTCAATTTGGACTTTCTTTCAATTCTAGTTTATATTCAAACAGAGGTATCTTTCTAAATATATGAATGTACTATATATCTATTGTTAAATACAATTGTCAAATTATAGCTTCCTTTTTCCGCTTAAATTTGAGACTGATTGAAATTTTATTATTGAGTTGAGATAGATAAAATAGCCACTTCTGAATTTCTTACCTTTGCGCTGATATTTTCCTTTGATTACTTTTTACTGGGGTATTCCTTCGCGGCAAATCTCTGGACCCTTGAATGTGATCTCCAGCTGTTGACCCTTAAATTGGCTGCTGTCTCTCTCGTACAGTCCGGTATTCGTGTGAGGGTAGGATGTTAATACTTACTAACTTATTTTAATTAATCAAACACAAGAATTTGTTTTCACTTTGGTTTTTCTTTTTATTTTACTTTTCAATTTTAATCTTTAGTAAAGATAAAGTGCCTTTATGTTTCTTGGTAGAAAATAGAGATGATACTCTTTAAAGGCTCGTATCTTTATTTTAGAACATTTATTACACTTTTAATATACACTGAGATTTTTGGTTTTCTATGCTTTTAATTTTATGTTTTATGGAAATAATACTCCTTTAATGTTCCTTATTGGAATTAGTGTTGATACTCTTTTAAAGGAGTGGATTCTTATTTTCAATCATATATTCACTTTTTATTACAATAGTTATTATCTCAATACAACTACACTGAAAAACGCGATTAACTACTAAACCAATAACTCACAACCAATAACACTATTCTTTTGAAAACTTTTATTCTTTTCTTTGTATCATATATTTTTTTCGCGATACGATTTTATTAATTGCTTTCTTTGAGCTGGATATTTCAATATATTTCTTTTTCACTGCTATAACTTTTTCTTTACTTTGTATTACAATTTTTTCATTATTTTATTAGTTTTTTTTCTGAACTAACGACTCATTAACAGACCCTGGTTTATTTCGGTTTGACCGACGCGGAATCTTAAGATCATTAATGCTAAATGTCCCGATTAGTACATTATTTTTGTCGCACACATTAACCAAACTGTTAGAGTAAAAACTATGTATAAAATATGGACCTTTACGTGGAGGTGCAAGCTTACCTGCGAACCCATCAACCTTTTTACTTAACTGTTTGTTTTTAATATATACCTCAGCTCCAATGACAATATCTATATTTGGGTCAGGTAATAACTCGTCCTGACGATTCTGAGCTTTTATCATGAATGATTCGATGTAATGTCGAAGTTCATCGATCAATGATAGTATGGTATTGCGATTATCGGTCTTATTTAATTCGGTTAGAACTTTTCCACCCCGATGTAAATCTAGATATCTCGGGTCTCGGCCAAAATTTATATAGGCTGGGCTGACAGTCAGCAAGCTGTGAACAGATGTGTTATAAGCATATACAAGTTCTGGTAAATTTTGGTTCCATTTGGAATGCTTATCTGAAAGAAAAGTACGAATTAATGATTTAAAATTTCGGTTTACTCTTTCCATAGGATTGGCCTGCGGATGATATGTCGGAGTTAGTTCGTGGACAATCTGGTTGGTTTGCAAATATTCTGCAACAGTTTTATTCACAAATTCTGTACCGTTATCTGTGACAACAACTCTTGGGTAACCCCATCGGTTGAATACGGCTCGTAAAAAGAACACTATTTTGTTACCTGTAGGTTCTGAGATCGGCTGAACTTCCAGATATCTTGAGTACATGTCACACAAGACAATAAGATGTGTTTTCTGGTATCGAGATTTGAGTAATGGTCCCACAGTATCAACTGATACACTCTCCCACAGTTCAGTTTTCGGTCGATGTCCTGGTGCTACTTGCGGTGGATTAGTGTCTGGTTTGTGAATTTTGCAGACTTTGCAATTATTTACGTAATTTATAACATTGTGGTACATATTCGGCCAGTAATAATGGCTTGACACGTGATGGTATGTCTTGGTTATGCCTCCATGTCCAGATACTAGTTCGTCATGCGCATTCCGAATTATAGACATGCGTGTCTCTGGTTTTACGACGAGTTTCCAATGTTCTGGCGCATCTTCAAATATTTGTGTCGGGTGCCGTGGTCGATAGTAATATAGGTCGTCATCTATATATTTCCATTGAGGAAACCGGTCTGATGTAGCATTGACCTCCTTGACTTTCCTACTATACCACTGTTGTTGTATATCGGTGATTCGACTGAGCTTCTCTGTCTCGGGTTCAACACCCTCGTATGCTCGTGAGAGAGCATCAGCCGCTTCGTTGTTAATACCTGGTCGATGAACTATAATTATAGTCCATAGTGAGTACTCTGCTACCCATCTGGCTAGTCGTCCTCTCGGATTCTTGATGTTTTGTAGCCACCTTAAACTTGCATGATCGGTGACAACTGTCACTGGATACTCCTCGTAGTAACCTCTCAGTTTTTGATAAGACCAAATAACTGCTAGGCACTCTTTTTCCGTAGTTGTATAGTTGCGTTCATGTTTGTTTAACGATCTGCTGATAGCAGTAATATGGTACTCCCGGTCTTGAGCTTTACAGGCATCTGTATATAAAATAAATGGTAAGTTATAGTCTGGTACTCAGTAGTAGATCTTTCATTTGTTTGAACGCGTCTTGCTGTTCAGAACCCCAAGTCCAAGTTGACTTCTCACTGGTAATGGAGGTGAGTGGACTTTGAATCTTGACTACCATCTTCATATGTCTTCTATATCAATTTACCATTCCCAATAACCTTCTGAGTTGTTTCTTGTTATACGGTTCTGGGTAGTCTCGAATTGCTCTCAGCTTGTCTGGAACTGGGTATAATTCATTTCCTCTTACAATGAATCCCAAATACTTCATCTCGGCAACGCAGAAACAGCATTTTTCTCGCTTGATATGCAGTCCTACCTCCCTGAAGACTTGAAATAATATCCCCAGAGTCTGTAGATGTACGTCAAAAGTCGGCGTTGTGATGACCCAGTCATCCATATACGGATGGATATAATTAATCCAGTACGCTGGTAAATTAAGCTGGCGTAAAACTTTCTTCATTGTTTGTATTATCAGATCCATATTCCGCTGAAATGTTCCTGGTGCTGTGGACAGTCCAAACGGCATTCTGACGAATTCAAATGAGCCCATTCCTTCTACAGCAAACGCAGTATACTTGCGATGTTCTGGTTTAATCTGAATTTGATAATACGCATTTGGACAATCTATCACACTTCGGTATGCACCTTCTCTGATTACTTCCAATGATGGGTCAATTCTTCTCATCGGATAATTTACCATCTTCATGATTTTGTTGAGTGGTCTGTAATCTATGCACATCCTCCATGTTTTGATGTCGTCTGCATCTTGCCCTGGTAATAATTTCTTTTTAACCATTACCGGTTGGAAACTCCATTCGCTGGTGCTCGGCTCGATAATTTCCTGATCCAATAGTTGTTCTATGATTTTATGTAGAGCCTCAGTGAACTTGGGTGATCGTCGATAGGGTTTGACACGTATCGGTAGATAGTCATTTAATTCGATTTCATATTCAACTCTTAATTTCTTGACAAACCTTTGGTTGGTTGTCGTGTTTCCACATCCACATCATTTTATCAGCACATAAATTGATGCCGTGGTCCATCATAAATTTCATGCCAAAAATGATGTCGTCTGGCATTTTATGAAATACTTCGAACCATGTATTTATTTCGACACCGTCTATTTCGATATTGATGAATATTTTCTTGATGCTTTGTATAGCTGAGTTGTCTGCTAATAAAAATGAATTTTTAATTGAATCGAATTTAGTCATAATTATATTTTCCGGTATTTGATCTGCAACCTTTAATGTGATAAAATTCCTACTCGCGCCCGAGTCGAATAATGCCGTGCAACTGATTTTATTTATTTTTACTTGACAAATAAAATGTTTACTCACATTTATCTGCATTTTACAGCCTAGTGTTGCCCCTGCTGGTATATTAAGCGTATATCTCTGTAGTTCTTGACCACTAGCTAGTCCTCCCCTCTCTTTGATTGGACTCGGTACCATGTAATCGCCTCCGCAACACTTTGCTAAGCAGTTTCCCATGCTGGCACTCACTAACTGGTTACAACTACCGTAATTACTCTGGATAGATACGTCTGACTCGCTGGATAGCTCACCGTTATTTGTATCTGTTTCTCTCCCGTTTAGGTGTTGACTGCATGCCTCCCGTCCCCTCCAAAGTGTGGCGTGGGGTGATTGCTGTTGGGCGAGTACAACCCCCTTTACCTGTTGCACCCACGCTACTAGTTTTTTACACAGCAGCATGTCTTAACAGTCTCACCTACTTTTAAACAATTCACACAGATCTTTACTCGTCCATTTCTGCAGTCTCAGGATCTGTGTTCTCCTCTTTCCCCGCAGTTAAGGCAAATGTAAGTGCCTCCGACCGTCTTTGTTGATGATCTGGATGTGTTTGATCCTGACCTTTTGTTGCGATCGTTCGAGTTTGATCTGTCTCTGTATTTGATATTATTTCTTTTGTCGAATACGACATTAATTTTTTTATCATTGGATTTTCCGCTCTGTGATTCTTGATCTGGAGAATTTTTTATTGCTGGTTTCTTCGGGTATCTCTTTTTTCTGACAAGTCGTTGTATTCGTCGCTCGTCTCCTGATTGTGAATCAGTGTCAGTCTGTGATACTGAATCCCTGGTGTTTTGTACTCTCCTCACAGTCGACCTATTAACATCTCTAGCCTTTCTTTTGTCTGCTAGCCTTCTTTCTGCTGTTGCTATTGCTTCAGCTAGTTGAGTATACGATGAAATTACTGGCATAGTGTTCAGCTCAGTCTGCATCTCTACTGTTAATTTTGGTATTAATATATCTAGCTCTCCTCCAAGGCCTAGAGGTCTGTCTAATTCTTTAAATTTTGTTCTGATATTTCTGATGAACTCCTGGGTATCTTCGTTCTTTCTCTGGTATGTGTTAAATAGTTCTTGCAACACATCCGTATCTTTCATCGTCTTGCAGAACGTTCCTTTGAATGATCGTTCGACTTGTTCCCAATTTGACCATAAGTCGCAATTCTGGTTTATCCATTCTTCTTCATTGATAGCAATTTTTAACAATTCCAGCCTGTCTTCAAAATTGAATTTTTGTTCTATGCAAACGTCTGTTAACTTCTTAATCCATTGCTTAGGTTGTGATGATCTTGTGAATCGCAGTCCTTTTACCTTCACTAAAGTTTCCATCAGATGTATTTTATCGGTTATTCGTTTCATCGAATTTTCTCTGTAGCTCTGAGACATTGTGATTGGGCAAGTTGCTTGTCCTTGATATTGGCTTCAATAGTCTGGCCTATACCTTTGGTATTGGCTCTGGTATTCTGGTCTATGATATTGCTGACGCTGTTGGTACTCTGGTCTGTACTGCTGTTGTTGTGTTGGTTGATACTCTGTTCTGTCTTGCTGTTGTTGTGCTGGTTGATGTCCCGCGTGAGTACCGTAATTATCTACTCTCTCGTTTTCTTGTCCGCGTGACCTCATATCTTGTTGTTGCTTGTGGAATATTTTTGTAGAATTTTGTATTCCATCCAGCTCCGCTGTATCATCCCACAGCTGTACACCTCTTGCTATGTAATTTATAATTGAATTTTGCCAATGACCATTATCGTTTTTTCTCAATCCAAGTTCTTGTTCTAAATCTCTTATTAGTTTTTTGTCGGTTATTTGTGGTATTGACTCAATTAGTTCGATACGAGATGCTGCATCTTTCTCATATTGTATTCTTGAATATAAATAGATTGATGTTCAAAAGTTTATCCGGTGACCAAAATTTACTGTCCTTGCTGCTTGTTTACACCTGTTAACTTTAAATATGTTTCTATTAATATTCAACGTCACGTATCAAGGATCAACAAAAAATGTTATCAAAAAAACATTTTAAATTTTATTAAAAAATTAATTTAAAACTAAAATTTTCTTATTTTATTTTTTACCAGATATAATACTAACTTTATGTTATAAAATATTAAAATCAATACCTGTTTGCACGTGGTTAAATTTTATATAAAATTTTATCTTGAATATATTACAATTTATATCCTGAAGCGCTTTAATTTTCAATGTTAAAATACATTTTATTTCTTCTGACGTGTTTTATTTTATTTCAGCAACAAAACTATTTTATGTAATAAACTTTATTTACCGGTATTTATTTACTGTTGAATACGTGATGCGTAATAAATTTGGCTTGTCAACAACTTTATAGTTGCATCTTTATTCAGAAAAAGACATAAATACTTGTTAACAACTGTTTCCGGTAAGTGGCGTTAGTTATTATATATGACCTTTGAATTTCTTTATTACCGACCGTAAGATTGATAAATTCCTAGGTAGAACTCTGTAACAAATAAATTCAAATTTAAATATTTGCCGCCTTTGTGACTTATCGTCTATTCTGTTTTGGTCTGGTTTTCTTTATATTTAATAATGCTTAGTCGCGACAATGAGTCATCCCTGACTGTTTGGGTATATTTGTCGTATTTGTTTTTCTGTTACTAAGCAGATTATTATTATTATTTTATGTGAATAAAATTTAAGTCTTTATTTTTGGTCTGTTGCTAAGCAAATTTTAGTCTTACTCTCTCTAGTCTGTATTATAAGAGTTTTTGTTTACTTGACTAAATTTTATTTTGATGCTTATACAAACTCCAAGTCTTTTATTTTTCTTATTTTGTCACTCAATCGATTTTATTTATTTAGCAGAACTTATTTCCTGTTTGCTTTGAGATTTTAATCTTTACTGAAATTCTATTGTAACAAAATTTTACATCCAGAATATTCTGGTTTCTACTGGTTTTATTTAGACTTATTCTACTTACTTAAATTTTTTCCTTTGTTAAATCCGGTGATTTTATCTTTCGAGAAATATTTTTCAATAAAATATTTATAATTTTATATTGAATACTTAATTTTAATGCTCTTAATATCTATTTTTATAACATACTTATAACTAATTTTACAATAATTGTCACTGTTATCACAACACTTAACAACATTGTATCTTATAAACTATGGTTTTCACTGGTATTAAATAATGTGCGTTTTATAATTCCTTTGGAATTTTCCGCTTACTTTGGTTTACTTTCCCCAAGCAAGAAGAAATTCTTTAGAAAAATAATTCTCGGGTAATTTTTCTTCTATTATTTCCGTTGTGGAAATTAAGCTAAACTAAAAATTTTTAGTAAAAATAATAATTCAAGTGAAAAATTTTTTTTTCACTTTTCTCTGTTCGTTCCCGGGCAAAAAGAAATTCTTTAGAAAACTTACTCCCGGGTAGTTTTCTTTCAAACAAAAATGTAATTAATTTTTTCAAGAAAATCAAAAATAAACTAAAAATGAAAAAAAATGTTATATTTTTACAGCAAAAAATATAAAAACTAGCGGTGTGCGTTTTTTTTCTGATAAAACGCCTAAAATGTCAAGGCTTTAGGAATATTCTGGAACAATTTTATGTAATTGAACCCGCTTGCTATATGATAATTTTTTAGATTTTATTAAATTTTATTTCGCAGACTCGAAATTTTTGTTTTACGTCTATAAGATCTAATTATACAGTGATTGATTGAATTTATATAATTAAATGATGTACATTTATGGCTTAATCAATTAAAACCCGTTGGCGTTATTGCTTATGGCAATGTTATGCAGGCTTAATTAACTGACTAAAACCCGTTTGACGCCATTGTTAATAACAATGGACAATAGGCTTAATTAGTTTAGACTAACTAAAAACCGTTGGGCGCCATTGAAACGGTGGGTTGCCGTTCATAACTGTAAAAGATGTTGAAACAGCCTTTTCGTGGGTTTACCCTGGTAACTCAGACCCACTGAGACTCGATTTTATATTATTTTATAATAGATACCCGAACTGGCCTTACATATCTAGACTAACACTAGTACTTAGCCTAAATATCAGTTCGTGGAGATGATGATGTCCCTGTTGACCTTGGACTTGGCTGGACCCTTCTGGATACCCCTTCTGGATCGTTGACTGGATGAATGTGAGCTTAATATACCCTAACGATAAAGGCGGGCAGGATAACAGGTGAATTCACTCAAACACTTGTATATAATATTAATTAAGGCTTTATTAAAAGAAAGACTTAATTATGCCACTTTCACACACACTAGCCGGTCTTATTAATTTATAACCGTAATTAATAAACGGGAGCTTACGCAAATCAACTAAATGTGATCTGGTTCAACCTGAGGTAAATTAAACCAAGTGCTAATTTACTGCTGATTAACTGTGTAATGCAGCATTACTGGATTGAATGGTAAAAACTGAGTAGAGTATTACTAGGACTCTAGACTGCCAAACCGTTAAAGCTGTAATTTATTTGATTGCGCTCCGTTTTATAGACGTGCCGACGCACCGTCCCACGTGATATTACCTGGGATCGAGTGATGGCGGAGGCGCACGAATATACTTCGTAACAATGTATATATTTATTTTATTTGTTTGTTAATTTTATTTTCTTTAACAAACCGAAATGCAAGCCGGTGCTCGGTAGAGTGATTTTGCTCTTGAAGAATTTTAAGATGCAACCATGGGGTCCGAGTCTGGGGAGGGGGAATTTGCAGCGTCTTACAAAGTATGAGATGTCCCGTTGACGGAACTTAATTTAAGTCTGTGTTAATTGTGGGTGTTACCACGCTTCGGAAGACTATTGAAAAATTAAGTGGGGAGCCGGAAAGAATAAGGGAATGAGAGACATGAGAAAAAGAAAACTGGTACGATTTTTGTACCACTCAATTGAATCTATCCTGGTTTCTTTTAAAGAAATGGAATAGCTATTCCTCAGGATTGTTCAACGTGAATTTTGAAAAAGGCTTCGGAGTCGGACATAACATGACCATTCACTACTTTGTAGAAAAACGCTAGGTCAGCGACCTGACGTCGAACAGTTAGACCATTGGGCTTGAAACGAGAGCAAATGTCATCGGTGGAGAGTTTCTGCGACCTCGATGATGGGTGAAACGACAATGACTTGCAGAATTTATTTTGAACCCTCTCAACTCTGTTGATGAGAGTATCAGTGTATGGTGACCAGATAACAGTACCGTACTCGAGTATTGGTAGGACTAGAGAACGATACAGACTGATCAAGGAGTATGGGTTGCGAAAATCACTCCCAGTTCTTGTGATGAGTCCCAAAGCTTTGAAAGCTTGCAGGGTTATTTTATTGAAGTGCTTCACAAAGGTGAGTTTGTTGTCGATTAAGATCCCCAGGTCCTTGATATCCGAAGCTTCTTGTAAATTCTGGCCATTGAGTTTGTAGTTAGTGAGAGAATTACTGTAAGAGCACGAGTAGGATACAACGGCACACTTTTTGACATTGAGATCAAGTTTATTGTTGGTACACCAGGCAGACAGTATATCGATATCTTGTTGTAAAGCTGGATGTCGGAGTGATTGGAGATAGTTCTATAAATCTTCAGATCATCTGCGTAGAGTATACATTCAGATTGTATGTTGTTGGCGATGTCATTAACAAAAATATTGAAGAGAAGCGGTCCTAAATGAAATCCCTGCGGGACTCCAGATGTGACCTCGTACTCTTCTGATATATAGCCATCTACTCTGACTTGCAAGAATCTCTCAGCTAGGTATGAGTGGAGCCAATCCAATGCGATGTCTTCAAGACCGTAACTGTGAAGTTTGGAAATCAGAATCGCATGATCTACACGATCAAATGCTTTACTGAAATCCGTATAAATAGAATGTACCTTTAGTCCATCATTCAGTACGTTTAGTAGGTACTTGATGTATGAGTGAAGATTTTACGTAGTTGATCTTCCTTCCACAAATCCATGCTGTTGTGTTGTGATGATATTTTTAAAGGTTTGTGTGAGTTGAGTGAGAACCAGTTTTTCGAAAAGCTTAGCCAGCGCAGATTGAATACAGATAGGCCTGTAATTTGACACTTCAGATCTCTGACCACTTGTGTAGATTGGACTCACGTATGACAGCTTCCAGACACTAGGAAAGGTACCTGATGGGAGGGATTTGTTGAAAATATGGGCGAGAGGCTCACAGAGCTCTGTTGCGCAAATCTTCAAAAAGACATCCGGTATCCCGTCAGGTCCAGCGCCTTTATTTGGATTTAGTTTAAGTAGTTGTTTGAGAACATCATCATAACGAACCTCAAAGCTGTTCAGGTTGGTTTTCAATTTATCCTAGTTTACATTGATGGGCTGATTGCTATTTAAGTCCGGGGAGAATGTTGTCTTGAAATATGAGGCGAACAGATTGCTGATGTCTTGACCGGTATTAATTAATTGATTGACCAAAGACATTGAAGATGGGATGTTAATATTATTGTGTTTCTTATTCTTAATAAACTTCCAGAAGGCGTTTGTATCGGTCTAGACCATGTTCTCGATGTTGTCGACATAATTTATATAGCATTCAGCCCTTAGTCTTTTACAGTCCCGTCTCAGAGTACCGAAGCGGGTGTAATTTAGTTGAATTTTTATTTTCTTGTATTGAGAGTGTGCATAGTTCTTAAGTTTTATTTTGTTTATGAGTTCATAGGAAAACCAGCAGGGATAAGTACTAACAAACTTTCTATGTACAAGCACACACCAAGAAATGCCTTCCTCAAGCTTGCTATATAGCCATCTGACCGTCAGATTCTGACGTTGTTTTCTATGGTGTCAGCTTCATACAGTCCAATCCAGTTTACTTGATGGTAAAATACGTTGAGATTACGGTAGTCAGCTTTCTTGAAAGAATAAGTGGCTGGGCTCAGAGGTGTGAGATTAGGTTGAAATTCAAGATTCACGATGAAGGCAGGATGAAATTTATCCTCTTGAAAAAATGGTAAAACTTTATCTATATTGGATTCAACGTTGCTGAAACAGAGGTCCAGAAGATTATTATTGTAGTTGCATAAACTGTTTATTTGAATACATTCGAGTAGAGCTAGACCATCATGAACAGCTTTATCACAGTTGGCTCGGGGGATGCTACTTGGCAAGTTAAAATCACCTACAAGTAGTAGCTTGGCACTATTAAACTTATCATTAACGTATGTGAGAGTTGTGAGTAGACTATGATATGTCTCATATGATGCGAGAGGCGGTATATATACACAGCCCACAATGACATTAAATATAGTACCTTTGATTTTAACGAAGACTAGTTCCAGGTTGCATTCATCGACGGGTATTTAATCAGCATGAATGTGGCGTTCAATGGCAATAAAGACACCACCACCACGTTCGTGGCCTGAGAGTATAGGATCCCTATTGTTTCTATAAATAGCATTTGTGTTATCAATTACCTCGCCCTCGTGAATCGACGATTGTAACCACGACTCAATTACACAGATTAAATCGGAGTGGGCGAAAATTTTTGTTTACTATCTGCGGCACACCTTGGAAATGCTTTATAGTTTTGCTTGTGTCACCATTTTTCACTAGTGTACCGAGTTTGGATCTCAGATCACTAAGATGAGACTGTTGCGCAGGTGTCAAGTCAGGTTTGAAAGTTACTGTGGATCCTTCGCACTGATTGAGCTTGAAGATCTCCCTGGCATCGACCACTGACCGAGTCTCAATAAGTAGAGGACGTAAACGACCAGTTGTCGGGCAAACTAGTCTTCGAATTTTTAAATCAGGTATCTTGGCAGATAATTCAGCAGGTAGAACCGCTGAGAGAGAAGTTTTGTCATCTTTGAGTTGATCATTGCCAGCTGCCTTGTTCGATTCAGTAATACCTAGAGCAATGACATTACTCTTTCTCCTTTGACGATCTTTGATCTCCGTTATGATGTCCTCTGATGAGGATGAGCTCTTAAAAAGATTTAGATTGTTTTCTACAGATGAGATCCGATCGTCCAAGCTCGAGCATTTTTTCTCGGTGATTACGTTCTGTTTAGCAAGCTTATTTACCTCTTTCTTGAGTCCTGAAATGCTTTTCCCGATAGATAGCTTGAAATTTTCAAATTTGTCTTCAAATCTTCTAGAGAATTCATTAAATTGCTTTTTTAAGATTTTTTCAAATCTATCTATGTCGTAGTACTCACTTTCAGGATCGCTGTTTGATTCATTATCAGAGTTTCTGACAATAACCTTAAATTCATAAAATACCGTACACCTCCATTGTATCTTGTTGACATTGATGTTACTGGCAAGAATTTTAAATTCTTTATTACTTAATTTAAAACATGTTGAATGATACCATTTCTGACACAAGCAGCTACCGCAGTTAACTACGACTGGCTTCTTGGGAGGCATGTCGAGTATCAAAACAGAGCACAGGTATATGTAAATTGATAGAGAAAATAAGACACAGTAATTATGCTAAACACTAATTGATTAGTTAAGCGGAGAAAATTAATTAATTACTTAGGTTCACTATTATTTATTTAAAAAATAAAGTATGCGATGTAAACATACACGTCCGCTCGGTAGCCCTCTTGCGGCAGATATTGTAATATATATAATATTTTAAATAATAATATCACCTGCACTTGAGATTATTTTATTTTAATTTTATGGATCCAGCGATAACTCGCCACTCAGGAATGTTCGGCTGAGTCTCTGGCTTAATCCTCAAAGCTATTTCCGATGACGTAGCTACCGAAAAATTTAACGTGACACTGTACGAAATAAGTAATTGTATTGACAGCGCGCAAAAACTTTTATCACAACTCGATTCGCACTAAAGGTCCCTCGGATCAACACTGATGTGGCATAACGTCCATAAGATGCCCAGCAATGATAAAAGATAAAAACTGCACAATGAGAGAAAAAATCACTGCACTACTTAACTCCAATAAAAAAAATTTACACAGAAATAACTGTGGATAAAAAATCACGGTCTCGCCGATTAATCGGCAATGCGACAAAAATATTCACGGCAAATCGATCCGAGAACTCGCGGAATTTTTACACTGTGTAATGCACGTGTTCGACGCTTCTCTCAAAAAGAGATCACGTCAGGGTCACCAATATAGTGGTTGAAGTAATATTATAAATTATTAAAACCAACTAATTATGTTAAACAAATGTTTTATTTAACTAGCGAATGTAACACAGTAATAGTAAGTACACTAAAAAGAAAAATGCTTGGATGCGTGTGTGCAGTCCAGTGGTATATAACTTATTGTCTCTACGAATGAGGTAGAGACGGAAAAATGAAAAATCGATGTTCGACGTAAACTGCCGAAATTTATTGATCGCTTCACCTAGTAGCGACGCTGCATATATTTATTGTAACATGAGATAATTCATGAGACATCGACCTGTGGTTCAATATCATTTAAAAAAAAAATTATTTGAATATAATGGATCGTTATCCGGTGAGCCAATTCTAGTGACACTTATGATGAAAAATTTTGACTTCGACCAAGTAATTGATCCAACGCATGGATTGAAGAGAGATCCATTAGAGACTTCGAACTGAACGGCACAATTTGTGATAAATGCGTTTCGCGACTATAGAGAATAGTTTCAAGTTTCGGAAAGAACAATTAAATCGCGAGTTATATTTATTACGTGAATAATAATCCGATTATTTTGGTGAACAAGTATCCGAGTTTTGGTGGTCAAGTGAACAAGCCGAAGCATCGGCGCAAAACCTGACGAGTGTACAACTGTTTTATTTTGTTTATGGACAAATGACGTGTGTTTCCGAGTCATAATTAAAATTAATTAATCAATTACGAGTAATAGTTGTACGATAGTGCAATTTGACGCCTCATTGAAATCAAATATTATTTTATTTTATATCTTATTTATTTCATTCGGTATTTCTGAGAATTACGGATTATCTGTGTCACATTCGCAACAGCAGTCTTGTCGCTTTGCCGTGAAGGAATTCTCTGACGTCACTCGTCAAGTATTTCGTTAATACTTACGCTGTACGTGTGGCTCCGGACACTACAATAGCTGTTTTTTTTTAATTTCGTTGACCGACTGTTTTTTTGGAGTAACCAATTGACTTTGTATTTCGATCAAGGACGATTTATTTCTTTGTGTTTAAGTCGAGTCAGGCCGACAACGGCTAATTATATTTTGTTTATAACCGATAATTGTGTGATACCGATCAATTCTTTGGTGTGTTTAATATACGATTAATTATTTTGTTAATTGTGATCAATTATTTAATTGTAATCTTACGTGCCTGACCTTTCCCCGATCCCCCACCCTGAACCGATTTTCGATAATTGTTATTTGGTGATTATAAAATCACCTGGCGCCGAACTCTAAATAATTTTGAGCAAGGTTGTCAAATAGTACGTGTACTCGGACTTCACTCCGGTAGATCCCCGGTGGTGAAAAACCCGTTACAATATATATATATATATATATATATATATATATATATATATATATATATATATATATATATATATATATATATATATATGGTAACGTAACATTTCTTAAAACTCAATTAAACCCAAGAATTACTCAAAACTTTTTACTCAACAAATTTACTCTAAAACTCAAAACTCAAATTACTCAAAATCGGGCTACGTTACACTTTGCCCACCAATCACCCCTCTCATCTCCTCCAGATCCTGACGGGCGCCAGCCGACTTTTATTTCCCCGGTATCGGAAACCGGTCTAAACGTACACGTAAAATAAAACCTATAAACTATACCCTTTGGAGATGAAAGACATGACCGGTGGTAGCGGCATGTCCTGGTGCGCTCAGTATGCTAGGTTGTGGAGAGAGGGTCGCGGTTCTTTCAATGCGAAAGAAGCCGATTATTCACACAATAGAAAAGACGTAAAGTAACAAAACAAAACTTAATAAAATACCATAAAGATGACGCGAGAGCGACGCGGAGGGCCCAAAAGACCCGCGGTCCAATACTCTTGGTCCATCACGCAAATAAATACCTGGGCAAGACATCAGGAACCTCTAGACGACGACGAATCACAAACTTAATACACTACTAAAAGAAAGATAAACTAAAATAAAATATAAATAAATAATGCGGTAATTTGCGACAACTATCACGACGAACGGCTCCAAGAGCACCATACACCGGGCTACAGGCTCCAAAACGACGAAAAGTCTAGGGTGGCGGTCGAGGTCCACCATGGCGACTCTCCGACTCACTACCACTTACTCTAAGACTCCAAACTCGACTACTGGGTCGACTCGTACACGATCGACGCCAGGTCTCAACTTTTCTCCTCAACGGTACTCGCACAACTGTTTCACGATAATCTCCCACTCTAACTCGCTTACTCTACTCCATCTCTTTCAATCCTACATTTTCGCTTCTCCATCCATTCTTACCTTCACAAACATACAAACCGTGGACTCATGGGCCTTCCCGTAATGTCACTCCCCGTGATATCCGAAGTTAGCGAATTGTTGGCTTCCTCGAGCATCGCAAACGAGGCCTGCCATCCCCCCAATAACCGTACACGTACCCCAGCTAACTTCAGGTAACACCATGAAGGGGCGGCGACATCTCAGTCGCACCTCCGCATCCACCACATCAACCCCGAGGGCTAAGCCTAGGCCTAGTCGTCATCACTGGTCGGGAGGCACGTTATATTGGCCACTATCCGCGACACAGCTAGACCTCCCCCGTTAAATCCACGCTCCATCACACAGACACTCCAAAACATACTCCGTACCATACACGTACTCTATAACACACTTAACTAATCATACACATTTATACCCCATATCCTCAACTCATTCTCTACTACACTCAACTCAACACACATACTCACGTTATTTCTCTCTAGCACACAGACTTACACGTACTCCAACCTTAAACTCCACCCCCTCGGCAATGTAACGTCACAATATATATATATATATATATATATATATATATATATATATATATAATATTTAACAATTTTTTGAGAACTACAAAATCATAGTGATCACAGTGTTATTGATTGATATACTTGTGCATATTGGAAGTAACAATAATTCGGTTCTATATTCGGAAAAGTCTTCTTTCATGCGTTGGGCAAGCCTATTTCGTAATCCGACATATAACTTACTGGCTCAAAAGAAGGACACTTCTCTTTACGGAATTGGAATACTTTTTCATAATAAATCTCAGCTTTGTTAGTCATTAGTAATGACTCATTACAATCCTCAGACATAGAGTAGGCTGAAAGAAAACGAAATATTTCAGCATTTTGATTTTATTAGACATATGTTATTGGTAATTAATGTATATCAAAATTCATTAATTACAGCCAATACCTTTTGAATTCCAGCAGAAGAATTATCGATGCTACTCATTATCGTGAATAGTTGTACATTATTGTAATTATCGTACTTGGGACATGTACGATATGTCGCATCCAATAATATATTTCGACAAAAGGGTGCAACATATCTCATTAAATCGTCACGATAAATGTATAAATTATGAGCGGTCTCTACCTCAGTGCAAGCTTTAAACTGAAATGTTTCAAGATGTGTAGATAATTGGAAGTTATTGTGATTCCCATAACTTAAAAAAATTTGATTTTTTTTATCACATAAAGCTTCCCATAGATCTTCAAAGCTTCTCGACTGTAGATCAAGCTTGACTTTGTGAGGCTGCATTTCTTGCTAATAATAGTGTATTGTAGGATGTACTTGAGCGTATGATATATTCTCGGAGTTGTGATTATGCCTACAAGAAAAATTAAACATGAAGGAGCTATGACTATATTCCTTCCTTTGTATATTGATAACAATTATAGTAATCAGGGGTGTCACGACTGAATCTCACAGCCATAATATCACACGACATAATATCATGTGATATTTTGACGTAATGCTATGCCAATGTACAGGCTGGTGATATTATGACTGTGATATTTTGTCGTATGATATTATAAATGTGATATATAGTCATGTAACCGTAATCAGATACTCACTTTGACTGAGCCATGGCATAAACTTGATTCAGCTTCATATTTGAAACGGCTCTATAGATCTTCAGTGCTTCATAAAATTCACAATTATCTTGGAGGAAAGGGTTGGTTGGATGATTACGATCTTTAATTGGTGGGTAATATATACCAATTACAAAATTTCCAGAAGTATTACATTTTAATTCACCTTTACACTTATCTTCAATGCACGCCACAAATCTGAAATAGTAAAAAAACGATTAAAATAATTATAAGTATATTGTACTTAATTTTTTTTGAATATTGTTTCACGAATATATGATAGTGATTAATTTTCAATTCAGTGAAAAAGAAATGATATATTATATAATGATTAGAAATACAAAATTTCGAACTTTCAATTAAGAGAAGCAACAACAATTACAAAATTCTAATGGGAGTTTAACATTGCAAATCGTTTTGAATCGTTTTTTTTTAATCAGGGACAGAAAATATGTGATAATGTTCAGATAAAATAACAAATAATCACGTTTTCAAAATTCTGCCCTTATTTACGTTATCATATTTCTTGTGATAGGTAAAACCTTCCCAATTCCATTAAATCATGTGCCACTCCTTGTTTTTAGCTATTTTCATGATGTGTAATACAGGGTGATTCAGAATTACCTTCACAGCGGGGAAACTTAAATAGAGGAGACGGTTCTAAGCATATAGTTCAGTAGCCATTTTTCAAAATTCTCAATAGTTTTTGAGTTATTTAAAATCTAAATTGAATAATCAAAAACATGCTTTGAGATTTGAAAAAAATTAAAAAGAATAATAAATAAGTTTGGCAACGTCGCAACAGTAAACTTCAAGTTATACACTATTTATTTAATTTCAAAAGTTCCATTTGTTACAGAAAAGAAACAAAACACACAATTACAACATGGAATATATTCGTATATTTTGTTTTATCTTTTCTCTTATTATAGAAAGAATTATTAATGGAAAATAATGCTTTTATTAAAAATAAAACTTTTGGAAATTCGACAAAAAAAAAAATTACAAATTTTTAATTATATGATGAGCAACCCAGATTAAAAAAAGAAATTCGAAAACTAATTGAATTATGTTTTACCAGAATGAAAACAATTTCAAATAGACAAATATATAGATATACACATTATTTTAAAATCTTTTATTTCGCTTGCTCTGTCTCGCTCAAGACTTTGCTAAACGCTCATTGTACGTCATACTAAACATATTTGTAAAGATCTCGCGGATTGTCTTGTTAAACATCTTCCAAGAGATCTTTTTCTGCGAGTAGCTATCTGACTATCTCGCTAATGGTTTTGCTGATGATCTTTCTTAGAATTTTGCTGGTGATCTTGCTGACCATCTGGCTGATAGTCTTGCTGGTGGTCTTGCTGGTGGTCTCGCTGGTGATCTGGCTGATGGTCTCGCTGGTGGTCTTGCTGGGGGTCTTGCTGGTGGTCTTGCTGAAGTTCTTGCTGGGGGTCTTTCTGGTGGTCCTGCTAGTGATCTGCCAGATGGTCAGCAAGACCTTCGGCAAGACCTTTAAAAAGGCGTATCTCAAAATATACTCCTTTGGCTCTGCAGAACCAAAAGGACGTATAAAAAAATCTTTTATTTTCGTTGTTAGGTAGATTTTTTTAAAAATCTAACTATTGTATTTGTCCTCATGATGGAATTTTCGAAAAATTTTGCTACCTCTAAACTCAGCTCGATGAGCTGAGTCAGGAAATACATTCAGTTCAAAAGTTTATATATGTATTTATATATATTGTAACGTAATATTTCTTAAAACTCAATTAAACCCAATAATTACTCAAAACTTTTTACTCGATAAATTTACTCCAAAACTCAAAACTCAAATTACTCAAAATCGGGCTACGTTACACTTCGCCCACCAATCACCCCTCTCATCTCCTCCAGATCCTGACGGGCGCCAGCCGACTTTTATTTCCCCGGTATCGGCAACCGGTCTAAACGTACACGTAAATTAAAACCTAAAACTATACCCTTTGGAGATGAGAGACATGACCGGTGGTAGCGGCATGTCCTGGTGCGCTCAGTATGCTAGGTTGTGGAGAGAGGGTCGCGGTTCTTTCAATGCGAAAGAAGCCGATTAATTAACTAATAGAAAAGACGTAAAATAACAAAACAAAACTAAATAAAATATCATAAAGATGACGCGAGAGCGACGCGAAGGGCCCAAAAGACCCGCGGTCCAATACTCTCGGTCCATCACGTAAATAAATACCTGGGCAAGACATCGGGAACCTCTCGACGACGACGAATCACAAACTTTATACATTACTAGATAAGATATAAAATAAAATATAAATAATTAATGCGATAATTCACGATAATTAATTAATGCGACAGATGGCTCCAAGAGCACCATACACAGGGCTACAGGCTCCAAAACGACGAAAGTCTAGGGTGGTGGTCGAGGTCCACCATGGCGTCTCTCCGACTCACTACCGCTTACTCCAAGACTCCAAACTCGACTACTGGGTCGACTCGTACCCGAGCGACTCCAGGTCTCAACTTTTCTCCTCAACGGTACTCGCACAACTGTTTCACGATAATCTCCCACTCTAACTCGCTTACTCTACTCCATCTCTTTCAATCCTACATTCTCGCTTCTCCATCCATTCTTACCTTCACAAACATACAAGCCGTGGACTCACGGGCCTTCCCGTAATGTCACTCCCCGTGATATCCGAAGTTAGCGAATTGTTGGCTTCCTCGAGCATCGCAAACGAGGCCTGCCATCCCCCCAATAACCGTACACGTACCCCAACTAACTTCAGGTACCACCACGAAGGGGCGGCGACATCTCAGTCGCACCTCCGTGATCACCACGTCAACCCCGAGGGCTAAGCCTGGGCCTAGTCGTCATCACTGGTCGGGAGGCACGTTATATTGGCCACTATCCGCGACACAGCCAGACATCCCCCGTTAAATCCACGCTCCATCACACAGATACTCCAGAAACATACTCCGTACACTACACGTACTCTATCACACACTTTTATCTTACCATACCCATTTATACTCCATATACTCCGCTCATTCTCTACTACACTCGACTCAACACACATACTCACTTTTTTTCTCTCACTATCACACCGACTTACACGTATTCCAACCTTCAACTCCATCCCTTCGGCAATGTAACGTCACAAACTCCCCCCTCCTTAGAGACAGGCTCGCCTGGCAAACCTTCCGGGGTCTGCCGTACATTGCCGAAAACACGAAAACTTCGTGATCCATGACCACACGACACACAAAAAAAAGGTTTCGAAGAATTACGGTCTTCATGACCGTAACCCAAAATAAAAAAAAATAATTTTTGCCTTAAAGGCGCGGTACGGATCATCTAAACACACGGGATCGAATCCTGAGGTTCATGACACTTAACGATACTTATCGAGAAATAGCCCGTTGGACCTAAAGTTCCCCTGGAACAGGTCTCAACTCGGCTTTCAAAATTATCGGGAAGTTGGTGAGGTTTAAATAAACACTCGTTATATCAAAAATATAAAAGTTTTATTTAAACACTCGCCTTCACGGCACTCTCCAGTCGGCCTTACACCGACTTCACTGTGGCCGCTTCCACTCATCTTCCGGGACACAACGTCCCACCCTTCTGTCGTAGGGGCCTCGTCGAGTCCACCTCGTACGACACTCCGGGCAGTCAGCCATCGTCTTCTTGGCCCGTCCACAACCGTAGCAAAATTCGCCACGGGGTTTAGGGCACTCGGCATACTGGTGCCCTTCCTCCTTACAATTCCAACATAGTGGATGTAAGTGGGGTGGAAGAGGTGTCCTGCGCCTCGGGTTATCTCTTCCACGCGACGTGCTTGGTCGCGAGCGCTTCTCCGATGCCTTCTCTTTCCGCTTTTCCGCGGATGGTGCTCGAGGTCGTTTATTGCGACTCTCAGCGGTGGTAGTCTGGTCGGTACTGGGGGCGGTATAGTTTTTCTCGAGTCCATTACCTCCGTCTGCTCGGAGGACTGCTCTGCGGCAAAGCGAGCTGCCGCTCGTCGACGTCGGGCTCGGCGTGCCTGCGCTGGTGGCAATTTGGCACCCTTGGGCTTGGCCCTATCTTCTCTTTCCTCAACGGGACTCAGAGGAGGAGGTCGTTGTACTGGCTCGGCAACACTCCTCAGCTGGTCCATGTCGACCGAGTTGCCCACCTCCATGGGCGTAACGCGGGACGTTGATGGAGGGTTCGGTCCCTCAGACTCTTCAGTCTGAGTTCCGACACTCCTCATCGGCGGGATGTCTGTAATCTGTCCACGGGTCGCGTAGACAGCACGACGCACAGTGGACCGCTCGAGAGCACACCCATGCTCTCCTCGGTGACCCATGTTGACGGCGGTCACCATAATTGCCTGCATGAGGCCTGGGCGGTACTGTTCCAGCCACTCTAAATACGGTAGATGAGGCCGGACCGGATCCCATACGGGGTGGTCCTCCTCCGGCGGGATGTAAATCCCCGGTAAATATTCTGGAGGCTCCGGGAGGTCGATGAACTCCTCCACCTCCTCCGGTGTCGTGGGTCTCGAGTCGTCGATGGTGATGACCGAGACCGCGTCGGGTTCTGTCATCGCGTCCCCCTCGTCGGCCGCTAACATCACGCGAGCCAACTCCTCCTGTAACTCCTCGACACTTTTCGCCATCTGTAACAAGGAATGGATTAGTACGTGGTAGCGGCTGGACTGGCCAAGCTATCACCGAGATTTATAATTAGACCGTTGCCTTTCCTACGATTTACATGATAACGAAACAACAAAAAAAAAAAAGACAACAAAACAAAAAAAAACGATACTAAAGAAATCGGGACTAATTACTCGGGGGTGTGGTACGGTTTAAGATCCTGGACAGAGATCTTTCCGAGATTCTGACCGTCCAAGCTCTCTAACTCGTATACCGTATCAGAGATACGACGAGAAACAATAAATGGTCCATGAAACGGGGTCATCATCTTAGCCGTGAATCTCTTCGCGGCTGAGGATAACACGTGCTGACGTTTCAATACCAAGTCACCAACTTGATACTGTCGGTGTCGTCGGCGCAAGTTATAATAGTGTGCCTGACGTTGAAATGCAGTCTCCAACGCATGCACAATGGACTCTCTCCATTTATTTAGACGTGCCATGCGGTCGACCCATTCTTGGTGTGGACGCGGAATAATTTCGATAACCCCCTCCACCTCTCGCCGAAGCGAAATAGCCGCCTCGGGCTCTCTACCAAAATTGGCAAAGGCTGGAGTGGCCCCCACGGAACCGTAAAAAGAGTAATATACTCAGGGCCTATAAAGGTTTTACTGGCTCCTGAGTCGACAAGTGCTGGAACCTGAACTCCCTGAATGTCCAAATTAATATAAAACGCAGGGGGTGCTTCCAGTGAGCTATCCAGACCGAGGATAGTCTCTGATGGGATTGTCGGACTCGATATCTCGACGGGAGGGATATTTTCCGACAGCTCGGTAGTCGTGGATGCTGCTGTCGGGTCAACATTCACCGCCGGTTGTTTCCCGAGTTACAGTTGATACACTGGGCTCGGGTGACTCCTGGGGCGCGACAACGGTAGCAAAAGATTCGTCGCGGCTCCGTACACATACGATGCCGGTGACCACTTTTGCTACAATTCCAACAAACTAGGTCAGCCACGCGTCTAGTGTCTCCTGCTGGAGCACTCGGGGCTACTCTAGAAGCTGGTGTCGGTATTGGTCGAAGGGGCTCGGGGAGAGCTCCCTGCTGGACTTCAGATATTCCTGGGGGACCGTCTGGGGTCCTCCGCGGGTACGATACGTTCCGAGGAGTGGTGGATGACTGGGGTGGAGACTCAAAAGTCTTCCGGCGTGGTGGATAGCGCCGTCCAGTCATGAGGGCCTCCAGCAATTCCACTGGTGTCTCCTCATCGTACTCCTCTTCCTCCTCTGCATACAGATGATTCAATAGGGCCCGCCGGTGAGTTTTACTACGCGGGGTCCCGCATATGCGAAGCTTGGACACATGGAGTCCTCCGGTAATGGTGACGGCTTGTGTGCGATTGCACCCCGTAAAATTTGCTATTGCCGGCCCGCCATTACCTCCAGACTGTCCAGGGTCATCATCTCCTGGAGCGGAATCACTAGACGATAAGCAGGAAGTAAATTCCTGTGAACGTGGACTATCCGTTCCCACTCCGACCATGCCGGGTTGGTCCGGGCAAAGAGACCACACATGCACGCGATAAAGTCGCCCACAGGTTCATTCTCATCCGGTGTTCGATTTGTAATCTCCAGTCGCAGTGCGATCTGGTAGTCGGGGTCAGCGAAACGTTGATGAAGAGCAAGTTTCGTTGCCGCCCAGGTCGCGAAATATCCCACATGGGCCCGATACCAAATTAATGCAGGCCCAGTGAAAGCAAACGGAAGTGCTCGGAGGAGATCTGCATCCCGGATGGGTAACAGTCTCCGTCCTTCCTCGATACGAGTAATAAAATTGTCGACGTCCTCGCCCTTGGTTCCCCCAAACGTGAGGTTCCATCTTTTCAGGGCCGTGAGGACCTCGGAAGCTGATAGGTATCTTTCTCGGTATGCCACGGGCTCGTCGTCGGAGTCTATCAAGTAGTCCTCCGCACGGGGCCTCACTGGCCTCCTCGCACGTCCGCCGCCACCGTAGTGTCGCGGAGGTGGAGGTAGCTGATGCCTCCTCTCCTCTTCAGGATCCGGTAAATCATCACGTCCCGGTAAATTGTCCTGACCCTGAACACCGGTCCTCCTCTGGGCGTCTTCACGCGCCAAGGGTTCAAGATGTTCCTGCCTGTCTCCAGGTAGCACTGGGCCACCTTGTCCCATACCCTGGAGCAGTGGGTCATTCGCTAGACTCGGGGCCAGAGATTCTCGGTTCGAGCGAGTGCCGGTGGAACTCGGCGCCTCTACTCGAACGTCCGGTATATTATCTCGCCCCCTAACTCCATCACCACCTACGCGACTCATGATCTTAGTATCTGGTCACGTACAGAGGTATTAAATATTTACTACTAATTTTAAATAATAATACCCGCCGATAATAGAAAAAAAATAAATAAATAAATAAATAAATAAAAAAAAGATGATGAATTAAAATTCCAAAAAAAAAATAAACAATGGAAAACGACAAGATAAAGCCGACACGAATAACGACAATGGTATGTAATGGCGGTCAGACTCGCGAGTGCGGTCAGACGCGGACAATTACTCAGACACAAAGAAAGACAAAGAATAAAAATAAATAAATAAACAAATCCCGAAATTAATTTAGTTTAATTACCAAATACCCAACACACAATAATTACGTGGTCAGGACTGGTCAATTATGATACTCGGCAAATAGATGATAATAATTTAAATAAATTGGCAGGTACTTACAATTTTGCAGGTCTTTTCGGAACTGTAGATTCGGTATCAGCACGATAATTAGCCAAATAATCGCTGGTAATATCACGATTGAATCGTATGAGCACTAATTAATTGAAAACAATAGATAGATTGTAACAAGACAATAAAATGCGATACAAAGATACTGTATTTGGAACACGTCCGGTCACTCAGAATACTTTGTAACACTGTGGCGCGTCTCGGGCCGGTTCCAAAGTCTGGTGGTCGAAAATAGTGGGGCTAGCCAATAGGAGCGGGCCTAGAGGGCCACGTGACTCGCTGCTAGCCACCCGATAGTCGTATCGCACCTCGGTCCGGTCCCGCGGTCTTCCGGCTGTTGCCAACCGAAGCCGGGTCTGCCCGAGTACGTAGTCGCACAACGGAATACTTCTATCGTTACGTCATGATTCGCCGAAAAATTCTCCACAGGATTAAAATATTATTTTTAGGTTCCGATGCCGTACCCACAAAAGAAATTTCAAACTCGACAAATAAATCGCTACACAAAAAAAAAAAAAAAAAAAAAAACTTCCTCGAGCAAAATAAAATAAAATATTAAAATTAAAATAAATCGATAACGGAGAGAAAATAAAACTCGGAGGGAAAAAGTAAAATGAAATAAAATAAAATAAATTCCAAGAATCCAGTAATGCTACCAATCAACAAAATAACTTTGAACTAAATAAAAAAAACTAACTGGATCACTAATAAACAAAATGAATGTTAATAACAAAAAAAAAATCGGCTCCTTTTAACTGTGGGCCCCACGTCGGGCGCCAATTTGTAACGTAATATTTCTTAAAACTCAATTAAACCCAATAATTACTCAAAACTTTTTACTCGATAAATTTACTCCAAAACTCAAAACTCAAATTACTCAAAATCGGGCTACGTTACACTTCACCCACCAATCACCCCTCTCATCTCCTCCAGATCCTGACGGGCGCCAGCCGACTTTTATTTCCCCGGTATCGGCAACCGGTCTAAACGTACACGTAAATTAAAACCTAAAACTATACCCTTTGGAGATGAGAGACATGACCGGTGGTAGCGGCATGTCCTGGTGCGCTCAGTATGCTAGGTTGTGGAGAGAGGGTCGCGGTTCTTTCAATGCGAAAGAAGCCGATTAATTAACTAATAGAAAAGACGTAAAATAACAAAACAAAACTAAATAAAATATCATAAAGATGACGCGAGAGCGACGCGAAGGGCCCAAAAGACCCGCGGTCCAATACTCTCGGTCCATCACGTAAATAAATACCTGGGCAAGACATCGGGAACCTCTCGACGACGACGAATCACAAACTTTATACATTACTAGATAAGATATAAAATAAAATATAAATAATTAATGCGATAATTCACGATAATTAATTAATGCGACAGATGGCTCCAAGAGCACCATACACAGGGCTACAGGCTCCAAAACGACGAAAGTCTAGGGTGGTGGTCGAGGTCCACCATGGCGTCTCTCCGACTCACTACCGCTTACTCCAAGACTCCAAACTCGACTACTGGGTCGACTCGTACCCGAGCGACTCCAGGTCTCAACTTTTCTCCTCAACGGTACTCGCACAACTGTTTCACGATAATCTCCCACTCTAACTCGCTTACTCTACTCCATCTCTTTCAATCCTACATTCTCGCTTCTCCATCCATTCTTACCTTCACAAACATACAAGCCGTGGACTCACGGGCCTTCCCGTAATGTCACTCCCCGTGATATCCGAAGTTAGCGAATTGTTGGCTTCCTCGAGCATCGCAAACGAGGCCTGCCATCCCCCCAATAACCGTACACGTACCCCAACTAACTTCAGGTACCACCACGAAGGGGCGGCGACATCTCAGTCGCACCTCCGTGATCACCACGTCAACCCCGAGGGCTAAGCCTGGGCCTAGTCGTCATCACTGGTCGGGAGGCACGTTATATTGGCCACTATCCGCGACACAGCCAGACATCCCCCGTTAAATCCACGCTCCATCACACAGATACTCCAGAAACATACTCCGTACACTACACGTACTCTATCACACACTTTTATCTTACCATACCCATTTATACTCCATATACTCCGCTCATTCTCTACTACACTCGACTCAACACACATACTCACTTTTTTTCTCTCACTATCACACCGACTTACACGTATTCCAACCTTCAACTCCATCCCTTCGGCAATGTAACGTCACAATATATATATATATATGTCGGAAGACCAGTAACATGATAGGCATCACCCTGACCATCGGGTTTATTATTTTTGTCTGGCATTTTATTACAAATATAAACGAATAATAATTACACAGAACAGTAATTTATTATTAAAGTATTATTCACAAATAGTAGTAACTAAACAAACGGTATAACGAATATAATATCTCACAATTGTTAATACATACAGAATTACAACTAACACAATATTTGTTACACATGAAATGATAACAATAAATTAATAATAATAAATGATATTAATCGTAGTATACAATCGCCCGATAATATTAATAATAAACTATGATTAAATAACATACGAGTACTACGGTAAACTAGGCTCGAGGACACATCCACGGTCAACAGGAAAATTTGTACTCGCACAACGAATGCTCAATCAGAACTGACCGACTCAACTAGTCCAAAAACTCTGTACTCTTCATAAAAAACCTTTTAGTTAGAAATATTTAAAGAAGAACAACAATCTTATTATCTTACTATCTTGTCCTCTGTGTCTTACTACATCCATCCTGTGACCGTGGCTACGTTTGGTGAACAGATGTCACAGTGAGCCTAAGCCTCCCGTAATAAACATAATCTATTTAAGTTGTAAACAGTTAGAGCTTAAATTTTATTTAATTGTTACTGTAAAAACTAGTCTCGACTGTTAGGAATTTCCCGTCCCATTGGAAAACCCCATTTTATCCTTTCATCTCCGACATATATATATATATATATATATTTAAGTAATATAACGGACTTTTGAGGGCACGATTGCGTCTACAATTCTTATCCGATCTTAATGAAATTTTCGACACATATTTTTTGTGTAATTACCACGGTTAAATTCGAAGATGGGCTGAATTGGTCGATTAGTTTAGAGGTTATGGCTGTTTTAAATTTTAACGATTTTCCGAAAAAATCAGTTTTTAGTCCCTTTTAAAGTCCATATAACTTTCAAACTAAAATTCACAGAGATTTCCTGTAAAAAGTATTTTAAAGATTGACTAATAAGCTTTAATTTATGACCTTAAACTTTATGTTTTGACCATTTCTTCCAATAATTTGATAACCTTGAAAATTTTAATGGACTCAAAAAATGTTGAAAATATGGTTTTCATTCCAAATAACTTATGCTTGTCCCATTATAATCCAGTTTCGTCAGCTGTATTTTATTTTGCACAAAATAACCTGTGAATTTCACTGCTATTTTATCTTTAAAAAGTATTTCTTTTATTATTTATGATGTATCAAATGTACCTCTAATCCCTATGATTATCACTGGTCTTGTCATTACGATAGCACCCACAGTTCATACCTGATCTTAATGAAATTTTTCACACTTATTCTATAGGCGATTACCTTGATCAAGTTCAAAGATGGGCTGAATCGTTAAAATAGATTTGAAATTATGGCTGTTTGGAATTTTTTATGATTTTTCGTAAAAATCAGTTTTTATTCACTGTTAAAGTTCATATAATATCAAAACTAAAACTGATAGACAATTTCAGTAAAAAGTATCATGAAGCTTGTTTAGTAAGCTTTAATATTTGACCTTATACTTTATATTTTGACCATTTCTTCCAATAATTTGATGGCCTTGAAAATTCTAATGGAATCAATCAATGTTGCAAATATGGTGTTCATTCCACATAACCTATGTATTTCCCATTATAATACAATTTTGTCAGTTGTCTTTTATTGTGAACAAAATAACCTGTAAATTTCACAGCTATTTTATATTGTGAAAGTATTTTTTTTAATATTTATGATGTTTCAATCGTACCTGTAGTCCTATAATAATATCTGATCTTGCCATCGTAATAGCAATTACAATTATGGTCTCATACTAATTAAATTTTCTATACTTTGTTAACGTGGAGGTTAGTTTGATACGTTACCTACATAATGTTTTGTCGAATCAACTATCTGAAGTTCGCTATCGAAAATAGTCGTTGTCTTTTTTAACCTTCACTTTAAGAAAACGAGCCTTATAATTTCATGTCATGACTATACACTAACATGTATCACAAGATATGCATGTATGTATCTTTTTATACAGATTAATTGCAAAATTTACCTTCCATTTCGGCTGCCGAATGGCCTTTTTTTCTAGATATATTTTGTTCTATCAGTCCCAAGTTTATCAGAAAAAAAAAAAATTTTTCAATACGCCTTTTTGGTTCTACAGAGCCAAAAAAGAGTATATTTTGAGATACGCCCTTTGGCAATAGTAACGCGATATATTTTTAATTAAATAATTTGAAAAATTGTAGTGAATTCTTTTTTGAACAGTATAAATTTTTTGTTGTAGCTTTTTCGGTCTATAATCAATTAAATATGATATTTCCTATGTATTTTCTAAGGTAAGGTAGCGAATAGATGAAAAAAAAAAATTAACTGTTTCACCGGTTAAACCCTCAGCTAATTAGCCAAGCTAATTAAGTTAACCGATTAAATTAGTTAAGTTTTTTTTTTTTTATATCTTCACTTTCTATTACTTATTGTGTTTAAGACTATAATAGAATGATTGATGCTTACGTTTTTTCCGCTTAGATCAATCCATAAATTGTTGTATATTCAATATTATTTATTACTTTTTTTACATATACTTCAATTAATTTTTAGATATGATTACTAATAAAAATTATTTTTGATTAATCCAATTATTGTATTTATACTTAATAAGCAATAAAATGAATGACTTGATATGCGTTCAATGTTATATTATTTTTTTTTTTTACATATATTTTGTTTCGTTTTTATAAACTTTTACTAAGAATAATCATGTTTAATTAATGTAATTATTGCTTTTATAATCGCTAAACGATAAATCGATTACTTTTCGTTTTCATTTTATTTACCCGATTACAAAAAAAAATTTATATAATAATATATAATTTATAGATCATTGTATATAATTTTATAGAATAAGATGAAATTATATACAATTCTACAAAAAATTGAGAAAAGTCTTTTTTACAATTATTAAAATTTTTTGTTTGATATTAAAAATTTCTTTGAAATTAATTTATTATTTTTTTTACTTCCGCATTAGTTAAAGACAATACTTGCTAATTGTGCTTACATTGCTCTTTATCAATGGGTGAAATTTTGTTTTTAAATAATTGCGCGCATTTCCAGTTCAGAGACATCAATATTCAAAGTCGGTTTTACTAAAATGCATCTCCAGACGGTAAAAACTTTCGATAAAGAAGAAATATGTTTAAAGATCTTTAATCTACTGCCGCAACATGTCACCAAGTTTCTGAGCAACTTGTAGTCAACTTGTAGGCAACAGTTACACGAGCTCAAAGTTGTCAACAAGTTTCTCGGAAAGTTGCCGTCAACTTATGGAAATACCAACTTTTGCGGCCAACTTGGCGTCAGGTTGTGGCAGTAGGTTGTCATCAAGTTGCGGCTAACTTAGCTATCAGGGTAAATTTATATACAAAAATTAACATTGTATAGATATTTAAAAATAATTTAGGAACTATTTCATCATATACAAGCTTGATAATATAAGAAAAGAAAATGATAAACAACGTGATCAAACAAAAAAAAATTTTTTTTTTCGTCAAACTTTAGATGCTTGTAACTTTTTTTCTATTATAGTTACGAGCTTGACAATGACAGACATTTTTGTAGAAAATTAAATTTCCTAATTAAGTATGCGTCAAGATTAGAAATAAAAATTTAATCTTCAAGTTTAGGAGGAAAAATGTAAGAACAAAAATTCTTACGTGTATTTCAAATGGGAAAATAATTTTTCCGAGTGCTAGCTCGATTATTAAGATATTTAAAAATTCGCGCTCGACAAAATTCGCTATGGTGCTGCCACCATGCAGTTGAGTTTTGCCCTGATAAACCCGATTCGATTATTGAACCAGTTTGATTGTCGGGGTTTACGTGATTTTTTACCCCCACTATCCAAATTCATTGCTTGCGCATGTCGTTTAGATTGTTGAGGTTAAAAGTTTTATTTTTATCAACCAATTTTATATTTTTAAATGGCAAGGGATATGAGGAAAAAAATCGAAGATCTTGCAAGTGCAGTTAATAACGAGGAATGTGACAAAATGAAAAACTGGGAAAGATTGGAAGTGTTTCCGATGACACTCACATGCAAAACTATTGGAACAAATGTAAGAATATTATTATTTATATAATCCTAATTACACTATGTATAATGAGTGAATAAGTACTTGGACATAAAGATAATTAGATTAAAAATTTTAAGAGTTGCAACAATTTACTGATGATTTTGGTACGAAAAAATTAATTATAGCTACTTGTAATACGCCATGGCGAGACGCCATTTGTGTAAAATATTATCGTTTATGAGCAGATGATTTGACCAATTTTAGCGATTTGAAATACACAATCGGCGAGATGCCACAGGCGCGGAAGATGTTCTTTTGTTTTTTTTCTTTATGTATTTCTACTTTTGTTTTGGGTATATATTTCGTTTATTAAGTTGCGCATTTTTTAAATTCTCGTGCAACTCGACCCAAATTTCGATAAATATTCTGTCAAATCATTTAGTTACAGTTAACAAACATGCCTACCCTGACAAAATCCTCTTACCAGAAATTACTTTCTTTCATCCAAAGAGATGGTGACAATTTCAACAACCCAAATTGGTTAAAAGGAGATACATTAAGAGACGCAACTGAAGCCGTAAACAACCGATATACGAGGCCCCTGGCTGACGGATTGAGAAGATATGTAAAGGCAAACAGGAGAGAAATTATTGAAGACCTGGATACAAATACATGCACACTCGACATTCAGAGCAAGATCGATTCAAAATTGACAGACATTGCTAACATAATAGCTCGAGAAGGTAATGATTTCGATTTTGACCGTTTCAACCGATTAAAAGCACGAGAAATTGCTCAAGAGTATTATAAAGCTAAATACGTCGACGATAGACGGATTGACCTAATCGACAGCACGGTTCGAAATCACCTCGAAGCAATTAAGGAGCGGGTGATAGTAAGTGCAGTCTTATCTGTATGTAACTATAATTTTTCATAAATTCTTAATTCCGAGGAATTTTTGAAGGGATCCCGTCAACAAGTGGTCCATAACAACACCATCAACACCATCAACACCATCAAGCAAGACCACCAGCAAGACTATCAGCCAGATGGTCAGCAAGATCACCAGTAAAATTCTAAGAAAGATCACCAGCGGGACCATTAGCGAGATAGTCAGATAGCTACTCGCAGAAAAAGATCTCTTGGAAGATGTTTAACAAGACAATCCGCGAGATCTTTACAAATATGTTTAGTATGACGTACAATGAGCGTTTAGCAAAGTCTTGAGCGAGACAGAGCAAGCGAAATAAAAGATTTTAAAATAATGTGTATATCTATATATTTGTCTATTTGAAATTGTTTTTATTCTGGTAAAACATAATTCAATTAGTTTTCGAATTTCTTTTTTTAATCTGGGTTGCTCATCATATAATTAAAAATTTGTAATTTTTTTTTTGTCGAATTTCCAAAAGTTTTATTTTTAATAAAAGCATTATTTTCCATTAATAATTCTTTCTATAAAAAGAGAAAAGATAAAACAAAATATACGAATATATTCCATGTTGTAATTGTGTGTTTTGTTTCTTTTCTGTAACAAATGGAACTTTTTAAATTAAATAAATAGTGTATAACTTGAAGTTTGCTGTTGCGACGTTGCCAAACTTATTTATTATTCTTTTTAATTTTTTTCAAATTTCAAAGCATGTCTTTGATTATTCAATTTAGATTTTAAATAACTCAAAAACTATTGAGAATTTTGAAAAATGGCTAATGAACTATATGCTTAGAATCGTCTCCTCTATTTAAGTTTCCCCCTGTGAAGGTAATTCTGAATCACCCTGTATAATAAAACAGATTAGTTATTGACAATTGGTTCAATCGAATAGAATAGGTCGAACAGAACGATAAACTGAAGAAGTCGATTACGGATAAATGTTAAACTGCCGTGAACCGTACTTTTATATATCTATATGTATATATATTAGGGTGTCGCAAAAAAACCGACTATTTTTTTTTCGCTCTCGCATAAAAATTTGTTGGTTTACGATGTTTTAAGAAGCCTCTCCAAAAATCAGCTCGATAAAAAATTTTCAAGAGGTCGCTCACGAATTTTGAAAATATCGAAAATCATGGAAATTCGGATTTTTATTTTTAAATTTTTTTCTTTCTCGTGGCAGCAATAGTTTATATATGTAAAATCATGACTATGCTGAAAATTTCAGCCCAAAATTTAAATATTTAAACGGCGCTCAAGAATTTTGAAAATTAACTTACAATATGTAACTAATAGTTTCAATTAGTTTTGATATTTCTTTATAACTCAATTATTGTCATTTCACTTAAATATAACTTTTGCATAACCAAAAATATACAGGCCAGTCTTAAACAATAAAATTTGGCAAGTTTTGAATAAGCGAAAAAACCTACAAATTGAATTAAAAAATAAAAAAGTATGTGAAAAACTTATTATTTCTATTTCTCGGGTTATATTTTCATTCATTGTCATGCAAATTGATGGTGTAAAAATCGAGAAGCTTTATTATTAATATTTAAGGGTCGCTCAAAAACGTCCAAAAGACAGCACTCGGAAACATTCAAAATTCTTGAGCGAGGTTTGAATATTCAAATTTTGGGCCGAAATCCTCAGCGTAGTCATGATTTCACAAATATAAACTATTGCTGCCACGAGAAAGAGAACAATTTAGAAATAAAAATCCGAATTTCGATTATTTATGATATTTTCAAAATTCGTGAGCGACCTCTTAAAAATTTTTTATCGAGCTGATTTTTGGAGAGGCTTCTTAAAACATCGTAAACCAACAAATTTTCATGCGAGATCGAAAAAAAAAATATAGTCAATTTTCTTGTGCCACCCTAATACATATATATATATATACACTGGTCACAGAAATTAAGGGATAGAAAAAAAATCCGAAATTTTTAGGTGATTTTCAACATGCTGTAACTCGGTGAAAAATGGTCGTATAAAAAATCTAAAAAAAGCAAATTGTAGCCTCAAGCTTCTAGTTTTCAGATCTGGACCTCAAAAATTTTTATCATGTACGGTTCCGGAGTAATCATAAGAAAACCAACGAAAAAAAAATTTTCAAAATTTTTGCTGGTCTTTCAATACCTCTATGGGCGACAATAAATTTTTTTGAATAATCCGACTGTCTGACTTTTCTCGGAAATTTTATGCCCTTTAATTTGGTGGCCTTAAAAAGTCTCTACGACGATTTGGCGCCGAGTTATCATTGATCAAAGCAAAAAAGTCCATTTTGGCTTTGATAATCAATAACTCCGGATGTATTGGTCGTACAGAGAATGGAAGCAGGGTTTTGAAAACTGGAAAACATTCTCTATAAGACAAAATTAGTGGCATTTAAAAGAAAAATTTTTTTTAGAGCGATATTGTTTAGTAAAAAAAAGGTCAAAATTCACAAATTTAAGGATATTCGGAAATCTTGCTATAACTTTGGATATAACGGATGAACAAAGGATATCTTCGACTTTTTTTCAACCTCAAAGTGTCCTGAAAAAACCCTGAAAATTTCAAATCGCTGCGATTTTTCTTTCTTAGTGCCCCGAAGCTTTAAATTTATCGATTTTGTCAAAAATCACCATAATTGGTAGTTTCTCGATTTTTGTTCATTTTTTCGATTTGAAAATGGTTTTTTTACCGATAATCTTCATTTCTTCGATCAAAAAGATCGATTATCGAAAACAATTAAAAAACAAAAAAATTTGAAAAAAATTTTTTTTTAAAAAAATTTTTTTTTTTCAAAATTTTTTTCTTGATGTATCTGCAATGATTTATCATTGTCAAAAAAAAATTCCTATATTTTTTTTTACCGCTGTAACTGCATCTGCTTCAAATGACAACTTAACAAACATACCCTTTGGGTAACTCTAATGCCGGCGGTAAAAAAAATTATAGGAATTTTTTTTGACAATGATAAATCATTGCAGATACATCAAGAAAAAAATTTTGAAAAAAAAAAATTTTTTTCAAATTTTTTTGTTTTTTAATTGTTTTCGATAATCGATCTTTTTGATCGAAGAAATGAAGATTATCGGTAAAAAAACCATTTTCAAATCGAAAAAATGAACAAAAATCGAGAAACTACCAATTATGGTGATTTTTGACAAAATCGATAAATTTAAAGCTTCGGGGCACTAAGAAAGAAAAATCGCAGCGATTTGAAATTTTCAGGGTTTTTTCAGGACACTTTGAGGTTGAAAAAAAGTCGAAGATATCCTTTGTTCATCCGTTATATCCAAAGTTATAGCAAGATTTCCGAATATCCTTAAATTTGTGAATTTTGACCTTTTTTTTACTAAACAATATCGCTCTAAAAAAAATTTTTCTTTTAAATGCCACTAATTTTGTCTTATAGAGAATGTTTTCCAGTTTTCAAAACCCTGCTTCCATTCTCTGTACGACCAATACATCCGGAGTTATTGATTATCAAAGCCAAAATGGACTTTTTTGCTTTGATCAATGATAACTCGGCGCCAAATCGTCGTAGAGACTTTTTAAGGCCACCAAATTAAAGGGCATAAAATTTCCGAGAAAAGTCAGACAGTCGGATTATTCAAAAAAATTTATTGTCGCCCATAGAGGTATTGAAAGACCAGCAAAAATTTTGAAAATTTTTTTTTCGTTGGTTTTCTTATGATTACTCCGGAACCGTACATGATAAAAATTTTTGAGGTCCAGATCTGAAAACTAGAAGCTTGAGGCTACAATTTGCTTTTTTTAGATTTTTCATACGACCATTTTTCACCAAGTTACAGCATGTTGAAAATCACCTAAAAATTTCGGATTTTTTTTCTATCCCTTAATTTCTGTGACCAGTGTATATATATATATATATATATATATATATATATATATATACATATATATATATATATATATATATATATATATATATATATATATATATATATATATGCTAGAGGGCAATATATATATATATATATATATATATATATATATATATATGTGCATACGTATATAAACTTGTTAACGAATGATATTTTCGAACTCTACTCAACCAATTATGATAGGTTGTGACAGAATTCCTTGAAAAATCGATCATGAGGACAAATACAATAGTTAGATTTTAGAAAAATCTACCTAAAAAGGAAGGAAGGGTGCTTATGATTTTAAATTTGATGAATTCAATGGTTACAGTGCCTCGGTGAGAACGGGAGAAGGGTCTACAGGAAGGATGATAAGGTTGGACAACAGGCGGGGATTGTATTTAGAGGATATCGAGGATACAGAGTTTTGTCGCATGAGTGGAAAATAATAACATTCATAGATATGTATGAGGAGAAAGCTGAGACGGATCGGTTTGTAAAGAAATTGGACAAATTACGAGAGCGTGTCAAGAGTGAGGGGCACTTCATAGACTTAGAAAAGTGAGTTAAACTAATAAAATCCCAGACAGAAGAGAGTAACGATTGGTGTAGGTGGAAAACAGCGGAATCAACGCCCGATTTAATGGGTTATTATGAGAAAATATCTAATTTTGTAAAACATAATGATAGTTTAGTAAGAACAGAGAATAACGAGGTCATACTCAGACTCTAGGAGGAATTCAGCATTGAAAAAGGTAATGACGAAAACGATGTGGACCTGGATCAGTTTGAGGGAGAGTTAGAATTGCGCGAGTCTGTTAGTAGAAGAGTGTTCCTCGCTTCATTCTTGATAACTGAGGGCCCGAGTAAAAACAGAATTCCGCCGCACCACCGCCGCAACACCGCTGCACGGCTTTTTAAGCGCCGCACCACCGCTGCACTACAGCCGTGACAATTCCGATTATTCTATAAATGCCGCAACACCGCTGCACCACCACCGTGACAACCCGAGTAAAAATGAAATTATTATTTTTACGAAAAAATTATAAATTTTTATCGACCACCGCACCACTACCGCACCATACCACCGCACCACCGCTGCACCACCACCGCACCATAGCTGTGATATTTTGTTGTAAATTATTTTTTATTAGTGATTTAAAAGTGATATATTCTTTTCAATCTCATATAGCACAAGTAAACTTAGTAGTGACTGTCGGTAGCGTAGCCTAGTCGTTAAAGCGTCGGTCTTTCGTGCGTAAGGTCCCGGGTTCGAATCCTACTGTCGTGTGCGTTTGGTTGATATTTACAGCGTTTTTTCCCTAAATTAAAAATTTCTACTCGGTTAGAAATTAATTTCATCACAAATCTGATTGATTTCCGCATCATCAAAAAAAAAAACTACTAAAATTGAGTAAGTCTTTTTTTTTTAATTTAGTTGAAATTTCTATACATGGCTATGTATATATTGAAAATTTTAATATATGGCCATATATAATTCACTTTTACCGGACATTTAAATTTCTCTCACCATAAACCGGGTAAATTAATTAATTAATCATAAGATATTTTGGCATATAAATGCCATTTTTTTGTGAAATCGGGGTTATGCTTAGGCATTGGTGCAGCGGTGGTGCGGCGGTCGTGCAGCGGTTGTGCAGCGGCGGTGCGGCGGTCGTGCAGTGGCGGTGCGGCGGTGCTGACAGAATATATTTTTAGCGTTCGGCGGAATAGTCCGCCAAACGGCGGTGGTGCAGCGGTATGGTGCGGTAGTGGTGCAGCGGTGGTGCGGCGGTCAATAAAAATTTATAATTTTTTCGTAAAAATAATAATTTCATTTTTACTCGGGGGTCAGATTCACAATGGGACATTGTCGGTGTCCGATTTTCAGTGAGCCATTAAAGTGATTTTGGAAGATAGCAAGGAGATGGAACTTCCCACAGGAACGGATTCGGATGGGATAAAAATATTGCTAGTGATCATGGATACAAAAGTATGGGTTTATAATCAAAGAATCATATACATTTGGAAGGTCCCGTTGATGTTGAGAGCAAAATATAGATTGATCGAGCACTATCCATTCCCCAGCATGTTGTCAACAGCTTCGAGGTATAGGATAATTATAAGGCCGACTACACCATAAACCGCTAAAAAAAAGGGTGAATATATATCACTTACAAAGGACAACATCCAAAGGAGTAAGGTAATCGGTAATCGATTCTTTGGAGTTAGTAGGGTTGTCACACGTGAGATGGAAAGCGGAAAAGGGTGCGAAGCAAAGTTGTATGCGCTGAGAATAAGACTGAGGAAACGACAGTGAACGGAACGGGAGTTATGTGGATGCAGGAAGAGTGCGAGGGAGTAACGGGTGAAACTCCAACTCGAGGAGTACATGTCTCGGCAAAAATTATGGAGAGAGAGTTAGGCTGGCCAGAGATTGGGAAAGAGTCGGAAAGGATTTCCGGAAGGAACTCATATTGCTCTGGATAAACTAATGGCCGAGGTAGGGCAAATCCAAGGTGATGAAGCCACTGTGGAAAAAGGAGGCGTCAGGCTGGCAGAGGTGTGACAGGAGCTGCGCCATATGGTAGAGATTGAAGGAATACGAGATGAAATTATGGGAATCAAGACCTTGGCCGTGTATTTCTTTATAGGACTAGGTGTCGTAATATTTTCAATTTTGTGTGAATGGTGCTCAAGACCATGCATAAAACGCAAATTTCAAGCAAGGAATGAGAGACAGGCAGAAGAAGAAAAATGTACAACGGTAGAAGAGATTGAGGTATGTACAAAACGAAGGCTTCGAGTGAAGAATGAAAAACTGACAGAAGAAAAAGGAGCGACACCGGTAGAAGAATCTCAGATGGAACCAGTTCAGCTAAAGAATAAGGAGCTAGACATTCTGAAGCCACCACCAAAATCGAGGCAAACTAAAAAGAAAAGAGGGTGGATATTACCGCATTGAAGGAGAGTCATAGCGCTACTGGAAATGAGGAGGCACAGAATCAATCAGGGGTATCGTATGCGGATTGAGAGATGATGCAGTTAACTCAATTTCCTCCTCATGATGGCGAACCATAAGGATTGACCAGAGCTACTACTGCCCGTCGGAGCATTTGGCACTATAAGAATTTGAGACTGTAGAGGAGTTCGTCATCGGCAACCTATCCGTACCTTACTCCCTTCCCAACCTATTTGGTTGTTGCAGGAACGCCACACAAGGGAGATGCAGCCAGCATGCTGGGTCGTCCAAGACTATTGGATTTCAGGATCACGAAGACTGAAGTCGATCAAGCCCAATTACAACGTGCAAGGCAGTGGAGTGCAAATACCTATTTATTGTATTATTATTATTATTATTATTAATTGTCAATTGTTATTATTGTATTTTCAACAAATATTTATAACAAGATATATCTCAACCATGCCAAGTGTTGCCATCTTAGGGGTTTTACCACTAAATCTTGTGGTTTCAATTTCTCCCTAGTGGGTAAAATTTATTTTTGGTGGTTAGTGGTTTCTTTGGTGGTAAAGAAGTTTTGCGAAATAATTTTATTTATTTACTTTTTTTTTTAATGCATTGTTAATATTGTTCTTATTATTATATTTTATGCACGTTTCACAGAATTTTTTTCAATTAAATTAATTATTTTTTTTATTAATTATAAATAAATAGATTTCAAATTTTTTTTTCTGTCGTTTTTTTTCCCTCGTATCCCGCTTCAACAGTAGATTATTATACTGGAACTTTCAAAGTATTTGAACTGTATGAATGAGATTGACTCTAAAACTTTTCTCTTGAAACTTGCTATTAATTTTTACTCGGTTAAAATATAATTTAATACTTTTGACAATTATAACAAAATATATCCTAACTTAGGTAATAGTTTGAACTTAAAAAAAAAAAAAATTGTTTTCTACGAAAACAAAGAAACAAATGACTGTAAAAAGTGTTGGTCATGAAGATCACTTAAGTTTTACACTATTAGTATTGATACTGTTTTGATTATTATTATTATTTTATTTTAAATATTTGTTTCAATTTGACAATTTGATTAATTATGTCGGAGTCTAAAAAATACTATCAAAAATTTCGAACCGCTTGGCTTCAAGACCCGATTTTGAAAAATTAGTTACAAGCCGTTTAAAGTACATCTGGTCTAAGAGCGAAATGTACAGCGTGTGGTATTACATAAAAAACCATTATTCCGATCTAAAAAATCACGGGAATACTCCAAGACATTTAGAAAAAGCCAAAGTTAGAACATTTAATTATAATTACATTTTTGTTATCATTATTACTACCTTGTATGCATATAAAGTTTTACAATACTATATACTAACAATCACGTATTTTAATCTGTTCGTCAAAAAATCATTGATACTTCCATTTAATAATTAAATTACTAATACAGTGTAAACTCTATATAACGTCACTTAAGGGACCGTGCATTTTTCGACGTTATAGAGAGTGGTCGTTAAATGGAAAGAAAGAAAAAAATGCATTATTTTAACGTTCTAACATGTACAAGTGTATTATACAAATAATATTATACAAATAACAACAATACAATACGAATAGCAACGCTTATTGCGTATAGTCGGTTATTTTAGTCTGATATTTTTTGTTGCACCAATATTTTAACTGTAATTTATTATAAATTTTACTCATATCATAAGATACTGTCACATCAACTTCATTGAATAAAAAATATTTTTCCAACAATTTTGCTGCATTAAGTGCTTCGTTGATGCTTGGTGGAGGCTCAGGGTCGTCTTTCTCATCTTCATCTTCATCCACCTGCTGTTCCTCGGTGTTTTTCACAGAATTTAAAATTTCTTCATCTTTCAATGAAACTGTTGTAACCAGACTGTCGTCAACTTCTATGTAGGTTTGTAAATTTTCAGATAAATTTTTAATGCTTTGAAAGCACTCAATCCTAGTTCTTCAGCAAAATGTTCTGCTTTAACTTTCATGATTGGTCCCGAGATAGGAATATTATTTTGACGTTGCCTATGAAACCATGTTATCATTGCTTGATCAAGGTCTTCATATTGAGGTTTCTTCAATTTTTTGGCAGATCGTCCATCTTCTTCGGCATGCAGAATTTTTTCTTTATTTTTCCATATGGTAGACACGGTGGAGCGACTAAATCCAAACCGTCTCCCAACATCACTAATTTTTTCACCAGCTTCTATAGCACGTATTAATGAAACTTTTTCGTCAACACACAAAGATTTTCTTTTACTCGCCATTCTTGTAGTTTGAGGGTTTTTAGGCAACTGAGAGATTTTGATAACGTGTAACTAACGAAAGCCGAGTAGTTGAGGTAAACATGTGTAAGTTCATTCACACAACAAAAATACGACTGCATTTCTTAGAATTTTCGGTATGTCAGTAAAAGAAAACATACACAACTACATTTCCATTGATTTTGGCAACTTAGTCAGTACTTCCTAGTTATTAGTAATGCCTTATTGTGGTCGTTAATTAGAGTGAGCGTGATGCTATATGGAGTGTATTATTGTATAGACAACAATGTAAACCAACCAAAGTCGAGAAATTTTGACGTTATACGGAGTTTGACGTTAAATGGAGTGTCGTTATATAGAGTTGACACTGTATTATCCTAAACAGATATAAAACAAACAATGTTAAAAATTATTTAATAAATTAACTTGAATATTTAATTTTTTTTAGGAAATAATTAGTCAACAAAAGCTTCCTTTCAAAACAGTAAAAAATAATTCAGTTTCAATAAAAAAAGAAGAAGCAAGATTATCATTATTTATGGCTGTACATTCTAGCATCAGTTTAATCGATCATTTGGGTACAGTAGTTAATCATTCACAACGAAGAAACTAAAATTAAATTACATAGAACTAAATGTTCTAATATTATAATAAATGTTTTGGCGCCACATTTTTTCAATATTCTTAAAGAAGATTTACAAAATAAGTCATATAGTTTATTGCTCGATGAATCCACTGATATTGCTGTGTTAAAGTATTTGGGTATTATAGTGATTTATTACAGTAATGTTTATAAGAAAATTATATCAACCTATTTAGATCTTGCACCATTATTTGAGTCAAAGGCATCGTTTCTGAAGGCATCGTTTCTGCAATTAAAAAAACTCTTGATCGATTTAATATGCCCATAAAAAATTTAGTTGGTATTGGGACTGATAATGCATCAGTCATGACTGGCATAAACAACGGTGTTTACGCCAAATTGAAAGTTGACGTTCCCAACTTAATTCTAGTACGCTGTTTGTGCCATTCAATACAACTGGCAGTTTCAGCTGCTGTAAAAGAATTTTTACCTCGGAACCTAGAGTTTTTAATTAGTGAAACTTATAATTGGTTTGCCCGGTCTTCGTCAAGGCAAGATAAATATAAAAAATTGTACAACGCAATAAATGACGAAAAAACCCTTTGAAAATGGTATAATCTTCTCAAACTAGATGGTTGTCTATTGAATCAGCAGTATCAAGAATCCACCAACAATGGCTTGAACTGAAGACTCACTTTTCAATCGCCAAAATGGATGAAAAGTGTTACACAGCTGAACTGTTACAGTCAATGTACAGCGATGATGTTAATTTTGCATTTATATCACTTATTTATCCAATTCTTTCTGAGGTAAATAGAGTAAATAAACTTTTTGAGTCAAAAGATACGGATCACACAAAACTTTGTGATGAATTAATTAATTTAATTAACACACTTGTGAATAAAATAACATTTTCTTCTGACAAAATAGACATTTTTAAACAAAATATAAAGGACTATATTGATTCAACTTGTTACTTAGGATATAGATTTGAGAACGTTATGACTAAGTTGAAAGAAAAGGGACTTTCAAATGATCATGATAAAGCAATTTGGGGTCGGTGTATTACATTTATTGTTAAACTGATTAAAGAATTAAAAATAAGATTACCAAATAATTTACAAATAATGAAAAATATTAAAAAAATTAGCGTAGATAATGCATTGAACCCCAATAAACAACCGATTATTGATTTATTAACTTATTTTAATAAGGATGAAGAATTTATTGCGCAAGTTGACGAGCAATGGCGTCAAATACATTTATTATCATGGACCGAAACCAATGATACCAAAAAATTTTGGTACAAAGTTCTGGAGTACAAAGATGCTCAAAGACATCCCAGATTTCAACAACTAGCTTCGTTTGCGATTTCGTTATTGATATTACCTCATTCTAACGCCGATGTGAAGAGATTTTTTAGTAGTATGAATGTTGTTAAAACAAACAACGAAATAAAATGACTTTGCCAATGCTAACATCAACTTTATCAATAAGAGCTGGTTTGTCACAAGCAGGTAAATGTTGTGATACTTATGAAATTCCAGAAGACATTATAAAAAAAATCGGGATGAAAAGTTAACATAAAATATTTAACTATGTATTTTATTTAATTATAATTTATATTAATATTTATATTTGTTATAAATCATAAAAATATAGAATTTATTAACAACAAAATTGAATTTCAATCAAATAATTTAATTAAATTGACGCTTTATTATTTTTAACTTCCCGCTAAGAAAATCGACGATTTTTTTTAAATGGTTTCAATATTTCTCTCTCAGGTAACGTTAGTGGTCTTTTAGTGGTTTTTTTTTCGACAGTAGTGGGTCCTTGAGAAAATTTATGGCAACACTTGGGCCAAGTTTGGTCCCTTTATTAAGTGATGTTAATAAGGGTGCCATTGGAAGATAAGTCTTGGCCTACCAGAACCGGAGATGTTATAATATGAAATCAGGGTCGTTGAAAATTATAAGAGTGAGGAGATTGAGGGATTAAATTAATTTTTACACACAATTTAAATCAACATAAGTTCAAATTTTATTTACCAAATCACAATTATGCCCACCAGGCTTCTGTTTCACTTATAATTAATTATAACAATGTTGTCCACCGGAATTTTATTCTTAAAACTATTTAATCAATCATTTGTCCACCGGACTTTTATTAATTACACGATCAAAACCCTTGGGCTGTTATAATAAATTGGCCACCGGCCAGATCCCCTGGATCTTTACTTAAAAACAAAATTAGTCTCCTGGACTTATACGAATTGGCCAACGGCCTGATCCCCTAGATCTTTATTAAATTTAGTCCCCTGGACTTTCACGAAAATGGCCACCGGCCTGATTCCCTGGATTAATTAATTTAAAAATCAATTAGCAACTTGCCAGATCCCCTGGATCTATTATTTTAAAATATTTCCACCGGAAATTTAATTTTTCTCACACACACACACACATTTTATTCCTTGAGTCCCCAGGACTGTATTCACACTCACACTCACACGTTTAAAATGTATTATTTTCCCGACTAAATTCACGCACACTTTTAATTAATCTGAATTTTATTTATTTGTCCACTGGACTAAATTTATATCCGCAAATTTTTAATTTATAAAATTACTGACTCTACAATTTTATTTCTTTTACATTTTAATAACGACACTTTTATCAGTACGACAATTTCATGTACTTTCATGCAACTGAAGTTGCGATCGGTCAATTGAACGCCAATATAAATAGATATACATAATAAGAGGAATAGTAAAAAGAGACCAAACATTTGTGAATGACAATTGTCCTCATAAAAAAACATAATAATTGTGTAGAGAAGCCCGAGCTTCTCCTATCCCATCAATTCCAAGGCCTTCGAGAGTCGGAACCACTGGATTTTCCAGCTGGAAAATTTTGAAACGGTGAAAAAAATTCTGAGAGATTTTACCCCGCTGGAACAGATTCTTGCCTGTCTGGAGTGATCAGAATTTCATATGTTCACCGTTTTGTCCACCTCCGAGTGTCGGAACTACTGGATTTTCCAGCTGAAAAATTTCGAAACGGTGAAAAAAATTCTGAGAGATTTTACCCCACTGGAACAAATTCTAGCCTGTCTGGAGTGACCTCAATTTCATATGTTCACCGTTTCATCCGCCTCCGGGTGTCGGGAGTCCAAGAATTTCCAGCTGGAAAATTTTGAAACGGTGAAGAGAATTCTGAGTACATTTTATTCCGCTGGGAAAAATTCGAGCCTGTCTGGAGTAAAAAAAATTTCTTGTTTTTACAGTTCTGTCTGGCTACGATTGTCGGAAGTACTGGAATTTCCATCTGGAAAATTTGGGAACGGCTAAAAAAATCCTGATGACATTTTACGCTGCTGGAAAAAAATTCTAGCATGTCTCGAGTCACAAACATTTCTTGTTTTCACAGTTTCGTCCGGCTGCGAGTGTCGGAAGTACTGGATTTTCCAGCTGAAAAATTTCGAAACGGTGAAAAAAATTCTGAGAGATTTTACCCCGCTGGAACAAATTCTAGCCTGTCTGGAGTGACCTCAATTTCATATGTTCACCGTTTCATCCGCCTCCGGGTGTCGGGAGTCCAAGAATTTCCAGCTGGAAAATTTTGAAACGGTGAAGAAAATTCTGAGTACACTTTACCCCGCTGGAACGAATTCTAGCCTGCCTGGAGTGACCTCAATTACATATGTTCACCGTTTCGTCCGCCTCCGAGTGTCGGAACCACTAGATTTTCCAGCTGGAAAATTTTGAAACGGTGAAGAGAATTCTGAGTACATTTTATTCCGCTGGAAAAAATTCAAGCCTGTCTGGAGTGACCTCAATTTCATATGTTCACCGTTTTTTTCGCGTCCGAGTGTCGGAACCACTAGATTTTCCAGCTGGAAAATTTTGAAACGGTGAAAAAAATTCTGAGTACATTTTATTCCGCTGGAAAAAATTCGAGCCTGTCTGGAGTAAAAAAAATTTCTTGTTTTTACAGTTCTGTCTGGCTACGATTGTCGGAAGTACTGGAATTTCCATCTGGAAAATTTGGGAATGGCTAAAAAAATCCTGATGACATTTTACGCTGCTGGAAAAAATTCTAGCATGTCTCGAGTCACAAACATTTCTTGTTTTCACAGTTTCGTCCGGCTGCAAGTGTCGGAAGTACTAGAATTTCCATCTGGAAAATTTGGGAACGGCGAAAAAAATTCTGATGACATTTTACGCTGCTGGAAAAAATTCTAGCATGTCTGGAGTTACAAACATTTCTTGTTTTCTCAGATTCGTCCAGCTACGTGTGTCGGAAGTACCGGAATTTCCAGCTGGAAAATTCAGAAGCGGTGACAATAATTCTAACTACAGTTCACTCCGCTGGAAAAAATTATAGCATGTCATGAAAAATTTTAAAATTGCGATATTTTATTCGAATAATGTTATACAATTAAAGCTAAATTCTCTAGGAGTTAATAAGAACTGATCTAGTTTATAAATTGTGTCACTTTTTACTGGATAAACTGACATTTTTATGAAACTAGATCTAGATAGCCTGTAAAAATCTGGATTTTCCCACATTCTATTGCTCAGCTGATCCTGCGAATGAGATTCAATTTTTGCTTGATAATCAATTAAATTTGTTGTTGTTGTGGAATTACGATTTATTTCTTCAAACTTTGGTTTAGGACTTCGTTTTAATTTTATTTCTACTTTTTTTTTTAAATCTTTTGAGTTTTTTTCGATCGAGAAGTTTTTTTGTTTTCTGTTTTCAAATGAGCTAAGTCTTTTGCTAATTTAGATGACATTTTAGAGATGTAAGTTCGTGACAGATTTCTATTGCGTGATTTTCTTGTTTCCAGATCTTTTATTTCTTTCGGTGTTTTAGCCCATTCTGCCTCAGCGTTTAAATCTGCAGCAGGTTCTTTATTAAGTGGATATTTGGCGTATTCATCATCAGGTTTACAAATCTGATAAACTTCTTCCTTTGCAATTAAACATTTATTATAATTATCGAGAGCACGCACGACATTACCGACGGACACATTTTTTATTTTCAGTAGTATTTCTTCTTTGTAAGCTCTCATGTGAGATTCTACGTAAGCATTGATCACTCTGGAAATACTAGGATCAATCAACGGCATCATAATGGCAGTCCATAAAGGAAGATACGAGATGTAGCTTTTTAGAAGATAATTAATGAATTCTGGAGAGTATAATGAGCTAATTTTTTCAGATAAATCGCGTTCATTGCTATCCAAGAGTTCTTTTATCCGGTCACATCGTTTACAATAGTATTGATAGTATGGAGAACTTTTGTAGATTGTTTGATTTTTTGACGTTAATTCAAAGCAAAATTCATCAAAATCTGTTTCCTTCATTTCGGAATTTTTAGTTTCATCGGCAATCTTTTCAATATCATTTTTTTCTTTATTTATAAGTTCTTTAAGTTTAAGTAAATTGACTTCAGCTGTGTGATCTGATTTAGATAAAAAAAATTGTGGCAATTAAATCAAATAATTCATCCATTTTTTTCTTTGTGCGACATAACATTAGTGAAGCAACACATTCCATCAATAATTTTTTAATATTCTGAAGTCCGAGACGTTTAATTTCATTTGCAACTCGATGCATAATGTGAGCATTACAGCTTAGTAAGAAAATAAATTTTTTAGGTAGAACAGATTTATTATTGATAAAATATTTATAAGTTATATCCAAATACTCTGTTATGGTCATTCCAGTCCATACATGGAGAACACTGTGCATCTCTGCCCAACACGAATCGACAACGACGGCTTTAAATGGCCATTTAGATGAAGTTTCTACTGCAGCCTTGTATTCAGATAAAAATAATGAAATCGATGGAATCCCTTGATCAGAAGTTATCATCTGAGCCAGTGGGACAGTTGATTTCGATGCCCTGTAGATGAGAGCATAATAGAAAATTCGTTTTTGTACCCTCAAACCTGGATTTCTCACACGTGCTCCCGTAGAATCGAAATGAACTATCACCGGTCTACTAGGATTGATGACATCTAATTGAGCTTGTGTAAATAATATAATATGAAGACAGTAATTGAGAGAGCGAAAGAATGGGTCTGGAGAGTTATGTTCGTCATTTATGTATAACTGCGATAAATCTGATAAATCCTTGGATTTTAAAACGAGCCGGTTTAGATTATTACCATCAGAAGAAATTTTCTCGAGAATATGTTGTTGTGTTATATCACCTTTATAACCTTCAGCCAATTCGTTTTTATCGCAATTTAATGCAGATTGTTAACTCATTTCTCTAGCTTTTCTATACATGGATAATTTCATCAAATGTTTACGTTCATCTCCTCGTTTCTGGGCATAAGGTGTTTCGGTGGGATGGTGAGCAAACGTAATGGGCATATTACTGTTTGTATCTACTTCCAAAACGTTAGCGTTACGTTCTCTGATATCAAATTTAAAACGCACAGGATGACTTGATACAAGGCACCGTGTGCACGCAGACCAATACCCATTGTATGGTTTAATACCACTGTAGAAACTAAGGAGGCAATAGCATTCTAATGTTTCGTGCATCATCGATTTAATTATATTCCGCAATAAATTCGAATCCAAATAACCATCTAGAGTAGCTGCCAGATTTGTAAAGAATGTAAATTGACCTAAATAAATATTATAAATTGTTTTGTCTTGTGTTTTAATATTTTTATTCATGTCATTAGAATCTTTATCATTACTTGATCTTTGATCAGATTTAAAATTATTATTTTTATCATTTTCTTTATTATAAATGTCACTGTCCTCGTTATCATTGGAGGATAATTCATTAGTTTTATCAGGATTTTCGTTTTCAGGACGGTCATCATTATTACTTTCACAGCAAGAACTAGAATCGTCGTCTGTTGAAGAAATTCTGTTGCGCAAAGTTGTTATGCTATGACTCGAATCATTGCTATCTTCCGAAAATTCTTTATTAATATCATTTTCAATTTGTTGTATATAACCACCAATAAAGCAATTCAATATTATATTAGATTCGTCATCGATTTCACTTTCTTCTAACGGCATAAAATTACAGAATTCAAAGTTATTACTGAAGAAAGAGGAATCGGAAGTCACATTATTATTGTAGTTAAATTCTATTGCATTTTCATCCACATTTACTTTTTCTTGAGGCTTGGTAAGGGTATTATTCTGAATGTTTAATTTTTCAGATGTCTTAGCTAGTATGTCAGATTTTTTTACGGAATCTCTAATATTTTCTTTGAAACTAATATCTAAAGGTTCAAAATTATTAATTACTGCATAATTATCAACATCAGATGAATCAGAGGTAAATTTGTTACAATCACGTTTTATTTTAATGTTAATTTTAGGTATCTCTTCAGGTTCAATCACAATACGATTTACGGTAGTCAAATCTTCAGGTTTCTTTGGAGACGCATTTATAGATTTCTCAATAACATATGATTGACTTTTTTCGATAGGTATCAATTTTAATACTTCAAAATTTCCTGCTTTAAATGAGCCACTAAACAATAAATTCACATGTTCATTATCGAAGCTATAACTACTGTCACGATTGGAGATCGTGATGGGCGTAGGTACGAATTTTCGTATAAACGTATCGAATAAAAGGGTACTTACACTGATCAAGGTCCAGTTCGTATGCCCGGCTACCGTTAATCAAATACTCAGTTTATTCTGTTTATATTCAAATCGCGCCTACACAATATTGTTGAAGACAATACTGATAAGACCCAAAGCGATTTCCAATCTATGAGTGTGACTTATTTAAATTTCAAAATCAAACGTCGAGCGGTAAACGTAAGACTGTGTACCCCCTACTGTTGACTATCTGTCTGAGCGGCTAAACAGGTAGAAAATAAGGGATAAAGGAAGGTGGGCTGCCGAAAAGCCTCGAGAAGCTAGTATTCTATCGCTAAAGTAAAATTATCTCAAAAGTAATGTTTTTCAAATTATTATGTTAACGAGTAATTATTTATTTAAGATCCAATATACTCAAAATACAAAAAAAAAAATTAATTTTTTCATTTTGATAACGATTACACAATTTAAGGAACATAACTTGTTCTTTTCATTGTTTTGCAAAACTTTGAGCAATCGGACCGGACAAACGGTTCAATGGATCAATCTGAAAATTTTCAGGGTTTTCGGGGGTACATTGAGCTGTAAAATTACCTTGCAACATTGAGCTTTCCATCAATATTTGCAAAGTAGCGGTGAGTTGACTAAAAAACCAAAAAATGGCCATTTTTTGTGGGTTTTTTAAATTGATGTTAAGGAAAAAAAAAATTTTGTTTTTTCTAAAATCGAAAATGGAGCTTGTTGGGAATTTATTTAAGTTTCTCAGGCTGTCCTTTAAATTACTGTACGACCATTAATCGCTGAGATATCGATGATGAAAGACAAATGGATACTTTTTCATTTGAAGGCTGATATCTCAGCAGCAAATTGTCGTACAGAGAAACAAAAAAAAGCAAATTGTAGCTGAATAAATTTCCTAAACTAGCCATGAATTGGTTTTTTCGAAAAAAATTTTCCCAGCCCCGTAGACCTAAAAAACAAAACTTAAAAATTCGGAAAACTTTTGTCTTGACCTTTTTCTTATGATTCCGCAAAAACCGTGGCTCAAAAAATTATTTTGCTGAAAGATCTTTAAACTAGAGATTTTAAGCTTCAATTTTTTTTTTATTTTTTTGGTACGATCATTTTTCATGAAAATACAGCCTTCCAAAAATCACTAAAAAATTTATAAAATTTCCTTGTTCCTTTAATTTTTTGGATAAGTGTAGTTAACAATTATCATTCGATTTGTATAAATTTTATTACTGAATGGTATTGAACCAATTTTTTTATTTCACTTTTTTCGTTTGTATAAGCAAGATCATTTTTTCGTTTGGAAATTATATATATATATAAAGAAAAATTTATTATTGAATATTATTTCCGCAAAACTATAATTTATTGAATATTCCTTCGGTTTAAGTTGCTATTTATGGAATTAACATTTATCATTTAGTAAATATTTTTTTAATTGAAAATTATTTATTTGAATATTTTTTGTTAAAATTATATTTTAAATTGTATTTCGTTTAGAAATTTAAATTTTATTTTCTTAATGACTATTTAATTTTGTTATTAAAATCTATTTGGACATCTGTTTTACGTTTACGTAAATACTGAGTTGTCCCGACAAAAGTGCACTTACCATGAAAAGTTTTATAAGATTAAGCCATTATTTTATATATTTTGAAATGAGTCACTGTTAAAATTCATTCTAACATTTACTTGTTTTCTTTTGAATATTTCACGTACGTGTCTGTTAATAATCCTCTAATTGCTTTCTAAAAAGTATTTCTAGATGGCACTTGGGCCTTTTCCTCTATGGTGACCGGAAAGGTCATTAAAATTCAATTTAGGTGTTTGCTCTAACATTTCAATAAATGTCAATCAAACAAACTCGGCTTATTTTAAAGCATTCTCAAAATTACATTATGTCTTATCAGCCTAAACTTATTTAAAAGTAAAATTTGGTTGCTTACTAAATTTTTATACTAAAATAAAAAAAATACAAAGTTCAGCGTCTGAGCTGGACGTAACAATTTAAAAAAAGTATAGGTGTAATTTAAAATAAAATCTTATTTTTTTGATATTTTATCGTTTCCAATAAAATCCAAAAATTGCAAGACGTCGGCTGACTTCGGTATCGTACAAATGTGGAATATATTATGTTGAGCTAACTAATAATTTTGTTATAAATAACTTTAAAGATGGTTTTATTTTTTTCTTGTAATTCTTTAGACATAAAGACAGGTTTCAGAAATATAAAAAAAAGCCAACCGTACAAATGGCAGAGCGTTGGAGAAGAATTAGAGGGAGAAAGCTGATGTCGTTACCAAATCGAATCTTTGACGGCCATGTATTTATGTATGCTGGGCCTCCCAGAAATAATATCCGGTATGTAGATGTGTAACATTTCCCCTCTCTCTCTCTCTCTCACACATACAAACACACACACACACACACACACACACACACACACACACACACACACACACACACACACACACACACACACACACACACACACACACATGCAAGCACACACCCACGCGGTGTGTGTGTGTGTGTGTGTGTCTGTGGATGTAAACCTTTCATATCTTTTTGATGAATGAACCGATTTAGATGGTTCTTGCAGCATTCAAAAGATATCTTCTGAACTTAGATTTTCAAAAAAATTTTAGTCCATTTAGTCAAATAAACTCTGGAATATTTAAGAAATATAAAAAAAAAATTTTTTTTTTTCCGTTTTTTTTTGGATATTGTGAAAACTGTTGGATCGACCAATTCCTAAATCTAATCAGCTCCAGAACTCGATAAAAGCTTTCGCTCGCCACCAAGAACGTCTCAATCAGAGAATCCGTTCAAAAGATATCGTCGACGAAAGAAACAGTCGAAAACGGTTTTTTGCTGTTACGATCTCATCGTAAAATATTCGCCCTTTCCCTCTATGTTTTCGGATATCGATAGATTCCGGGGTTTCCCTATTCTAGTTGCTCGCTTACCTTCTAATCTAGTTGAATTATTGGAATCCCTGTAATCCACTCCTCCAATTGGTCTACCAGTCTCTGGAACGGGGTCTGAATTCCGTGGTGATTTTCTGGCAATTGAATTCGTCGGGCCTTAAGTTGGTCGTACAATCCCTCGGGAGCTGGGACGTTGGAAATGACTCGTGGTTTGCTGAGTTTCGAAAGAATCGCTTGATCCAATACGATTGAATTTAGAGATTGTCCGGGTATTGGAAGGTCGTCTGATTCCCAATACCGAGCCTCAATTAACGGACGGTGGTAAATTCGCCCGTTCACGTAATCGGAGTGAATTTTTCTCAGTTGGAACCGTAGACCCGACCGACGAGATTTTTTTACCATTCACAGAAACTTGCCCAAGGACTGGTGCTAGGCAAAGCACACACTCCTGATTTTGGGTAAGATTGAGTGATAACGGAAGTGTGTCCGAATGAAACACAACTTCTGTGGGTCAAGATCCTTTGGAAGTTCACAGGTTCCACTGATAACCACCACCGTACCGTTGATTAGACGCCCCCGTTAAACTACCTTATCTTATTTAGTTAATTTATATTTTATGGAAAGTATTCACTACACAAGGTTTTGTCGCAGTCACAATATATTTTATTGATTAAAATTTTATTTAGAAATTTTAACAGTTTAACTTTAACACAAATTTTACAATAAGCACTAATTGGTGGTTGACACTAATAATTTTCGTTTAGGAAGATATATCAATTTTGTTTTACGGTAAATTTTATCGAAAATTTGGATTTATAATAGATACCGCGGAATTTACTCAATTATTACAATGGTGAACTGATTTTTATAATTATAGATATGGTTTACGAAATATTTATCTTTGTTAACGACGGAGGTCAACGGACGAATTGTATCATTATGCTCAGAGAAATTCCGGGACTTACTGACTGAAGAGTGAGTATCTCCGTTGATCTGCGACGTTCATTTATATTAACAATGCCCGATCAGATTAGATCCGGTGGACCAAAGGTGGGATATGGCGACAGTAAACTTACACTTCTTTAATAACGTTACCGTGTGAAGGTGCTGACTTTATTGTTTTGAATTGCTTAAACTTTTAGTATTTCCTAGTATCTTTATTTAAATAATAATTCTTTTTCTGCTGACGTCGGTACCTCACCCTTGATTCACCATCGAACCTGGTCATGTATTCATAATAATGTGTAAATGTGTATATGCATTAATAATAATAATTATATATGTATATGCGTGTACACACGCATATATATATATATATATATATATATATATATATATATATATACACATACATATGTACTATAATAACTAAAAGATAATTATGTATGAATATATAATAATTTTGTGTAATCATATATAATAATTATGTATGAATGTATAATAATTTGTATAAGATGACATATAATAATTATGTATGAATAATTTTTCGGGAGTCAGTCAGTTATGCTTCCACACTCTGGGCCTGCCGGTGAGTAACGGGGAAACTCGTCAGCAGAGCAACTCCCTTTTTTTACCAGATCTGGAAGGGGTTGAGATCGTAACATAGCAAATATCGTCGAAACGACTAAACCAATCATTCCCAAAATTCTATCAGCTCTAGGCTTCAGTAGAACGCGTTGATTGCCACCTCAACCGTCTCAATCGGATAATCCGTTCGAGAGATATCATCAACGAAAGAATGAAAAAAAATAGTTTTTTTTTGTTTTTCGTGAATATTTCGGAAACTATCGAATCGATCAATTAAAAAATCTAATCAGCACAAGAACTCAAACCAACACGTCGATTACCGCCTTAACCATCGAAATCAGTTAATTCGTTCGCGAGATATCGTAGGAGAAAGAAATGCTAAAAAACGGTTTATTCGAAAGCAATAGAATACAAACGTATATTCAAGTTCGAAAATGTATTCACAACAATGTTTTCGAGCTCAAGGAGCTAGAAAACAGCGGGAAGTTTTGGGGCTGGCCCGCAGGGTCAACCGATAGACAGATTTTTTTAGTTGAGATTATGACCCAATAGCAATTGAACGCGATTTTTTTTTATTTACTCAAAATAAGAATTGAAATAAAAAAATCGTAAACTATAAAATCTCTCATTAAAAAAGTATTACGACACACTTCGACTTCCTTCAAGCTATTGATTTAATTTTCTTTTCATTTTATTTTTAACTTCCCGCTAAAAAAATTGTAAATTTTCAATAATTCGAAAAGTTATTGGTTTCGGTCCGATTTACGAAAATCGAATTTTCATCAGATGTCGACGTTTTGAGGTCCTAGGAAGCTATTCTGACTAATTTCAAGATGATGTCCGAGTGTATGTATGTATGTATGTACGTACGTATGTAAATACCTGTATCTTTTGAACGGGTGAACCGATTTTGAACTTTAAAGTGTCATTCGACGCGGCTTGTCAATATCTTGAAGCGGTAAGAAAATTGAGCTTGATCGGTAGGGTTCGTTCAGAGATATTCCAAAAATTAAATTTTTTCAAAAGTGTTTTTTTTTTTTATAACATTCAATGTGCTTGATGGATTGATTCCAAAATGGACTAGGCTCTAGAGCTTCATAAGCCGCGTCGAATGCCACCTTAACCATTAAAATCGGTTCATTCGTTCAAGAGATACCGTTGTCGAAAGAATTGAAAAAAAATTAATTTTTATTTTTTTTTGAATATCTTGAAAACGACTCGATAAATCGAATTCAAAATTCGATCAGCTTTAGAACTTAATAAAACGCCTCGATTGCCACCTCAACCGTCTCAATCGATTTATTCGTTTGAGAGATATCGTTGGAGAAAAAATGGTAAAAAACTATTTTTTTCGAATTGAACGTCATACAAAAGTATTTTCGAGCTCCTTGAGCTCGAAAATGTATTCACGACAAAGTTTTCGAGCTCAAGGAGCTCGAAAACAGCGGAAAGTTTTAGGGCTGGCCCGCAGGGTAACCGATAGACAGATTTTTTAACTTCCCGCTAAGAAAATCGACGATTTTCGAAAAATTGGGAAGTTATTGTTTTCACCCCGATTTTAGAAAGTCGAGTTTTCATCAGATGTCGACGTTTTGAGGTCCTAGGAAGCTATTCTGACTATTTTCAGAATGATGTCCGAGTGTCTGTATGGGTCTGTATGTGTGTGTGTGTGTGTGTGTGTGTGTGTGTGTGTGTGTGTGTGTGTGTGTGTGTGTGTGTGTGTGTGTGTGTGTGTGTGTGTGTGTGTGTAAACTCTTAGTAACTTTTTAACTAATGAATCGATTTGGATGGTTGAGGTGGCAATCGAAAGAGCTTGTTAGCCCTCAACTTTCCTGAAAATTTCAGATTATTTGATCGAGAGAACTCAAAAATATTGGCGAATTACGAAAAAAAAAAAATTTTTTTTTTTAGTTTTTTAGTGATTTCTCAGAAACGACTTAAATGATCGACTTTAAAATCTAATTAGCTCTAGAACTTTATAAGCCGTGTCGAATGCCACCTCAACCATCTCAATCGGTTAATTTGTTCGAGAGATATCGTTGGCGAAAGAAATGATAAAAACCGGTTTTTTTCGATTATCTTTGAAGTGACTCATCCGATCAATTTCAAAATCTAATCAGCTCTAGAACTCAATGAAACACGCTGAATGCGACCTCGAACGTTACAATCGGTTTATCAGTTCAAAAGATATCGGCGCTGAAAAGTTAAAATAATAACATAAAATGTTATTTTTTCCGGATAAATCAAAATGTAATGTACTAAATGTTTTTGAAATCATACCAACTCTTTCTGTTTATATTCTCTTTCGATGATCATTAAATGTGCTCTAACTTGCTCTTTAGTTTAAAACATATCATCAGCAAAAATTGAGATAATCCAGTTTTTAATGTTTTTCTCGGATATTTCATATATTATTGCTCTGACCTAAGTCAAAACTCACTCAAATCTTGATTTTGACCACTGACATTTAATTTCTGCCTCGATACATTTATTTCATTGATCATAATCGAGAATAAAAATTTGAAAACAGCTTCGTCATTAATAATTTTCGATTCTTAACTTGTCAAACTTTAGCAAAAAACGTAACTTGGTAGAGCTTGAAAAGCTCATAAAAAATAATCTCAGGTAATAGCATTTTCGAGCTCGAGGGGCTTAAAAATATATTCACAGTAATGTTTTCAAGCTCCCTGATCTCGAAAACAGCGGGAAGTTTTGGGGCTGGCCCGCAGGGTCAACCGACGCCCAGATTTTTATTTATGCAACAATGCTTATCAAATCAACTATCACTATCATGACTTGTATGCTTATTAAACGTAACCTAAAAATACTTTTTTCACTTATTCTTATAATTCTATTGCTGTGAGGTAATTTAATATTACTGTACTCAGTTTAACTTTAATAGAGAACTGCTTCTTTCGAAATTATTCTAACGCTTACTGGTTTTTTACAGCTACGCCATTTTCAAGCCACTTGTCAATCTAATTGCAATCTTATTGTAAGTTTTTTCAACCATCAAGAAACGAATTGTATATACTTTTTTTTTTAATATGCTTAATGCAGTATAGCTATTGAACTTTCATAAATTTTATTATTTTAATGATATTTAAAGAAACCCAGAAGCCGCAGCACGTTTATCCTTTAACCATGTTCAAGTAAGAATGGAAGAGTGGAGAAAACCAAAGCCTAGTCCGCGAGTTCAGTCTTCTGCAGTTTTTAAAGAAAGAGTCGAAACCCTTGCTGGTGTAAGCTTTAAATTTCATGATCATGGTCGCTTTGATGTAAAATTCGTAGATAACTCAAACAGCGATGGTCACTGTGCAATTTTCTCTAGTGAACACGAAAACATAAACGGTTTCATGAATTTAAATAATATTACGTAGAATCGACACCAGAATTCGCTACCCCTGAGATTCGGGGTGTAATGCTGACCGCAGTTGCAACTAAATATGAAGGAAACGTAAGAATAATAAAAAAATAATTAGAGAAAAAAAACTACACACACACACACACAAGAGTGTATTACGTTTTCGCTTGTATATTTACAAATATACAACGATGCAATACTAATCTTCGTATATATAATAATTATCAAATATTCATTTAGAATTTCCCAATTTTATGGATTGTTGTAATCGACAATTCGGAAGAAAATTATGCTGCTTTTATAAATGGTGGGCTTCAACATTTTTTGCCAAATGTACCGGAAAGCGTCAGCACTGATGTTAATAATAGTTTGAACACACATTTGAACGATGGAAATGTAAGAAAAGAGGGAACTTTCTATTCTCATTGCAAGGTAAGCACCCTAATTAGAAAATACACTTAATAACAATTAAAAATGTTTTAATCGTTTTTAATCGTCAATTGATGATTAAGAAGTATCGAAAACGATAAGATTTTTAATTGTTTTAAATCGTCATAAATCGTTGTTAATCCTTATGCAAGATCAGACATTGCAATCTAATTTTACGATTGAAGCCTATAAAAATTTCTACTCGTCATAAATCGTCTATAATCGTAACATAATATTACAATTTCTGGGCTAGAGTGAAGATTAAAAATGATTTATGACGATTTGAAATCTTCAAGTGCATGACAATTAATAACTTTTATTATAAAACTCATTTATAGATCCTACTTGATTGTGCCAGAGAAAAAAATGTTGGTGTAATTAATAATAATGATAATCAACTTGTATTGAACTACTCAATGTCGTTAAGCTTGTTGCCTGCAGAAAAAATTTTAGACGGATATTTATAGCTATATTATACTTTAGATAATCACTTGTATGAAGTACATAAATAAATTGTAAAAGTTTCTGTCAATAAATGGATTAAAGCTATTGGAGCGGAAAATTTCTCATTTTTTCAGAAGAACCATTTACTTACGGATGTATCCAAACAAGCTAGGCTCAGGTTAAGTAAGGAAATGGGCGAAAACCAAGACATTTGGTCTTTTTTAGGTACGTTAAAATATTAATCATAAAATCGTTATAGTAGTTGAGCAGGGGGACTTCACCCCCCCTCCGATAAAACAGATTGTGGGTTCTAGTCCGTGCTAAGTTACCGACGGAGGGTAACCTGCCGGTGGTCGGTGTACCGGCGGTCGGTAAGTCCTGTTTTATCGAGAGTGCTCGGATTGGCGGTCGGTAAACAATGATTTGGCAGTCGGTAATCTCTGATTTGGCAATCGGCAAACTCGTATTGGCAGTCGGTAAGCTCTGTTTGGCCGATTGTATCGATATTGGCAGTCGATCAGCTTGTTTTGGCAGTCGGTAAGATCCATTTTACCGACTGAAACATGCTTCTGAGGATATTTTTAAGGTACTTTTTTAGCTCATAGCAGCCATTTTGAGCTCGTAATATAGCTCTGCCGGTTAAATTGAGCTCATTTTTTGACTAGATGTCGCTCAACGTCTGTTCTGAGCGGGGAAATTTTGAAACAAAATAGACTTCGTGATGGCGCTCAAGGCTGACGATTTACAGTCTATCAGCCTTGAGCGTCATCACGAGGTCCATCTACATCTCCATCCGGTTTTATATATTGAAACAGGGGTGTGTAAGGGTACATGCGAGAAGCTTGCGAAGTGCACGCCATCTATTGGTTTAGTTCCCCCACTCTTTTCTTGAATATTGCGTCATCTAACAGGCTTGGACTTGTTTTTCTTTGTTTGTGACGTCATCCGACAGGTTTACACTTGTTTGTGACGTCATTCGACAAGTTTGAACTTGTTTTATAGTTTGGGGTGGGGGATACTGGTCTGAGAGCTGAGCTCACGAGCTCGCATCCAGTCAGTCTACGCTGAGAAGAGTTGAAGTGAACAGTTCGCTCCTGTGCGTTTTTATATTTATGGCTGAATTAAGTGAAAGTGAAAAGATTTTTCTTCGCAATAATTACCCGTTTGCGGAAAGTTTTGAAGATCTTATTGAAGGGTTTTTTGGTGACGTGCCTCCTCCTGAGTCTATCGGTAAATTTATTGACGATATAATTGCGTTTGCGAAAAACACGGAAATAATCCACAGTGTTCGATTAGAAGCATCGTGTATAAGCTGCCACGACAGGAGGATTTTGTCCAGAAGATTAATAAAAACTACTGAAAATTTGGTGAAACTAGAAAAGCGTACAGCAAATAAATAATCACGATGAGTCGTTCGTCAAAGTATGTAGTAATCATTTTTTTTAATAATAATAACCTGCTTTATAGTCGTTTAATTATATAATAATTAATTAAACAAATTTCTTTTCCAGACCCCATGTGTGTACGGATGTATGCATGCATGATGCGCAGATAGAGTTCGAGGATGTATATGACGACGACAACGCTAATGACATCGATCGTAATAGAGAAAAATTAAATAAATTGGCTAAACAAAAAATAGAAATTGATTTGCAAGTGAAGCATTGGAAAAGGTTATTATTGAGTTTCAAAGATCATCACGAATACGAACAGGCTTGCCATAAAACTACGTTTATGTTAACCAAGCTATTGTTTAACGCTAACAATCATCATCATCATCATCATCATCATCATCATCATCATCATCATGGAACTAATCATTGATTTCGTGGGTTTCGAGATGCCTGATGGCAAATTTGTAGTAAAAGAACTTTGTGCTACAGATATTTCTGATGAAGTTTGTACATATGGACTTGCACGATGTGAACATTGGTTGTTTGAACCACCGTTGGACCAAGTTGATGTCGCTGTAATGCAGAAAAGAGTTGATCACTGTGGATATCAACATTCAATATCATGGATAGCTGGTTTGCTACCATATGAACTATTGAAAGAAGTGCTTGATATTATGGTCAAACATACCCGTTGCTTTTACATACAAGGTGAACAGAAGAAGAGATGGCTTGAAGATCTAATTGACACTGCTGTACCGATTATTGATTTAGAAAAAATGAAATTTTTCTCACTATATTTCAAGAATGATTGGTTGAAATATCAGTGTCCATATTATGCCTATCACTTGAAGAAATTGGATCCTTCATGCGCATTTCAAAATGTCCAAGAGTTCAAAAGATGGTTCTGGCATTTTTATGGGATTCAACCAACCTACGAGAAGTCGGTTCAGATCTTCAATCAATTGAGGAATTTACTGTGTATGGATGATCGAGATATCGCATGTCTTGATGATACATTTATTCTTGAAAATGCAGCTCAGCAAATCGATTTCGCTTGGCACAAACTACCAGAAGAATTAAAAAATAATGAAGAATTGATTGGCTATCAAAGGTGTCGGGATCATTATATATTCAACGATGATATCCCTGATAGCTTTGCATATCCATTTAGAAAAGATTGCTCTAACTGTAGTGTATTTTTAGGTCAAGAAAAATATCTATAATTTATTATGTATTTGAGGTTATGTACGGCTAGAATGTAATTTTTTTTTCAGGTTAAGAAAAAATACTATAGTTTATTATGTATTTGAGGTTATGAACGACTAAAATGCATAGTTTTAGGTTAAGAAAAAAAAAATACTATAGTTCATGTAAGACTAAAATGTATATTTCAGGTTAAGAAAAATATCTATAGTTTATTATGTATTCAAGGTTATGTGAGACTTAAATGTATATGTTAGGTTATAAGTAATAAAACACACTATATATCAATATAAAAAAAGTTTATTTATTTATAAATGTAAGTTTATTAATTAATACAGGTTCAATAATTATATTTAATTTATTAATTCTTTGTTTAAATCGTTCTCGATCTCTTGCTGCTTGTTCCCATTCGCCTCTTCTTGCTCGCTTGTGTGCAAATCTCCATACATACATGTGATGTACAGCTGGCGTTGGATCAAATTTAACAGTCTTCATATTAGTTTTCGTACGATGCTGCTTATAGGATTATACTCGACTATGCGATCATGTATAATGAGGCAATAAGCTGATGTCTGCGCAGGAAATTGATTTGCAGATTCAAATTCCAGGCGAATGTCCACGGGTCCAGATTTTATTGATTCGTTTTGTTTCGAGCAATCGATAACATACAGTGGCGCTTGTTCCAAAAGTTTCTTCTTTGTCAGCAGTGGTTCAGGTTCTTTGTTGTAGTAGGAAATTTGGAAATTTATATACATGTCATACAACAGAGCATATTGATTATTTGCAATGTTGAGATTCAAATTCCCATATGGATAGCTCTGAGAGTTTAAAAATAATTTTATATCTCTGATGTTGCAATGATCAAATACGCTGGCATTTTTAGTAGCGTCATTTTTTCTTGCTGTTTGAAATCCAAGTATCACAAAACGTGGTTTCTCGAGCTGCGTAGAAGTTTTTACTGCCCAAATGTGCTTCGAAGTATTTGGCAATAGTGGATACTCGTACAGCTCCCAAGCACGGAAACTGATTGAGATAGCTGGATCACTTGTAATATAATTCAAAGCTTCAATCTTTTGTTTATCAGCCATAGTCACATATGGTACAATCCACTCGATTTTTTGCAGCGTAATTTTAACTGCTTCAGCATGAACTCCAGCAGCAGGTGTGGCCACAATGTATGCATTCAAATCGGAATTTGATCTTATTGAAATTAATTCATGCTTTGCATTGATGACAACTTTATGGTAATCTTCAGCAAATCCAAGCAAAAGACTCAGTGGTATAGATACATCAAAGTAGCCATTATCATTGTGTAATTTATTGACAGCTTCATCCATAATCCAGCCCGAATTTTCTAGTGTATTTTGTTGAGCAGGACTCAGTGATGTGAATCCTTTCATGAGACTTGTGATGCCAACATTTTTGCTACGATCAATCTCAACACCATTGAGTTCATAGCGTATTTCTTCAAACATATGACAAACTGTCATGTTGACCATGTGAGTAGTTGCACTTACAGCTGTTCCATCAGACTTGGTGACTTTCCCGTATACATGTAATGTACTTTTACTCGGAAGTAGACACAAATCTTGATGTTGAACTGCAATTCTTATTTCATCGCTGTTGTTGAATGTTGATGAAGCATACGGTAGATGAGCATGCGCTTCATAGTGCGCTATTGACTCATCAAAAATTATTTGTCGTTGAATATTTAAGATTTCCGCCGCCGCCGCCATGGTCATGTACACGTCAAACAACAAAAATAAATTTTTATTTTCTTAATTTTCCACGTAATTTTAGTCCTAGACTCTGTAGAAACTGAGCGTTCTGATGTGTTAACACCTTGTGAGGTACTCGGCGACTGATGTTGCTCGACCATGCTGCTATCTTTTTATAGCCAGCACCACTTTTTGTCTCATACACGATACCCATTATTTTATAGACTTTATATGTAGTCTTATCGTTATCGTCTCACCTCTAAAATTAGCCAGTTTTCCGTCTTGATCTACAATTCTCAGTCTGAGATTATGTATTGCTTGTATGGCGATCGGTAGATAAATGATGTGTGATGGCAATTCAACAATCTTATATCCAGGTGGTACACTCGGGAAAAAATCATGAATTTTTCTTCTGATTTGTGAATCCCAATAGCTGACTAATAGAATCATGGGGTGTAAAATTTACAAATTAATGACATTTAATTTCACTTCTCAATTCATTGTTATTAGCTCTGATGCTGATGCTGAGTCTTCGTAATTTCTTTTGAATGTATTTTTCAATGTCAGTGATTTCGTAACTTCCTGTTGGTATTGTCAAGACTTTTTCTTCAACAGTTTCATATTTTTCAGCTTCTATATCATTTTCACTCACTGAGTCATTTATCTTATTATTTTCCGGCACTGAGATATTGTCATCATACTTTGTAATTATTGCCACATTTCTTTTAGCTCTTTATTTCTTGACTATTTTCTTTTTCTCATTGATGCTATTATCATCATCATTATTTTTATTCACAGGATAAGAGACATAGAATTTATTAGCACCCACATCAATATTGGGTATTGAATTAAATGTTAATAACTCTACAAGTCCCAGGACATAATTTTTATTTGGTGATAATTCAATTGGAGGGAAGTAGTTAGCCTCCAACACGGATGTAGATCCCGTTAACGTTAATGTGAATGACTCAGCCATGACTGATGTGCTCTACACAAAGTCACTTCAATTTATAGTTGTCCAGTGAGAAATTTGAGACATAAGTGTCCGCATATAATTGTATCAAAATCCTGATATCTTCTGTGATTATATTTCACGCTACCAACATCGAGATACTCCATAAGATCTTGTGGTGGTTGTAAATTACCAAAACTGTCAAATAAATAACTTTATCATTATTTTTCTTGTATGCAATCCAATGAGTACCAGGTTCAAATTTATCATCAAGATTTATAATAGCTGATTCGTTTTTTCTCGGACCAGTTTTAGGTAAATCATTTCTCATAAAAACACCGCGAAAGTTTGGAATTTTTAGAGCTTTAGCGTATTTCAGTATGTCGATGTTTGTAAGTGGTCGATGTGGTAGCTCTACTTGTTTTTTGACTTGCATCCTCGGCCTACTGGATATGGTCTCAAATATAAACCCATACCACGTCTGTAAGGCCTCAAGTATAAACCTTTACCCATGGATATTTGCTCCATTTTCAAATTATGACGTTTTCTCTCTTCCAATCGATTTTTAGCAGCACTTGCATCATTTACAGCTTTCGCTATACCAGCAGCACCCCCAGCCAAAGCTCCTGTTGCACTCAGGCCAGCAAAAAGTGGTATTAAAAATGGTAGTACACCACCAACTTTGGATGGAACCGGTAGAATTCGTGGTAGCCGAATATTTTTTTTCCCACCAGATTTTTTAACAGCCTGACGAGCTTCTTTCAACGCTGTTTTAATTGGATCACCTCCAGGAGTCATGGAATTTTTGGCAGCTGTGACAACTTGTCTTAGTGCTACTTGTTTCTTTACAGTAGTCTTTTTCTTGCTAGTCTTTCTCTTGCCAGTCTTTTTCTTAGTAGGCTTTCTCTTACTAGGCTTTTTCTTGCCAGCTGTTCTCTTCTTCAACCCCATTCCGAATCTTTTTTTCATCTTCATGATTCTATTTACACTCCACGCAGCAGCTTTTTCACCAATACCAGCGTCTTTTGCCTGATAACGTTGCCAAGCCTTCTCAGCAAGTATTTGATCAGCCTCGTGACGTGCAGGCAAATTTTCGCGATTATACGAGTATGCGATATCGTGTTCTTTACACGCAACGTCTAGAGGATTAATTCCGGGATCACCACGAGCTAATCTTTTGGCTAGCTTTGTACCTGGTCCACAGTACTGGTATCCAGGTATGTGTAGTTCAACTGGTAGCTTATTAATTAGACTGTTTATAAAACCTCGACCACTGGTCTTTACACATGTGCTCTCCATAGTAGCAGCATCATGACTGACTTGAAATGATATGAAACCTGGTACTTATAGCTTGCTGAGTGAGTTGTTGTTTTGATCGCAAACTGACAACATGGAGTTTAAAAGTCAAGCAGCCAAGTTACCAGTAATAAATTTTGATCAAATTGTTCAAGGTACCGGAGTGAAAAAAATTAAGAGGCATGGCGCTTTATTGCCGAACAGTGTACGCGCTATATTTTGTGGTCCATCAAATTGTGGAAAAACAAATGCTCTGCTCTCACTCATCATACACTCCAATGGCTTGAGATTTGTTAATATTTATCTCTACTCAAAATCTCTGAACCAACCGAAATATAAATTTTTAGAATCACTACTTAAACCAATAGAAGGTATTGAATTTTTTACATTCAACGAGCACGAAGAAGTACTGAAACCTGAAGATGCAAAACCAAACTCATTAATGATATTTGATGATGTCGCTTGTGAAAAACAAGATCATATCAGAGCATACTTTTGTATGGGTCGACATAAAGATGTTGACAGTTTTTATCTCTGTCAGACTTATACACGTATTCCTAAGCATTTGATACGTGACAATGCAAATTTTATAGTTCTCTTTCGACAAGATGAAATGAACTTGAAGCATGTGTATGATGATCATGTAAATACTGACATGTCATACAATTTATTCAAAGACTTGTGTTCAGCATGTTGGAATGATGATGGTAAATATGGTTTTGTCGAGATTGACAAAGACAGTGAACTAAATAGTGGCAGATATAGAAAAGGATTTGACTGTTTTATTAGTATAAATTAAGTTGTACTTGATAAATAGTCATCAGAGATTAAGTGAACTTTAACCCATCAACATGAAGACCGAGGAGCTTTCAAAGCAGAGAGATGTCTTACATCAGATATCTCAGGCTAGTGATGCTATCCGACGGAAGCACAGAATGCTCAAGTTGGGTAAAGACACAGCTGAAAAGGCAATGGGTGAAATGTTTAAGCCTATTGTTACACCTCTGCAGAGTCTAGTCGAATCATCTAAACATAAAGTCAAGCAAGAAGTCAAAGAAGAATTTAAAGATGATAATTCAACGGTGAATAATGATACAGAATTTGAAGATGCAAGTAAATATAACAGTATCATCTCTGAAGATAGAAGCGGAACTCTGGAAGAAACACAAATATCTCCTGCTGCATCGAGTACCCCCGCTAAGCCAATAAGTGGTGAAATAAAATCTTATTTAGCTAAAGTATATAAAAAAGTAAAGATATAGATGTGAGATATGGTGTACGTCGACGTTATAATGATTTTTATATTGGTGATTCTGAAATAACTTTTGATGATGATGATAATGAAATCAATATAAAAAATAAAAATTACTCTGTGACTCCTGGTTTATTGGAATTATTATTTAAAAAATCGCCAGATGATTCAAAAGTCACGCAGAATGATAAAAATAAATATCTCGAAATTATTAAAATGACAAATACTCATAGAAAAAATTATAAACCAGATGGTAGTTTTTATGAAGACTCAACAATCAAGTATAATAATTATATTGCCGATTTTCTCGCTAAAAATGCAAACTTATCAAAAGGTAAAGGATTACCTGATTTAATGATTGCGAAAAAGAAAAAATCACGTATGGATTATGTCTACTGGGATGATCCAAATGAACTAGTTGACCGTCTGCGTTTACTCATGGCATCTCAAGCAGCTGGAAATCCAAGTCACACCAATGAAATCATATCAATTATCGAAGAGCTATGAGAAGCGGGGATTATTTATTAGCATCTGCTGTGTCAAATTTATGCCACTTACTTGCTAACTGTTGAAGTGAAAAGAGCAAAAAATGAGTATCGATATATTTGGACGTTCACTACCAACTGGTGCTGTAATCAGTGGACCACCAGGACCACCTGGACGAGGATTTCAAGTAACTGTTGATGGGCAGTACGATGTTGAGAAAAAGAGACTGTGTCATGTTGGCAAACCTGCTGAAGATAGCAATGCAGCAACTGTAAAATTTACACGTGATCTTGTACATCGCGAGTTGTCTCTAATGTATGATAGTATGAGGAATGATCAGTCAGAGATCATTTCACACTTACACTCTCAAGGGGTAACACTCGACTCAGCTGTAACGCTATTAAAAAAAGAAAATCAAGAACTAAAAGTTAAAATAAAACGTATGAAGTCACAAAAAGACTTAATCAGTAGAAATACACAACGAATAAAAGAATTGGAAGCTAAAATTTTTGTCGACAATGGAGGACAAGAAATCAGTAATAGCGTATGAGCTGCACAGACAAGCACGCAGGAATTATCAACGTCGTCATGTTGACATACGAGCACTTGATGAAACTTGGCAAGCTGACTTAGTTGAAATGATTCCTTATGCAACAGTAAACAAAGGAAACAAATATCTGCTAACTGTCATAGATATTTTTTCAAAGTATGCTTGGGCTGTACCGATTAAGAGTAAAAGTGGCAGTGATGTCACCAGTGCAATGAAATCTATATTTCAACTAGGACGTGTTCCAAAAAATCTGCACGTTGACCAAGGCAAAGAATTTTATAATAAAGAATTTCAAGAACTTATGCAACGTAAAAACATCAACATGTACTCGACATTCAGCAACTTGAAGGTATCCATATGTGAACGATTTAATAGGACACTAAAAAATAAAATGTGGCGTGAATTCTCTGCACGTGGTACCTATAAATGGATTGATATATTAGAAGACTTATTGGATACTTACAATAATACCAAACATCGGACAATTAAAATGAAACCTGCTGATGTAACTGCTGCTAATGAAAAAGAACTGCTGGAAAAAATATACAAACCTCTTCAAGCTCAGCAACAAGCGCGAAAAAACAAATTCAAAGTCGGAGACAAAGTTCGAATCAGCAAGTACAAACATGTGTTTGAGAAAGGTTACACACCCAACTGGACGACTGAAATTTTTACAATTAAGACAGTGCAGAAAACAAATCCAACAACGTATAAGCTCGTAGACTATCAGGATAAGCCAATTGAAGGTGGATTTTATGCAGAAGAACTCAGCAAAGTCAAATATCCAGATGTATATCTAGTGAAGAAAATTATGAAAAAACGCGAAAATAAATTGTACGTAAAGTGGCTCGGCTTCGATAGCTCCCACAACAGCTGGATTGAAAAATCTGATCTGTAAATAAACTTTTAAAAATACACTTATATCTATAAAATAAAAACAATTTTTTCATTTGTATATAAATGTTTTATTTATTTATTTAAACACACACACATATCCTTAAAACTAATTTTTACATACTTTTTTTATATACTTAAAAAAACTAATTTTTTTTACATCGATAAGATTTATTTTTTTTTTTTACAAAAGTTTTCTTTTTTTAATTGCTATTACATTTTCATCGTTATCATCATTTTTATCGTCATCATTTGATTTAAATCCCCATGGTAAAGTGTCAGTCGAGTTGTCCAAAAGTTGTCGTTTGTCATCTGTCCAGCTTAAGGCAATTTTGTACTGTGCTACTGTCGTCACGTCATGTTTAGAACTTTTAATTAAGTACTGTTTTTTCGTCAAGTTAATATGATCGTGAAGACATCTATCGAAATCATCAAACGTGATAGTTCGCAACGTAGGACCTCGGATTCCCTTTGCTCGTTTTTTGGTTTCATCGTCATTTAAAATTTTATAAGCGTATAGCTTGGCCCGAAGTCCGTTGAAATGAGTCATAATTTTCCCATTATTCTCATCTTTCATCAGACCTGGGACCTTTTTGTTTGCTAGTGGCATATTGTACGAGTTTTGAGGGGGGTAGTCCGAGGTATCGAATTTTGAAATATCACGTTTCATGATTTCGTAGATGTCTGGTACGGTAAAGTGGTAAATTAAACTGTCAGTGTCCGTATACATCAACTTAGATTGTTGATTTGTCAAGTTCTGTTTGACATAGTTATAGTGGAAATCGTAGATAAATATTTTTGATAAATCTAAAATCGCGAACCCAGTGTAAATGGGTTTATCAAAATATACCTGGGTTGTTTTCATTTCCACTATAACCATGTCTTTGTCAAAGATGGTAAGACTATGGAAGTTAGGCTTACAAATGAGGTCTGATGCACCATATCGACCAGACCATCTAGTAACCAATTGAACATCTTTGTGTTTCCTAACATTCTCCATAGTCTTACCGAAGACTGCGTTATTCATGAGTTTGAAGAAATTCTTCTCAAACTCATTTCGGGCAGCCTTCCTACAGTCTGTATTCTTGTCGATGTATGTCTTTAGCCATGGGGATTGCTCAAATTTGAGTATACGATGAATTTTTTTTAATTTCATACCTAAATCTAAACATTGTTTTAAATTTTCACAGTGAATAATATATCTATTTTTATCACACAGAGTGATACATAATTTAGTAGACTTGCTACCTGGTGGTAAAAAGTGCTCAGGACACAATGGTAAATCTTTGTGTAGCTCATGTAGCTCCTGAGGATATTGCAAGTCTACTTCTAAAATATATCCTACAGTATCATTGGTATTTACAAAGTTATCTACATCATTTAAATCATTTTCATCTACCCACTCAAATGAGCCTTTGGGTAGTGGCATACTCATTGCCGCACCATACAAATTATTCACGTCGAAGTACATCAAATATGACTCGGGTTTGTTAACGTCAAATTCATCACCCATGTACCGATTGATGGCCTTCGCATGCCTATTAGTACACTGAGACACTCCACCTCGTATACCTTTCTCAATGAAAAGTACCATTTCGGGGTCAGTCAACAGTTCAAGTTCCACATTGGTGTATTTCAGCATTGCATCGAAAGCTAATCCGGGTGCTGTATAGTAGTGCAGCGGATCTAAGTTATAGTTATTTAAACAACTATGTCTGAAATTTTCAAATACATCAGCCAAGAGTATTACATCCGTCTTCAGATACAGATCAGAGTACTCACCCAATGTACTGATATTAAATTTATTCCAGACATGTTGAGCAAATGTATAATTATCGTTAGATATACCATTATTAGATAATTTTGAAAAAAATGAGTTTTGATCGGGCAACTGTTTGTCATTAAGCTTATCAATGTTTGTAATGTATTCATACGGGAATACACCCTTGCGAGTAACTAATTGGAATTTTTCCGGATCTGGGTAATGAAGTCTTGTAATTTTTTTATTGTCATCATCAAGATAAGATGCCAATTTTTCTAAACTTGATGCCATGAATCTAAATGAATCGATAAAGCGTAAAGACACAGATATATCATCAATAGATTTTGTAAATGAGATATATCGCTCTTTATTAATTGGCAATAATGTGACTTTACCATCAAAAACAGTTGCTAATGATTTAATTAAAAAATGAGAATCATACCCAGATAAATTGTGAAAAACTACCGGTATTACATGAGATTTTGGGTAATTTAAATTGCATGAGATGTGTGCAGGTCCGCGATAGTTACCCGTAAAATGGCAATGATCATAGCACTTCTCTTTATCAGAGGCTATTGTTTTTTCGCAAATATGACAAACAGTTGACCGATCATGACTCTTTTGCTGCTGTTTGTCAAGTGGTTTCATAGGTACAGGATTCTTTAAATACTGCTCAACTTCAATAGCAAAATTTTCAAGTTAATTTACAAACCACTTTACGCAATCAGATGATCGATTAATTTCAAATTTTGACAAATTGCTGTCATAATTACAGTGACGATTGTTACGAACCCGGCATCCTTCATCCCTTACGCATGTATATATATGTGGGTACACATATATATATATGGATAAAAATAAATATACACAATTAGAATAATATATATATGTTAAAATCGGATAAATATAAACCGAATGAACATTTAAATAATTGGAAAATAATTTATATATTTTAAATGGAATGAGATATATATTTGAAACTAAATAATGTTCAAATATATATTCCAAATTAAATTAAATATATATAAATTACTGACCAATATACGATTTATAGATTTAAACGTTAAATAATAAATATATATATATATATATACATTTATATAAAGTTCGAAATAATTAAAGCAATAGCAAATAAATAAACATTCATAAGAATAATTAAGTACACCATCTTGTACGAAAGAGAACATACGAATAGATAGAGAAATTACATATGAGTGGGCGCGAATACCGTGCTGTAACCTGAGTACCGGGCGGAGCAAAACAATAGAGCGAAGCCCAGATTTACTTAATGAAAACGCCCGCAGCAAGAGTAAACGACCAACTTACTCCTGCTGCTATCCTAATATCAAAAATCAAGAAAAGATCGTTCAGAGGGCTGTAATACCCCCAAATTTAATAGTAAATTTATCGGAACATCAAATATAATAATAATTTCAGTTTTACAAATTTTGACCTATGCATTTTGGAAAATATCTATAATTTTATTATTTATTAATGCAATAAATTAAACTGCCGATGGCAGTACTTTTTATTTTATTTAAACAAATAAAAATTGCTGATATGGTATATCAGATTTATTTAAATAAATAAAGATTCAGAGAAAACCTGGATCATCGGTAAAATTTTTGATGAATAAACAATAACTATGGGAGAGTGTTTCTGCGTCTTTTCTCATAGCCCCTACCATGGTAGACCATCTAAAATTACAAAGTAAAATAAAAGTTACTGCATCCGCTAATGGGGCAGTCAGAATAATTCAGGAGTCCACGATGTAAATCGGTTACCGTCGGGTGTGATCCCGTTCTCGCCGGGTGTGACCCCGTTTTGTTTTCCTTCTATTATTTAAAGTTTTTTATAAAGTATTATTTTCGGGTGTGATCCCGCTCTGCGTCCAATCAAGGATTATCATCCATACAATTTTCAAGGATATTTAAAATTTATCACTCATTCAACCTCAAGGACATTTCGATTTTCACCACTACAAGTCAATTCAAGAATATCAATAAATTTAAATTATCTTCCCTGCGTTAAAATAAAGAGGTGCAGTGATTTTTAATTATTTGTGTATTATGAATTTATGGGCAATTAAAATAACAAAAATAAATAAAAAGCATTCGTGAAAATTTATAAAATTCTGTGAATTAAAACATAATTGTGAAACTAGTGTTTTGAACGTATGTCCTCTTTCATACAAGTTTCCGACGGATAACAAAAGGAAATCTTAATCAAATGATGAGTATTCAAAATAATGTTTTTTTTTGTTACTGTGAGACATTAAACAATATATATTTATAGAAATATTATTTAAATATTCTATTTAAATCACTTTATTCATGAAAGTGATTCTTCAAATAGTTTTCATTCAAGTTTAACCGCAAAATATATTTAAATAATTTATTTTTATCACTTTATTTAATGAAAGTGATTTTCAAATAAATTTTATTATGAATTTTGTTAAATTTAAATATCTAGTTTAATTCGTGAACTTAAAATATATGACAGAAATATTATTTTATGAATTTAAATAATAATTTTAATTTGTGAATTGTGAAACAAACTATTTTCAATGTTAATTCTAATATTACTCTAAATAATTAATTTTAATTTGTGAACGTAAAATATATGATAAAATATTACTTTCTGAATCTAAATAATAATTCTAATTTGTGTTTAAGATATGTTACAAAAATATTATTTTGTGCATCTTAATAATAATCTTAATTTGTGAATTCTAAAATATTATGAATCTAAATAACAATTTTAAGTTGTGAACCATAAATAATGATTTTGAATTTAAAATAGTATGACTATTCAAATAATAATATTAAATTCTTGAACAAGTTGAATTAAATAACTGATACCTAAATTTAAATAGTAATTTCTTATGGATTTAAATAATTTTAAATTTGTTAGTTTGGTGTTTAATTATTAAATGTGTGATTAAATAAAATTTAAAACCACGAAATAAAATTTATTATTATAAAATTTCACATCCATGTTTCCCCGTGAATCCCCCGAAACAAGTTATTCCAAGAAATCTATAGATTTCTAAAAATCAAAATATAAACATAATAAATTACATTAAAATTTTCACGGGGACGTAACATAAAAATGGTGACAGCGGTGGGATACTTGTTTTGGGTTTCTGTATAAACACGGGTGTGAAATTCAATTATCATAATGAGTAAGAATCAAGAAATAGTAAACAAGTTAGTGGAATATAACAAACAAGCAAGGATGGATCCAAAAGCCGTCAACACTCTACTCAATGCTCTTACTTTCGCCCGAAAATCAGTAAGAAGATTAATTTGGCAGGCGAAACAACTCAGTGTGGGCCTCAACGTCGACAAGGTTTATATTTTCGATGCTGGAGAATACTTCAAGCACGCTAAAATTGGGGTCTTAAACAACATCATCTTCCGCCGTCGGAACGACGCATCTTTGTCAGTCTCAGTACAGAGTGATGACTTCCAGAACTCCTGTGACACTGTGAACGATTTCATTGACCTTATTCCTGAGGATGAAAATTTTGAACGCGATGATATGGGCATCTATATCTAAGTTGAGTATTAAATTTTTTAAGTGAAATTTTTTTTTGTTAAAAAGAAACAATCGTCATGAATAATAGTGTTACAACAAGTAATTTTTAAAGAAACAATTTAAAATAAGTGATACTTCGGTGTCTTAAAATATAAAATAGTTCTAATGCCTTAACAAAATTAAAAGAAAAAGGGGCAAAATGTACTTAAGTACATATTTTAATTTTTCGGGACTCGGAAAATCATCCGAAGATCCAGAAATTCTAGGAGCAGCCGCTCGGACCATACAATGCGTTCCTGCAGGCAGTCGCTCAGGGAATTCAATTACACTTCATCAGAACTGCTGCGGAAATCATAAGCCCTGCAGCCAATCATTTGGCAAAACCAGAATCCAGCTGCTCAAGGAAATTAGCCATTGAAGCAGTTCAATTATTCTACAACTTCATTTCGGAAGGATTCATGCATTCAGTCAACTCTTTAAATGCAGTCAACGTTTATCGATAAGTTTTTATATATATATAAATTGTCTACTTTTCTTATAATCGAAACACGAAAGTTTTTTTTTTGACAGATATTTTATAAAATTATTTCTCGACGAAATATTTAAAAATTGATTGTTGTATTGAACAATCATTAGCAGAATTTATCTCAATCAAGCAAAGTTTATCAAATATTACATAATTATACTCTAATAATTTGAGGTTCATTTACAACTCTTAACAAAAATTGCACTAGTAATTTTTGTTTTATTATTATTATTTTCAACAACTTTTTTTTTGTAGTTACCTACATTTTATTGCGAACAATGATTTCATTTCCTAAAATCATCAATATCAACAAATAAGCATTCATTTTTTTTTTTTTTTTTTTTTTTTCACTACATTTCGTTTTTTTCACAAACTATATTTTGCAAAATGAAAATTTTTAATTTATCAGAGCAATTTTTATAATGAGTTTTATTACTACGGTCTTCAACAAACCAATATATCATTGTCAACAATTCAAACATAAATGTAAACAATAATGTTTTTTTTTCCTGTTAGAAATAATGAAGCTATCATTTGTAAATTCATTAAATTCCTTTTTTTTTTCTTATATACAATGATGATTAACTGGTGGTAGGGTCTATAAGGTCCTATACTATTCTAGTTCCTCTGAGTATATATATATATAGATATATATATTTATATATACAAACCTATAATCAAAGAAGTTTTTTTTGTTATTATCTAACAGAGCATTTAAATTTATTCTTTTTTTTTCCATACAATTATTCAAACACAATTTAATTTTATTACTTTGTAACAATTATTTCAGCGCGAGATGCGCAGTTCAATCTTATTCTCTTTTCTTTTACATTTACTTAAGCAAATATTGAACAAAGCATTCAATTTTTTTTTGGTGTTATTAATTAACAATTAGGTGCGGATACTATCGGCCGAGTTACCAACACCCACTGCAGTTTTAATTTTTTTTGGGATATAACATTACCCCTGTTTTCCCCCCCTATGAAACCATAGGCGGACGTTTTTTACCTCTATGCCTAAAAGCATAGCTGGACGTTTTCGTTTGCATCTGAAGGTGCAAACGCATTTTTACCGTCTATGTCAAAAGACATAGATGGACGTTTTTCGTTTGCATCTGAAGGTGCAAACGCATTTTTACCTCTATGCCTAAAAGCATAGCTGGACGTTTTTCGTTTGCATCTGAAGGTGCAAACGCATTTTTACCTCTATGCCTAAAAGCATAGCTGGACGTTTTCGTTTGCATCTGAAGGTGCAAACGCATTTTTACCGTCTATGTCAAAAGACATAGATGGACGTTTTTCGTTTGCATCTGAAGGTGCAAACGCATTTTTACCGTCTATGTCAAAAGACATAGATGGACGTTTTTCGTTTGCATCTGAAGGTGCAAACGCATTTTTTACCTCTATGCCTAAAAGCATAGCTGGACGTTTTTCGTTTGCATCTGAAGGTGCAAACGCATTTTTACCTCTATGCCTAAAAGCATAGCTGGACGTTTTCGTTTGCATCTGAAGGTGCAAACGCATTTTTACCTCTATGCCTAAAAGCATAGCTGGACGTTTTTCGTTTGCATCTGAGGGTGCAAACGCATTTTTCTCATCTAAGAACTTTTGTTTTAACTGCACGTGGAAAACATCGGCCGAAACTTCAACATTCATTTGATTTCGTTATTCTTTCTCTCTTCCTTTCTCATTTTACGATTTTTGTCAGAAGACCATTGTAAATGCTAAATATTCCCAACTGAGTTGATATTGAACAGAACATGATTACAAATAATACAAAGCACTAAGTTAAAATTCAATTTAATAATTATTGATAATTTTTTTTGCTTATCGAGATAAATTTTGCACTTAAAATAAGAAAATTTTGTAAACAAATGTACGGATGAAGTATGCCGAATCCGTTCTTTTTGTCGTTTTATGAAGCACTAGGGCATCAGATCCCCTAGTGCTTTGCTAAGGAGGGGGGTGTTACGAACCCGGCATCCTTCATCCCTTACGCATGTATATATATGTGGGTACACATATATATATATGGATAAAAATAAATATACACAATTAGAATAATATATATATGTTAAAATCGGATAAATATAAACCGAATGAACATTTAAATAATTGGAAAATAATTTATATATTTTAAATGGAATGAGATATATATTTGAAACTAAATAATGTTCAAATATATATTCCAAATTAAATTAAATATATATAAATTACTGACCAATATACGATTTATAGATTTAAACGTTAAATAATAAATATATATATATATATATATACATTTATATAAAGTTCGAAATAATTAAAGCAATAGCAAATAAATAAACATTCATAAGAATAATTAAGTACACCATCTTGTACGAAAGAGAACATACGAATAGATAGAGAAATTACATATGAGTGGGCGCGAATACCGTGCTGTAACCTGAGTACCGGGCGGAGCAAAACAATAGAGCGAAGCCCAGATTTACTTAATGAAAACGCCCGCAGCAAGAGTAAACGACCAACTTACTCCTGCTGCTATCCTAATATCAAAAATCAAGAAAAGATCGTTCAGAGGGCTGTAATACCCCCAAATTTAATAGTAAATTTATCGGAACATCAAATATAATAATAATTTCAGTTTTACAAATTTTGACCTATGCATTTTGGAAAATATCTATAATTTTATTATTTATTAATGCAATAAATTAAACTGCCGATGGCAGTACTTTTTATTTTATTTAAACAAATAAAAATTGCTGATATGGTATATCAGATTTATTTAAATAAATAAAGATTCAGAGAAAACCTGGATCATCGGTAAAATTTTTGATGAATAAACAATAACTATGGGAGAGTGTTTCTGCGTCTTTTCTCATAGCCCCTACCATGGTAGACCATCTAAAATTACAAAGTAAAATAAAAGTTACTGCATCCGCTAATGGGGCAGTCAGAATAATTCAGGAGTCCACGATGTAAATCGGTTACCGTCGGGTGTGATCCCGTTCTCGCCGGGTGTGACCCCGTTTTGTTTTCCTTCTATTATTTAAAGTTTTTTATAAAGTATTATTTTCGGGTGTGATCCCGCTCTGCGTCCAATCAAGGATTATCATCCATACAATTTTCAAGGATATTTAAAATTTATCACTCATTCAACCTCAAGGACATTTCGATTTTCACCACTACAAGTCAATTCAAGAATATCAATAAATTTAAATTATCTTCCCTGCGTTAAAATAAAGAGGTGCAGTGATTTTTAATTATTTGTGTATTATGAATTTATGGGCAATTAAAATAACAAAAATAAATAAAAAGCATTCGTGAAAATTTATAAAATTCTGTGAATTAAAACATAATTGTGAAACTAGTGTTTTGAACGTATGTCCTCTTTCATACAAGTTTCCGACGGATAACAAAAGGAAATCTTAATCAAATGATGAGTATTCAAAATAATGTTTTTTTTTGTTACTGTGAGACATTAAACAATATATATTTATAGAAATATTATTTAAATATTCTATTTAAATCACTTTATTCATGAAAGTGATTCTTCAAATAGTTTTCATTCAAGTTTAACCGCAAAATATATTTAAATAATTTATTTTTATCACTTTATTTAATGAAAGTGATTTTCAAATAAATTTTATTATGAATTTTGTTAAATTTAAATATCTAGTTTAATTCGTGAACTTAAAATATATGACAGAAATATTATTTTATGAATTTAAATAATAATTTTAATTTGTGAATTGTGAAACAAACTATTTTCAATGTTAATTCTAATATTACTCTAAATAATTAATTTTAATTTGTGAACGTAAAATATATGATAAAATATTACTTTCTGAATCTAAATAATAATTCTAATTTGTGTTTAAGATATGTTACAAAAATATTATTTTGTGCATCTTAATAATAATCTTAATTTGTGAATTCTAAAATATTATGAATCTAAATAACAATTTTAAGTTGTGAACCATAAATAATGATTTTGAATTTAAAATAGTATGACTATTCAAATAATAATATTAAATTCTTGAACAAGTTGAATTAAATAACTGATACCTAAATTTAAATAGTAATTTCTTATGGATTTAAATAATTTTAAATTTGTTAGTTTGGTGTTTAATTATTAAATGTGTGATTAAATAAAATTTAAAACCACGAAATAAAATTTATTATTATAAAATTTCACATCCATGTTTCCCCGTGAATCCCCCGAAACAAGTTATTCCAAGAAATCTATAGATTTCTAAAAATCAAAATATAAACATAATAAATTACATTAAAATTTTCACGGGGACGTAACACGATAAAATGCAATGCTGTGTGGAGCGTGTTTTTGAATTTCATCATCCCCCTGAGGCTCTAGTGTACACTCTAAGTCTGCGTAGACAACAAACGGTACCGAGTCTTTATTACGATAATTTTTAAATTTTAATATTTTGTTTTCATTAGTAGGAAATTTCATACGGACTTTATTTAATTTGAAACAGTCATCATTGTGATTATTAAAAGATATTTCTGTTTTAAAGTGATTTAAACATCTATCACAAAAATATAATTTACAGTGTGACTTCGTGATTTGACTTTTTATTAATCGCGAGAGATTTTTAATTAATGCAAAATGATAAACAGGCTTATAATTTTTAACATCATTTTCATTGGACATATTTAAATTTACGTTCGCCTGCACCATTAAAAGATGAATTTTTCTTACATCAGGCTTACAATTTTTACTCAAATATAATGGTGTAATGGTACTTTTTTCATTCTCGAAACCGTTAAATTCTGACTCAATACCGTATACATTGATTGAAAGATTATTCATAGTTTCAAATTTCGGAATATCTTTCGGGGTAATTGGAAAATTAATACCTTCATACTGAAGTACGCTGCTGTAATGAGGGTACGATGTTGTCCTCTCTGGATGTCCAGTATGAGCTTCGTGGGTTGCTGCTACGACACACCAGAGAAAGCAGTACTCGTCGTGGTTCTCGATGTTCAAGACTGCGCGTTTGAGTTGGATGTCTCTGGGTAGTCTGACGAAAGTAGATGCTCCAGCTTGTAGAGGTGTATATCTGGACATTGTGATGACCAAGCTATGGATCTCAAGTAATCTCCACCCCGAGTCCTTTTGATTGAACTCTTCAACCTTTTTTAATAAGTTCTCGTACACATGATTAGCATACCAATCAGCGAGAGATGTTGTGGGTGTAATTTCCCGACTTGTAGTATTGAAAGATTTAGTTTCATCAACAACGCCATTAATTTTTTCATTTCTGAATTTGCATACAAGTTCGACGTTGATTTTCACCCCAGCAACATCTCCTAACATTTCTTGGATTTTTTCAAATACCAAGTCTCGAGAATCGTTTAAAAATTCTCTCAAATCCGTGTGAGCAAGATTTGTGACACATCCAGTTCGAATGTTGTTAGAGAAAGTATTATCGAGATCTTGCCATTTGATGAGTCGATGACGCATTCTCAAATCACCGCCTGTAGCCAGACCGCTGAGTTGAGCGAATTGATCACCATACCAGCACAAAAGCACTATACTTGCTTGTACACTTCTTTTAATTTGAACACTTGATTGTAGATCTGCCAAAATAGTCTTAAAGTATTCAATTGTCTCGACACACACCTGATAGCACCTCTGGCAACGTTCTTCATTCACTGACTCTAATTGCAAATCATTGTATGATTGTGCAACAGAATTCACCAAACCGTGAAGTGCATCAACTAATCGCGCCATTTTTGAAATAATGTTTTTTATCAATAGTGCACAAAAAAATTAAAACTAATAAGTGTCAGTTGCACTAAAAATAATGTCTGTGCACTTCACTTAAACTAAAAGATGTTTATAATTTTTTGTAAAAAATTATTTTAAAAACCGTAGAGAACTTCACAGAGAACTTCACAAAAAACTTTAACACAGTAAACGTCAGAGAATATTTGAGCAGAGATTCGTACTTCATTCAGAGACTCGTACTTCTTTTGTGGAGTATGGTCTCACGCGGTGCTTTTATAGGTGGGGCGCGACTCATCAACTGCGCAGTAGAAAGTTCCAGAACAACCTGTGACGTCATAAATGACGCCATAAAAAATAGATGTCGCCCCAAAAGTACCAACATTACCAAACAAAAAGTAGTGAAATCCCCTAGAATAACGTGTCAACATAACCTAAAACGCTAGATGGCGTGACAAATGGTATGACGTCACCTACTACACAGTTTGAAAATCAAACAAAGAAAACGAGTTTATTCCTGCACATGGATGACTCATCAGTTTAAAAATAGATCTTCTCGAACTTTCTACTACGCAGTTTCAGAATCAAACAAAGGAAACAAGTTTATTCCTGCACATGAATGAGTCATCAGTCTAAAAATAGATTTTCTGGAACTTTCTGCTGCGCAGTTTCAGAATCAAACAAAGGAAACAAGTTTATTCCTGCACATGAATGAGTCATCAGTCTAAAAATAGATTTTCTGGAACTTTCTACTGCGCAGTTATAAAATTAACCAATGAAATTAAAATATTATTACTTTAAAAAATCGTGTGGTGGGGGGATAATAACAAATAGCTGTGCTGGATTTTTTAATTATTCAGTGATTCATTGTCTGTTGTCGAGATACGAGCTATCAAAATGGAAATGATAATAGATGTTCAAGGGTTTAAAGGCTCACACAATCAATTTATTGTAAAAGAACTTGCTTCAATTACAGTTCAACATAAAATTGATGGTGTTGAAGAAATGTCATGTACGTTATTCAAACCACCTTGTGATTGAACATTATTATCAAATCAGTGTCAACGCTTAAATACTTGGGTAACATATAATCATCATGGAATCACCTGGGATGCTGGAAAAACATCATATTTAAAGCTAAAAGAAACAATTGAACATGTCACTTATAATTACAAATATATTTATGTAAAAGGTTTTGAGAAAAAATTATGGATCCAAGAATTAATTGGATGTGAAAAAGTTTTAATTGATTTAGATGATTTCAAAGTTCCCGCTTTAAAAAATATAAAATTATTAAACAATAATTTTTGTGAATATCACTGTAAATTGAACAATAATAATTACTTGTGTGCTTTGGAAAATGTAATAGTTTTGAAAAATTGGATGTTTAAGTAATTAATAAAATTCAAACTTTGATGTTATTTCTACTTTTTCTTATTATTTTTAAAGATAATAAATAGTTGTTTAAGTTTTTATAACCTGAAAATTATTTTTAATGAATTAACTTTAGAATTAATTATTATTTTAATTAAATTGTCAAATAATTTTGAATTATCATAGTCAAAACTGAAGATAAGTTGACATCAATCTACAAACACAACTTGTTATCACACATTTGATGACAGCAAGTTGATGGATTGAATTTACCGCCACCATTAACGATCAGATGTATCGATTTTAAATTTCCCGCGTTTGAAAAAAAAAAAAAAAAAAAAAAAATTACTTGCATGCTTTTGGATAATGTAAAATTGGCATTTAAAATAATTAAGAGAATTAAATTCGATGCAATTCAACCTTTTTTTCTTACAATTATTATTTTTAAAAAGATATTAAATAATTGTTTACATTTTTATAACCTCGAAAATAATTTCAATAGATTCTGATAGTCACAATTGATGACAAGTTGTCATCAATCTACTATCCCAACTTGTTACAATGCTGAATGTAATAAGTTGATGACAATTTTAACGTCATCTAACATACAACAGTCAAGTTTTGGTCATTTATGTCAACGTCAATTTGCTGACTACCAGAATATATTTTTTTTTTATGATTCTGATTGTACTACCACTAACGATTAGATGTATTGATTATTATATTAATGTTTAATCTAAAAAAAAAAACTGGTAATTATAATTTATATTTAAATTAATTTCAATGAATATCGATGTATTTGAATGAATGTCGATGTATTTTAAACAGCTGGGATCTTATAGTCGATAATTTGAACACAATGTTGGTTAAATTTTTTACTCACAGGTGGCGCTATTTTAATTGTCTAACTTTACGCGCGCAAAATTTTTCTAAGAATGAATTCATTCATTTTTAATTAATATATAAATGAAAAAATAATTATTATGATAATAAACAATACTTTTAATTCATATTTTCGTATTATTTATGTAAAACATCGTGTAAATCAATTTCTTAAAAAATCTAAACAAACCGGCATGGGATTGTTACCCACGTGCTCATAGTGACCATCGATAAAAGATATGAAAATTTCTGCGATTGGTCAAGAAAAATCAATTTTTTTTCCGATTGGCCCATTAATTTTTTTTTTGTCTCACATATGAGACTTTAGAAAGTGTGGGGGGAAGGGGGTTAGTTTTCTTGTAAAAACTTGTCAAGATGAACAAAGGGGTGCTAAGTGCGCAGTTGAAATGCAAGTTTTTTTCTTTGTGAAAATTTTGATTATTTAAAAAAAAAAACAAAGTAATTAAAAAATTATAATTTTTTTTTTTTTTCATATTAAAAAATTAAAATTTTTTTTTTTTTTAAATAATTATATCTAAATATTAAAATAATTGACAAAGAAAAAATAATTTTTTGTGACGCAGTATTAGCGTGTATGGTTGTCAAGAGCGGACAGAAATCATAATTGTAAGTAAAAATAATTATCTGTTTGAATTTAGTAAAAACTCTATGTCATTAATTAATTAATATTACTTTTTATTTTCATTATTGAAAACTCTATGATGAAGAATTTTTTGGTTCTAAGTAATTAATTATTATTAGAAATTATTAGTAAAATACTTAGAGGGAAAATTAATTTTTTTTAAAACTGAAAAAAATAAATTTAATTTTCCGTCTAAGTATTTTACTAATAATTTCTAATAATAATTAATTACTTAGAACCAAAAAATTCTTTAGTATAAAATTTTTTCAATAATTAAAATAAAAGCTTGAAAATGTAATATCAATTATTATTAGACATTATTAGTAAAAAATACTTAGAGGGGAAATAAATTCAATTAAATAGCTTTCATTTTACTTATTCAATATTTAAATTTTTCCTCAAAGTATTTTTGTTAATTACATAAATATATATATATATATATATATATATATATATATATATATAGATATATATATATATATATATATATATATATATATATATATATATATATATATATATGATCATATATTTTTTAAATTGCAGAAATAAAATGGATCAATTATATTCAGAATTCAATTTCATTGAAAGAAGATTAAACTATTTACTATTGGTCCCGTTAAGATGCTACTTACGATACCAGAATGACTATTTACTGGCTAGTGATTTGAGAAATCAAGTGGTGAGAATTTTGAGTGGAGGCGAGCAAATCACGAGTGAACCCATAATAATATTATCAAATATTACTATGGAATTGACGGTTGATGATGACAGTCAATTATGGATTTTGCGAGTACCCAATTCGAATGGGGAAATTAATATTTTGATGGATATGGCTGTTGAATGGATTTTCAATTGGATTGGGGATGATGTCCGGTATCACTTTGATGAAGTTGAAAATAATGTCAATAATTTTTTAATAATGCAAGAACAACAACAAGAGCAAGAACAGCGGGAACAGCAACAACAGGAACAGCAAGAAAAGCAGGATCAGGATGATGAAGTTGACAGAGATCTTTGGCGACGGTTACAGATCCTCGTAGAGCGGCAATTACAGTCGAAAGGATGCGATGTTCGTTGTTGTTGTGCTGAAAACTTTCAGCGGCAACAACGACAGCAAGCACAACTGCTGCAACAACAACAACAACAACAACAACAACAACAACAACAACAACAACAACAACAAAGGCCTGGATCGCCGACACCTTCGCGGGCTTCGACCGTAATTTTAACTGTTACGATATCATCATCAGATGATTCACAATCAACTGAATTGCTTTCACCACCACCGTCACCACCACCATCACCACCACCACCACCACCACCTCAATCAGCACCATCACCATCAGTCAGGCATCGCACAACCAACCAAAGCGGTTTAAATTCTGATGGAGAATCTGATATATTAGAATATACAGATGATGAAGATTAGCTATCTTCAAATTTAAATCATTATTTAAGTTTTGAAACTTTGTTCTTTTTATAATTTTTGAATATCATGATTTTTCTTCAATATTTTCTTTTAATAACTATTTAATTTTCGAAACTCTTCCTTATTATTTAATTATTAACACTTTTTTTCATTAATATTAATATTATTTAATAGCTATGCGCAAATTTTTTATCGTTTGATATGAATATTATTATTTAATTATTGTTGTAATTCAAAAATACTTATTAAATATTAACTTGATTAACACACACACACACACACACATACACACACACACACAGACACACACACACACACACATTTTTTATGAATCTTAAGTTTTTTTTAATTAAAAAAAAAATAGATTGTCATTTTTTTTTAAATTAATTAATTAATTAATAAAAAAAGTACCCAATACATATTTTTTCGTTTATATGTTGAAATATACTTGCCACTCCTGTACAACTTATCCCTCACGGTTAAAATAGCCGTAAATACCGCGCGCTGCACAGAGTGTACGCGAGCGGTTTTTTTAAATTTCCCACAAATATAAAACCTGCTGCCACCTTGTGGACAGCGTTGACATGTCATCATAGTTCACACGACGCATGCACAGTCTTACATTTATTTTTTAATTCTATTCTTCTTCTTCTTCTTCATTATTATTATTATTATTATTATTATTATTATTATTATTATTATTATTATTATTTCTTTTTTAAGTCAATGCTCAGGGGGTTATCCCCGGTAGTCCGACTCTACCGAGGGCCTCAGCTGAGCGCCAAATCGTAACTGCTGCGATGCATCATCAACAAGATGATCAGCATGCGCAGCAGGCCAAGTTTCGTTGCCTTAGGAGACGGAGGGACCCGAGAATAACAGCCTTTTGCATCCGCGATGCCAGAAACTCAACTTGCGCTGAACAAGTTGGTATTCTAGCTAGTGCAGACACAAACGACTGTTTCATCCCTCCTAGGACGCCAACAATGAGGACGACAAGTTTGACACGGTAACCTGGGTAAAGTTTGCCAATTTCGAACAGGAGATCCTGATATATCTCGTGTTTGTGCTCTTCTTTAACCGTAATGTTATACTCAGCAGGAGCTGAAAACTCAATGACATAAATGTCACGAGCGGTTTTATCGAAGAGCACAATATCAGGTTTATTATGGTCGATTTTCCGCGTTGTTGCGAATGGCACGTTCCAATAAATGCGGCAACGGTCATTCTCAACAACTTGCGGAATATCTCCTGGCAGGTAAGGCAGCACTGGTGTTTTATCGATACCGTGCGTATGTCTAAGGTGGTAGTAGAGTACTCGCAGAGCAGCATTATGACGCTGGATGTATGCACTTCTTGCCAGCACAGGACATGCTGACAAGAGATGCATAAGCGTCTCAGGATGTTGCTTACACACCCTACACGATGTGTCGGGTAGCTGCATCTGGAGTACTTTCGCACGGTATTCGAGGGTATTGATTACACCATCTTGGCAGGCAAAAATATATCCTTCGGTCTCGGACATCAGGCCAGCTGACTTAAGGAAGGAAAACGTCAGCTGGGTGGACAAGCCATGGTCACGCACGTGTTTAAAGAACACGCTGTGCATGGACTTGTCCATGTGTGTACTGAGCAGTTTTTGCTGCTCAGCATTCCTGACGACACTCTTAAATTCCTCCTTAGGGAGTTCAATAAGAGGGTTTACTCTTCCGAGACCGAGGGATTTTGCCGCGTACTTTGCTGCCTTATATAAGAACGCTCCCTTCTGCAGATTCTCATGACTATGAACAATCTGCATAAGGAAGTCGTCCTCATCTGCAGTGAAATTGACAACTTCGTATGTTAAACCCAAAACCAAACGATCGTGTAGACACTCCAAGCTCTGTAGACCTCTCCCTCCGATGTGCCGGGAAAGGTATAATCTGGTGACTGAGGATTTAGGGTGCATGCTCCGATTGATATTCATGACTTTGCGTGTCTTGATATCGAGATCTCTGAGCTCTTTTCGGGTCCATTTAAGGACACCGAAAGAGTAGAGTAGTACTGGGACAGCAAGCATGTTAGTTGCAGAGACTTTGTTTTTCCCGGAAAGTTCCGATGACCAGATTTTCCGGAGTCTCCGCCCATACTCGCTGCAGAGAGTCGTTTTGATTTTCGAGACATCCTGCATAGGACTCCCGTCAATCCCTAGATATTTGTACGACTCTCCGGCGTCAAGATGGTCAATGACGCTCCCATCTACTAACTCGATATCTTCGCGCAAATCAGAGCACTTACCCCTCACCAGATTAACGACCGCGCACTTGTCCAACCCAAAAGCCATGCCGACATCCCGTGTATACTCTCCTACGATGTTTAAGGCTGTCTGAAGGTGTTCCTCATCAGGAGCATATACCTTCAGATCATCTTATTATTATTATTATTATTATTATTATTATTATTATTATTATTATTATTATTATTATTATTATTATTATTATTATTATTATTATTATTATTATTATTGTTATTATTATTTAAACTTAACAAAAAAAAAAAAAAAACATGGAATTATGATGACAAAGCAATTAAATATTTAGTATAAGGATAATTAAATTTTTTATTTTTTTTTTTTATTTCGTTAAAAAAGTACATTTATGTTGACCAGGTGGCAAATTCAAATTGGCTATATTTACTACCATGAAATCTTAAATAAAGATGCTGTTCGTCGACAGTGTTGACAAGGTTTTTGAATGTGTCTTCATCGGCAATTAATTGGTTGTTCGTCCGTGTTGGAAAGAAGACTGTAAATTTACCATCAAGAGTAGCAACCACTCTGGACCTATACTGCGTTGGAATTTTTTTTAATTCAGTAATTTTGTACATTTTGCCAACTTCTAAGTCTTGAAATTTTCTGGTTGGCAAAATATTTTCTAAATTACTAATTTCATTAAGTTTCTTCAAATCCATCCTGTAACAGATATTTAATTAATTAGTAAATTAAAAATAATTAATTTAAAAATAATTAATAATAATGCATTGATAAATATCCAAAATATCCAAAATATTTATCTAAATTTATAAGTGAAATGAGACAATGACTTACGTGTCTTATAAAAAATGAATCCAATAAATATTATAAGCAACTTTAGTATAAACTTTTCACTGACTGTTCACTTGATGTTTCAGCAAAGACCGAGTGCTGAGAGCTCAAGAGCTCAAAAATTATTCGTCTACCCCCACTATAACTCAGAAACAAGCTCAGACTTATCGAATGATGCAATCGATGACGTCATCTAGTAAAAAAAAGGGGGTAAGCCGATAGATGGCATGCTTCTCGAATGCACTTGTCCATACATCACTTTCAATATATAAGACTTGAAATTAATACACTTGTAAGTACACACACTAACACAACCTGTAGATGGTAGGCGGCTAGTGCCAGCTCTGGGGGTGATGTGAATTACTCAACCACCTTTAATCTGGTAGGCTGCCCATGACCCAATCTAGTTTGTAGCAGACGCGTGTATGTTACTTTTTTACGCAATCACCATCGTACATAACTTCAAAAATACATCCAAAAATAACCTCAAAACAGTGCTTACCAACGACCAAATCAGAGTTTACCGACTGCCAATATGGATACAATCGGCAAAATGAGAGATTACCGACTGCCAAATCATTGTTTACCGACCGCCAATCCGAGCACTGTCGATAAAACAGGACTTACCGACCGCCGGTACACCGACCACCGGCAGGTTACCCTCCGTCGGTAACTTAGCACGGACTAAAACCCACAATCTGTTTTATCGGGGGGGGGGTGAAGTCCCCCTGCTCAACTACTCGTTATATATAATAAAATATAATTAATTATATATTGAGACACATCGCCTTTCTCTTTGGGATTCTAACCAGCAGTCACAAAAATCCGCGGGTTGAACCCTGGCTTAGGCTGGCCTCGACGAAATTTTGATTTTTGCTGGGACAGAGCAATGGGCTAGGGTTTTTGCAAAGCAAGAACCTGCACTTATTCCAACGTATGAGAAAACTTATCAACTTACCTCACGGCTTATAAAATTATAGATTATTCTTATCAATAGTCGAATTACTATTTGTAGCTTAATTAATATTTATTTTATCAGACTATTCAATAATCTTACCAGTATTTTTGGATGTGAAGAGAATGAACAGATAATACATACAGTGAATGATTAACAATCGCAATAATTGTTTATTGCCAATTATAATAAAAAAAATTACTTACAAGCAAATGCAAGCGCTGGATGTAATGTAGACGGCACAGTATAGTTTTATATTGCGGGCATGCCGCCGGTAACGTACAGTAATATTTAATTTGTTCAAGCTTTGTGTGAAAGAATTAATAACTAAACAATAAAACCTAATCGCAAGATAATTGCCAGTGATGTACAGAATGTCACAAATAAATTGCTAGTAAATTACAATAATAGATAATCTATACGTCGTAATGTTAATTGATCCAGGATCAAAGTGATTGACCGATAATTCTGGGCGTAGGGCTAGCCTCCTGACATGCGTCGACGTGACAAGTAGTCATGTGACCATGTCACTTTGACTTGTGCAGTTTCAGACGGCAACGAGACGGGGAAAATTGGGAACCGCAAGGCTGAGAATAAAGATTACAATTCACATTGTCTCAATATTTATGTCTTTTAAGTGTACAGTTGCTAATAGCAATCGTAAACACACATGATTTCACACGTTATGGTGATATTTTTTCCTTCTGAATGTAATGTCGTTTAAAAAATTAGGTTTTTTATCTGTAATATATGAGTATATCACTATCGCATCACTCACATCACTCTTGAACATCTAAAATTTATTTCTTATCGTCTTCTGATTAATAAGAAATAAAACACACAATATTTGTAATTATTTTAGCAGTTTCCCATTGACAAAAGTCACTTAAATATTTAAATTGAATTTAAACTTAAATTTAAGTGAGTGTGTGAGATGCTGGGATTCTCAATTGGCGGGAATGAGGTAGAGATGCCTTGTAATTAAAAATAATTATATTTAACACTTTTAATTTATTTTATAAATTAATAAATTAATTTTGTTATTTATATATACTATATACACCACTTGATTTAACTTTGTATTAATTCTGACATGATAAGTTTGATACGCGGTAGCACGCGGTGATGTGAGAAAAGATGGCGGTTGGCGGCAAACTAACAACAACGCGGTGAGATGAATTTAATTAATTTAATAATTATTTACGTTAAAGTTAATTAAATAATCACTACAATGAACAGTAAATAATATTGACTTTTAGTTGAGAACGAGTTTGAGATGAAATATGAATATTATCAAAGTGAGTGCTAACGATTTTGATTTTCACAAAAAAAAAAACACGTGGCGAATAGCGTCAGTTAGTTTTCAATTATGGCTTTGTCTTCTTCTTCATCCCCACTTGGATGAGAGGGCGGAGCTTGAGATGAAAATGAGACTGGTGGATCCGCCTGTGCACGATAACGCGCCGACTCAACTCTAATTAACCGACCTCAGAGTGGTGACGAAAAACGCAAGCGCGGGAGATTCGAACACACATCTAATAGCTTCAATACTCGATGCATCTTTTGCTCTTTAACTTCCATTATATAATATAGATGCTACGTAATTGCTGAAAATAACTAAAGGATTCATACCATTGTCATTTAGCGTCTTTTTAAAGCCAGAAATTCCATTAGTGGCATATTTTCTTTTTTTCCCCAACTAAGCCCTACCTTTCTTATCCTATGTTCATCTTTCGTTTGTTGTAAATTCATATTGTTTCTCGTCTTCATTCTATGTTATACATCTCCTTTTCGATATCCGGTATATGCATATATTTTTTTAATTTACAGAAGTGATCGTTAAAATCCAAGGACAATCTTGTCGAGATTTCTTGAAACTGTCAAGGGACCCGAGAAAAAGGAATATTACATGTACAGACAAAGTCTGTTATGTAATTTATAGCTCATGGAATGTTAAAGAATTAGAGACATGCTGGAATCCACTTGAAAACGACAGATTAGAAATCAAAAATTTCTTGATGTGCTGCGCGGGAATTCTGCGAAATTTCATGAATAATTTGATTTTCCGAAACGATGGAATAATTGCAAATTTTGATTTAATGAAAATAATACCTGATGATGAACGAATTAGTAAATAATTGTAAAACTGATATATTATTCTATGAAATTTTATTATATTTGATAAAATGAAAAAATTTTTTTTTCCAAGGATTAGATTTCAAGAATTAGCCAAGGGAGGCTGTGGACATTATTATTTTAGACGAAATAGATAATAATGGCATGCGGGATTACTTGCACCAAATGAGAGCAATGAGAGAACCTCAGCAAGATGATGGGCTAGTGGCTATCGAAAATGAAATGATTGATGGACAGGGCGGTAATGTCAATGTGCAAGGTAATTTTATAAAATTTCGTACTATTTCATACAATCATAAATTTCATACAATGTGATAATATTTTGAAACATTTATACACTATTTTATAAAACAATAACATTAATTTAATTCCATAGCAGAGTTTTATAGAATTCCATACGATTTTATCGAAATTTATGAAAGTTTCTTAGATTTCGTTAAATTTTTTAAAATGATATGGAACTCCATAGAATTTCGTTGTTAAGGCAAATAGAATTTAATGTAATTTTATAGAATCCGGTAACAACTTTATAAAAGTTTCTCAAATTGTACAGAAATTGGACATTTTATAAAATTGTCCCCACTTTTGAAATATTATAGGTTTTTATAAAACTGTGTGAAAAAGAAATAATATGAGATCTGAATAAGGGAAGTAATAACACAGGTCTATAATGATTTTGGTGCTGCTAAAAGTAAAACTGATTTCAAGTACATTCGGTACCCTGATAAAAACGTGATACTTCCTTTTTTAATGCTACGTATAGTTTTCGAGTTTTTCATTTATTAAAAAACAAAAGAACATTTAATTCAAAACAGTTAAATACATATAATTACACATTTTATTTCACAGGTTAGAAGCTTCTTTTTTTAGATTTTCTCCGATGGATGTCTTCAGGACATTCCCGTGTAATACTCCAACAGTAATCTGCCATCATATGCTCATCCCAGCGACCTTGGTATCTATCTTCCATCACCTTTAAATCTTAATAAAAACGTTTTCATTATAGTGCCGGATAGCTCAACTGGTAGAGCACTTGGCGCGATACCGAATTGGTCTGGGTTCGATTCCCAGTTCGGGCTATCTATATTTTTCTCAATTTATCTATAAATTGTCTTATTGAGAAAGTTTGCATGTTTAGGTTTCCACTTTATTTAAACGGTGGCATATCGACGGTATATAGATATTATTAATTTAAAAAAAAAATTTATTGATTATATTGACATTAATTATAATAAAATACGTTTTTTAGGTTATTATATCGATCAATACAAACCTGAACGTAGCTTCATAATTTTGACAACTTCGCACGACATCTTGTGGGCTAATTAACCAAAATATAACCTAGAATTAGCGGCACCAAACAAAAAATTTTTTTTGTAGACCTGTGTAATTGTATGTAATTTCATAACGTTTTATACGACTTCATCAAACCGTATAAAATTTATAAGACTCGAAAACAAAGTTTTATCGAATCGCATACAATTTTGAAGAATTTTTTACGAATGTGAAAGATTTTTTAAAATTTTACGAAATTCTATAAAATTGTTTTGAACGGTCTTATAAATTTTATGTGTGTTGTAATAATTATTGAATATAGACATGCCAGGACTGGTTGGTGGTTAGGATGTTGGAAAAATACCCACATTTAAAAATATAACGATATCTTTATTTGTCACAGCACAAAATATCACTGGGTTACAAAAATTAAATCGTTGATTTAATTTATTAATACTGTTAATTGTCTGAGCTCATGAATACGTAATCTAATGAATGCAAATTGTAAAATTGAGCTCGAGTAAGTGATTTAAATAATTAAAGTAATTAATTTGAGTTTAGTTGAACACTGATTTGATCGTAACAATGTGATAATAAAAAGTAACATGAAACCAGAGGTTACCGAGCGAAGTTTATTATTGAACACGTTAATGACTATTTCTAAATCGCACCAAATACATAATAATTTAATTATAGAGTTTTAATAATAATGTTCACTAAATCAAATGAATTTAATGAGCTCATATTAAATTGCACTAAATTTAATTTATTCGTCAAACACGTGGTAGCATGATTGCAGAGGCTATATTCTCGGAATATAACTTTTTTTTTATTCAAAAATATTGAGCATAATAATAATTAATTAATTGTAATATTAAGTCCTTTAATTATTAGAGCACTGGTAACAAGTAAATATTTAATAAAAAATGCACCTGTTGTTTCTCCCGATGGAATAATCTCGTGGTCGATGATCGCTGAATTATTTGAGTTTTTTGATGAATATACGTAAACGAAAGATAATGGCGTCGATCTTCTCGACACGAGGCAGGAAAATTCGATGCGCATGCGCCGCACTGCGCTAGTCAAGTTTAAATTGACAGACACTAGGCCCCAGTAGGTGCTGCCTCTATTTGCCGGAAGTGCAACTACATTAAAATTTGAATGTAGTTGTGAGTACGCTACATTCCGCCCGCCATCAGCAACAGAGTTGATGATTGATGAGTTCTTGAGTACTTGATCTTTCGGTGAGCATGTCATTGAACCAGTTGAGTTATTCTTCGTCATCTTCTTCAGATTCTGGTTCCATTGGTAGGAGTGCAAGCTTCGTGATTGGACGAGTGAGTGTTGAGTTCACTCTTTTGAGCGTAGCACAAGTATGTAGGTGATTGAGTGAGATTTAGAGTGATTTGGCAGTGTTTGATGAGTTTCGCCAACATGTGAACTGCGGTGAGATCTAACCTTGCTATCGTTAGTCGTTTTAACGGAGCTACCTTGGTTTTAGAGCAGAGCAGCGTAACTCTGACTCCATGAGCAGGTGTGTGGACTTTGATGAACACGGCAGCTGCCATTGCCGATTGTGAGGCGTCCGAGAATCCATGGATTTTGGTGGTTGAGCACGTGGATGAGTGGATCCATCTTGGAATTTTGATTTCAGATATGAGCTTGAGTTCATTCTTGAAGTTTCTCCATTTATGCCGGTGATTGGCTGCTAATGGAGTGTCCCAGCTGAGCTTTTCGATCCAAAGCTCCTGCATGAATACGTTGGCTCGAATGATGAGTGGTGTGAGAAATCCAAAAGGACTAAAGATTTGAGCAATCTCTGATAAAATGATCCTTTTTGTAAATTTTTAAGTTCAGCATGGTGGTGAGTACGTGAAATAAAACTGATCTGAGTGTGAGGACCAGTACATGCCCAGAATCTTGGTGCTGGAGTCTGAATCCTCGAATTCGTGGTTCTTGATTGCTTCCACATGATTGAGTTGTCGTAATTTTGGATGATTGCTTGCCCATTTAGCAAGAAGGAATCCACCCGCCTTGCAGAGTGCTTCAAGTTGATCAGCAACTTGTTGTAATGAGTTCAAGTCATCAGCACCACCAAAGATATCGTCAACATATCTTCCGTGGGTGAGTGGAATGATCGCAAGAGGAAATCGACGTCCTTCGTCTTCAACCAATTGAAGTAGAGCACGAACGGCCAAATATGGAGCTGGTCTAGTCCTGTGGGTGACCGTAGTGAGTTAATATAGAGTGATTTGGCCGTGTTTGTTGAACCAGAGTGTTTGTTGAAGTGATTAATCGCGTTAGTCAACCAAAATCTGTCTAAACATCTTCGTGATATCTGTTATGAAGATGAGCTTATGAGTGCGAACTCCTATGAGTACGTCGAAGATGTCTAGTTGCAGTTTTGGACCGGTGTGAAGCACATCGTTGAGTGAAAGACCTGAGCTGGTGGTTTTGGAACCGTTGAACACTACTCGCAGCTTGGTTGTGATGCTGCTCTCCCTAAAGACTCCATGATGAGGGAGATATTAGGCTGGTTCACTTGTTGTTGATTGAGTTGATTCCACCATGTGGTTGAGTTCATTGTATTACCTCTGAAAATCAAGGTAGAGTGATTTCAAACGATCGTCATGTTCTAGATGACGTTTGAGATGAATAAAATTACGGTATGTTGCTGAGTACGAATTTCCCAGTTGTTGAGGTGACGATTTGATTAGAAGTCGGACTACGTATCGTCCTGAACTGTCTCGTCAATGAGTTTGTTGAAAGTGCGCTTCACATTCCTCTTCATCTGGGTTGAGTTCCTTGATTTTGCTGACTGGAACTCAAGAAGGAGTCCAAAAGCGTGATAGCAGGTCTTGAAGTTATTGAGTTGACTGCTCAACAGCAACATGATAAGTAATAGATGGTCAATGAGTGTGTTAAGCGACTGGACCAAGTAATATCCACCCGAAGATGGTATCTTGAGCGATTGGCAGGCCTTCAGACCTTTCAATGAGTGCATCTTTAATGATAAGACCATAATGATCGGCACTAATGATGATATCAATTGGTCCTGATCTCAGGAACGCTGGATCTGCCAATCGTAGTTGTTTGTAGTGGTCCCAGTAAAGTGTGTTGAGTGCAACAGATGGTAGTTGAGTAGTAAGACCACCTAGTATATGAGCACTGATGATGACTGAGTCGTTTGAATGCCTAGATGAAAGCTTGAGTGCGACTTGACCTTTAGTTCTACCAGCATTGGCAACACCAATACTAATGATCTGAATAGATGAGTGAGTGCATTTGAGTTTAAGTGAGTTCACCAAGAAATCTAAAACAAATGATAATCCAGACCCTGGGTCCAGCAATATGCGTACTGGATGAGTGCTTAACTTGGTGATCAAGTCCACTAGGCAAGTTGCGAGTAAGATTGCTGGGCGATGAGTGCGAGTAAAATGAGTGCCAGATGTGTTCAGTGCAATTGAGTTCAGTTGAGCGTTGCTAGAGTCGTCATGTGGAAGCAGACGTCTTCATTGAGTGCTTTTAGCGGCTGAGCTAGATGTTTTTTGAGTGCTTTTAAGTCCCGGGTGTATCATGGTGTGGTGTTTCTGTTGACACACCTAACACTTGAATGGTGAGTTACAAGCATCGGGTAGATGATGCCCGAACCAGTTTTCACACAGCCGCTTGTCAACAACGACATGAGTGCGTTAAGCATTAGTGACTCCCAAGAATTGAGTGCATCTGACAATGAAGGGATCTCCCTTGCACAAATCACAGGGATATTGTGCAGGAGGGAATACCTTCATGGGAGGCTTCTTGAGTGCAGCAGATGAGTTCGTGGCTGGAGATTTAGTGTCAGATGAGTGCAAGTTGGAAACAGCACCAGCAGAGTATGACGCTGGTTTACCAGATGAGCGTGGTGGTTGCGAGGCCTGTTTCACTTGTTCTTGAGCACGAGCACGACTGACTAAAAAGTCATTGAGTGATTTGAGTGTTGGGTATTTAATGGAAGCACCCATTTTGTTCTCCCAGAGCTCCCTGTTGTGTGAATCCAGCTTAAATATGATCAACTGCGTAAGCAGCGGATTCATATCCGAGTTCAGTTGTACCCCGAGTGCGTTGAGTGCGTTGGTTACCTCTGAAACTGTGTTCAGAAGAGAACTGAGCTGCTGAGATAAGCTTAAAGTGAGCGCATGCATGTTAAGGAGCTTGTCCAACTGTGCACCGATGAGTAAGCGAAGGTTGTTGTATCTCTCGTTTAGCTGGTTCTACGCAGGTACAAATTGATCGTCGCATATTTGTACACTGGCAAGGCTGAGTGCGGCTTGTCCCTGAAGACAGCTCGATTTCCTCGGAGTGCGCTTGATTTTTTGTTTAGGCAGATCTGCCTTGCCGTTGTTCCCAGGCTTGTTGGCACTGGAGTCGTTGAATGTTGTTAAGTCGCCGACGTTGATTGCTGGAATGAGGTGTAGGTCCGTGGAGGTGCTTTCAGGAACCTCTGAGTGCTGCAAGTCCATTGGAGGATCCTTCTTCTTGTCGTCATCCCCCATACTGAGCTCCGTGACCTATTGATGGGTTTATATGAGTACAGCTGCCCACTGATGATGCTACCGACACAACCAACCAACTTTCCGGCTCAAAGGACCATAAAATGTTGTAATCATACTTAAATAAAGCCATGCCAAGACTGGTTGGTAGTTAGGACGTTGAAAGAAATACGCATATTTAAAAGTATAACAATATCTTTATTTGTCACAGCACAAAATATCACTGGGTTACAAACATTAAATCGCTGATTTAATTTATCGATACTGTTAGTTGTCTGAGCTCATGAATACGTAATTAAATGAATGCAAATTGTAAAATTGAGCTCGAGTAATTGATTGAAATAATTGATGTAATTAATTTGAGTTTAGTTGAACACTGATTTAATTGTAAAAATGTCATGATAAAAAGTAATATGAAATCAGAGGTTACCGAGCGAAGTATATTATTGAATACGTTAATTACTATTTCTAAATAGCACCAAATACATAATAATTTAATTATAGAGTTTTAATAATAATGATCACTGAATCAAATGAATTTATTGAGCTCATATTAAATTGCACTGAATTTGAATTATTATTTGAACACGTGGTAGCATGATTGGAGAGGCTACTGAGCGAAATATAACTTATTATTTATTTAAAAATATTGAGCATAATGATAACTAATTAATTGTAATATTAAGTCCTTTAATTATTAGAGCACTGGTAACAAGTAAATATTTAATAAAAAATGCACCTGTTATTTCTCCCGTTAGAAAAACATCGTGGTTCATGATCGCTATATTATTTGAGTTCTTTGATCATTATTAAATGAGAATTTATGCTTGCAATTATAAAAATAATTATATTTTTATAAAGCTTAATGATCACTGAATGCTTTGAATTAATTACTTTTATTTAATTACTCGTGATGAGCGCAAAATGAATTGATTAAATATAACACGAGTTAGTACATGAATATACGTAAACGTATACGTTCTCGACACGAAGCAGGAAAATTCGATGCGCATGCGCCGCACTGCGCTAGTCAAGTTTGTATTGACAGAAACTAGGCCCCAGTAGGTGCTGCCTCTATTTGCCGGAAGTACAACTACATTCAAATTTGAATGTAGTTGTGATTACGCAACAATATGGTTAGATAAAATCGGGTTAAACTTTACCAAATAATATCTAATTATTACTTCTGTACTCAGATCTTACTTTATAATATTTTATTGATTTTCTCAAACATCTGTAAGATTTCATCAAATTCGATAAAAAAAATAATATACGATCTGAGTAAGGAAAGTAATAATTGGATAATTTCAGAATTTTCTACAAAGGCCCTGGGACGATAAGAATACTGAATCGGACCCAGAAAGGAATCGGGCTCATAACTTTAGGAAATATTCGTACCCATGAAATACTTCGATACAGCAAGTTTAAGATTTTTATCTACCACCACGTCTGAATAAATCGAAAAATACGGATATGTTTTGGGGCATGACGGTATCATTTTGAAAAAAAAAAAAAAAAATAAGAGCCA